>NC_141700.1:695077580-696277580 GCF_964263255.1 Lissotriton vulgaris | reverse complement strand
TGTTCTAAGTGCTGCATATGCTGTTTGTACAGTAGCTGAAGTGCTGGAAGCATCTTGTCTGAAATAAATTCATTCTGCTCAGATAGCGGAATTGATTGCTTTGATACGAGCATGTGAGCTGGGAAAAGAGGTGAGAGCAACCATAGTGACAGATAGTCAATATGGGTACTGAGTTGTTCATGGTTATGGGCAGCTCTGGTCCCAAAGAGGTTATTTGACCTCAGCAGGAACACCTATACGGAATGCAGAATTTGTGAAGACATTGATAGATGTGATTCAATTGCCTAAGAAACTGGCTTTTGTAAAATGTTCTGCTCATAAAAAAGGTGATGATTATATAACCCGAGGAAACAACTACGCAGATGCAATTGCCAAACACTGTGCTAAAAACCAAATTTCTATAAATCGGGGAAAAGCTGAAGAACATGTTCCAAGTCCTTTGATGCTAACCACTGTAGTTGAGACCTGGCAGGAAGTGAAGCAGATGCAGGAAGAGGCAGGAGCAGAGGAGAAAGATATCTGGATAAAATCAGGTTGTAGACAGAGGGAAGAAGATGAAATTTGGATGTACAAAGATGAAAGACCAGTAACATGATTTCAGATATGGCCCGAATGTACCATGGTCAGGCCCATATTAAAAGAGATGCCATGATCCATCTTTTTAGACAGACTTGGTATAATCCCAAATTTAGAATGATTGCTGAAAGTTTGTGACAAGGGTGTTTGGTGTGCCAACAATTTAACCCAAACAGAAAAACTGTTGTAAGTCTGGGAACCATAGGACGGGAGGGTGGCCCATTCACAAGAGTTCAGATGGATTTTATTGAGCTACCTCCATGTAATAGACTCCGATATGTTCTTGTGATAATCTGTTTGTTTTCACGATGGATTGAAGCTTTTCCTACACCGAGAAATGATGGAATTACTGTCGCAAAACTGTTTTTACGTGAGATAATACCATGGTTCGGGTTTCCGGTCACGATTGAATCGGACAGAGGCCCGCATTTCCAGAATGAACTTCTGCAGATGATCTGCGAAGCTCTGGATATTCGCCAGAAACTGCATTGTGCATATAGACTTGAGGCTTCAGGGGTAGTTGAGCAAGTGAATGGAACAGTTAAGAATAGAATTGCAAAGATGTGTTTGGCAACAGGAATGAAATGGCCTAACGCATTGCCGCTTGTTTTGATGACATTGAGGAGCATACCTGACAGAAAAACTGGATTAAGCCCTCACGAGATTTTGATGGGAAGGGTGATGAGACAGGCTTAGGTACCAGTTAATAAGCTGTTAGCCATTAATGATGACATAATACTGGATTACGGCAAAAATCTATCTGATGTGGTAACTTCTGTGCTCCACCAGGAGGGAACTGAAGCAAATTCCAAAGAGAAAAATCCAGCTCATGACTTAGTCCCTGGGGACTGGGTAAGAGTGAAAGTTCACCGTAGGAGGAATTGTTTGGTACCAAGGCGGCAAAGACCACGTCAAGTTATCTTGGTTAGTACTACTGCAGTCAAGTGTGCTGGACTGAAGAGGTGGGTTCATGCGAGTCACACAATCCGTGTGTCAGAACCCGAATACCCATACGACGGTGAAAGTACAACTGACTCTGATTCTGAAGGTGAACCAGACAAGGATGCAGATACTGAAGATCGACAAGAACTTCGATATCTGGAAGTATCAGAAGCCAGTTCTGCGTCTGAAGGTGAAGGTGAGAGGGAAATTGCTTAAATACCAGATTCAGAAGATCAACTTCAAGATCGAGAATCGGTAAAAGCAAGCACCAGTAAAGACGGAACAGAAAGTGAAAAGAAAGTTGCTGAAGAGGAGAAAACTGAACCGCAAACTGAAGACTCTGGAAGCAGGAACGAAAATCCTGAAACAGGGGAAGAGGAAGTAACTCATGATGAAAATGAGATTCCAAGAACCAGTTATGAAGGTGTTCCTAACAGAGTAACAGTAGAGGAAACTAAATCTAATGAAGACCAAGAAATTGTGAAAATCATAATTAATGATACAGTAGAAGACACCGAAAGTGAAACTGATGACAGTGCAGACGAGTCTCCATTAAGAAAAAGCACAAGAAAAAGAGCTTGGAGAGTGGAGCATAATATAACAGAGCCAAAGACTAAGAAAGTCTGCAAAGGAGACAACTGGCCTAAAGGAGCTGGAGGATTGAGATTCAAAATAGTGAATACAGCAAAAGAGCAAGAAGATCAAGTGAACGAGATTACCAGTCAAAAAGAAACACTGGGGAGGGGGAGGAGCCAAGATGGCGACCGGATCGGACGTGTAGTCCCTCGGCTCCGGAGACCATCTCCTTCTTTGTGTCTATCCTGCCGGCGATCCTGTTTTTAGAAGGCACATTGCGGAAGCCGACGTGCTCAGGCAACCCGCGGAGAAATCCTTAGGCTTGCGATCCCTTGCAAGCGGGTGTAATGTCCGACTGAAGTTTGCGGCCCGCAGCGGACCCGAGACCGGGGCCTCGAGTGGACGCTGGGGCCGGCTGCCGGGTGAACAACACCGGGCGTCAGCAGCTGTCTGGAACCGGTCGGACCACTTCCACTAGACGCGGCCAAATTTGGAACGCGCGCCCCGCTGGACTGCAGGTACTGAGTTGGATGTGCCTGGCGAGTTATCCGGGGGGATTGCACGAGTGAGGAAACCCACACTGCGAATGCGGAGGAATGTTTGAACACAGCCCCGCTAGCGGCGGGAGGCTCCCGAATTTTCCACCCCTACAATATCGAGCGGGGCTGCTTGTTTAAGTGACAATGCCTATGGCCACTTTTCGGACCTGTTTTACGTCCTTCCTTGAGGTGTAAATCTGAGGCTCATTGTCGGCAGCCCTGCACTACTCGAGGTGTTTCCATTGGTGATCGCGAAGCGCATAATGGAGGGCAGCCTTGGGGAGCCTGTGTCATGGAGAGATCGTGGACGTGTGGTGCAAGGAGACTATATCGGAAGGGAGCGTGGAACTGTTCGGGGCTATGGAGACCTGTTGGCGGCTATTGACTCCCTTCGTCACGATGTGTTGTACTCTGCACGAACCCTGATCGGCAAGGTGGACGCTCTACTAAGTGCCCCTGGATGCTTGAAAATGGCTGCCTCGCCGGACTGTAGCGGTGTTCTTTGTTCCACGTCTGCATGCGACAAGATGGCGGCTTTTCGTAGTGGTGCTGGCTCAGTGACCCCAGGTCCCGGGGTAACTGCCCGGGCCGAAGTGAACACCACGGACTGCAATCACGACGGGAGTTCTCTTCCTGCACCGTGTCTCCCTCTACCTGAAGATCGCTCCAGAAGGGGCCGGACATTGAGACTTTTTTCCCTGCATCGGTCTCGCTCTGTGCCACAAGTGTGGTGTACTTTTGGTCCAGCATGATAACATTGGTCCTGTGTATACACAACATGGTTGGGTGCTCAAGTCAATGTTTCCCGTTTGGACTATCTTGCACGTCTCCCTGGGCTATCTGGGTTTCCATGGTTCGCAGTGGTAGAGGAGAGAGAACGGGCCAGGGGTGAACATTTATTTTTATGGTTTGGTGGTTTCCTGTTGCTGACCTGGGCATGTGGGTGGTGTGTTGCTGCCTTTTACTGCGCTGTGTGTCGATTCTGTACCTCCAATTTACTCTGATTGTACTGATTAATATCGCCGGGCTTTCTACATTGTGTTGTTAGTGAACTTGTGGGATGGTGTAGCCGGGGGACGGGTGGTGGGCTCCTCCCCGCCTTTCTTTATTTACTGAGAGTTATAGATTAGGATTCTTTTCTTACTCTCTCTATTTCGGGACTCCTTTTACTGGGCGACAGGCACACTGCTAGGGGGGGTTAGGCCGTAGCCAGTTGCAGGGGTGCAGGGCGGGGGGTGGACGGAGGGGTTTTTTGTTTTTTCTTTTTGGTTCTATGGGCCTTCTATTCTTTTTCTTTTTCCTTCTTTTCTGGGTTTAGACGTTTCTACATGTGTGGTAGGCAGCGATTCCGGCATCTCATTACATTTTATATTTGTCTATCCTGTTCCTACGAGGCCGGAACCAACTCGTTGTTCTGCGATATCCTGTTTCTGTCTATCCTTCAGAAAAAACCTTTAAAAATTAGACCTCAGTATCTCTGTACCATATCCTTTGCGCCCTTCTCTGTTGCAATGTACTGTATTTGCGAGCCCTCGGGCTCCTTGCTGGATTGTATGTGCGATTTTCGTTCAATAAAGGTCTTCAAAAAATTAAAAAAAAAAAAAAAAAGAAACACTGGGAAAGAAAATAGAGACTATTCAAAGGCCAAAAAGAGTGAGACGTCCAAATCAGAAGTGCAAATCACCTGAGTGGACATACATTGTCCTGCCACCAATTGTTGAAGTAAATAGCAGTCAAGAAAATCTATATGACCCAGAGCCAATTGGGAATAGTGAGTAAAAAAGGTTGATTAAGAAATGAAATTATAGGTGCTCAAAGTATATGATATTAAAGTAAAAAGCCTGAAGTCCTGTGAGACGGATTTGTAAATATAGAAAGGGTCAGAGTTGACACAATGTCGAAGAAAACTTGTTAGAGTGCTGAGTAGTGTGAAACTTGTAAGTGACAAAAGGTCGAAGAAACGTTGTTAGGGAAAATGGCAATGAATAACCACTGTACGCAATGTTCTATTTTTAGAAAATGGTGTAGGTGTTTTACTATTTGTATGACTCTGTTAGTAGTAATATGGACAATATTAGCTATTGTGATTCCTTTTCAAACTAATTTGACAAAATTAAAACCGAATGCAAGCTCAAGTAAGCAAGTTGAGAAAAGAAAGGTACCTGAGACTCATGTATACAATCCAGAATTGCATCAAGATAGATCAATTACCGCCAGATTCATCGTTCTCCCGTTTTGCGAGGCCCTAATAGCGATTCATAGCGAATCGCTATTAAGGACTCGCAAAACGGGATTCATGTAGGAATCGCAATATTTTTTGCGATTCCTACACATTCTTTATTTGCGATTAGCAAATTGCTAATCGCAAATAAGGAAAAACTCCCCATGCATTCCTATGGGCCAAAAGGCCCATAGGAATGAATGGTGAGTATTCCTTATTTGCGATTAGCAATTTGCTAATCGCCAATAAGATAGCGATTTGAAGGGTGCCAGGGGTGTCCAAAGGACACCCTGTAGCACCCCTCAAATGATCTGTGACACAGGTGTTGCACACACACATGTCCAAAGGACATGTGTGTGTGTAACATGCAACTCAGAAAAATGCATTTAAATGCATTTTTCTGTGTTTTCGCAATTTACCGCGAGGTCTGACCTCGCGGTAAATTGCGCCTAGGAATTGCGATTTCGCAAATTTAAATAGGATGTTGAATTGCATTTAAGGAATCTCAAATAGAGATTCCTTAAATGTCATTACTCGCAAAATTGCGAGATCGCAATTAACGATTTTTACATTTGGGATGCTGAATCCCAAATGCAAAAATCGCTCTCGCAAAGGGCCGGATTCTCAGAATCTGGTCCTTTGCGAGCGCAAAAAAGCTTGATGAATCAGGCTGCAAGTGATTATAGTAAAAACAGTTTTTCGAAATTACTGCTTGAATATATTAAAACTATGAATGTAGATGACTGCTATGTGTGTGTAAAATTACCAGTATCAGTGTCAGAAGGGGTGACCTATCACCATCTTCCTCTTACACATGGAGTAACTTGTAGTGTAATTGCAAGCTTGTTTTATAAAACTGGAAAGCTGGAATATCAACATTCCTTTTTTTAATTTTTTTTATTAAAGAACCAGTAGCAGCATAGGACAATCAGAGATAATTTTAAGCAGTATATACACGGAAAAAAAATACAAGTAATAGAGAAAAAGAAAAAAAAAGAGCATAAAGCTTCAAGAATGGATACATTATACATACATTTAAGAACATTTAAGAACTGTGGAGCTGAATGCAAAAACTAAGAGCTGCTAAGTGGCATAGAAACAATCAAACAGAGTCTTGTAAACCTCAACCAATTCCACTTGGAATTATCCCGGCTTTCCAATTTGAGACAGGCCGTCAGATCGCCTCCCCTCGAAGCCTAGCTTTGAAGCCTCTAGTAGCAAATGTAGCCGATTCGTAGCTGTAAACCGCTAAAAAGCGTGCTAGCCACATCTGAAAGCTAGGTGGGGAAGCTTCTTTCCAACGGGCGGACAGAATTTATCTCAATACCGCTGTACCAATAAACAACAACCTTTCTTCAGTTTTTGAAAGCTTTAAAGAGTTGTCAAAACCTAAGACAAATAGGGTATCAGACTCGGGGAGTTTGTGACAAAATAGTTTCTCCCAAAAAGAAGCAATCATATTTTTTATAACAGTGAGTTCTGAACAATTGCTAAACATATGGATTAGAGTGGCGGGTCCTTGTAAACATCGCAGGCAAAGATCGCTCTCTCTTTTACCCCACGCAAAAAGTTTGGCCGGGGTAAAATAAAGATCGAATACTGTTTTGAACAGTTGAGCTTTTAGGTTACTAGCCATAAATAATTTATGGCTCAACTCCAGGACTCTGTCTATATCAATATCTGGATTATTAAGTTTCGCCGCCCATTTAGTTTCCGTCTGTTCTATATCATCCTGTGTTTCAGTCAGAAGGGTGTCATAAAACGTTCCTATCCTAGTATTTGGTCTAACCATTGCCTCAATTAGATCAATTTTTGAAAGACACAATGTAGACCCTTTGGCTCTTAGCTTAGCGAATAACTGAGCAAACTTAAGAAAGTCCCCATTAGAGAGACCATATTTCGTTTTTAAATCAATAAAAACAGTGTCAGATCCTTTTAGCAAAAACTCGTTAACAGTTTTAATACCCAGTCTTTCCCATTTCCTTGCAGTAGATTCAAAATCAAGACCAAGTGTAATAGTAGAATGCCACAGAGGAGTATAACGATTGATTTTCCCAATTTGCATGTGTTTGGCTACTTTATCCCAGATTTTCCAGGCGCTATTTAGGATTTCTCCCTTATTCTCTTTTGTAATGACTTGCCTCGGTCCTTCTTAATAATAAACCTTTAGCATCTTGGCCGAGTACGAGCTCATAAATTGAGGGAATTGACACTGTATCAGTCTGATTTTCTTCGATCGAATCTAACACCATAGGAATTAGCTGTTTAAGAAAAGCGGCCCAGAGGTAGAAAGTTATATTAGGTAGAGTAAGCCCACCCCTATCCAGTGGAAGAGACAGAAAAGAGTGTGATCGCCTAATCTTTCCGTGCTGCCAAACAAATTTAGACATGAGGGCGTGGATCAATGTAAGAGTTTTAGGTTCAACAGATAAAGGAATAGCTCGAAATAAACATAGGCATCTAGGCAGTACATTCATTTTTAAATAATTGACCCTACCTATAATGGAGAGGTAGAGACCATTTACCCTATCCAAATCAATCTTTATCTTTTCCAGGAGCGGATCAAAATTAAGTTTCACTACAAGCTTAGTATTAGAGCAGATGACTACTCCAAGATAAGTATCTGTCTTGGCTCTTCTTTGATCTGGGCAGACAGTATTATCGGTACATAAGATAACAGTCTTTCCTCTATTAAGAGAATACCCCGAGCAATTACCATATTCTAAGGCCACTCGCTCAATTTCGTGGATCGCTTCGATCGGGCCAGGTGTTAAAACCGCGATGTCATTGGCATAAGCTAACACTTTTGTCTCAAATTGATTACAAAGCGCTGGTTTAATATTATTGCTTTACAATAATTTAAGAATTAGGGGGTTAATATAGAGAGCGAAAAGAAGGGGTGAACAGGGACATCCCTGCCCTGTGCCTCTTGCAATATTAATATAACCAGATTCTGAACCTAGCATTAGAAGTTTTGCTTTGGGATGTAGATACATTGATTTAATAGATTTCAGAAATTTAGGGCCGAAATGAGTGTGTGCCATGGCTACCCACAAAAAGTTCCATGAAACACGATCAAAGGCTTTCTCAGCGTCAAGTAGGATCATTGACATCCGGCCCCCCGTGACAGATATGGCATCAAATAGGGCAATAGCCCGACGGGTATGGTCTGTAGTCCCCTTGCCCGGGATGAAGCAATGCTGCCACGGAGAGACCAGATGCCCAATGACCCCACTGAGTCTAATAGCCATCACCTTTGCGTATAATTTAGAGTCCGAATTAATCAAAGATATTGGGCGATAGGATGTTAATTGCTCGGGTGGTTTTCCCTTCTTTGGGAATACAATAATGCTGGCCTCATCCCAGGAGAGTGGAGAAACACCATTGTACTGAACCCCCAGAAATAGATCATATAGAAGGGGACATAATTGTTGGCCAAGAATTTTATAAATATCGATCGGCAATCTATCCGGGCCCACTGCTTTGCCAGATGTTAAAAGCGATAATGCAGACTCTACCTCAGCCAACGTGATCTCACTTTCTAGCTCTTCCCTGGAGGTATCATCTAATAGGCTAACAGCCTCCGAGTTATTGAGAAAGTTCGCCAGAAAGTAATCGATATCCTTTTTGGTGGTAAAAGCTTCTTCTGAATACAACCTTTGATAGTATTTTTGAAATTGAAGGATGATATCAGCTGCTTGCGAAAAGGTCTGCCACCGTCTACAATTGTAGAGATGTTATTTGTTACATTTTTTTGACGGGTTCGGAGTGCGAGCTGCTTGCCCACCTTTTCACCGCTTTCGTAAACCTTCCTCCTATGAGCTCTATAAGTTTGGGAAGCTTTCTGGCTAAGATCAGAATTTAACTCAGCTTTTATGACAACTACCTGGAGCATCTGGCTACTAGCATCTCAACCTTGTGCGATTAAGGAAGTGTGGTCTTGCTCCGCTTTAGCCAGTGCTGACACCTTTGACTCATGTTCTATTCTTGATTTTATTCTGGCGAAGTTCTGAAAGCTAATAATCTCCCCCCTTAAAGCAGATTTGTAGGAGTCTCACACTGTATTTCTGGAGGCGCTAAACCGATTTATGTTAAAGAACTCTTCTGTCCAGTTTTTAATATGAGTAATAAATTCGTGATTAGACAAGAGTTTCCTATCGAACGACCAGGACCGCCGTTGAGTGTATTGCGAGTTGGTTGTGATCCAAAGTATGAGTGCATTATGATCGGAGATTATTCTTAGGGGTTTATTAATTGTCGCTTGTGGAGCTAAGTCTTCGGAGACGAAAATGTAATCAATCCGAACTTGTTTTTGGTGAGGATGTGAGAAATAAGTATACCCTGGGTCGTGAGCATTGTTTTGTAGCCAGACGTCAATTAATCCATAGCTACCCAACAGTCTTTTAACAGCCTGATACACCCTAGGGTTGCGACCATCATATTTCTGTTTGGAGGGAGAGTTGGACACAACGGTATAAGTGAGACGTTGAAATCTCCACATAAAACTAGTGGGCCCTGCCAAGTGGCCAGTTCAGCTTCAGATACCTCAAAGATAGTTGGATCGTCGTGGTTTGACCCATATATGGTACAAATAGTAATTCCACAAGCGAGTTTAATAATAGCCCATCTACCCTGGGGATCTGAGAGGTGACGTACTCCTAACCCAAGGCTTGATTTTGCTAAAACTGCTACGCCCCTTATGTTCGAAGATTGTGTAGAGGCTATCAATAAGTTATACCCCTTCAGGTTCAGCCATGATTTCTTAACCCATGGAACATGAGTCTCCTGAAGACAAAGTATATCAACAGGATTTAGTTTCAATAGCTCAGACAGCCGTCTTCGTTTATCCCCAGATAAGAGCCCTCCAACATTCCAAGTTTGGACAGTTAATCTACCCATTACTTATAGGAAAAGATAGTAAGATCACTTTAGGAAAATAGAAATTTGTTTTAGGATGTTGCTCCAGCTCCAGTTCTATTCCATTTAGCTTCCCCTTACTTAAGCCTCTTGCTGACAAAACTGGTTCTTTTTTTAGTATTTTCTCCCCCCAACCCACCCCCACTCCCCCTTCCCTACCTCCCTCCCCTCCCTACCCTCACACACCCCCTTGAAGCCCCCCCCAAACAGTAGGCGATCAGACTCAACCAGAGTCTAGGTGATGCAGTTACAGCACAGCATCTGAGCTACCGCCAGTTAAAGTACCGAGATAGAAATAATAAATGAATACCCAGAAAAGGGAAAAGAGGAGACCCGCAATACCACCTATACTAACAACATACAATTAAATGTTAAATGGCAGCCTTAAAATGTTTCAATGCCTCCCTTCTTAACCATATCAAAATCATATCCTGATTAAATGTGTGCATTTATCAAAGATTGAAACGAACCAAGCCAGATAATCAAACCGAAGATCATTATATAAAAAAAAAAAAAAAACATAGGTGAGCAATCGTCAGTTATATGAGTCATTTCTAAGACAGTTCTTCAAGGTATGCTTTTGCTTTGATCTCGGAATGAAAGAATTTTGTGAAGCCACCAAATACAATTTTAAGCTTCGCAGGGTTGTTCAAGTATGCTTGGGCACCTTTATCTTGGAACGGTTTAATCAAAGAGCGGAGCCGCCACCGTCTCTCCACAGTTACGTGGCAAAAGTCTGGTCTTGTAAAATAAGAGATCTCATTGTATACCAACTTGTGGTCTGGTCTCGCTTTATCAGCCACCGTCTGCCTTAACAAAAAATTTCCGAAATAAACTAAAATGGCTCGGGGATAAACCCCGGGTTTGGGTGGCAGGTTAAAAGGCATCCGGTGGGCTCGTTGGATTTCGACATCCCAGTTCCAGTTTTTAAGATCAGGCATAGACTCTCTAAATAGTTTTACTACAAAGGCTCGAGTATCCGCCCCCTTCATTTTCTCTGGAATTCCCAGAACACGCAGGTTATTGCGACGCTGTCGATTTTCGCACTCCTCCAGCTTCCATTTAATGTCTATGAGTTCGGCTTCCTGAAGTTTAATTCGCTCAGAGTTCAGAGTGGCCTATTTCTCGTTCGTCATAACCCTGGCTTCCATCTCTGTGACTCTTTCCCCTATCAGGTTGCAGGACTTCGAAAGTTTCCTAACAACTCTTTGCATTTTACAAAGTGCAGCCCGGGATCTCTTACTGTCCAAAGCTGTCTCTTCCCTATGAGCTGCAATAGCCTGCAAAATGGTTTCTACTG
Source organism: Lissotriton vulgaris (assembly GCF_964263255.1). Lineage (NCBI taxonomy): Eukaryota > Metazoa > Chordata > Amphibia > Caudata > Salamandridae > Lissotriton > Lissotriton vulgaris. The sequence goes on along the minus strand of NC_141700.1, from coordinate 696,266,509 downwards.
CTGAGTGTGATATCTCCGAGGTAGCTGAATTTGTAGGGCCCCCCCCCCCAAATGTAACACCGGGTTAGAAACTAAGTGGTTATCGACCGAACCGCACTGTTTAAGTCTGGATGTCGGTTTGGGTTTGGCTCTGACAGTGTTAACATTCAAACTCTCCTCACCGTAGCTATCCTCGGAAGAGCTGAGCAGTGGTTCTGATTCAGACTCTTCAACTTCCGAGCCTTCTATAGAGTCAGATTCATCCGAGCACTCATCTACAGCATTAATTCCATTCTCGTCGGAAAAAGAGTAGAACTCGCTTGGTTCTTTATCCTTCTCCTCCAGCAGATGAGGCTTTAAAGAGCTTTCCCCCGACGTATTTGGGTCTAACACTTGATTCCCAACCAACAAGCCAGAATTGTCAATGGGTTGGAGGGGTGGGGATGAGCTTGGGGGCCCAACAGATATGGCTGGTAATGCTACAGTCGGGAGCTCAGTAGATAACACCTGTGTGGAATGTTTTACCCCAAGCGGAGTTAATTCGCCTTGTACCCCCAAGACATTTTCCCCTGCCCCTGAAAACGACATACAGCGTCCTTCCAGCTCTTGAATACGACCAACATCACTAGTCGAGATCCCCTCAGGTGTAATAGGTTGGGCAGAATGAACAGATTGAGCAGACTCAGCTGCATCAGTGTTACTTACAGTTATGGTGACTATTGGGGGGGGCTGTCCTGGAGGCGTGGTAGCAGAAGTAGAGGTAACTCCAACCAAAGAGTTCATAGTGGTGTTCAGAAGAGGCTCAAGCTCCGGTGTTGCTAAGGGACTCCCAGAATTACCAATGTTTGCTCCCGGACTGTGCATTATTTCCTCGTTGGCGGAGTTGTTCAGTGTGTTTTGGATAATCTTTTTTACAGGGTCTTTCTGCAGTCTGCTCTGCATTCCCTTTTTAAGCAACAAGTCCAGTACTGTACCCCAGGCTGAGCTCAGCTTTCTTCTGGCAGCAAGGGCGTCTTGTCTCGGAGAGTGTTCAGAGGAGGCTTGTTGTTTTCTAGCCTTAGATCTCCCTGTATTGGAATATCAACATTCCAATGTGGATGAAATATTTGCAAAATTAAAGATTGACAATAAATTGAATAAGGGAAAACATGCAGAGGTGATGGGAGAATATTTCCTAGAAGTAGATGAATTAACACATGAATATGCTTTTGCTCATAATTTGACATGTAAAATGAGAGTTGAAGAGAAAACTTTTTTAGGCATGGTTGAGGAACGAAGAATTTATTATAAACGAAAAGAGAAAATGGAGCACGAAAAATCAAAATATTATATTTTTGATGGTGAGAATATTGAGGATAAAACTGTGAATGTAGCAATAAATATAGATGCGCCAATGATGGGAAAATTTTGTATCACAAGAGATAACACCACGTATGACAATTATTTTGTGTGTGCAAGTCAATGTGAAGATACTTATAGAATTGTAGGGGGTTGGGGATTTAAAGGAGGAAATGATCCTGTTTTTCCTGGAATTTATTTTATTTGTGGGAACAGAGCCTATTATAGGTTGCCTAACCACTGGTATGGGACAGGTTATGTGGGTTTGGTCTTTCCTAAAATTTTTCATGTAGATAGAGGTACTAACGGAAAGCATGAGATAGGTAAAGTTCTAAGTCGAAAAAGAAGAGAAACTGTGTTAGAAATAATAGGTGATGTGTTTGGAGCACTGATACCAGCAGTGGGAATTTCGTTCAATGCAAATAGAATTAGAAAATTGTCCACAATTGTTGATCGATTATCAACAGACACTGCAAGAGGATTCCTAATGGTGAATACTGAAATGCTGTCTATGAGAACTATGGTTTTGCAAAATAGACTTGCTCTTGATATAATTTTAGCAAAAGAGGGAGGAGTCTGTGGGATTTTGAAAGTGCAACATTGTTGTACTTATATCCCAGATAAAAGTCAGAATATTGAAAAGTAAATTATAAACATTACAGATTTGCATGGAGATATTGAACCACTGGAGGTTGAGGGTGTTCTCGAAAAACTGGGTAAAGGTTTAACAGCAAATAAACATTGGTTTCAAGAAATAGGTAGTTCAATTATAGGTAAGATACTAATTCCAATAACAGTCATAGTAATAGTGATTTTTATGATAAGATTGTGCTGTATATATAAAGGTAGACAAGATTTTAGAAGGTCAATAAAGAAAAGAAATGAAGCACAGCAGGCAAGAATGAGAGAAAAGAATGAAATAGAAATGGAAGAAATAAAGGAAAAGGTTTTCAAAGATTCAAAAGAGAAAGAGACAAAAGTATAGATGATATTAACAAGAAAGAGAACTGAAACATGTTCAAGTAAATTTTACAAAATTTTGGGAGGTATTAGGTGATAAAATCACCAGATGAGGGAATTGATGGAGCGAGGTGGCAAACACAATATTTTGTGTACCCCTCTTGAAATCAATGTCCCATAACTATAATGTTTATTAATTGCATGTTTTGTGAAAATAAGCAACCATAGAATAAGATGCACACGTTATTTTGTTTTTGTTTTTGAAATTACACATGGGGAATACTAATTCTGCTTATATGTTGCAATAATACTAGCTAATAATGTATTGTTGTTGTGTTGTGGACTAATGCATAGCTTTAGTATAAATAAAATGCTATTTAAATGTGCTTTTGTATATGTTTTGTGAAAGGAGAGGGCCGATTATGTAAGTATAAAACACTTTTGTGTGGCATATTGCTAGGTAACGACTAATGGGAAGCATTAGCATGGGGGGGAGGTAAACAGAATGGGTTTCATTATTAAAATTAACATGGATTTCTGTTTGTTTTCATGATAGTTCCGAATGTGGCCTGTGAGGCCTAGTGAGAAAATGGCCGCTCTCAGCTACTGCGAGTGGGTATTGATCTGCGCAGGCGCGTCAAAGTTTTCTGCCAGCGCAAGTGAACTGACTGTGCTTGAGGAAGAAGTTCAAGGCTGTGTCACCCGGAACCTAGGAGGGGTGCCAAGCATGAGCGAGTGTATATCCAAGCCATGGGAAAGAAGGGCAATGTTGCTAAAATGCAATGTGCCTAGGCCACGGACTGCCTAAATAATGGACGCTTATTAATTTAGCTGTATCACGTGAATAACAAATGCTGTAATGGTGAGGAAGTGCACATCCACCCGAATTTATCCAATCGGACCACAAGATGGTGATGTTAGTTACTTTTCTAGATAGATTAAGTTGAGAATTAGGGTATAAAAACCCCTGGATTTGTAAGTTTGGGGTCGCTTTTTCCATTTCTATCGGAGATGCTGCCCGTTTGCTGACCGATTCCTGGATGTAAGAACCTTTATGAATTCTTATTTGTTTGCTTTGCAGGACTGTTAGGATAAGATGAGGGTGTTAGTCAGGGATGTTAGGAGAGACTGAATTTGGAACTATCTGTTCTTTGCTAAACTTTACTGAATTCTATAAAAAAGCTATTTTTCTGAACTCTTAATAAAATGATCATGTTTTGAAATAAAGTCTAAGATTGGAGTGTATTGGGGTAGGTTTGAGTAGAGTGTAGTGGAGTGTGGTAGAGTTTAGTGGGTTAAATTAGGGGAGTGGGGGTAGATTGGAGTGGTACGGGGTAGATTGAAATGGGGTGGGTGGAGTGGAGAAGTTTGGGGTAGAGTGGGGTAGACTGGGGTTGAGTGGGTAGATTGGAGTAGAGTACACTGAGGTAGATTGGGTGTAGTGCATTACATTGGAGTGGGGTAGATTGGAGTGGGGGAGTAGGGTAGGTTGAATTGGGCTAGATTGGGATGACGTGGGGTAGATAACAGTAAAGTGGCATAGATTGGAGTGGGGTAATTTTGAGAGGGGTAAACTGGGGTAGAGCGGAGTGGGATATATTAGGGTCATTTGGAGTGCAGTGAGGTAGATTAGGGAAGAGTGGAGGGCAATGGATTGGGATAGATTTGTGAAAGTTGAAGGAATTGATGTACATAGACAGCATTCATTCCCCTTCTTCTCCCACTCCTCTCCCTGTGAGCACCATGAATACCGTAGATTATTGACCGCATCATTCTGCCAGTAAAGGGCCCGTACCCATATGCATATGTACCGCCATTCTAGGCACCATGGCCTTTTACCCATTGGAATCCCCGGCTTCCCTCCTGCGCGTATCTTAAAACTCTCTCTCTCATGCATAGACCATGAAACCCTCTCCCTCTGCGCGACCCTGCTGCGAAAGGCAACTCTCCTGCTTGACCCGCACAAAACCCCCCCCATTCCCTCTTGAAGAGGCATCCTTCGTCTTGGCTGACGTAGCCCTCCCCAGCTGCACCTGACTGCCCCCGCTCTCTCAAGCACGGGTCTTCAGATCTCTCTCTCTCTCTGTGTGGCTCTGTCCCTGTGTCCACCCTGGCTACCCCTCCCTTCTCCTCACATGGGCAAGTCATAAACCTTCTTCTTCTGCAAGGCCCTGTCCTTGAGAGTCACGGCCGCGCCTGACCAACACCTCCTTTCCTTCCATGAATACCCCTCTGTTGACGAGCCTTCCCTCCGCGCTCGATTGTCCACGCGGCATGAATACCACTCCTTTGATGACCCCTTCCCCCGAGTCCGGCTGACCACACATGTCCGAGGCCATCGCCTGAGCCAGGAGATACCATTTACTGCCCTTATTGTATGAAGTCACTCCTCTTCAAAGGATCCACTATTGATCCTAGCCACCCCACCCCCGGGGCTATAATCAGGCGTACACATTCTACGGAACACTCAGCTGCGTGATTGCCCTCCCCTCTTATCAGCAGGTCAAGGGTCCCCATTGTGAACATATGTGGGGTAGGATTGACACGAGGATTATAGGGATGTCTTTCTTTTGCGTCATACTGTCCTGATTGTACTATCATGTGTTTTGTAAGGTATAAAAGCAAGAGTCTCAGCTCACTTGTTAGAGCACCTCCCGAAAGACACTGTGTGTCTCGTGTCCGAAATGACTGGCTCTCCTCATGAGAATTAAACTCTGTTCTTGATTCCTGCTTCCAGCGCCCGTCTCTTTATTTGGTAATTATTCAACATGGGAACTAAGAGGCGGTTTGCGCCAGCGGCCTGGGCATCGATAGAATTATGGGCTCATTTTCCACAATTGGCGTCCCAACGCGGGGTCCATCAGTGACATAAGGTTCGGTAAGAGAGATCCAGACGAAGAAGTGAACATCTAAATGATCGGGGTATGCCTGCCTTGAGAGGGCCCTCGCCCGGCTGCCGATCGAAAGAACTTCACCAATTCTGAACGGACCTCTCTTGAGTGACCTATTGTCCTGACTGGAATCCCACAGGAATGCTACATGGAGTAAGAGAACGATCGGGCGCTGGAGGAGGAAGTCGAAGAACTGTCCGTATGGTCCGGTCCGGGTAAGATTAAGTAGGGTGTTTTTACGCCTGATTGGTAGGGTGGTTCTATCCACCTGATTGATTGATTGATTGTATTGAAATCGGTATTTGTATACTGATATTGTTGGTATTGGTTCATTTAGCTTTGAATGCTACTTGACATATTGGTTCTCTTTTGAGAACGAGACATTCTCTGTTTGCAAACAGCGGCGAATAGGAACGTCGTCCCTCTTTGCAGATAGAAAAGGGTAGGTAATGCAGACTTTTGTCCCCGTCGTAATCCGTCATGCCTACTTTTCTCCCCACTGGACTGTTTGAAATCGATTAATAATCGATTGTTGCTCTTTGAGATCTTCCCTGTCTACAAACTGAGACGAGTAGAAATATTCTGTCTTCCTTTCTGGATAGCGAAGGGCAGGTAATGCAGACATTTGTCCCCGTTGTAATCCGTCATGCCTGTTTTTCTCCCCACTGATTGGTTGGTTGCCTGGACATTGTTGTTCCAGGAATTGTTTCGTTTGAGGTATTTTCTACTTGCAAACAACGTGGAATAGAAATATTCTGTCTAGTCTTTGCAAGTAGTAAAGGGTAGGTTATACCCCTTTGTGAATTCGTCAGTCCTACCCACTCCCCACTGTTTGGTTATTTGGGGGGTAGCTCGCATGGTCCGCCCAGGAGACTACCCTTATGGAGGACATATGCTCCCTGCTCATGGGCCATTTAGCGGAAGTAGACCATCTGGTCCGTCCAGGAGGCTACCCTAGTAAGTGGAAGTACATCGCTTGGTCTGTCCAGGATGATACCCTAATGACGGAATATATGTCCCCCTTTTGATCGATAATCTAGTTCCACCCCGGACCATTTATTGGAGGGAACTCGTCTGGTCCGTCCAGAAGTACCCCCTAGTGAAAAGGACACATAAAAATATGAAGTGATCACCGTTCCCTACTAACAGAAAACTTTAGCTCGAAACACGCTAAGGAAGAGAAAGAAAAATAAAAAGAAATCAGGCTAAGTCAGTAACCCCCTGATGAGCTTTTGACTTCACTAAAAATAAGAAACATTAGAAATAGTTCGTAATAAGAAATGTAAAATGGTGAAAAGTTTGAAAACAAAAATAGCCACGAGGTAGCTAGGCTCTACTGCCTATTCCTGCTCCCAACATGTCTGCCTCATTGCCTGCCACGCCCAAAATAACGGTCACATGAAATAGAAACAATTCAATAGGTACCTACCCCCATTCCGGAAGCTCCCGAAGTGCAACAGGTCCGCGGTTACGCCCATCCGGAAGGCGAGGCCTCGAGGCACGAGGGGTTCGCCTGGCCGCGGTCAGTAGGAGATGATGTTGGGCAGGCGGTCCAAAGAATGACAAGGACCTCTCCATCTCTTCTCTTCTGCCGCCCTGCAGGCCGCGGGGAGAGAGGGGGCTGTCTTGCCTCGGCCACCGACCACCCCTCTCTCTCACCCGATCCGGCTTTCGTCCACGGCCGAAGCCAAAGCGAGGATGGCGGCATTTCTTTGTGCTATAATGGCGGCAACTACACCCAACGCCTGACAGTTGCAAGTAGTCCCGTCACATGCCATCGCCTGCATAGTTACAGGTAGTCCCGCCACATGTCGACGCCTGGACAGTTCCAGGTAGTCCCGCCACATGTCAAGAGAAAAGGGGGGGATGTCTTGCCTCAGCCACCGACCCCCCCCCCCATCTTCAATGGCTGGCACGGCCAATATCGAAGCGACGGAGCCGAGGAACGGCGCGGGGTCGCTGGAAGGGGGAGGCGGCGCGAACGAGCCTCCCCCACCTCCCTCCAGGTGGAGGCTTCCAGCGACACCCCAATGCTCTTACTTAAAGAGGGTCAACATCAAAAAGCGGTCTTTTGCCCAGGACGGGCACGCACCCCATGCCTTCTCTCCTCAACCTTGAAGATTCTATAAGAGCCGGGGGGCACCCCGATCCCTCCGCATGGGCGCCCCCGCCCCCTCACTGGGAACCACGACATCGGTGCAACTCCTGCCGGCGCCAGCCTCGGATTGGAAATGGCTAAAATGCAGCCACGGCACGGACTTGTTCAGTTCCGGAGGAACACCAGAATGACCCGGTAGGAAAATTGTTGCCGCCCTCCCCACTCTTTGACTAATGGTCCATATTTGTTAGACTGTTAACCACATAGCACAAAACTTTTTGAACTGCCAACGGAAGGTTCTGGGCCAACCATGCGAGACTAGAGACATTCTGACTGTGCTGGAACTCGCCTGACCCCACCCAAAATGGCGCCGACACAAAATGAGACGTTTTGAATAAACTTTGTTGCACCCTGATTGCGCAGCTTTTTGTCCCGAGATATATATGCAGTTTTTGGATAATGAAAGTAGATATGAAGGATATTGAGTATGTGCTTGGACAATGAACTGACTTAGGGTGGGTACTGATTATGATTTGGAAAATGAATTGGTGTAATTTAGGTAATGAATGGACATTGGATAATGAATTTATGAATTTATTAAAGATGAATTACTGACATGCATCATGCTTGCTCTGTAGGGAAGTTTTAATACGATTTTATTGCACTGCTGCACTTTATGCAATGAACTGCCACCAATTTCGTTTATTAAAAGTATTTTGAAAAAAAAGAAAGCATGGTTGTAGCAGTTGCATTAATGAGTTTTGGATGCCTTACTACTGTGAGCAAAGAATAAGTATGATGAAGGATGTAGATCAAAAGGGATCAGATATTTAGCAGCTACATTATGTGTCACAGGCAGCCGGAAAAGTGTTTTAGACACCCTTAAAACGACACCACGGAAATGCCACCTGACCGTCACCCTAGCACCCGATAAAGAGGGTTACGACCAAGTAACTCATGTAGATACGCAGATCGTCAATGATTATCTATCTGACATTACTGGTCCCTCTGGGTTTAAACGCCGAGATGGTAAAGAAAGGCGGTACGTGGAGTAAGTGGTAGGTAAAAGCATTTTCGGACTACTGCATGCTGATGTACTTTGAATGCTGCCCCCCACCCCCTCTTTTTCCTCCCTTCTGCAGGTTCCGTCAGAACGGCGGCTGAAGTGTGGAAGAGCGATGGTCGGACCACCGACGAAAAGGGAAAGAGGGAATAAGTGTGTAGTCCTCATAACGATAAGTTTTAAAAAGACGTGGACTTAAACATGACTGTTCCTCCTTAGGACATAGCGACTGAGAGGATGGACTGACATAGAAACTGGACAGGTACTGAATGACGAAAAATTGACTAGAAATGACGCGTTAAATAATGTAACTGGACGTTTGACTAGGTAGGGAAAGGACAAAGAAAAATATACGGGTAAGGGTTGCCACGGCACCACCCGTCTAGGAAGTTAGAAATGTTGCTGATGTTCAAAATGCACTGCCCCCTTTCTCACACTCTTATAGATATAGCCAAGCTGTCGGACTGTTCTCCCGATCAATACTTGCCGTTGCCTCAGCCTGGAGAACTTCACCCCAAAGGAGGGAACTGAAAAATGGTTTAAGACCCAACCATGGGTAACTAGCACGACCAGGTTAATTTCTGATCGACCAACCGAGGTGTGAGTATTGGTAATTGGGAACGCTCGCAGACGTGACAAGCTAGAAGAAAAAGGAGGGAAGGGTAGAAAGAGCTAAGCACGTAGATAAATAGGATAGTAAAGATACGTAGGATATATAAAACAGATCTTGTAGGCTAACAATTGTTTCCTGTCTTGTCGTGAATGTCTTATATATGTGTAATACATGTGCCGTCTTCCCTGTCTGAGTTTGTGTGTGTGTAATGTACGGATTTATGTCTTCCCTCTGTCTGTATTTGTGTGTTACCTGACCTTTGCTGTTCTGTGTTGTGAGCGCACTAAATGACCTATTTTCGTACACGTCTCTCCCTCTCTCTCTCTCTCTCTCTCTCTCACCACCCCCTTATCTCTCTCTCTCTCTCTCTCTCTCTCTCTCTCTCTCCCTCTCTCTCTACATGTCATACGTGTACCGAATGGCTCGTTTAGATTGCGGACGACTCTCACTCTCTATGAGAGTCTCCCTAATTTCTCTCCCTCTTTTTGGTAAAATTGTGCCCCACCGGCACCAGTCTGATTTGATACATATTGAACGCGAAGGTGTTCAGCGAAATTGACCGAAACTAAAATGATTGTATCTCGCCATATTACTGCCTCTCCTTTCTGCAAAATGAATGAACTTGAATTGGCTGAAAACGAAAGGACAGGTAAGACGACTAAAGTCCCCCAAATCTGGCCATTTATAGGGGAACTGTATGTCCATGGCACCTTATGTCTGTTCTTCAGAGACGAACGCCAACGTCTAGATTGACCCCCAATGCCCAGATTGCCCCACCCTCTTTTTTGCACCCAAGCGCGAGCGCCCGAAGCATCCCCGCCCCATTTTTGATAGACCCCAGTTGCTGTCCCGAATACAAACATGATGACCATGAGTAACTGTTGACCATCGAGAAAATATTGTTCTGCCTGACTTTCGATGATGGCACCCCCGCCCTGTTTGAAAAGGTTAGCCAGTCCTGAAGGGAAATGCTCCGTAATGTTGAATATGATGTAATGCACAGTTGATGGGAATCCCATTTACCTCACTTGCGTTATAAATAGGACGATGAATAAACCTGCCATGAACTCAGTAGGAATGCTGACACGTGCACTGCTTAGCAATGGACCTCTGACTGTGACCAATGAGCGTATCTCCCAAATGCGTAGAATTGAGGGAGGAATTCACATGCGTAGATATCTTCTTCTGCCATTTCTCTAAAACATTGTCTTGTACCTATTCAAAGATTCACGATCACCGGAGGAGATGGGTCAGATGTGATGTACAGCCCGACTGCGGATCTTGGGACACGTGTGACCTCGACCAAAGGTGGAGCCGCAGAGCAACAGGATACGGGACGAGACCGCAATTTCAACGTGGAAAATGAAAAATGACGGGCCGCCTTGAAGCCCTCCGTCTGCTAACCCACGTGTGCCCGGAGTCTCCGTCCCCCTTCTTTGGGCCCGATTGATGGGCCTGCCTGCTTGTTATCCTTTGCCCCCTTGGTCCCTTTTGTGTGTCCCAGGAACTCTGACCCAACTCCGCCCTCTCTCTTATCGACTATTTGAACCATGCTCACCCTCTTTTCCACGTGACTTTTTGCCAAAAGGAAGAACTGCCTCCATATGGGAATAGGGTGTTGCCACAGAAATATAGGTGCCGAGCATAAGGCGCCGCCAAACGGATTATTTAGGGAACAGGACTGTGGTCTAACAGCAGAGGACTGACCGCACCCTGCAACGCGAAAGGATAGAACTGAGCTGGACCTATAGCTCCACCGCCGGTGCTCAACAGCGCCAACGAAAGTACTCGGACTAGAGCCTACCAGTGATGGCTCAATGATAAAAAGACACTGTGACGAAGAAATCTTGTGTATTGAACTGAATTCCGCTCTCAACTACCTGGTCAAAACTGTTCATTGGTCACATTTTTAAGTTAGAAAGATTTATGCTATGTAGTGCGTTTAATTGTCAGGAACACAACGAAAATGCAATTTCCTATGTGCTGCATTCTGCTCATCACCTCGACTGTCTATGATTGTACGTCAAATGTTAGTATCGACAAAATGCTAATTCATCAACGATGCCTGTCTACCTGTAAACCCATCAATTGCAAAAATGACTGCTGTTATGTAAAAAGGGGCGACTGTGAAAGTTGAAGGAATTGATGTACATAGACAGCATTCATTCCCCTTCTTCTCCCACTCCTCTCCCTGTGAGCACCATGAATACCGTAGATTATTGACCGCATCATTCTGCCAGTAAAGGGCCCGTACCCATATGCATATGCACCGTCATTCTAGGCACCATGGCCTTTTACCCATTGGAATCCCCGGCTTCCCTCCTGCGCGTATCTTAAAACTCTCTCTCTCATGCATAGACCATGAAACCCTCTCCCTCTGCGCGACCCTGCTGCGAAAGGCAACTCTCCTGCTTGACCCGCACAAAACCCCCCCCATTCCCTCTTGAAGAGGCATCCTTCGTCTTGGCTGACGTGGCCCTCCCCAGCTGCACCTGACTGCCCCCGCTCTCTCAAGCACGGGTCATCAGATCTCTCTCTCTCTCTGTGTGACTCTGTCCCTGTGTCCACCCTGGCTACCCCTCCCTTCTCCTCACATGGGCAAGTCATAAACCTTCTTCTTCTGCAAGGCCCTGTCCTTGAGAGTCACGGCCGCGCCTGACCAACACCTCCTTTCCTTCCATGAATACCCCTCTGTTGACGAGCCTTCCCTCCGCGCTCGATTGTCCACGCGGCATGAATACCACTCCTTTGATGACCCCTTCCCCCGAGTCCGGCTGACCACACATGTCCGAGGCCATCGCCTGAGCCAGGAGATACCATTTACTGCCCTTATTGTATGAAGTCACTCCTCTTCAAAGGATCCACTATTGATCCTAGCCACCCCACCCCCGGGGCTATAATCAGGCGTACACATTCTACGGAACACTCAGCTGCGTGATTGCCCTCCCCTCTTATCAGCAGGTCAAGGGTCCCCATTGTGAACATATGTGGGGTAGGATTGACACGAGGATTATAGGGATGTCTTTCTTTTGCGTCATACTGTCCTGATTGTACTATCATGTGTTTTGTAAGGTATAAAAGCAAGAGTCTCAGCTCACTTGTTAGAGCACCTCCCGAAAGACACTGTGTTTCGTGTCCGAAATGACTGGCTCTCCTCATGAGAATTAAACTCTGTTCTTGATTCCTGCTTCCAGCGCCCGTCTCTTTATTTGGTAATTATTCAACATGGGAACTAAGAGGCGGTTTGTGCCAGCGGCCTGGGCATCGATAGAATTATGGGCTCATTTTCCACAGATTGGAGTGGAGTGGAGAGGAGTAGAGTGTTGTTGGATAGCTTAGGGTCAACTGGGGTAGAGTGGGGTAGATTGTTGTGGGATAAATTGGGTAGATTATAGTAGGGTAGATTGGAGTGAAGTCGGGTAGATTGGAGTACAGTGGGGTAGATTGGACAGAGATAGATAGGAGTGGGGTAGTTTGGACCGGGGCATCTTGGAGTGGAGAGGGGTAGATTGCAGTGGAGTAGGCTGGAGTGAGGTTTGATAGAGTGGTGTGGGGTAGATTGGGATGGAGTGGGTAGATTTGAGTAGGGCGGACTAGTGTAAATTGAGTAGGGTAGATTGGAGTGGGGCATATTGGATGACGTATATTGGACCAGGGAAGGTGACGGTAGAGTGAGGTAGGGTAGATAAGATTGGAGTGGGGTTGAGTGGGGTGGAGTGGGATACATTGGACTGGAGTGGGGTAGAATTTCAGGGCATGTGGTACACTGGAGTGAAGTGGAATGGGATAGATTGGGTAGAGTAGAATGGAGTGTGGTAGATTGGGGTACAGTGGTGTGGGTGAATTGGGCGGATTATAGTGGGCAGAGTGGGGTATTTTGAGGTAGAGCGGAGTGGGTAAGAATGGAGTGAAGTCGGGAGGAGTGGGGATCAATAGATTGAAGTGGAGTTGAGATTGGATTGGGGTGAGATATACTGTGGAAGGGTGGAGTGGGGAAGATTAGAGTGGAGCATGGTGGGGTAGATTAGAGTGGAGTGCAGTAGATTAGATGGAGTAGAGTAGGGTAGAATGGATTGGAGTGGAGTGGATTGGAGTGGGGAAGATTGGATTGGGGTAGATAGGAGCAGAGTGGGGTAGGTGTGGGCAGAGTGGGGTAGTTGGGAGCATAGTGGGGTAGACTGGAGTGGAATGGAGTGGATTGAAATGGGGGTAGAGTGCGGTGAGGTAGACCCCAGTGGAGTGGAGGAGATAGGGGTAGATTGGGTATGGGAAGATTGGAGTAGTGTATATTGCAATAGGGTGGTGTAGATTGGAATGTGGTGGATTGGAATAGAGAGGAGTGGGGATGACTGTGAGGGCTGGAGTGTGGTAGATTGGAGTGGACTTGGGTAGATTATGGTAGATTGGAGTGTAGATTGTGGTATATTGGAGTGAGGTAGATTGTGGTGGACTGGGGTAGATTGGAGTTCTGCGTGGTAGATTAATATAGAGATGAGCTGAATAGATTGCAGTGGAGTTTGGAGTGTAGTGGGGTAAATTGGAATGGTGTGGGAGTAAATTAGACTGGGGTACATTGAAGTGGAGCAGAGTTGAGTGCAGTGGGGTAGATTGGAGTGGAGTCAGGTAGACTGGAGAAAAGTGGGTTGGATTGAGGTCCAATGGAGTGGGGTGGAGTGGGGTAGATTGGAGTGGAATGGGGTCAACTGGGGTAGTGTGGACTGGGGCAGATTGTAGTAGAGTTAGGTAGATTGGATCATAGCAGCGTAGATTGGGGTCGGTTGGAGTTGAGTGGGGTGGATTTAGTTAGAGTGGGGTGGAATGAAGTGGGGCAGACTGTAGTGGGGAAGATTGGAGTGTTGGGATGGTGGGATTGGAATGGTGTGGGGTGGGTAAATTGGGGTGGGGTAGATTAGAGTGGGGTAGATTGGAGTGGAGTGGGGTAAATTGGTAGAGTGGGGTAGATTGGTGTGGAGTAGATTGGGGTAGATTGTAGCAAAGTGGGGTTGGGCGGGGTAGACAAGGGCACATAGATGTGAAGAAGAGTGGGATAGATTAGACTGGAGGGGGGGTAGAGTGATGTGTCGGGTTTGCAGAGTGTCTTAGAGTGGAGGGGCGTAGAGTGGAGTGGCATGTCGTAGAGTGAAGTGGCATGTTGTACAATAGAGTGTTGTGTCATAGAGCGGAAGTTCTGAGAGGTGTAGTGTGGAGTATGTGTGGTGCGACAGCACACTGCCATTATAGACAACACATGTTCAATTGAAATAACCCTAGACGTTTGTTCTTGGTAGACATTCTTAGGAAACAGAAATTTCGCCATGCAAGAGCTGCATTGTTGTTCCTACAGAAAGCTAGTGATACCCATACTTTATGTGCCATTTTAAGCTTTTTAAAAGTAGCCGTAAGATTGAGGAACACAAGAAATTAATTTATCTTTGTAAATAATCAGACTCTCTTTATGAATTGTACCCTCTCTTTTTTAAAGTTTTTATTTACTAAAAGTTCAGGAATGATATATAATGACATTTTATTATGTAATGTGTTTTTATGAGGAATTTTATTCTTCAAAATAAAGATTTACTGAACTGAACTAAACAATTGAAATGACCATTACATTTGCACCGAAATACGGTTTTTATGCATGCAAATGATAATGTGTGCAAACGTCATCGCCTAGTGTATTGATGTGTGTTTTGATCGTACTCAAATATTTGTTTCCATCACACATTAGAATTACAACACAAAATGTGCTTCATTTATACTAATTCTGATATATTCTGAAAACATCAGAACAGTTGATTTTGTTTGTTGTGTACTTGAAGAAAAAACGCCCTCCAGCATCTCCTGTGCTTGAAAAAGGCATCCTACACCATCTCCTGTTAGTGACATAGGTATTCAGCAGGATTATCACATAAATTCTCTCACTTTGAAGTAAGAGAAATAAAAATAAACACCAAGTGCCCTGGAAGAGAGACCCTGACATTTGACCTCTGTCTTTGAATATACAGCAAATGTGACATGATAAGAACAAGATTTAACAGCCGGTTTACAGAAAGTGGGTTCACGGAAGAATACAGTAAACAAGCGAAGGGCAACCAATGGAAGGGACAAACTCAAGCTGGCCAGCCTAAAGCTAATAAAGCCAGTAAATAGAAGGCTAGAAAATGTGAGCTATAAACCACAAAGCCAATAGTAAGCAAAGGTCGGGATGCATTTCTAGGTCAGCTTTGTGACTGTCCCCAAGATGTCTTTAGCAACCAGAAACAGTGGGCTGCGACCTAAAAATTAGTAAAACCTCTGCACCATAGCAGCAAGATTTTGTTGATTCCATGCATGACTATAATCAGCCTGAGTTTTTTTAAGTTTCTGTTGCATCAGAAGCTGTTCCTGGCACTCTAAAAGGACCTGTTTTATTCATAAAACAGGTAATAACACACCCTTGTACTTAAGATAAGAATATTCACCACCACTAACCATTTGAATTGAAGGGTATATGGCAACATGCTCTATTATTTTTGTTATCAACAATTTTTATAAATTCCAAACTGCTACCCAAAAATGGCACCCTGGCGCTAAATATCAGATTCCTAATTTATTTGTGACATGTAGGGCTGGAGCTTATACACCTAGGCTTTTAAGGCTATTCTGAAAGCAAAAATGTTCTGTATAGACTGAACAGTGACTCGCAAGCTGTTCTATAGGTTAACTGTATGGAGAAGGCGTTCTCAGAACAAGCATGTCTTAATTGTGGGAGCTTTCAACCAGCTTTGCAGTGGATGATCGCACAAGTCTGCGTGTCATGGGCCTCATTAATGAGGCTGTGCGTCACTTTTACGCCGCCGGTGCGTCACTTTTTGTGATGCACCAGTGGCGTAAACAATGCGCCTTGTTGCGCCATATTTACAAAGTGACGCATCTAGGTAGATGCGTCACTTTGTAAACCCCTGCGCCACATTATACCTGCGCCCGGTATAATGTATGCAAGGGGGGGCGTATTGATGCAAGGAAGGGTCATAGAAGTGACGCAGTGAAATCTATGAGATTTCACTGCGTCACTTTTAGGACGCCGTTGCGTCAAAATCTTGTGCGTACCTCACAGCAGGCGTAAGACTGACGCAGGCCCTTTCACATGGGGCTTGCCCCATGTGAAAGGACGCATTGCTGGAGTTGCGTCACTTTTGTGACACACTCCAGCAATGCGTCACTTTTGCGCTTACAGATACGTCAGAAATACTGACGTATCTGTAACTCCTTGCGACATGATGCGTCATACATTAAATATGACGCATCAGGAATGTCGCAAGGAGTGCGCACTGAGAAGTGACGCATCGCTGCTTTCACGCAGTGATGCGTCGTTTCTCATAAATGAGACCGCATTTACTCTTGCAAGTTGTGTCAAAGCGGAGAAGGACTTTTTTTTATATAAAAGGCTCTGGGTGCAATGCACAAGCATTTAAACATGATGCGCTTGTTGACAGGAAGCTAGTGAAGTGAGTCAAGAGCTGCTGAAGCTGAAAAGTGTTAAGCTGTAAGCTTTGAATAAGATATTTAGGTACACCCAGGAACAGAGGATTCCCTTAATCCATTCTGCCTAAAATTGTACTTTGGACTACCCGAGGCTGATATTGAGTGAGCAGCAGTGGTAGTATTTTACATAAAGACATTATTAATCCAAAGGACGTAGAGGGTAATTCATCTACGTGCGAGATAAGGGATAAGTCATTATCTATGTGTATCCTACATCCTGCACCGACTCAACTGTAACAGGGGTTGAATGGCCTTCAGGAGGCCAGAATTCTGCTGGTAAAGATCATCTTGGCGATCCAATAAAACAACTCATTATTCCGGTCTGGTACCCATTACATTTAAGAGAGTTGACTTTGAGCCTTTGGTAGATGTCTCTCATACATTTATGAAAATACATGATTGGGTCGGAATATCGAAACTAGCTGCTGGGTGTCATCAGCATAGATGGGATCTAATCAGCCAGGTAATAGGTTGAAACAGTGTTGGACTAAGGGAGGAGCTCAAGGTACTTCCTGTTATTATTCTGAAGGATGAGCAAAAGGTGGAAAGAAAGATGGCTTTCATTCTTACATCCAAAAAAGAAGCCAACCATTTCAGCACTTCAAAAGGGGGCCCAGAAGTGCCTTTTTCCAGTCTTTTACTGAGGCTGTCTGCAATGACTGATTGCGTATAGTCACTTGTGGACCTGCCACATAATCAGCAAGCTGCTTCCAGACCCTAGGAGATAGAGGATCCAATGGTGCACCAGACACCGTTCTCATACATCTGACCCTGAGTAGATTAGAACACTAACTCTTGTTCCTGAAGAAAAGCCGCTGATTAATTTGGCCACCAGCCCCAAGAAACATGTTGACTGTCGCTAGAACCTAGGGCTCATTTTCTGCCCCATTGGTTTACATGATATTTTAATCTTGGTCATGGGTAACCTCTGGTAATCAGTTCAGTTGATAAACATTATTCGGGTACCTTGATACCCATAAAAGCACAATATCATAACAAGGTAAAATAACAATCTGAGAGTTTGAGAACACACGGCGATGTAAAAATTTACAATGCTATTACACAACGTTTTGAAAAATTAAAATTACAGATCAGGAGTGACTTCATTGGTAATAAATAAATTACTAGTATTTAAAACATTAATTCATCCAACAATTATACAAAAATAGAGTCTGAGGGATCAGACCTCTGGTAATAAATTTGGCATCCTGTAGCCCACAGCCAATTTTAGGTCCATACATATTACCAATTTACCACATCCTCTCTAGAGTTAAGAGAAGGGTACCATCCTATTGCTTGACTAACACAGGGCATAGAAAGTATAAGGCTTCTGTCAACTTCCCCCCTCCCCAGAGGTCCCATTGCATATTGCATCACCCACCCAGCGAAGAGCACGAGCCGATGATGAAGGATGGCACTTCAGTGGATGAGGGTCAGTGCATCCTATAAAAGATGCACTCAACTACCATTCAGAATCCAATCACCACAGTCTGAAGGGGTTGAAGTCACCCTCACCCAGGCTCCAGGTTTTGTCTGGGTGGCCACTGCTAGAAGAGCTTGTCTCTGATGATGAAGAGGATATCGAAGAGTGGGGGCACCTACAGTGCACTGGCATACTGTCAGGTTCATTGCAAGAAAAACATAAGATAGACTTTTGTCGCAACAGTCTGTTTGCTAAACGTGGTTTCTCACTTATTGACAATTGTTTTCAGAGGGATGGTTCTTATTCACTGCTTTTGCACTGCAAGTGGCTTTTGTCACTTGTTCAATGTGTTTGGGGTTTTAGCGTTCTTTAGTTTGCAATAAAACCAACAAAGAAAGTTAAAATACTAATAAACCAAAATGGCCACCTTCAGATTTCGGGTGAAGCCAACATGGAGCGGCAGATGCTGAAGCATTCACATGCATCAGTGGCCAAAAAAATATGAACTAACATCAGTGGTCACAAAGCGGTGGTGAGTGGCACCCTGCTACTATAAAGAGGATTTGAGGAGGAAGGAGAAAAATAGTACTACCTGGGCGGACTCAAGGTGCGGATGTCACCTCTTAATTATTTAGACTCAGAATTAATTATTTGTTCTGATGTGTGGCTGGCAAACAAACGTGTTTTGAACATGAGGTTTTCAGTGACATCACCCATGACAGAATATTAGCGGTACTAGAGCTTTTCACTAAACGTCTGACATCCGTTGGGTTTTTATTCCGAATTAGTTGCTGTCCACTGCGGTTTGACACTGGTTCAGTGGGGCATAGTGCCTATGTTACCAATTATTTGCTATAGGCGGGTGTACAGAGTACATACCTTTAGTTTCTATACAATTCCTGAGTTTATTCACCCATTCTTCACTGGATTTTCCACAGATAAAAAATTTTCTCAACTCAAATCTGTAATAGAAAAACAACAGTAGGCAGATTTAGGAAAAAGGTGTGTGTCAGCAAAATGCTTCGACTAAGTGGTAAGGTCCAGAGGCTAGTGTATGACTGTAGGGGTAGAGCTAGGGCTTTCCATAGGGTTAAGTTTAGGGGTGAAGGTTAAGGGCAGTTGACTAAGGTAAAGAAGTATGTTTTATCTTTATTAGTCAAGACATGGGTGAGATTCAGGAATGACATACAAGTGTAGGGTGGAGTGCTAAGGGTTCAGTTAAAGAGTCACAGTGAAAAAATTAAACATCCATTTCAGGTGCATAACCCAAAACGTGGCCAAGTCCTCCCACAAGGCCCCTTTTCACAAGTCGACCTGGCTTGTAGACACAGAAAAGAGACAGTGTAAAAGTGCTGGATATGAAAGAAAAAAAGTAGCAGGAAATAGATAGAAAGCAGGGACAGAGCACAAGCAAATATGTAAAGAATGCAGAAGGAAGAGGTAAAGGAAGAGGGAAGAACATGGAGAGCAGATGGAACCTTTTCCCCCCACTAGTTAAAACAAAATGAAAATAAAAGTGCACACACATTAAAATACTGCCCAACAAACTAAATAAAAAAACAAAACATCCAACTAAATCTCTGTAGTTTTAACGTTCTCTTTATTTGACTCAAACGTATATCACAGATTAACAACAGAGGGCAGGGGTCACGTTGATGGGTAGATTTATGATGCATGATTGCATTTGAGGTTAATGAGTTGTGTTGAAGGATGTCACTACTGGAAGGTTGGAGGGCTACAGGTTAAATTGAGGGTTATTGCTGGGTTCAGGAGTTATGGGTATTATTGTGGTTTAAACATAGGATTCAGGGATTGTAGTGGTGCTCAGGGTTTAAGTTGTGTTTTAGGCTCAGACGTGAGTGTGGATAGTCAGAGTAGGGTTAGTAGGAGGTAGGTTAAGCTGTACCCTAGGGCCATTTGATGAACTGTTTAGGTTAACTGGAGATGGGTGGAGAGTTAGATTGATAGGAATTTGGGGTGTATGGCTAGCATTTTGTTAGCGGGGGGCTTTATACTTGGAGGCAAACTACTTTGCATTGTTAGGTTTGAGTGTTGCATCTAGTTAAGAGCATAATTTAAGGTAAGGGACGGGGTTGGTGACCAGGTTGTGCACTGTGACTGCTGATCAGCGGTGGACTCACGTTCAGGGCCAGGCTTTGGTCTCTAGGGGTGATTGATGGGTAACGCCCATGACGTCACATGATTACCGCTCCCATAGGAGGATGGAGAAGGGGTAGAGTAAAGAATAGCATAGGTGCTAATTAAGATGTCCTTCTAGATTCCACTGAACCTACAGCTTACCACCTGGTGATTGTGAGAAGGTTCACCAGTCTGTGGTGAGAAAGATTATGGGGCAGGAACACTAGAAGCAGGGGCATGCAATTAGGGGACGGGCACCTTACAAGCCCCCCAAACACCCAAGCTGACGGTGAATACACTACAACAGGGGTTCTTTACCTGATAAAAGGAGGGCACACAAGGATTTTGGTAGTAGTGTTAGCATAATAATTCATCTGCTCCGGTTTGAGGTTCTCCTTCAGACGACCTTTACAATCCTCGCATAGTCCACTCATATATCCTTGCTGGCACCAACCTGTAAAACAAAATATATGTGTTATGAGGCCAGACAATATAACCCCCTCCTTGCCTTACCATCATGATCATTGTATGGTTGGCCTTTGATCTGCTCGCTTCTTCGTCTTTAGGACAGGCGATCACTCACCCCAGAGAAGGATGCGCTCTACAAATGTTCTTGGCCTCTCTAATAGCTGGTGAGAATGGGAATGGCCCTCTATGTGGACTTTACTATGCGCAGTACAAGGGGAGTCCGTTGTCCAATGGCGTCGGAAAAGTCTGGCCCTGCACTTGTTCAAGTCATAGTTGCATTCCCCCACCCCCCAGCGCCTTGAGACTCTCAGGAGTAAGTAGTGCGCTTTACAAATGATTGATTGATTGTATACGATCTTAGAATTAAAATGTAGATGTCAACCCTCTATTTTCAGAACCTTTGTCTATTATACCTCATTTCGAGATAGGTCTACTCTTATAATGTAAACGTCACCCCTTATTTTGTTAATGCCATTACATGTCATAGTTCCTTCCGAGATGGCTTACTTCTTATAATGTGGATGTCAACCCCTTTATTTTTAATGTCGCCACCTCATGTTATACCTCTTTCTGAGACATCTCACTTCTTGCAATATGCAGGGCTTCCTCTTTATTTTCAGGTTCACTGCTTGTTAAATCTCATTCTTAGATGGCTCACTTCTTAGAATGTGAATGTCACCCCTTTAGTAGTGTGGTAGTGTGGCTCACTGGTGAGAGGCGGCAGACCCAGAAGCAGAGGGGAATAGGGTGGGAAGTAATTTAATTATGTTTAATTATTTATTAATTTGTAGGAGTTATAAATTAATTTTAATTAATTGCTAATTAATTTTAATTATTTGGAAATTATTTTTAATGAATTGATAAATATGTTCTGTAGCGGGTTGTGGGTTTATAGGGGAATAGGGTGGGAAGTAATTTAATTATGTTTAATTAATTATTAATTAGTAGGAGTTATAAATTAATGTTCATTAATAGCTAAATAATTTTAATTAATTGGAAATAAAATATAATTTATTCATAAATTGATAAATATGTTTTGTAGCGTGTTGTCGGTTTATAGGGGAATAGGGTGGGAAGTAATTTAATTATGTTTAATTATTTATTCATTAGTTGGAATTATAAATTAATTTGAAATAATTGCTAATTAATTTTAATTAATTGGTTATTAATTTTAATTAATTGGTAAATAATTTTCATTAATTCATAAATAGATAAATGTGTTCTGTTGCGGGTAGTGGGTTAATAGGGGAATATGGTGGGAAGTAATTTAAATGTAATTAAGTAATAATGTATTTAAATTAATTGTTTTGTTAATAATATAATTGATAATTAATTATTAATTGGTCATTAAATAATATAAATTGGTATTTTTTAATATTTAATTTGGGCTAAATATATTTTGGTAATCATGTCTTTAATAGTATAGGCATTGTGTATGGTTTATATTTATTTAATAGTTAAAATTTTTATTTATAAGTATGTTATTTAAACCCCTACGCTTCTACAACACTTTCCCTACTGTTGCACTCTCTGGAGTGGGAATAGTAATTTTTACCCCTACGCTACCCAACGCTTTCCCTACTGTTGCACTCTCTGGAGTGGGAATAGTAAATTGTACCTCTACGCTATCCAACGCTTTCCCTACTGTTGCACTCTCTGGAGTTGGAATAGTAATTGTTACCCCTACGCTATCCAACACTTTCTCTACTGTTGCACTCTCTGGAGTGGGAATAGTATTTTATAGTCCTACGTTATCCAACGCTTTCCCTACTATTGCACTCTGTGGAGTGGGAATAGTAATTTATACTCCTACGCTATCCAACGCTTTCCCTACTGTTGCACTCTGTGGAGTGGGAATAGTAATTTATACTCCTACGCTATCCAACGCTTTCCCTACTGTTGCACTCTCTGGAGTGGGAATAGTAATTTTTACTCCTACGCTATCCAACGCTTTCCCTACTGTTGCACTCTCTGGAGTTGGAATAGTAATTGTTACCCCTACGCTATCCAACGCTTTCCCTACTGTTGCACTCTCTGGAGTGGGAATAGTAAATTGTACCCCTACGCTATCCAACGCTTTCCCTACTGTTGCACTCTCTGGAGTGGGAATAGTAATTTATACTCCTAGGCTATCCAACGCTTTCCCTACTGTTGCGCTCTGTGGAGTGGGAATAGTAATTTATACTCCTACGCTATCCAACGCTTTCCCTACTGTTGCACTCTCTGGAGTGGGAATAGTAATTTTTACTCCTACGCTATCCAACGCTTTCCCTACTGTTGCATTCTCTGGAGTGGGAATAGTAATTTTTACCCCTACGCTATCCAAAGCTTTCCCTACTGTTGCACTCTCTGGAGTGGGAATAGTCATTTTTACCCCTATGCTATTGAACGCTTTCCCTACTGTTGCACTCTGTGGAGTGGGAATAGTAATTTATACTCCTACGCTATCCAACGCTTTCCCTACTGTTGCACTCTCTGGAGTTGGAATGGTAATTGTTACCCCTACGCCATCCAACGCTTTCCCTACTGTTGCACTCTCTGGAGTTGGAATAGTAAATTGTACCCCTACGCTATCCAACGCTTTCCCTACTGTTGCACTCTCTGGAGTGGGAATAGTAATTTTTACTCATACGCTATCCAACGCTTTCCCTACTGTTGCACTCTCTGGTGTGGGAATAGTAATTTTTACCCTTACGCAATCCAACGTTTTATATAATTAATTGTAAAAATATTAAAAGTATATTTAATTTTGTATGTTTTTTACATTTTATTTATGTTATTGTTTTATGTTTGTAAATGTATGTGTAATTTAGAATATATTTTATTAATTTATAAATTAGTAAAATAATTATTACAACTTATTGTTCAGTACATATATATTATATATTTACTGTATATATTTAAATAATGTTTTATTATTATATATGTATTATTTATTAATTTTAAACATTATTAGATACTTTTAACTATGTAGACTTTATTTATTAGTGTTATTTACTTTATTTTACATTTATATGTAAAAAAAAAACGATTTTTTTAACATCGATATTTTTAACATCTATATTATTTTTTCGATACTTTTGTACTTACAATGTTGTAGATAGGATGTCGAT
Source organism: Lissotriton vulgaris (assembly GCF_964263255.1). Taxonomy (NCBI): domain Eukaryota; kingdom Metazoa; phylum Chordata; class Amphibia; order Caudata; family Salamandridae; genus Lissotriton; species Lissotriton vulgaris. The sequence continues at coordinate 696,242,900 of NC_141700.1, read as the reverse complement.
ATTCTTGCCCTCGATATTTTTGACTCGATATTCCTGTAGGTCGAAATTTTGGAGGTCGCAATTGTGTCAGTGATTCATATATATATATATATTTTATATATATATATATGAAACACCAAATCCTGTCCACATCAAATACTGCAACACTTTACCAGCTACGTTAACAGGATTGAACCACCACTCTCTCTCTATATATATATATATATATATATATATATATATATATATATGTAGGGTTCTGGGAAGAGCAGGTCCTCAGGGGACAATACAGAGAAATTTGTGACCATAGGATTATGCACTGGTTGCGATTTATAGATGATGTTTTTATTCTTTGGAAGGGAGATATTGAAAGTGCAGAGGATTTTATTAGAACCATCAATTTTAACAGTTTTAATTTGCACTTTACCTCACACTTGAGTCCCACTAAGATTGAAATCTTGGATGCGTGTGTGTATGTCGAAAAGAATATACTGGCCACAAAAGCGTTTAGAAAAACCACAGCAGGAAATTCGGCCTTGCATGCTACTAGTGCACATCCGAATCATCTCATTGCCAGTATCCCTTATGGGGAGATCTTAAGGTTGAAACGCATTTGCAGTGCACCAGAGGAGTTCAGTAAAAGTCAATCTGAAGCCCTTGATAGAATGAGAAATAGAGGTTACACTGAAAAGATATTAACTAATGCAGTTTCAAAAGCCAGTACTAGATCTAGATCTTATCTACTGCCCAGGGAAAATGAGACAAATAATAGTATCAGAGAAGTTGAAGAAGCACCGAGATTGATTACCACCTACAGTGCCCAAGAACGGAAAATCAGAACAATTATAAACAAAAATTGGCCACTTGTTTTGACAGATACTATTTTAAATGAAAAATTACCTGTCAAACCTGTAATAGCTTTTAGAAAATCACAATCAATGGCAACACAATTATCGAGGAAAAAGGGTGAAGGAGCACCTGTAAATGCCTGGTTAAAAACGAAACAAGGCTTCTTCAAATGTATCACATGTCGGGCATGTATATTTGATGTCAACACCAATAAATATGATACTCCGTTTAGGGACAAAGAGATTGACATCAATGGCAAGTATAACTGCTGTACCGGTTTAGCAGTTTATGTTCTCACGTACATCTGTGGGCTGAGGTATTTGGAAAGTACAAAGCTCCAGGTGCACGTGAGAATACTTCAACACATTAGAGCAATCATGAACTGTGATCCGGCTTATCTAGTCGCAAGACACTTTAAGGCAGTTTATAACAAGGACATTAACTGTCTATATTATTATGTAATCGACTCCGTCCCCCTGCCACGTAGAGGAGGTAACAGGGAACAGTTATTGAGACAATTAGAAACCAGATATATTTTAAATTTGGACAGTAAATTTCCAAATGGTCTCAATAACACGGAGGATTAGCACACCTTCCTCTAAATATACAACTGTCCTTTGGTGAATTCAGAATAAGCTTTCTTTTATCTATGTTTGAGGGGAACCATTCTATAATATATAATAATTTTAGTTATTGTCCATCCATACAGGCTTGTATTGGATGAGGTCTCCAAAACAGTAGATACGTCTATGAAACATTAAATATGTAGCCTCAGTTCTTTGATTAGGTTCATTGGTTTTAAATGTATGTTTAAATTATTTTTGCACAGTGGATTGACACTTAGCACTTTCAGCATTGTCTTTGGATATGCATTATTTAAAGCTGTGATTTTATCTAGGATCCAGCATTTGGAACGTTTTACATTTGTCAATTGGGAATGATAATATAAGCAGCTACATATTCATTTATTTTGCTTATTTTGCACATACGCTACTGCATTGAGGCAGTAATTTGCATAATGACTAAACAGTATGACTATAAGTCCTAGATTTGCGCAATTTGCACACTCATTGGGTTTAGAAGAATATATCCAGTGAATTCTTTGCTTATTTTACACAGGTACTTTGGTATTTATGCAGTAATGTGCACAGGGATCCGGTATGAAGTACCTATTTATTGAATAATGTGTGGTTTGCACAAAAACAAATAGTATATTGGGGTTTTAATACAAGCTTAACGGTACCGATTTTTAAACATATATTTATTTCTGCATATTTGTTTTGCACATAAGAACTGCGAAATTTGCACTTATAATCAGGCATTGAAGCTGTGATATTGTGGAAAAATGAAAGATTGGCAACAATCAGAATGATAAACATCAGGTCAATACGTTGGTTTTAGAAACCCATATACTATATTGTGGTTTTTAACAAAAATATTAGATCATGGTACATTTTAAAGATGTATTTATTCCCATATTGGTATGTGCATATAACATTTGCGAGATGGGCATTATATATTTCGGCATTTAAGCTGCTATACAAAAAACAATCTTTTTATTCATCAAAGCAGCGGAAATAGAACTCTTAATTTTGTCTCCAGCTACAAGCTGGTTTTAACAATCGGGCACAAACAGTAGCACAGTATGAAGTGCAACCCTTGTTTGCTCCAGTTGTTCCACACAACACTACACTGGTTGGTTAAGACTGGGGCAATCAGAAAACACACCACCAGATTTTAGCACCCAATTTAGCATGAGTCGTTGAACAATAGAGGGTGTCCCAGATCTGCCTTGGAACAAATGTGAAGTTCATACTTATAAGTTTATATGTGTTCAACGATGCATGGTCAGCTTCCAGTACCCACCTGGATAGGCAACCTCTGGCATCCCGTAGACATTCCGCTGTCTAAACCTCAAGGACGAGATAGCATGAAGGCTAAGGAGGCATGAGGTATAAACATAAAAAGCACCTATGGCCAATCATACCCATTTACTTACCCCACCCATGGATGGTCCACGCTGTCAATATCGCTTGTCAATATCATCTCGGATGATCGGGCCAATGTCTTCCACCTTGAGTGGTCCACCGTTCTCTCTACTTGTTTCATGGAAGGTCGACCAGCTGATGAACACCCCTCACCCATGGATGATCCGCATCACACAATACTCCTTGGAATGTGCACTCCAAACCCTGTCTAACACTCACAGGAAGTCAAAGATGTGCATACTTCTCCTACTTTTTTAGACGTTTACAATCAGAGGATCATTGTAACAATTCAGCAACTGAAGTAGAGCTAGGGTTGTGTGCGTCCAAACGTATGTGTCTACTCACACTCTGTTGTATTGGTTTTTGGTAATTATACTTTTCAATGCAGCTTTGCATTTCAGCAGCACTGTTAACCATAGCGATTGTTACCCAACTTAACGCCGCCTATTTTATTTACTCCAGAATAATGAGGGAACAAGGAGGAGGAAACAATATCACAACTTGAGACATTCCGCCTGACCTCAAGTTACAACAGTAGGGACATTTACCACAGAGAGTTTTTTAGCAGTTTTTGCTTGCTAAATGTCTCTGCTGATGCAATTGTTTAGGGGATTAGAGATGTAGGTATATCCACCAACTCTTAGGATGATGGGTCTGAATTGGCGGCACCGGATTTATGCAATTTTGCAGTCACAGTGGATTTGCTGCACAGGTCTCCAGCTTAATTTGCAGATTTCAATAAAACAATTTTGTTTATAGATTAAAGGATCAAAAGTTACTCAAATGCGTAGATTACACAGTGCAGTACAGTGGCATGCACTTTGCAAATGTAAATGGGTAAACTTCAGTTGTTTTTTGTTACATTCAGGAATTAAAATCGTTTTAACGAGTTGAAATGTAAGCCAAGATGGCATTCAAGGTTTAAAGTAATTTTATTAGCGTTTAATTGCAATACAATAAAATTATACATTATAATCAAAGATAAATATTCAATTAAAAAAGTAAAACACATTTATGGGGAGAAAAGGAAAGGGGGAAAGGGAATGCATGGTATATAGTATGAAATACTCTGGTAATTATGCAAAAAGAGTGAATAAATAGCAGTAAAACAACGCTAAGCAAGGCAAAAAAATGCAATTAATAACATTAGGGAAGTCAAAGGATTGTGAAACTTCTTGTTGTACAGAAGTGCGTGTAAAATTTCTTTTGCATGGCTGTCTAAGAAGTTTTTAACAGGAGAAGCCAAGATAACATTAATTATCTCTATTTACGCACGGAGAAGGGCTTTTGTCTGCAACATGAAAATTAAGCCAGATTAATTTTATTATCAAGAAGATATTTTTCTTCACCAGTTTATGCTAAACCACAGGCTGTGCTCCCAAACCACCGACGATGTCAAGATGGCACTCAAGAAACAGAGAAATACCTGTTTACATTTCTTTTAAAGGATCCACAGTGCCTACAAAATTATGCAATGTCAAATACTGTTTTACAATACTATTTCTTAACATCTAGAGGTGACTGCAGATACCTGTGGTGTGAACACAGAGTATAAATAAACAAAACTGAAGGCCAGTTCTCAACATTAATGAGAAACTTGATGAAAGAGTCCCCACCCCCTTCAATTACAAAGGGCTTGCATGGGCAGGCTTATTTTTTGCAGCATGCAACATTGTATGTTTTATAGAAGCTATTTTACTCTGGTGGTAAGGAGGGATTGCCTTACATATTGAGTTGCAAATCAATGTTCCTGTGCTTTCATGCATTACTACATCATTATTGGTTAGTGAATGTCATTATCAACAAGCTAGGTCAATGTGCACATGTTTCTTTCCTAAGAAACTTTTGTATTAGCCATTTAAATCTAAATCATTTGTAGACGGCCTGATTCAAAGTTGGGGTTTCTTAACCTCTTCCATGCTGATGACGGCCCCCAGCCGTCATGCATCACGGTGCTCGTGTGCTGATGACGGCTGGGGGCCGGCATCAGGGCCGGCCTTAGGCATGTGCAAGCTGTGCACCTGCACAGGGCCACCAAACCCCAGGGGCCTCCACGCCAATATATATCCTTAATATAATAATCCTCTGTGGATGGATACATATTTGAGTGGCGGCCCCTGACAGGGATTTGGGTGTCCGGTTCTGTTCCACTTCCTAACACCCTGACCCCCCCTCCTGAGCTCAGGGGGGGCTCCGCCCCACCCGGACCCCCTCTTCCAGGGCTCCCTATCTACACTCCCTGCCCAGGGCCACCATGAGCCTAGAGCCGCCCCTGCCGGCATGAACCCGCCCACTCTTTAAAACGGCCGCACAGGCGCAGAATCCCGGCCGCGCCCAAGGGGTTAAGTAGCAGAGCAGCTACATTGCTGCGATGTATTCAAAGTCATCCTCTAAGACAAGCTTTTGTCTCTGTCTATGGGTGTGGGTGCATCCACAGGGCCCCTCTATCTGCAAGCACATGAGGTTTGACATGGGGGCCTCTCCCTCCGCCACTGGGTGCAGGGATAGGGGCATGACACCTAGCAGGTCAGCAGGGTGGCCAAACGGCCGAAGCAGGCACCAGCAGAGCTGCCTGGCGATAAGAAGCCGGTGGGTGGCTCATCAAGGGGGCCTTACGAGTGCTAACCTCATCGTTGGCTGCTGCCTCGGCATTCCGGTCACCAAGTCGGGCCGAGCAACATGGTGCCAGGCTGGATGACCAGTTGACCTGCTGGTGGCTGACCGACCAGATGGCTGGGGTTATGGCTGGAGCACCTAACTCTGACTTTGTATTCGTCCCTCCCCCGGTTCTGTAAGCCCCCACTTCGAAGAGACTTAATAGTGGAGAAAAAATGGCTTTCCAGGCAGGACAATGGGAGAGGTGAGTTGGCTGGGGGCTTAACCCTCCTTAGCTCCCCAGGCTCAGGCACCAGATAGGTTGAAGGCACCAACCCAGGGCAATCATTAGCCGATGGACTGGGGGTGACATCTCTTCCCAGGGCATGATGGCTGCAGACTGGGGAGGACACTTGTGCCCTTCCACAGGTGGGGAGCGGAGATTGGAGCCAATGTGAATGCCCAAGCCAAAACTGGGCCAGGGTGACTTTGGACCAGGCGGAGTATGTGGCTCCTTCTGGCTGGGCAGCTCCCGTAATCCCCCTGTAAGAAGTGGGCAAAGCCATGGCTTTCCCCTGGGAAGGTAGGGCTCCAGCCAGGCACTGAGCAGTGCCACCTTCCCAACCCAGGCTTGGGTGGCATTGGACGGAGTGGGAGTCTGGGGCTCCAGCAGGCTGAACAGCTCCCATAATTGCCACCCCCATGAGAGATTAGTAAAATTCAGTGGCTTTTCCCTGAGAATCCAGGGCTCCAGGCACCGTGCACTGGGCAGGGCCAGCCGCCTAACCCAGGCCAGGATGGTGTTGGGATGAAGGAGAGGCTTGGGCTCCTGTGGGCTGGAAAGCTCCTATAATCCAACAGTGAGAGGCGGGCGAAACCAGGGCTCCAAGCACTGGGCAGGGCCACCTTCCCTCCCCGGAGCTAGGGTGACATCGGACCGGGAAGGAATATGGAGCTCCTACAGGCTAGACAGCTAACATAATCCTCCCCTTCCCCTGGCAAGACCATCTTCCCTAACTGGGCCAGGGTGGCATTGGACCAGGAAGGAGTCTGGGGATCCTGTCATATGGACAACTCCTGTAATCCCCTACGACAGGTGGGCAAGCCAATGCTTTTGCCTAAGAAGCAAGGGCTTCAGGCATCAGACAGGGTCACGTTCCCTACTCAGGGCAGGGTGGGGTTGGAGCAGGGAGGAGTCTGGGAATTCTCTGAGCTGGATAGCCCCTGTAATTCCCCTGCGAGAGGCGGGCGAAGCCAGGATACCAGGCAGGGGCTCCTTCCCTACCTGGGCCAGGGTGGCGTTGGACCAGGGAGGAATTTTGGGGCTCCAGCAAGCTGGACAGCTCCCGCAATGCCCCCATGAGAACCAGGCAAGGCCAGGGCTCCAGGCACAAGGCAAGGCCACCTTCCCTGCCAGGCCAGGGTGGCATTGGACCGGGAGTAGTCTGTAGCTTCTGCGGGCTTTGCAGGTCTCATAATACCCTTGTGAGAGGCGGGCGAAGCCAGGGCAGGGCCACAATCCTTACCCTGGCCATGGTGACATCAGACCAGGGAGTACTATTGGTGCTCCTGTGGGCTTGCAGAGCTTCTGTAGTCCACTGTGAGAGGTGGGCAAAGCAAGGGCTCCAGGCACCGGGCAGGGGCACATTCCCTACCTGGGCTAAGGTGGCATCGGACCGGGAAAGTATCTGGAGCTCCTGTGGGCTGGACAGCTCCTGTAAGGTTTCAAGATATCCATCAGTTGACTTATCAGCTTTGTGTGGGCAAAAACGTCATCAGTGACGTTGCATTCTTGAGGCTGATCCAGCCAATGGACGAGTAAAGGTGTGCCAACTCAGTGAACCACGTCACCAACCCTGGCTTCCTAATTTGAATTACGCGCAGGTCTAGCTTTATGCGAACTTTCGAGAAAAAAAACAAGGTACGTGTCAATTTTTTATCTTTGAAAAAAAACTTTGTATGATTTTTTTAAAGCTTTAAAAAAACATAAGAACCCATTTCAAATGGGTCTATTTCTTGGCCAGGCTGTGAATTTGCTCCCCTCTTACATCAGACTGGTGACATTCTTTCAGGACCCAGCTCTTGAATAAAGTCCTTAATTTCAATTAGGGCTCCCGGTTTTATGGTATTTATTTTTTGGCCTTTTCCGTATGTATTTATCCATATTTATTTTTGGGCCATTTTATCTGTTTTTATCCATATTTATTTTGTGGTTAGCGTATAAATCAAGTTGTAAAACTGTACATTTCCATATTGTTTTTACTGACAGGCGCACACTCATACTTTGATGTCTGTTGTGTTTTAGCTAATAAAGCTACCAAATATTACACAACAATACATCCATTGGTAATTACTAGCATATGCTCTGTACAGGAGCGGCATACCGCCCCTCTCCGGACGCACAGCTATGTTTTACTAGCATTACACAAATGCCAATGAACAGATGTATTTTTCTTCCAAGTTCGTTTATTTTATCAACATAATGCAAAGGAAAGGTGTGCACCAGGCCAATCATACAGTGCAATTACTAGCATATGCCATAAATGTATGTTGATATATATGATTATGTAAAGAAATGTCATCCTGTATTGTAATTTCTCATGCTGTTGATCTGCTCAGCTGCTGTCGTATAATTCATGAAATGATTCAGAAAAGGGGGTGGTGATGGACAGAGTATCTGAATTAAGCAGACTACTCCTACCCAGTCCAAAGATCAGGGCTTGATCCATCACCGTTTTTTAGCTCACTGCACCATCCCAGCTCAGAACCTGGCTATATGCAAATTAGTCTGTCCCTGGCCCAGTGCATCATGGGAACAGGGCAGACCAAACTACCAAGCCAATTCTTATACTGGGAAGGAAACAAGCTTCCGGGGACCAGTTTCTGGCATTACAGCCGTCTTCGGCCCGGCTTGCTTGAATCCTGATGGTGCAATGAGCAAGGGACTCACATCTGAGTATACCCTTCCACGCTTATGGTGGACAAAATGATTCAGAAAAGGGGGTGGTGATGGACAGAGTATCTGAATTAAGCAGACTACTCCTACCCAGTCCAAAGATCAGGGCTTGATCCATCACCGTTTTTTAGCTCACTGCACCATCCCAGCTCAGAACCTGGCTATATGCAAATTAGTCTGTCCCTGGCCCAGTGCATCATGGGAACAGGGCAGACCAAACTACCAAGCCAATTCTTATACTGGGAAGGAAACAAGCTTCCGGGGACCGGTTTCTGGCATTACAGCCGTCTTCGGCCCGGCTTGCTTGAATCCTGATGGTGCAATGAGCAAGGGACTCACATCTGAGTATACCCTTCCACGCTTATGGTGGACAAAATGATTCAGAAAAGGGGGTGGTGATGGACAGAGTATCTGAATTAAGCAGACTACTCCTACCCAGTCCAAAGATCAGGGCTTGATCCATCACCGTTTTTTAGCTCACTGCACCATCCCAGCTCAGAACCTGGCTATATGCAAATTAGTCTGTCCCTGGGCCAGTGCATCATGGGAACAGGGCAGACCAAACTACCAAGCCAATTCTTATACTGGGAAGGAAATAAGCTTCCGGGGACCGGTTTCTGGCATTACAGCCGTCTTCGGCCCGGCTTGCTTGAATCCTGATGGTGCAATGAGCAAGGGACTCACATCTGAGTATACCCTTCCACGCTTATGGTGGACAAAATGATTCAGAAAAGGGGGTGGTGATGGACAGAGTATCTGAATTAAGCAGACTACTCCTACCCAGTCCAAAGATCAGGGCTTGATCCATCACCGTTTTTTAGCTCACTGCACCATCCCAGCTCAGAACCTGGCTATATGCAAATTAGTCTGTCCCTGGCCCAGTGCATCATGGGAACAGGGCAGACCAAACTACCAAGCCAATTCTTATACTGGGAAGGAAATAAGCTTCCGGGGACCGGTTTCTGGCATTACAGCCGTCTTCGGCCCGGCTTGCTTGAATCCTGATGGTGCAATGAGCAAGGGACTCACATCTGAGTATACCCTTCCACGCTTATGGTGGACAAAATGATTTAGAAAAGGGGGTGGTGATGGACAGAGTATCTGAATTAAGCAGACTACTCCTACCCAGTCCAAAGATCAGGGCTTGATCCATCACCGTTTTTTTGGCCACTATAGGTGTGGCAGGGTATACTCAGACATGAGTCCCTTTCTCACTGCACCATCAGGATTCAAGCAAGCCGGGCCGAAGACGGCTGAAATGCCAGAAACCGGTCCCCGGTAGCTTGTCTCCTTTCTGGTGAAGAATTGGCTTGGTAGTTCAGTCTGCCCTGTTCCCATGATGCACTGGGCCAGGGACAGACTGATTTGCATATAGCCAGGTTCTGAGCTGGGATGGTGCAGTGAGATAAATAACGGTGATGGATCAAGCCCTGATCTTTGGACTGGGTAAGAGTGGTCTGCTTAATTCAGACACTCTGTTCATCACCACCCCCTTTTCTGAATCGTATAATTCATGAAAGACAGCACTGAGAATCACTTAAAAGAAGCACAATTTTCTGTATTTATCCACTTTTAAAAATAAATGCAGACAGAGAACACATTGATTTCTGTCTGTATTTATCTTTTAAAGATCCGTAAAAACGGAAAACAGGGAGCCTTAATTTCAATGCCCTTCGAGAAACATTTGGCTGCGGTGCCCGCGTCTTGTTTCAATATTCACAGTCTCTTAGTTGTTGGCAATGACAAGCTTCCCCGACCCTAGGGACCGGACAAAGCCGGATAAAAGAAATGACATAATTGAAGACTCCCGTCGCCAAGCCAGGGCTGCAATAAACTCGGGTGTGAGGCTGGGCTCAAGCGACCGCTGATGCGAACAGTCAAGCAATTCTTTAGAAACGAACACTGAAGAAATGACTTTAGAAATGAAAGCGAGGTGCTTCTGTGTCCTATGTTTTAAAATAAAGACCCGGCGGATACATTTTTAGAGCTAAATCACAGCTTTCTTCTGCATGGAGATTGTTTTGACTCAGTGAAACTCACGAGGACATTTACGAACCCCCTAACCACCAATCAGCAACGCACAAACACATGCATTACTTACCGGGGTTCATGAGCTGAAACAAGAGGAAGGCGAGGATAGCCCCCTGGCTACCGGCTGAGGGGGGAGACGCCATGCTGCCGTCCGTGGGTCACAGCTGCGGTCTGGGGTTGGGTTTACTCTCTCACATACAAACAAACCCCGTGGCTCCACATTTCATCACAAACCGGTGGGAGCAAGCGCCTTTGCCCAGAATACCCCAACAACTCTTAATCCAGCACGGCGCGGGGGTGCCCCGCGGGTGATATATGATTTCTTTCTGGGTTTTCGGGACTAAGGGGCGAGAGGTCCCCATGGGGCCACCTCCTGCGCTCCCCGACGCTGCTCGGAATGGCTGCCGCTGCCTCGCGCTCCTGTACAACGGCTCTGCTGCTTTCGGTTTCACATTCGGACTTGGACTTTCCGCGACGACTGAGCTGGCGAGCCAGTGCCCCAAAGCAAGGAGAGGTGCGATATTATCGCCTAACATGCTGGGATCTGTCAGGAAACTGCCTGTTTGTCACAACAACTAACTTTCTAACTCGAGCAAAACGTGTTGTGCCAGAGAACACGCAACCCACCCCTCCTCATTTTAAGTCCTGCGCATGGGGGGTAAGCAGACAGTCCCCCCCCCCCCCACCCCCCCGCACTGGACACCCGTAGGAGCCTTTCATCACCAAGCCCTCCATCATTCTCAGTTCTGATATATTTCGCAATTGTCAACCACACCTATCACGATCAGTAATACACAATTGCTGCTTCTCCAGTGCCCCTGTTATCACCAGTTGTAAGCCAACCTCCCCATCATCAGTGGTAAACAATCAGCACATCGCCAACTCTCTGCTCTTTGCCATTTGTAAACTATAATGTGAACCTCCCCATAAGTGTTAGTGCTAAAATGTTGCCCCATCTGAACCCTTCCATCTGAATCAGTAGTAAATAACTAACTACCTGTCATTTGTCAGCAGCAACACTTGCTCCAGGGCCAACCTCCCTAACATTGTCAGCAGTAAACACCTGACTCACCACCAACCTCTGCGTCAGTTTCAGTAGTAAACTGTGCAATCGCCAACAACCTCCCCATCACTGTCAGTCAGTAGTAAACAGTTGCCCAATCACCAACCACCTCAGCATTATCACTAGACAAATACATCAGCAGACAGCTCCATCTTCAGCCTTCCTGCTAGACTTTGTAGAACACTGCCATGCCTTGACCAACCTTGCCATCATCATGTTCAGCAGACTCCTGCCAAACAGTGTCAATCGAAAATGATGGCCCCTCACCATCCTCCCAATCTTCATCAGTAGGAAAATGGTACCCAACCACCAGGTTCAACATCATTGAAATGATTCTTACAGCGATGGCCTTTGGGCAGTGCCAAGAGCACCTAAACAAAAAGTACCTGCTAAATAATGCGCATTCTTGATTTGGAGTGGGGCCTGGGATGGAACCATTTCTAAATGACTAGGATGATGCCACCTGACTGGCTCGAGATAATGATTTTACAATCTCTTGTCCTCAATCTTTCTGCGGTGTTCAGGATCTCAACATATTACTGGACTAACTCAAAACATTTAGGACATTTTACTTAAAAGGTTATAGTCAGGGTCAGTGAAATTATGCAGCAGAGGAGGACCAAACTATGCGGCAGGCTTGACTAAAGTATGCGGCAAGAAACTGCAAATTAGGTGGCAGAATGTGCCATATTTTGTAATACTATTACCTCATTATTTTGTCATTTTTACACCTGGTAACAGTGTCTGAGAAAAGATTTCACCTTAATTAGTACCAATTTAACACCCAAATGTAGCACGTAGCAACCGGAAGATGACCAGCCAACCGTTGCGAAAAGCCTTCTGTAACTCAAACACTTGCTGTAGGGTATCCCAGTCCTGCACCAGTGAATGCACCGCATTAATGCACCGTTAGCTCTGATTAGAATATGGGAGTAGAGTCTTCATTGTCCTTACAGAGAGTAGTGAATCTACCACTACAAAACGTTCATGCCAACACTATTTTTTTAAATGTGCACCTAAATATTTTATTACAATCTAATTATGACATCACTACTCACCAGTGCTAAGAAAGTACTGTAACGACCCCCTCTATAATTCATCCAATTCAAGCTGCGTCGTTATTACTTAGCTGTAGTAAGAAAATGTCATTATTACTCTGCTAAAAAAATGTACTATTGCACACTTCTGACATCATTGCTTTACCTATAATAAGAAAATGTCATCACCGCTCTACTTTAACAATTTATTATAGCTGAGTTGTGAATTACCTCTTACCTACATTAAAACCATAGTAACACAGCTCCACTGTAACCATTTATTATAGTTGAGTTGCTACACCACTACTCGCCTGCAATATAAAAATTACATAATTTCTTTACTGTTTTATTTATAAATAATCAAGTTATGGCATCACTCTTCGCCAGTGATCAGACAGCAGAATCATTTCTCCAATGTAATGTGCTGTATTTGGGGACCTCCAGGGGCAGACTGGAGCTGCCTCAAAGAGTTCAAAACGCAGCGGCCCGGATGCTATTAAGAATTCCAAAATGGGCCTCCATTAGGTCAGGTTTGGTGGAACTCCATTGGCTTCCAGTCAAACAGATAATCTCGTTCAAAGCACTTTAATTCACGCACAGTATATTGTACCAGAGGGTCCTAGTTTCCTCTTTCCTCTGATCCAAGCCTGCACTCCCACCGAGCACTCAGAACTGGACCTGCAGCGCTGGCAGTGATTCCCAGAGTATGCAGGGCACAACTGGGGGGTTGCTCCTTTGGTCTTCATGCAGCCAAGTTGTGGAACTCGTTACCACTCAACCTAAGACTTGAACAGTCGGAAGCTAGTCTCTGAAGAAATCTGAAGACGTGGCTCTTTGGACAGAGCTAGAAGCCCACCTGGCCCTGACTTTTCCTGACTCTGACTAGATGCCAATGCCTAGCGCGGGGACACTCCCTTCGGAGTAACTAGGTGCTCTATAAATTGTAAATTAATTAATTAATTCATTTTAATATACACAACTGTGAAGTGCACCACCATGTAATAATTTCCAAGATGATGAGGTCCTTCCATTCAATTGATATCCAAAGTATTCTTTATTCTTCACAGACGTCTTCTAAAACAAGCCAACACGTTTCATCCAACCTCTGTGGACTTCGTCAGGGCATATTTATTGGTAATATTCTTCTATGGTTAGTATTTTCGATTTCAAAAGTGTTGTAGATTAATCACTGGTATTGTGTTTGTGTAACCAATCCCTTCAAATTCGAGGGTAAGGTTCCAAGGTACTATGTATTGTAGTGCTGCAGCAGTGCCTTGATAAGCCCCCGTATTCACTAGCAGCGGTCGGCGTCTCTTCCTTGACTTCAACATGTTACGTTCAACAGGTAATCTTGGTCAGTTTTATCACTCTCTGGAAACAGCGGGGGAAGTGGATGTGCACACCAAACTATTGGAAATCATTCTATTATGGACTAACAGTGGGGGAATGGTGAGGGAGGTGCGGTAGCTTTATAGGCTTGCAGTTTCAAATTCTGGTGTTTATTTTAATTTTAATATAGTCCACTTGTGACACCAGTACTCCTAATAAACTGCTTAAAATGTTTGTGTGAAGGAAAATATCTGCTACATATTGCCATTTTTTAGTTATACAAAAGACACACATTTGATGGACAGAATGCAGAGCAAATCAAACACTCACTCCCAGTCAAGACGTGGGTCCCAGGCTTATTGTGCCACTGGATTCAAGCTATCCTGGCTGATGAGGGGTGAAACCACAAACCGGTCCTAGGATGCTTTTACCGGTCCAGGGAGGTCCTGGCTTGGCAGTTTGGGCTGGACTGTTTCCATAGGGCACAGGGTCAAGGCTGATTTGCACATGGCCAGGTCTAAACTGGGATGGCATGGTGAGCAAAACAATGATGGATTTAACCCAAATTTCTTGACTGGGGGTGAATGTTTTGATTTGTTCTGCATTCCGTCCATCAATTGCGTGTCTTTTGATTTCTAGTTATAGACACATTTTTATCTACTTTTTCTACATTTTATTTATCCAGAAGATTGTTTACATTTGAAGGCTCAAGACACCATATGTTGAGTTAATAAAAGAGTGTGGTTAATTTTTGTGCTTGTTTTCACACTAGCTCTTTTAGTGAATTGAGATTCAAGTGCCTTCACCCGCTTAAATTTTGCACTCCATCTTGCAAGTAGCAATACGTTTGTGGTAAAACAGAGCACACATTGCACTAAACACACAAGTGCAGTAATCGGAAGTGCTTATATTCCCCATTTTTAGTGCAAAATGTTGAATGAGGTCTCTGGTTCCTACAGTAATTCTGCAGCGTTTTAGCTCCAGAGTTACATGCGACACTCTAAATAAGACTGCAAAAGATTAAACAGTGGTGATAACAATGATTTACGTATTATATAGAATAGGGCTAGATTAGGCAATGCCAACATGTCGAGAATTTCAATAGTCTAGGCCAGATCCCCTGAGGATGGTGATGGGAAATGGTCACCCTGCAAAACCGAGTGATGATAGGACTCTGTGCAGTTTCCTCATTTGGAAAGTGCAAGAGGATGTCACAATATTGACCTGCAATTATGTTGACTCAGTAATATCGAGTACTAACTCAACTTTCAAGTTATGCATACATAAGGAAGTACAGATTTACTATTCTTAACTCCACATCTACGTACTTGGATAATATGTTGAAAGTTGATAGTGCTGAGCTGAGTTAGCGGCAGATTGGTATAACTTTGATATTGCGGTAGAACACCCACGCCATGACCACTACAGTAACATTTCATACTCATTGGAGTCCTGTGTCTAGGCCCATTCTTACCTTTTTCACCACATTAGAGGAGTTATGACAAAGGCACAGCTACCAAGCACCTGCAACTAAAACCCCAGGCGTATCAGTGTTTAGCTTCATACAACCCAAGCTCATCCACTGCTTGCCACCCAGCTTCCAGTGAGGAGACTCCCTGTTCCAGCATTGTCGCCACTGAGACCCTCACCGGTGAGCACCCGCGCTTCACAAACACTGATTGATCAATTGGCTGGGTGTAGAATCGAAAGCTCTGGGAGCAAATATGAGCTGAAAGTGGATCCACATAAAGGTAGAAAGATTAGGTGAGAGGAAAGGCATAGGAGCAATGCCACACTAAAAGGCGATGTACTTGACATGAGCGCCGAATTGCGCAGAATTGGGCTGCACATTAATAGCCCTGTGTATCCTAGTCGAAGAAAAGCAGGGCAGGGCTCAGGTACTTGCAAAAGTACTGAAACTAGCACTGTGCTCTTCAAATCCTAATGCAATCTCTTTATTTTCATCCATCAATTCTCTCTCTCTTCTCTTCTCTCCTGTCTATCTTTTCCTTCTGGGGTCTCGTTCGCTCCACCCCCCTCCCTTTCTCTATCTCTTGAAGCCCCCCCCCCCACCGCCTGTTACAATTTACTTTAATGACCCTGAAAAAGTGATAGAAGCACCAAGAGCAGTTAAAGCCAACCTTTAAGGGATGCAGCCCTCCGGGGAAATGCCTGGGTGAATACAGGGCCTGTCTGGCCCTAGAGGAAAGAAGGAACTGTTGTAGGTCTGCTGCAATTCAGGTTTGAAGTTCATTGGCCAGGCGATATGCAGAGCTCAGGAGTCGAATAAGAGGGATTACTTAAAGTCTGGGTAGAAAGGAGACAGTTGGAGCTCAGCAAACATGTCCTACTATCGGTTCCAATGGATCTACGTCTCCTAGAATGCAACGCATACGATTCCACCATTTATAAGCCACACTGAGCATGTTTTGGAACATCACTTACAATATCTAAAGAAGCTTGTTTAGCATAATAGCCCGCCATGTTGAGGGTTTATTGTACAAATGCTTATTTTTGTGAATTATGAGTACACCATTTGGGTTCTTTCAGGTATTACAGCAAGTGCACTTTAAGGAGAGCGAGGATGGAGATATTGTCAAGGAACAGGCTCTGTCTGTGTTGTACGCTATGAATCCGCAGTGGATGGAGAACTCGCCATATAGGCCTAACTATCTTTTTATATGTGGACTTCTCTCCCTCGACTGCGGACTCTCTGCAGTCATAAACTCTATATTAACTCGTAGTTTGTGAATACAAAAAAAACGTAAACTTACAGAAAAGTGTACGTTTACCTGAGTCAATCAGGCCCAGAGGCTAGAAGGGTAGTCAGGCTATAGTTAGTTGGGTCTGAAACATAGCACTTTTAATCCATAGGACAAAATAATGAACCACGCCAACAGCCTGCTCTTACAGAGTCAATGGGCATCTTTTCTAAAAGGGGTAAAATAGGGCCCAGAAATCGCAGTTCTTTTTTAGGAGGGTCTTCTGTGACCCATTCCGTCTAGTTGGTTTAAAAGTCTTTATTGCACTCAGGTGGAAACAAATTATGGATTCTGAAACAAGTGTGACTAATAAGGCATTCAGATCAATGGAACCCTACATACATTGTATTTATGCTTAATATCGAGGTAGATAGAGAAATCCAGTTAAGTTTTTTCTAATTATCTTGCAGTTCAAAGGATTTAATGAACTCCTAAAATTTGTTTAGTCCATCTGAGCACCCATATAAATTCTTTTTGTCTCCCAAATATATTTGTAATCACTTCTTCTGGCTAGCAGCTGCAGATTCTCCCAGGTATGCAGTTTTTCCCAGCTTTCTAAGACGGCATCTATTTTTTGTTTCCTGTACACCATCTTAGTTATAGCTCACCCATTAATTTGTATCTCTGTTGCTTTGGGCCTTTTACCCAGAATTTCAAGTACACTTAAAGGAGTATTCATCCATTTGTTAATATATGATTCTTGAACAAATTCAAGTTATGCAAAGTAAGAAAGGAAAATATTAGGTAATGCAAATATCCAGAAGGCCAGATCATCTTCCACAGTTAGCGACTAATGTATTACCATTCTTGAGCCCCCTCAATGACAAACATAAAGTAATTGAAAGTGTCCGAGTAACTCTTACTTAAATTATTTAAAAATACATCAGGTAAATAGGTACTCTCAAGGCAAGTGGACATATGGAAATCTAGATCATAACTAAAGAAAAAGCCAGAGCAAACATGTAGTACAGCACTATGGGACGACTGTGGGAGCAGTAAGTAAACTGGATTAGTGCAATAACTTTTGTGTGTACGTTAGCAGCCATCAGGTTGGAGCTATGCTGGAAAGCCAGTAAATCGGCGCCGTTTGAGTCTATGCTCTGAATGGGAAATGCAAGCTAGGATTTGGAATCAAAGTCAATTCGCCTAACAAAAGTTGATACAAGAGAAATTGACACTGCCCTTGGACCCCTTGCGAGTCACCATCAGTAGTCCACATCACTGATACAACCTTGAGAGACTCATGATATACAACATTTCTAGCCACTGTAGCACAGAACATTGTGCCTGCGTCCATTTCTGGGGAGACAAATCACAGCTGGATAGACATCTGTCATTTTTAGGCCTCTCCTACTAGACATTGCAAGCTGTCTGGTTGAGAAAGAACTATTGTGAACTTGGAGTGAGCTTTCAGACCACCCATTGCTTACCATTGCTTGGTTTTATTGCCACTCTCAGTTGCTTGCTACTTATTTGATGGATTGTCTTCCTCTTCTTGTGTTTGTTCCACCCCTGGAGCATAGCCTTTTTATAATTTTTTTAATTGGCTGAATGGCATACTTTCACTGCTTAGATTTAGGTAACTGATTTTTAGGGCCACGCCTATGATACAGCACAGCTTCCTGCTTACAAAGGCATATTGAGGACATGCTGAAAGCTTACATACGAACACATTCTGCTCATTGCTTACAATTGGCTTTGTGGTTTGTAACTCACACTAGCTTGCTTTCTATTTGTTGATTTTATTTGTTTTACGCCATCCAACATGTCTTTGTCCCTCCTGTGGACCATATCCTGTTTACCACCTCTTTGACTGACACCTTGTATACAAGTGCTCGCTTTCTGAGAACTCTTTTGTTCTTTTTCATGAGGTACTCCATGAGAGTGTATTTGTTTTCAGCTGTCGCCTTTGCATGCTAGTTCAGGAGCAGAAAACGTGCAGTATTTCTTTGAGTCCTGGTTTCCTTTCTTTCTGCATGACTGATTCTACTTATGGCTGGCACTACCCGTTCATCAATCACACATGCCTGCAGCAATGTTTTTCAGCAAGCTTGCTTAATTTTGGCAGTGCTCTTTATCACCAGCATAATTTATACCTTCCACTTTTTCAATTGCACAGCTGTGCCATAAGCGCTGGAATTAGGGGATGCTGAAGCACTGTCAAAATAACCATGTAGTTGAATGAGCGTTAAAGAGGCCTTTAAACTTTGTTTTTATCTTGTCATTACGTTTGCTGTGCAGACAAAGATCAAATACCAGGCACTGTCTTCTGATAAAGTGCTGTTTATTCTTTTAAATGGAGCTTGGTGTTTACTTTTCTTTCTGCCATAATGCTCAAATGCAGAGTATGTAGCAGTCATACATCAGAAATATTTCAAGTCCCAAATAAACAGCAACATCATAAAAGAATCAGCCAGAGTCTCTAGTAGAACAGGAATGTCTTCTGGCTTACCCCCAAATCACAGGGTTCTTACACACAATCCTTGCGTAACAAATTAGGGAAAAAGGCAATCTCATCGTGGCATGTTTGGAAGTAACAAATATTGTATGAATCAGAGGTTAACATGTCATTATAATGCTTATAACACTAACACATTTTTAAGAAAACTTAGAACAGTTTCTGCACTGTTGCTATCCAGTACAATAATATGAAACATTAGAATATTAAACCACACACAAGTGCTACTGTGTGAACCACAGCAATGAAACTAGAGCAGAATCACTTTGGATAAACGTTACATTGGGGACACAAGGAAGTTTATTCACAATACAGGCACACTAGGAAAACTTTCTATGACATCAGCCTTGTCTTTGCTCTGCGGAGCCTGTGGATAGAGAAGATGCGCAGGGGACAAGATGAGAGGGGAATGAGCAGTAGTGAATGAGCAGCATCAGAACAGCATCCTTGATAACTTATATGGCTTTGTTTGTGAAAATGTGGCACAACTAAATTACGTTAATAAACACTTTCCTGCAAGTCATATTAAACTTGTTTCAACTGCAACATTAATTCAGCATTTACGTCTTTGATCCATCATAAAAATCATTAGTACTCAATATTAATTGTCACCCAAAGTAATGAACTAAATAAAAAACTATAACAGTAATAGAAATGTGAAAGGAAAGGCTGTGGGATATAATTTTGTTATAGCACACAGCAAACTTTAAATGCCTCTAAATGAATTGTACAAATATTTCAGAATATACTAGCAGTTAGGAAAGGACAAATAAAGCAATTTTTGTTTTGTAACTTTAAATAGTGGATAAAACAAAGATTTTAATGCGATCAAAACAAATCAATCAATGTACTTGTTGATGTTGATTTCCACTCATAATCGCTTGTGCCTTGTATAGTTTTATCAGTAAAACTGTATGTCTGTGCACATTTAGTGGTCATTTCAATGGAAAATGTATTGTGTGCTAATGGCAGAGCGCTACCACACCAGGCTTTAGTAATATATTTGCAACAGTGTGTTCCAAAATGTACCAGCAACTTCATACTACTTCCTTACCACTCTCCTGCTGAAAACATTTGCTACACTTGTTCTTTGTGTAACACATATATTTTTCTCAATCCCTATGACTTCAGTGATGTAACATGAATGGCAGCACCCCACTCTGAAAATAGTTTCAGCACCACTGGTGCATGTCAGTTGCAAATGGTCATCCATACATGACTCTTTGTTGCTACACGGCTGTTCAACTATTCTGTTTCTACCATGGTACTCTAATTTAAATAGCATTTGTTCAAATATCTGGGGAGCACTTCTCAGCTTTTTATTTCAGTAGTGAGTATTAAGTGCTGAAAATGACTTGTTTTCATCAATGAAGCATAAATACAGATTACTGTATTAATTTAACTCACATCTCTACAAAACATTATAATAGATTTTAATAGGATTTGCTGAAAAACAGAACTTGTCACAAGATTCTAAAACAACACATTGAGGTACAATTGAAAGCAATTTACCACCTACCATATGTGAAGTTCCTTAATTGGATACTGCCGACTTTCATTATCTCTCTGTGAGCCACATGTGCATTAGGGATTGTAAACAAGTAAACAAATTTAAATGTAATGCAATTAAATATGTCTGAGTCTTTATCCTGCAGAAATCGTATGGTTCCTGAAGCAGAACAACCATGAGGAGGCATGGGTGTTTAGTCTACCAGAGTATGGGGTTTCTTTTGGGACTTTTTCCAGGGAGTTTGTCTGGATACATAAATCTTGCATGTGGACTATAAACTCTGGCAGTATTGAGCACTTTCCTGTTCCGTCAGGAGCAGATGCCATGCAGTTGAGCACCCTTTGGGGGGGGGGGGGGTCCTTAATTTGAGCCGGTGGTTGTAGGTAGGGCATACCAGCACTCATTTGTGGGGACTTGGACTTTTTTCCCCTTCAGACATTGAACCACAGCAACAGTAAGAGAATCGAAAAAGTGGGAATGAAGGAGAAAGATGGTAAAAAAGTAACAACGAATGAAAACGGGAGAAAAAGAGCCTGAAAGAGTGAGATAAAGCGGCAGGAAGTGTCCCTTGGCGAATGAAAGAAGCATGAGGTGGAATTAAGACTGCCCAACCTTGGCACCCTCGATATCGCCTGCCTTGGGCTGGTGAGGAAAAATTCGGGTCCATCATTTATACTTTTACAAATTGAGCATTCGGGGTATGTGTTCATTGACAATGACACAGGGGTACAGCTCATCGTAACATTGTCTCTGAAGCACAAGCACTCTTTTCACAGAGTCAGACAAACATCACCCTCTGACATCCCTGGTGGAAGGTCCCTACTACTAACCAGTGCCCAAATTCTTCTCAGGGGTTTCCGTGAAACAATCCAATATTACACACATTGTTTTGATGTAAGTCCCATTGAGTGACCTATTTTCACATACATTGCCTCATATTGTTAGAGCATGGAGTTCCCTTCAGAAGTTACTTCTATGAATGGCTGGCTTTACTGCTGGCGGTACCCTATTCAACAATCCTTTTTGTGCAACCCCCATGGGACCTCCTTCTCCACAGATTCCCTCACTTTCACCCTTCAACAGTGCCCCTCATCTACCCATAGACCCCTCTCATATGCATTTTGTTTATTTGACAGCACTGCTAATAGCAGTTGACTGCGGAAGGCGCTCCATTAGTGCGGAGGAGGGCCAACGCCCCAGCCGCTACCAGAGAATATAACGATTAAAAAATGGGTTCTAAACCAGTTGTATTATCGTTTCATTTTGATTCCCTCGACCCGCCGCCATGACTCTGATGAGTCTTGGAGGCAGGCCAAGGAACGACACTGCTGGTAGGGGAGTGGTGGGCACTCCCTCCACTGCGCATGAGGTGTTTGTCCGGCCGCCTCAGGCAAGCCAAACCCCTCATGTGCAGTAAAACTCTCTGCAGCCTCAACTGCATTGTTGGGGCTGTAGAGAGCAGGCACAGGATCCCAGTCTGCCTGGGAGTGCAAGTTGCGGGCTCTCAGGCCAATCCAGAAGCTGCTCTTGTGCGAGAGCAGTTTCAGGATTGGCTGCAGGGCAGGCTGGGAGCCTGTGTCCAGGGCCCGAAGCAGGAAGAACCGATCTGCTGGAGACGGTGGCAGCGGCGTTAAGTTAAGTTTATTTTATTTTATTTATTATTTTTGTCCCGAACCCTCCACACCTCCCTCCTCCCCACCTCCCTCTACCCTCCTCCAGCCCACCCCTCCCCCCCCTCACTTTGGCAGGGGACCGGACACTACTGGCAGTGGAGGGTATCAGAGCACATTACATCACACATGTATTATAGAGAGTCAGCAAATCCTACATGTGTAAATCAGTCTATAGAAAAATGTTATATGTCAAAATGAGGATTACAAGGTGTAGGAATCCCATAATCAATTCTAGTAGGTGATTTATTTTGAGAGTGTTTGGTCTAGAGAAGCACAAACTCAGGATTTAAAACATACCATGGTGGATAGGGTTGGCCTTAGTATTAACAATGTCTTTCTATAACATAAAAACCTTTTTTTGCAACATTAGGATAACGAAAGACTTGGGAAAAACATAACGTTCTAACCTATACCATGCAGTTTGCATGTAGTTATTTAATGGGAATTCTTAGGTCAGTTAGGATTTTAATATATGAACTGCAAGTAATACAAGGATCTTTGTGACAAAAGCAATAACCCACTGATCTATCCACATAAACTTCAGTTCTGTGATCTGCTTGGTACCTCCTCGGACTCAATGCGTGGAAGTTGACACCAAAGTCTCTATATGTACAGTTCTCTGTGACGGTGCAGGTGGAGTGATAGTTAATTTGCTAGATGTTACATTTTCACCAATCAGTGCTGGTTGTTGATGAGTCTACGCAAAAGCAGCAATGCTTCTAGCTGCAGAAGGGTGGAGTAGTTACTAACATCCCTCTCTCACCAGGATGCCCCTCTCCCGGGTGTTCCCCTCTCACGGGATGTCCCTGAGGTCAACCTCCCTAGGCTTCTACTGGACTGGGTGTACTTCGCCATGTCACTCCAACACCACCCTCTCGGTTCGTGGAGGAAGCTCTAAGAGTCCTACCTTCAAGTCCCTTGCTCCACCTGGAGGGTAGTTGTTTCTTGATAGGATTACTCTTGCCACCTAGATTCTGGTGCACCAGCATTATTAGGATGGTCTTTGGAAGAACCAGCTTACAACACAAAATCTTCGTCTTCCTGGGACCTGCGGAGGAGCGACTGTAGACTCATCTCTCATGGCAGGACCTGCTCTCACAGAATTCCCTGAGGCCTTTGCCCCTGGGTCGCTACGGTCTGATGTGGAGTGGTTGGATCCTCTTCTAGACCCCACAACCGACGTCCGAGCAGTCGCACCATCCAATCTCCTGTGCGACCAAAAGGTGGATGTCACAAAAATGTCCAGCTTTCTAACCTCTGCAATCACCAGGTTTGTTTGGCATTTTGATGATTCCTGGACAGCTAGCTTCTCATGGTGCCACCAATGTTACCAAGGTACTGTGCTCCATTCAGATGTTCTTGCCCTCAGAAGTACTCTGTCTTGCGGTATGCAAGTTGTCTAATCACACACTCCTCTCTTCTTTTCTCTTGGAACTTCTTCTACAATGGCCTCATGCCATGTGATTTCCTCTTCCTTGTTCTTTCACTTCGCGATGTGGTCTAGTCCTGTCGGGTCTTGCTCTTCTTCTCTGACGAGGCCTGTCCATGTGACGTGCACTTCACACAAGTCCTACCTCTAGGACAATGCATTCTCTTTCTCCGGTGACCAGACCTGTCGTTGAGACCTTCTTCCTTTCAATACCTCTTGTAGGCTTTCATACTTTGACTTTCGGTCAATCTTGTCAGACCTCTCCTCGGTCATCTTCATTGACCTCTCCTTGGTACTCTTTGCTGACCTCTCTCAGGTCACCTCTTCTCTGACCTCTCGCAGGTCATCTTTGCTGACCTCTGGTAGGTTGTTTTCCCTGACCTCTGGCAGGCCATCTTCTCTCTGACCTCTGGCAGGTCATCTTCTCTCTGACTGCTGGCAGGCTATCTTCTCTCTGACATCTGGCAGGTTATCTTCTCTTTCTGACCGCTGGCAGGTCATCTTCTCCCAGAACACTGTCGGACTCCGGCCCTTACAGTCAGTGTCTCGGATACGATCTGATGAGCAGTACTCTCCTTGCACTCTCCGACCAGTATTCCTCCTTCAGGCGGCTTAAGCACTCACTTCTTCCTCGTGCAGAGGCATCCTTTTGCCACTGGAATCGCATTTCACTGTCTCTCAATGCTCTTGCAGCCCAGGGATGTTTAGGTAATTCTTGCCAGCTGGTCCACTTCTCAACCCTTGGCAGTCCACTAGGGGCATGATGCATCCTCTCTGCCATTTCTTGCCTTGGCAGTACTTACCATATAGTCCTCTTTCTCCATTGCCACAAAAGCCGTATTCTTCTTGACGCTATCAACTGACTCTGCCAACCGGTATCCTTAGCTGCTGCAGTGCCCACCCATGGCCACTAGGCATCACTGCGGCTCTCCTCATAGGTTCCATACCCAATCCTTTGTGTATATTACGCTGTTTCTGCCCTGGAGCCTGGCAGTTCCTAATCAGCCCCTTTGGTGTGTGTGTGTGGGGGGGCGGGTATCATGCACTTTCACACCTGTAAGGGTTCAGGTTGTTTCTGTCTGCCTCTTTCCCTTTACTTTAATTTTTTATGTTTTTATTTTCTACTCTATTGCAGTTCCTGAATACAGCCACTAGGCGGCACTGCACACAATGGGTGTGGGTCCCGGCAGCTTCATTTACTCACTCTGCTGCCCTCACACATTTCCTATTGTGCCTCCTTTAGCCCAACACAACCCACGTGCATGGAAATAACTCCACAGGCCACAGGCTCACTTTGCTGGACTTTCTCCATCAACCCGCCACACTCCAACCTTGGGATGCCGGCCTCGTGGTGTTGAAGATCATGGTGCTGTAGCGGGCCATAAAGGAAGGGTCCTGTCACATTGTAAATCTGGATTTAGAAAAGCCATGTTTTTAGCTGCTTTTTAAAGTGTTTATGGTCTGAGATGGCACGAATATGTATTGGGAGCTTATTCCATTGTTGTGGGGACAGGTGAGAGAAAGCCCTACTGCCATTTCTGGTGGTGAACAATTTTAGAGGGGTGAGAATATGTTGTCCTTCAGATCTAAGGTTTCTACTTGGTGAGTACCAGCTGAGTTTCTTGGATAAATAGCTTGGCCCTAATCCATACAAGGCTTTATGTGTGATGCACATGTGTTTGAAGTAGGTACGCTTCCTGATTGGGAGCCAGTGCAGTGCTCTCAGGGTGGGTACCGAAGGGGATCGTGAAGGAAGATTCAGGACTAGTCTGGCAGCGGTGTTCTGCATTACCTGGAGCCTAGTATATAGGTCTTTATTAATGGAGGCCATTAGGAATTTGCCATAGTCTAGTTGGAGAATTATTAAACCCTGCACCAGCGTGTTCCTGGATTCCAGTGGGATCCATTGGAAGATCTTTCGTAGTGTTCTCAAGGTGCCATGGCATGTGACCAATGTCAGGTTTACTTGGTCTTTTTTTTATAGATAGCTTATCATCTATTATAATCCCAAGGATTTGCACTGTAGATTTTGGCATGGGGCAGGAACCTATGATGGAGGGCCACCATGCCGTTGACCAGAATGATTGTGATTTGCCAAATAGAATCACTTCAGTCTTGCAGGCATTGAGTTTTAGATAATTTGTATGCATTCAGTTGGATAGATGAGACTTGCAGTTAATAATTCTGGTTCTTGTGTCTTGTGGGTTAGGTCCCAAAGTGACGATTAGCTGGGTGTCGTCGGCATATGACATAACTTCACACCAATATGACTGGATGACCAGCGCCAAACATGCTACAAAGATGTTAAACAGAATGGCACTCAGGGCTGATCCATAAAGGACCCTTGTATGTCAGTACTGTGCCCTAGCACCAGTGTAAAATCCGAATGCACATCACCAGGTTTAATCTGACTTAATAGGGAGCTTTCTTCCTGTCCTAATGCGTCAATACCAGTCTCAAAATGGCGAAATAATGGCTGTCACCCCTCCACAGGGTTGGACTAGCTCATAGGGCAGTCTGGCAGTGCCAAAAGGACTGCTCTCACAGGCCAATGTGTGGGAAGTTTCCCATACCTTGAGACGCAGACCCCCATACCTTGGAATACACCTACACAATGTCTCTTTCTTTACGAGTTAGAAACTGCCCTGATTTTAACATTTGGGCCACTTTTTTAGCTCTCTGATTCACTAATTGGGGTACTTTTTATTTGTATCCAACAGCCTATATTCTATCCCTAGTTCGTTAAAGAAATGGTCGATGTGACTATATATATTTTAGTATGAACAGTAGCCCACAAAACAATTTCAATTGAGTTCATCAGGAACATAAATTTAATTATTCAATCAAGTATTCAATACTTGCTCTTACATTTCAGAGTATTCATACAAATCCGTGTGGTATCTACATATTCTCATTGTGTACAATATAATACAGTGCTCTCAGTGCAGGAAGAAAGTAAGGATTGATGGGGAAAGTTGGGAGTGGTTGGGTATGTGAGGGACAGGGTAAAGGTGATGTGACATAGGCACAATTCAATTATATACAGTGAAACCTTTACAGCCTATTGTAGGTCTATAGTTCCCTTAATAGCGCATTACACATAGGACCAAATAAATTGATTTCTTCAAATCCTATGGTTGGTGCTTGGTAGTTGTATGGTAGTCTAAGTTTCAACCCCTGGTAGTTAAGGGTTATTGTGTCCTCATTTTGGGGTCTTTCTCAGGACAGGGTGATATGTTGGAGCACTATAGAAATCGGCTCAGAGTGCCCGATCCCCGTTGGCATCAATACGCTCATCCGTTTTAGGCTAGGAATGAAATCTATGGGGTAAACATTCTCCCATTAAGCCATTACAACAGTCCAGTTGAGATCCGTGTGGCTGTATTCATGTGAAGGGTGTTGCTGAATAGTCGACACAGGTGTCCGACCTCGTTTCTTGCAAAGTCACTTCGAACATCGCAAGAAACGAGGTTGGACACCTGTGTCGACTATTCAGCGACACCCTTCACATGAATCCAGCCACACGGATCTCAACCGGACTGTTGCAATGGCTTAATGGGAGAATGTTTACCCCATAGATTTCATTTCTACCCTAAAACGGATGAGCGTATTGATGCCACCAGGGATCGTGCACTCCTAGCCAATTTCTATAGTGCTCCAACATATCACCCTGTCCTGATGAAGACCCCAAAATGAGGACACAATAACCCTTAACTACCAGGGGTCGAAACGCAGACTACCATACAACTACCAAGCACCAACCATAGGATTTGAAGAAATAAATGTATTTGGTCCTATGTGTAATGCGTTATTAAGGGAACTATAGACCTACAATAGGCTGTAAAGGTTCCACTGTATATAATTGAATTGTGCCTATGTCACATCACCTTTACCCTGTCCCTCACATACCCAACCACTCCCAACTTTCCCCATCAATCCTTACTTTCTTCCTGCACTGAGAGCACTGTATTATATTGTACACAATGAGAATATGTAGATACCACACGGATTTGTATGAATACTCTGAAATGTAAGAGCAAATATTGAATACTTGATTAAATAATTAATTTTATGTTCCTGATGAACTCAATTGAAATTGTTTTGTGGCCTCCTGTTCATACTAAAATATATTAAGGGCCATATGTATCAAGCTAATTAGCATTTGCAAAGGCCGAAATTCTGCGAATTTCGGCCTTTGCGAATGCTAATTTGACAAATGGTATGTATCAAACATGTTTGATGCAAAATAAGGAATAGCAAAATTTGCAATTCCTTATTTTGCGATTGCACTTAAGGAATTGCAAATTTTGCGATTCCTTAAATGCAATGTATCAAACAAACAATATTCCAAAAAATGCCATTAAGGATTCGCAAATTACCACCAACTTCTAGTTGGTGGTAATTTGCGAATTCTTTTCAAAAAGCTTTGTTCCAAAAAACAAAAGGTGCCATATGACGCCCATACATGCCCTTAGGGCATGTATGTGCGCCATATGCCCCCAAATATCTTTTTCAGGAGTGCAGCAGGGTGTTCTTGAGACACCCCTGCACCCTTGAAGACATTCCTAATTTGCGATTAGTTAATTGCTAATCGCAAATTGCACCTTCATTCCTATGGGCCTCCTGGCCCATGGAAATGAATGGGTAATTTGCGATTAGCAATTTGCTAATCGCAAATTAGGAATGGTAAAGAATCGCTATTTAATAGCGATTTTGTACATACATACCGTTTAGCGAATTCCAAATAGCGATTCCTTAAAATTCGCTATTTGGAATTCGCTAAACGGTAGTATGATACATATGGCCCATAGTCACATCGACCATTTCTTTAACGTACTACTGATATGAACCAGGTCGGTCTGTTTTAAGGGTCTACCCCGTTAAAACTTAACACTATATTCTATCCCTGTCCGACCATGCCCCTTCAATGAAACATGAATATCATACATTTAGGAATAATCTTATAAACTAGCTGTCAACTTTCCGTCAACCTTAGTAATTTTTTACTCAAAGCACAACGTTTTATTACATTCGTCTTTACACTGTAATTACTTGCTACTAGTCCCAGCATGTGTTCCAGTCCATAGTTCTGTAACTGTACTCTGATCATTCAATGTATGCTGTGCAGCGGCTAACATGAACCCGCGGGCAGTGTAGATTATAACTGGATCAAGGCATCCGCACTTCAAAGGTTGGGCAAGTCTGCTCCCTGGAGGGGGTCAGGTACAGCATCCACACAGAGAACCGTACAAAAGACATGTTCCAACCAAGGTTTATAGTCAAAGTTCTAAGAAAGTTGTCAGATTGCATCATGTGGTAAATTCTGCAGGAATATGTAATGTGCACTGAAATGAAATAGGATGTTATTGTAGGGATTCCAGGAAGGTGATGATCTGACTTTGAAGTTCCCTTCCATGACAGTTGAGCCAGACCTGAGTATAAGCAGCTGTGTGAATAAGGTGCTCTATAATAAAGAAGATTTGAACCTACTTGTAGCTCTATGAGTGGAAATTTAAGGTAGAAATTCCTGGCCAAGAGCACCTCAACACAGCCACAGCACTGACGCAAGGCATTTGTCCAGCGTGACACTCTTCAGAGCGAAGCGGTCTCACATGATCATATTCCAGCCTCTGCACCTGGATTTTACCGGCTCGTTGGCCGTGTCTACAACCCCATCCCCTTTTTCTAAGATGATTTGACAACTAGATTGCATACCTTTTTCTTCCTGTGGCACTTCTGTGCTTCGGTTTCCAGTAACTGTACGTCTAGGCTGCCAACCTCACTTCCTCTGGATTGCACCTTGATTAAAAGAGAAAGGCTAATCAATTTAAGCTGATTTTAAGTATTGCGTGTTTTTTTTGTCTTTTCCAATGTTTATTTCATGCAACCTGGTTTTGTTTATGACACTAACAATTTTATTGACAGGAATTCAATCACAATTTTGTAAGTTTGTTCTCTCCTGCTTCTTATGTGCTTATTTATGATACTCTGGTTGTGTTCATTGCATTAACCCTCTACATTTATAGGAATCTGATCTAAAATGCAGAATGTTGTTCCTCCTCCAATTTTCCTCACCTCACCAGGAGAACCTGCAATTAAGTGGTCTAAATTTAAAAAAATATTTGGTCATTATGACAATGTAAGTGGATCTAATCTCACATCAGAGAGGAAAACATCTCTTTTAAAGCAGTGTTTGTGGTGTGAAGGCCAAGAGATTTTTGAAAATGTATCAGAATTGGAGGAGGAGAAGGACAAAGACTTGAACGATTTTGATGCATGTATAAAAAATTAGATCTGCATTTTCTTCCAAAAGGGAGTGCAGTTTTGGAAAGGCATCATTTTGGTATGAGGGAGCAGAGACATGGCGAAAGTGTTGAGAAATATATTACCAGCCTTAGGGAATTGTCTTCATCTTGCAGATTTAGAGTTTCTTTGGAGGATCGCATCGGAGACCATGTTTCGTTGCCCCTCTGAAAAAGTCAGACAAGAATTGTGTTTGAAGGATGATCCCACACTTACAGAAGTTAGTGCTGTAGCTAAAAAAATTGAGCATTTGTTGACGTGTGGATGAATTAGAGAAAAATGTAATCCTCCAGTTAACAAAGATAATCTGAAACTTGAAGAGAACAAAGTAAAAATGCCACAACCTGTTCCAACTAGATTCAGGGGTGTGTGTTATAGGTGCGGGAATGTGGGGTATGTGTTCTCCTTTAGTACAGCTCTGAATGTTTTGTGCAAATTGTGCAATAAGAAGGGGCACTCTGCCAAGTACTGTCACTCAAACAAGACAGTGGGCAAATAGGGATGAGTCATACTCTGAATCTATCAAAATGGTTGAGGATTGTATGTTCACTGTTACCACTGAAGTTAGAAAAAAGAAGTATCCCAAATATTTCATTTCAATAAATGGGTGGCATATGGAGGCACTGATAGACTCTGGTGCTTGACTCATGTGCATGTCCGATAAATTATTTGACAAGGAGTTTGGTGACAAAGTAGCTATGAAAGAACCTGTTGTTGTCCGAGGTGGTAATGGAGGTCAGACCACAGAATTGAAGGGGTTCTTCTAAGCTGACATAGACTTTCAGAGAAGCAAAATTCAGGGTAAACTGTATTTTCCTGTCAAGGGGGACAGTGTATTGAGTTGGCCACACCAAAGTGATCCTGGTATTCTTTTGGATCACAATGCCTCTCCTCCTGTTAGGTTAAGAGAAGATTACATCAAAGAGATACAGATGGCTAATGGTCAGTCTTGAGATTGTGAAGACTATTGAGGATCCCAAAGTCAAATTTGTGGGTGCATTTCCAGAGGTTTGTAAAGGAAAATCAGGGTATTTGTTTTTTTTATTATTTTTATTAAGTTTAAAACAACGTTGGAAAATCACGGTATATCATCATACTCATTTCACATCTTACATAGCATTAGTTTTCTAATGAGAACTTTGCATTCAATACTGCAAGTTTGACAGAATCTGACAGTAAACATCTCCTACTCATCTTGATTATTCAGAGTTTGTGTCTGACTCAATCAGCAGCAGATCACAAATGTTCCCTCTATAAGCGTTCCTTGCCCCCCATACTCGTTCCCACTATTTAGGGCATCCTGGATGTAGATATGCAGTTGTTTCTGCCACCATAGCACCGTCCATATCACTGCACCAGTCCTGGTGCGTCGGGGGGAGAATTGCGAGCCCCAGTATTTAGCTATATTACATTTGGCAAACATACCTAGTGTCGCCCAGTTATGTGTTGCATGGTTAAAATCAGTCAGCTCCCAGATATTCAAGAGACATCTTCTGGGTTCTGGTAAGACAGCTATGTCACCAACCTGTGTAATGGTTCACATAACTGTTGCCCAATAGTATGATATCCTTGGGCACTCCCATAGTGTGTGATAAAAGGTTCCCACCTCCCCACACTGTCTTAGCCAAAGTGCATTGTCAGCCCTCCCCATCTTATGTAGGGTGGCTCTGGTGCAGTAGCTATGATGGAGTATTTTCAACTGTATTAATCCTTATTTTGAGGGTATTGCCACTTCACGAGGGGAAGAGAGAGAGTCCTGTCAGTCTGTGTCATCTAATTCCCAAATGATTATTTTTTGCTGGGAGGGTTCGTGGGATCAGGTTGATTATTCACAATTTTGCGATAAGTGAGGGAGATGGCCTTTTCTCTCATATATTCCGTCAGTAGCCTGTCTTCTAATGGGGAGGCTTCAGGTAGTGTAGTGCCGGCAGGTATAGCTGTCATGAGCGCATGCTTGATCTGTGTGTGTCGGCATATTTCAGAGGGTGCCAGTTCGTATTGATCCTGGTGGTGGGCAATGGTAGCCACAACTCCCTTGACCCATAGATCTCCAACTGTGGATATCCCAATGGAATCCCACTGTTTAAATCCTTTGCTGGTGCTACGTCTGCCCAGTTTTAGCGTCTCCCAAAGTGGGGTAAGTTGGGTTATTATACCCTCCCATCCAAGGTATTTCAGTACTAGGTGCCAAATTTGGACTGTGTGTTCTATAGGTCCTATAAATTGCATATCACACTTTTTTGTGTACAATGCTTCATTATTCCTCCCTTCACCAGCCCGTACCTGTCAGAACTAAACGCTGGGTCAGATTCTGGGGCGTGAAGCCATTGATTGATTACGATCAATTGGGAAGCCCAATCATATATCTGTATGTTGGGAAGAGCAATCCCCCATCATATCAACTCTTTATCAGTTTATGCATGGTGATGTGTGACGGTTTTCCTTCCCACAATAAATTGGAGACTTCTGCCATAATTGCTTTAAAGTAGCTGGATGGAACTGGAAGGGAGATCCTGGACTGCGGCAGGCTCCGACGAGGGGAGTGGGAGGGAGGGGCAGGCACCGTGAGTCAGCACATGTCCGCTCCTCGGGGAGGTCCGATAAAGGGCTACAGCTCTGATAGGCACGGGCTGGGGCAGCCAGGGTAGGGAAGAGGGAGGGCACCGAGGGGTGAGGAGGTGGGGAGGAGCACAGTAGGGGCAGGGAGAGAGACAGAGAGAAAGAGAAGAGGTGGGAAGAGACGGGGCAGGAGGAACACAGGGGAGGGATCGTGAAGAGAAGCGCTCGCCATTTCCATTTAAGCCACGTCCTTTTCAGACTAGGGGGCGTGTTTTTTGTTGAGTGACGGATGACGTCACGGATAGAAAGGACAGCAAAAAACAAGCTCCTCATTCCGAAACGGACGGGGCTTAGAGTGACAGACAAAGCTCTTCTCCAATGGCTGGCCGCCGTTTAGGAAGCCAGCCAATGGAGAAGAGCTGCCTCATTTACCTCCCTACTCTAGAAACATAAAATAGCGGCAGCCAGTCTGCGCAAGCGCAGCCTACGCAGGCCGAGACCTAATGAATGTGTCCTCATGTAATGCAACTGGTGCTACGTATAGTGCTCTGTTACCCGATTCGGGTCAAGTTCGCGCTATGTAAAACTCTGTAAAATAAAATAAATAAATTAAGTGAGAAAGTGCACCATTTGTGGGACTTATGTGGATCAAAAGCTGGGTATGTTGCCCTAAGTTAAACAGATCTAAATGTATACAAGGTAGGTATTCCTATGCAAATGTAACACAACCATTACACAGTGGGATTTATCAATATACCACTGCATGACACATTGTCATGCAATGTAACTTAATAATAGAAATGCATCAGAATACAACGCATCACAAACGCATGAGCGGCAAATGATGCAAAGGCATGAGTTTAAAAAGGCCTCCATCACAAATCTCTCTGGCAAGCTTATCTACTCAATGCAAGTAAAACCCGGTGCAAGATGAAAACTGCAGCAGCATATTCTGACAATGGACCATCCTCATACATCTCAGGGAGGAAGAGTTGAACCAGTAATACAGACTTATGCAGGAGAGCATACTGGAGTTGTTTGAGAAGATCTCTACAAGTCTTCTATCAGCAAAAAGAAGGACCAATGTCATCCCCCACATGTCAAATTGATGTCAGATTCACACTTGTTGGGCTGTGGCTCATTTCAGAGGACCTCTCCAATGTTGGCTGAAATATCACAGAGCACATTATCTGCATTCCTCCTGTCTGTATTGATGCCATCATCGAACTTAAATTCCAGTACCTGGCATTTGCAAAAATCTGCTAACAATAATCAGCCACCAAACATTTTTTATAACATAACTGGATTCCCTCGTGTGTTTGGTGCTACAGATTGCATTTGCTCCCATCTGCAGCCACTGCTTACATTTTCAGAAACCACAAGCAATAGAGGATCAACATGGACTGTTTAACAATGTCCTTGAAAAGTACCCTGAAGGTGCCCATGATGGCTATATTCAGGCACAGTACCACCAATGAGCGTTTTGAGAATGGAAGATATGAAAATGAGCTTCTCATTGGTAGGTTACAAAAACACTAAAACTAATCACGTCTCTCAAGCAAAATACATGCTACAATTCACAATGTTATGCTAAATAATTAGTTGCATGCCAAAAAAAACCAGATAGGCAAATGTCAACCATTGTGTATCAAGTTCACTAAAATAACAAGCAATGCTGAACAGCCAACACAATATTTACTGTGCGATGTCACAGTGTGAGATGATACATCCACAATACTATTGTGTTATTTACATTAACTCACAATCCATGAATTGAATGGCGGTTTGAAGTCAGCCAACAACACATCCACCCTTAAAATATTGTTAAATGGTGCCCTGGAAGGCGGTGCAAAGTCAGTATAGGTGTGAACTTAAACATAAAAGTTAAAGTTGCCAATAATCATTATTCCTCTTGCCCTGTGTGTTGTAGATGGTAGTATATATAGGCAGACAAATTTACTAGGAGCCCTAAATGTGTGTATCAATCAAATATCAATATGTGTGATGCTCAGACAATTACGAATTAATAGAGTAAATACCTAATGTGACTAATGTATAGAGGTAATGCATGAAAATGTCCATGATGAACCCATTGAAATTCTAAAATACACAGATGTAATTTAACGCAGTTTTACCTTGCTGCTTGTGTGAATGAGAAATAAAATTATCATTTACGTCACCTTAAAAATGTGTTTCTCAGTGGAGCAAATTAATGCATAATTATTTGTGACATACCCTGGTCACCTTGCGAGGCACAACACAAACTTAAATGTTCAAATATCATATACTAAGGCATCACAGTTGTTGCATGGTTACAATACGTTACATACCATTGTAACAAGAATGCATAAGTTGTGTGTCATTGAAATGCATGTACTTAAGCAAGTAAAATATATACAGACACAAAAACTAAGTGATGGGGATGTGTGTGTAGATGAATGATAGTTCACCAATCATCAATTTGTATCACCAACAAGTTTACTCCATTGTTTTACCAATGTCAAACATAATGTTGCTGTATTACTAAACATAAAGGAATGCATAATCTGTGTGCATAGTAATGGTTAGTTGTTATAGAAACAAAATATTTAAAATTATGTATTTCTATCTAAGCCACACCAAATATTTAGGCAATAAAGTATGCATTTGTTTGCATATAAACCTACATAATTGTTGTGTAACTGACAATGTGGCAGTCACTGATACCACAATAATAAACTGCCTTATGTCATGAGTGTCATTTCATGAACAGGTATTTAATCAGTAATGTATCCATGTAAAAGAATAGGTAGTATTTTTTTGGAGTATGCAAAAAGTTATAATTTGTTGTATTTGTCAAATAAATACTTGTATGCTGATTTGCAGAAGACTATACACTGATAAAAAAGAATTCCATAGTACCATATATGTAATAAATGATTGTTAATGATTTTAAACACAAACACATAAACTGTTTACCATCAACTGTACACTTGCTTGATAGTTGATAAACATATATGTTAAACACAGCATGTGATGTTAAGTTAACAGCTAGTTATAATATATTTAGTTGGTTCTTATTTTAGGTGATGAAAGCTATGGGCTGCAACCATGGATTAGAAAGAATTCATTATTGTTATGGTCAATGTTGTTGAGCTAATGTTTAGTGTCCTTAAATGTTGGTTTTGATGCCTGGATTAATCAGGTGGAAGGTGACTTTACTCACCAGCAATGGTGTTCAAACTTATTTTAGTGTGTGCTATTCTGCACAACATAGGTGTAAAGACCTATGTTCAATGTGACTATGACTGTACTAACACACCAGAGAATGAAGAATCACAAAATGAAACCGTGCACTTAATGGCAGGCTGAGCCTGACGCAACAATATAGTGTAAACATTTTTTGCTTAATGTAATAAAACTTACATAAAAATCATTTTGATAAGTATGCAAAGTTAATAATAATGTTTTATTAAAACAAGATATAGGAAGTCATGGTGTTGTTTTTTCGTCCATGTCAATATATAGGCTGTGCTATGTAAATTTCTTTTATGTTATATGCAAACTTATACATATACGACTGAAGTCATAATGCTGTGATATTGAAAGTGTGTTGAGTGGTTACTTTGCAATGTCAGACCTCTGAATCACAAATGAGCAAAATAATAATAATTGGTGGTTGTATGATGATACATAAGTACTGAAACTTAGACTCAGCAACGCGTGTCTATATAAACACTTTGTACATTTAATTCAATCATAGTAGCTTAGCTGATAACGTGGCACAATGTCACCATCAAAATAGCATGTTCATTATATTGATCCACCCTTCCTGAATAATGCACAATGCTCATAACAGTTACAAATGATGACAGGTGGTGTTTGTGAGTCTATACATGGAATATAATAAGAAATTATCGTAAACAAATATCATGTGTTACTCATATGTTTTCTCTTAATTACTTACTCATAATTTTTTAACAGTTTAATATGTTATTTATTATCATCCATTGACTTATTGTGGCTTGCACCTGGGAATTACATGCATAATAGCTGAGGAAGTAAAGTGTATGAATAATCCATATACATACAAATGATGGGCTAGATGTATCAAGGTTTCACGCAATGCAATGCAAAGCAGCAAAACACTTTGCTGCGCTACGTGTTAGGAAGCGTGCATGATTGTGACAAATCCATATAGAGATTACACTTTCCTGTCCTCTCCTAGAGCAGTCAGTGCATATTTGCCCCAATGCTGGCACTTTTGCACCATGACGCAAGGGTAACTGTGTTGCAGCAGGATTTTTTGTGTGCATGAAGGGACACCTACCTGCACCAATTACAAAATAGAGGGTATTAATTATAACTAAGATTATAGCACAATCAGCTAGATTCATCAAGCATTTTTGCGAGCGCAAATGGTGCGAATTGCAAAATTCGGCTGTTTGCGCCCGCAAAAATGGCATTTGGAATTCATCAATGGGTCATGAACTCGCAATTTGAAAAATCGCAAATAATTGCGATTTCTCAAATTGCGATCGCATTTAAGGAATCTCAATTAGAGATTCCTTAAATGCTATTCATGAACCTCGAAAAAATTACAATTTCGCTATTTTTTACCGCTATTTACCGCGAAGTCTGACTTCGTGGTAAATAGCGAAAACTTAGAAAAATGCACATTAGTGCATTTTTCTAAGTGGTATGTTACAAACACACATGTCCTTTGGACATGTGTGTGCGCAACATCAGTCTACATTGACATTTCAGGGGTGCTACAGGGTGTCCTTTGGACACCCCTGGCACCCTTGAAATCGCATCCTTATTAGTGATTAGCAAATTGCTAATCGCAAATAAGGAATGACTCCCCATTCATTCCTATGGGCCATTCCTATGGGGAGTCAATCCTTATTTGCGATTAGCAATTTGCTAATCGCAAATATGGAGGCTGAAGGAATCGCAAAATATTTTGCGATTTCTACATGAATCCGGTTTGCAAGTCCTTAATAGCGATTCCTTAATAATCGCTATTAAGAACTCGCAAATCGGGACATTGATGAATCTGGGTGAATGCTGCACACGTACAAACATGTCAGTAACCAATCATTTAAATATCTCCTCAACTTTCTCCCTACCCTTAGAGGTGCCTGCATCTGTTACAAATTGCATACATTCAACACTCTTGGTAAATCTGGGCGTGAACCTAAATAGATGGCTGCATGTGTGTGAACAAACAAACTCCATCCATGTAATGTTGGCAAACAAATGCATAGCAATGATGTTCACTGACTTGATTTTATTTATTGACAGTATATTTTGACTCATGTGCAATGTTATAAATCTCATATATTGGTGCTAATATTTGCTCATAGGACATGCTGCTTCTCATACAGAGTATCCTCCCAGAAAGCTGTTTGTAAATACAAAAGTATAATCTTTCAGATATGGAGAAACAAACAAAGCTAAGAACTTTTTGACCCTCTCCCAGTCCTGTCATCTGATGTGCCAAGATAAATGTTGTACACTCGCTGGCTGAAGCCTGTCAATGTCAGGTACCCATTTTCACCTAAATGAAGTATGTGTATAAATGAATATAAGAATGAAAGAAGATTCCCCCTTGGTGTCATATCGCAGTCTGTCTGGTGCTTGCTACAGTCGATATGCTCAATATATCCAGGAAAAGGGGAATGTGTAGGTGTGTATGTATACATGGGGCAGAACATGGTCAGTGGATATTAGTCTTTAATGATGTCCTTGAAATGGTCCAAGAGCAAGTCCCAGCCTTGGCAACCAAATATTTTCTTAGTGCATTTTGTTCCTCCCTGTGCCGTAGTGTGCTCTCAGCCTCTCAGCCTGGCTCCATGAGACCTCTGATGGGTCTTTGGCTATGGTAGGAGCCGAGGACTGCTTCTATTGAATTGTCATAGATCTCTCAGCTAGAAGGAAGCAAGGTCAAGAAATATGTCTGTGGTTCTCTCAAGGTGAAGGTGAGGGAAGAAGATCACTGACATAATATTGAGGGACAGAATATCGACCATCAAAAATATCGTTGCAAAAATATCGACAGACAGAATATCGAGTTTCTATCTACAAACAGGTAAGTACTAAAATATCGAGTTAAAAATATCGTTTACTAAAATATAGTTTTTAAAAATATCGACTTTACTAAAAACAATGTTAATTTAAATTAATATTAAAAAGTAATTACTAAAATATACTTAAAAATACTTAAATTAACTTATAATAATGAAATAACTAATGAAAGTTATAAATAAAAATTGTAATTCATATTTGATAAAACATATATATATATATAGTAACAAAATATAATTAAATAATATCCAGTATTATTAAAGTACAATAACAAAAGTGTAAAAATTACTATTCCCACTCCAAAGAGTGCAATCGTAGGGAAAGCGTTGGATAGCGTAGGGGTTAAAATTACTATTCCCACTCCAGTGGGTGCAACAGTATGGAAAGCGTTGGATAGCGTAAGGGTTTAAATTACTATTCCCACTCCAAAGAGTGCAACAGTAGGGAAAGTGTTGGATAGCGTAGGGGTTAAAATTACTATTCCCACTCCAGTGGGTGCAACAGTAGGGAAAGCGTTGGATAGCGTAAGGGTAAAAATTACTATTCCCACTCCAAAGAGTACAACAGTAGGAAAAGTGTTGGATAGCGTAAGGGTAACAATGACTATTCCCACTCCAAAGAGTACAACAGTAGGGAAAGGGTTGGATAGCGTAGGGGTTAAAATTACTTTTCCCACTCCAGTGGGTGCAACAGTAGGGAAAGCGTTGGATAGCGTAGAGGTAAAATTTACTATTCCCACTCCAGTGGGTGCAACAGTAGGGAAAACGTTGGATAGCATAGAGGTAAAATTTACTATTCCCACTCCAGTGGGTGCAACAGTAGGGAAAGCGTTGGATAGCATAGGGGTAAAAATTACTATTCCCACACCAGTGAGTGCAACAGTAGGGAAAGCGTTGGATAGCGTAGGGGTAAAAATTACTATTCCCACTCCAAAGAGTGCAACAGTAGGGAAAGCGTTGGATAGCGTAGGGGTTAAAATTACTATTCCCACTCCAGTGGGTGCAACAGTAGGGAAAGTGTTGGATAGCGTAAGGGTTAAAATTACTATTCCCACTCCAGTGGGTGCAACAGTAGGGAAAGGGTTGGATAGTGTAGGGGTCAAAATTACTATTCCCACTCCAAAGAGTGCAACAGTAGGGAAAGCTTTGGATAGCGTAAGGGTTAAAATTACTATTCCCACTCCAGAGAATACAACATTAGGGAAAGTAAATACTTCATATATTATTACAAAAATTACAAAATAATATCTATAAAAAAATATTTTAAAATTATTAACAATTTAATATCATATAATAATTAATATATTACAATTACTAATTAACAATAATTATTTCAATTAGTTACCCAATAATACAAATTAATTACAAATTACCAATTAATTATTTATTAATTAAAAATTCATTAACAATTATTTCGAATTAAATACAATTAAATACATTTTATTATTTCATTAATTAATAATAAATTACTTCCCACCCTATTACCCTATAAACCCACAACCCGCTACAGAAAATAAATTATTAAAATTAACATAATTAGCAATTAATCAATTAAATTAAATTAATTTGCAAATAAAATGTTAATAATTACCCATAAAAACTTAATTAATAATTAATTCTAAATAAAGACCCATAAATAATTTTACATATTTGATTCATTATAATTTAATTACTTCCTACCCAATTCCCCTATAAACCCACAACCCGCTACAGAAAATAAATTAGTAAAATTTACATAATTACCAATTAATCAATTAATTAAAATTAATTACCAATTAAAATGTAATTAATTAACAGATATAAATTAATTAACAATTAATTAAAAATCACTACCAATAAATAAATTTACATATTTAATTAATTATAATTTAATTACTTCCCACCCTATTCCCCTATAAACCCACAACCCGCTACTGAATTAAATTACGCAATAATAAATATAAAAACAAAATTCATTAATTAAAATTAATGATAACATAAAAAGACACTTTTCTCACATAGTATAACATAAAAAACACTATAAAAATTATATATTATTAAAAAAACCGATATTTTTTACTATCTATATTATATACTTCGATATTTTAACTTTCTATATTTTTTAACAGTCGATATTACATCACTTACCTTAAAAACGATATTTTGGATATCTATATTCTGTCCTGTCGATATTTTGTCCAATCTATATTTACAACTCGATATTATGTCCAATCGATATTTTGGACTCGATATTATGTCTGTGCACCGAGGGAAGAGGACCAGGAGTACTCCGTCCTGAGAGTTTGTAACAGAAAGACCAGTTGTAGTAGTGACCATTTGCAATACTCTGGGCCAGGAAGTCTTGAGCAGGGGGCAAACCGATAGTACATGAAGGATATAGACATCCAGGAGTTAACATCTGTGACAACTGCAGAGCTTGGGAAAAATTTGCTGATCAGAGCTGACGTCAGATAGGCCCTAAATAGGATATGAAAATGGATAATCCTCTAAATATAGGATATTCCAATATCTTTGTCCAATCTTAGTAACGAAATAGTTTTACAAGGTCTGTTTCCCAGGCAGTCCTGAGAGGTATCCAGGATCTGTTGGCCTGCTGCAATAATACTCTGTGGTACAATTTATGGGCTTACCCTAAACCATAGCCTGTTGAGTCTTATACCTAGGACAACCTTTTAAAACATAGTCTGTAGTATTTCAACCTTGCTATAGGGTCTATACGCTGTACAAGATGAATTGGCACAGAAAAAGAAAAGAACTAATTGAAAGATCTTCGCTCACTATTCTGTAAATAGGTTTTTTACTCACCCATTATTTGGCACTGGAGAGTGTCTGGCCAATGCACAATCCAAATTATATCATGTTTTGTCATCTAATCACGTCCAAGTGTAAGTTGTGTGTGTTTGTGTAAGTGACTATTTTAGTATATACATTTATCTGTATAAGCGCAGCAGTGATTAAGGCTTTTGGGCTCCATTTGGGACATCCCAGGCCTGTTTCTGTGAGGAAGTTAAGGCTGAAGTTGTTTTCCCAGACAGTGGAAATGTAATAGAATGGAGGAGGAAGGAGTCCTAGATAGTGAAGTGAGGACAAAGGAGACACAGGTGCTACAGAAATTTGACTAGGTCATTCCTGTAGTACTACCCCTTGGTAGATGGTGGGGTGAAGGGGCTGCAGTCTGTTGTTCAGAGTGAGAAG
Source organism: Lissotriton vulgaris (assembly GCF_964263255.1). Taxonomy (NCBI): domain Eukaryota; kingdom Metazoa; phylum Chordata; class Amphibia; order Caudata; family Salamandridae; genus Lissotriton; species Lissotriton vulgaris. The sequence continues at coordinate 696,201,116 of NC_141700.1, read as the reverse complement.
GTTCCTTTAGGTGAGATCAGCATTTTCTCCTAATCACTGGCGTTGTGGCTGTTACTAGCCAGGTGCAGATAGTTCACACCTTTTTGTGCCTCTGTTGTGGGTGCTCCAGCCTGGAAACTACCCTGCTGTGAGACGGCATCACCCCTAACAAAGGCTGTGTCTACAGAATTGCGTAGAGGGGTACTTGAACAGGTAGCCATGACAAACCAGTTCTGCCTGCTCCTCTTGTTTTTACCTTTTAAAATGTCCATTTGCATCACACTTCAGAACAAAAAAATGTGCCTCACTCCCATCTCCCGAACCCTGAATGTGCACAGCCTACCCACAGGCACTGCAACTTGCCATGCACCACAAAAAATGAGATTGCATATCCCACCTTTCCAAACACCAAACACCCTAGCAAGACTGCCACACAACCCACTCTACCTCTCCCCCTGCAACTGCAAAGTAAGAGGAGCCCTCAAACACCAATCCTCACAATCAAATTATTGTAATATTCCCCCTTATCGTGGTGTGCGGACTGTCTCCCTATTGCTTGTTGCTTGTCTGGGGGCAATTCCCACTTCAAAAGGTCACTGGTATGTCTCAGTTCAATCTCTGTGATTTTAAGAGAGTGCAACTGAAAATGTACAGTGAGAGTGGGCTCGCTACCTGTGCGTGGCCTAACACACTCTTGGAACCCAGAAAGTAGTGACAAATGTCCTTTTTGTGTAACGGAAGTAAGAAATATTGAACATCTACTATTCTGCTGTCCAAAGTATTCACTACCTAGAAGAGTCTGGTTAAGACCAGTATGTTGTTCGTTGGGCACTAGATCTGCTATTGCTGCCAGTAGGATTTTGAAAACGGACACTACTGCCTTTATTGTCATCGGTGTGACAAAGTTCATTAGCTGGGCCTGGTCTATATGTTCCCGTAACCTTAGTCACTGAGTCATAGCTTTAACGTCATCTGTTTTGTAATTGTGTATTGTCGTATGTCGTAGTCATGGTCATTTTTCTGTCCAATTTAATGCTGTTTTACCCAGGTTTTATAGTGTATTGTATATATTGTCTTAACCTTTTATGAAATGTATTTTATGCTTGTTGTATATTGTCTTTTATGGTATATATCGAAATAAAGACCTTTTTGACTGACTTGACTGAAAATGTATGTGCTCTGTGTGCCTCGTTTTTGCTGCCCCTAAATGCACTGCAAATCGCTCATTATATTCCAGTGGTTAATCTTGGATTGTTGCTCTCTGGTCGTAACTTTAATGCCTCTGCCATATCTAAGCATATATTTTATAGTATATTAATTACTACTACAATTAATGCTGGATGAGCAGTTAGCCAATTAGCAAATTATTTTAATATGTAAAATACAAAAGAAACTATTTCCAAAGCTGATTATGGTGCTCATTGTACCCAGAGATGAGACAAAGAAACAAGCACTGGCAAAGCCAATGTCTTGCTGACCTATTTCCTTTGCAGCATCTGCATCAAAAAAATAAAAACACCCAAAACACAGTGATGTGGCCACATCATTCTGTAGGTGTGTGCATGTATGATGACAAATGCAAAAGCATGCCTCACCACGTAACTATGGAGTGACATGAGTGCCATTTTCTTTTTCTTTATTTGCCAGTCTAAGATGGTGGAGGCCACCTACATTGTAAAATGTTAAAGATTGTTTTCTATTTATGTGAAATAGTTTTCAAATAGTGGAGCAGCCCAGCATCAAATGGCAGCTGCATGGTCCTCCAAAACATAAAATACATTTAAAAAATGTATTTTACAACCACAAGCGGCAGGTGAGCAACAGAGAAGTAGATGAGGGGTGGGTGAAGGGGAAGCAATGGGATGTATAGGTGTTTACGCTGAGGATAAGCACATGTAAGAGAGAAAATGAGCAAGAGACACACATGCATTCTCATGGATTGCTGAATTTATTTATAAGAGCAACATTTATCCGAGTGGATATCACGGCGATAGGAGAGCAAAAACCTGAGTGAGGGTGAGGTGATGTTCAACGTCTCTATATGTTTAGTTAAACCCTGGGGAACAAATGGCTTTTCAGATTTTTTCTAAATTACATGTAGGTATCGGTAAGACGAAGTTCCGGCGAAAGTTCATTCCAGTGAGTTGCTGCCAGATGAGAGAAAGAGCGGCCGCCTACTCTGGCCCTCTTAATGCATTTTATTTTTTTGCCTGCACCTGATTGCACAACCTTAAATTCCATGTTGGAACATAGAATTCGATTTTATCTTGTAAGATTCTAGAGCGGTGATGGAGTAGGGCTTTGTGTGCATGACCCAGGAGCTTGAATCTTGACCTTTGGCGCAAAGGCAACCAATGGAGCTCCCTCAGGCCTTCTGAAGCTGAGCTGTACCTGCTTTTGTTGCACACCAACTTGGCAGCCGCATTCTGGATCACCTGCACACTTGAGAAAAGCTAGTCTGCCATGCCCACGTATAGCGCATTCCTGTAATCCAGTTTACTTATGAGCAAGGCCTGGATGATGGTTTTTCTTCATTCCACGGGGATCCATAACAAGAGTCTTTTTAGGAGTTTTAATGTAGCAAAGTTTCTCCCACACAATGCATGGACCTGTATGATTAGTGTATTGTCGATGAAAATGCCCAAGTATTTTGCCACCTGTTTGGGCACGGGTGCAGGTCCAAGTGATTTGGGCCACCAGGATGCATCCCAGATTAGATGGGCTCCTCCGAAGAGTAGGGTCTCTGATTTATCAGTGTTTAGTTTCAGACAGTGGTCTGACATCCATGCGGCCATTTCTAAGAGGCAGTTAGTTTAATCCTGCTGTCCTCGTGTCTTTCTTCAAGGGCTTTCAGCAGTCGTGTATCGGCCGCATAAGTGCAGATACTGAATACCCATTTTTTTGTTGTTGCAGATTTTAGCCAAAGACGATACATAGGCATTAAAAAGGGTGGGGCTCAGGGAGGCTCCCTGTGGGGCGCAGTGGTTGATGGTCTTTCGGGGAGAAGTGAAAGGTCCCATTTGTACTGATTGTGTTCTGTTACTTAGGAAGGAACAGAACCGCTGAAGGGTCTGAGAGTGTATGCCTTTTTCATGTAGGATGCTCAGTAATAGGCCATGTGATAACGTGTCGAACGCTGCTTACAGGTCCAATAGGATCAGGACAGTGGCCTAGCCCTGGTCAATTAGGGATCTGATGTTGTCTAAACTGCTAAGAGGGTAGCCTCCGTGCTGTTAGTGGCTCTGAAACCAGTTTGAGATGGATCAAGGAGCTTGTTGGATTCAAGGTAATTGGACAGCTGTTTGTTGACCAGCTTCTCCATCACTTTGGATAGATATGGGAGTTGAGAGATAGGTTGGTAGTTTGCCGGACCATGGACGTCCGTGCCTGCTTTTTTTAGTAATGGGACTACAGTGGCTTTTTTCCAGATCTCTGGGAATATAGCCATGTCCAGGGAGTTGTTGAATATGCGGATTACGTGGGGACAGAGGGTCGGTATAATCCAAGAGAAAATAAAGTGAGGGCATGGATCAAGCAGGGACCCTGATTTAACTTCAGTCATTGCTTTGGCGACCTGTTCTTCTGTGAAGGGAACACAATTGCTGAGGTGAGAGGGACCCTCTGGTTAGGGATTCAATGTTTCCCAGTTGATAATACTTGAGGGGGGTTGGTTTCTGGATGAGGAGTAAGTCTCAGAGATTCTATCAGCAAATAAATTGCTGATTTCCTGACAGCAATCTACTGAGGGAGGCAGGATTTGGGACCTGCTCGATGGTTTACATAGCTCTTTTACTATTTGTAGAGTTCTTTGGGTGAGTTGCTGTTTTCATTTATCCGCTTTGTGAAGTAGCTCTTCTTAGCATTTTTAATGGCATTGTTGTAGGTTTTCAGCTCTGCTTTGTATGACCGTCTATCCTCGTCCCACTTGGACAGTCTCCACTTATGTTCAAGGGCTTTACACTTTCTGTTTAGTATCCTGAGTTCGGGCGAATACCATTTTTTCAGATGGTGTTCTCCTGGTAGGTTTATTTTCTGATCTGGGGCACATCAGCCCAGTGTGTTAGATATTTCAGCTTGGAGGCTTTCCGCTCCTATTTGCACAGGTAGAGTCCTTAGGGCCTTTAGTTTCTTTAGGGGAAGTGGTGCTGGAATTTGTCAGGAGTGACAAGCCTCCAGGCTCTCTTTGCCACCACTGATGATGTAAAATGGCTGGTTAGTTTAGTTGGAAGGAGGAGGGTAAAGGAGATTAAGGAGTGGTCTGTCCAGGAAAGGGGCCTAACCTCTGAGAAATTAGTAGAGTCTATGTTGGAAAATAGGAGATCAAGAGTGTGTCCCCCGGTATGCGTGGGTCCTGTAATCCACCGTTTTGGCTGCAGAATCTGCATGTCGTCTTCCAAGTGCTTGGCTATGGGGTTATTGGTATTTTCAAAATGAAAAATATTCACTGTTTCCTACCAGTAATCCTAGGTCTCTCTCATGGGAATTTCAATTGAAATCATAAGCAATGAATATTCCTGCCCACGAGCCGGGACCCAGGACCATTTCTTTCAAACTCACATTTTTGCAGTATCTTTGCTTTACTTTACATAGGCCAGAAGGTACATATGACAAAAATGTAAACTTTGCAGCCAAAAAGAAGGATATTGTCAATCACATTAATTTACTTTAAAACAAATTGAAGGAAAAAAGGCACAAGCCTTTAAAAGTCACGAATAATAATAATTAGTGACCTTTTAAGAACATCTTTCACAATCTTTTTACTTCCTTTAAAGTAAATGATGGGAACAGATAGGGCAATGTAACTGCATAGGCTGCAGCACAGAACAATATTTGAACAATGCACCTTTAAGGGCATCCGGGCCTCTACTGCCCCATAATGCCCTGCAGTTAGTGTGTTTAGCCAGTTCTTTCTGTCGTAGTAATTAACAGATTAGACTTATACTTACGCCTGTTGAATCTCTTCCCTTGGGGAGGAGGGAGGGTTGTCCATTCCTTCTCTTTAAAGGGATCTCAATTGATAATCATAAGCAACGGATAGATTAGCTGGCTCATCCCAAAAGAAATCTGCAAAGTAAAGAGATAGAAAGGAGCGGTAGACCTAAGCAATTAGATTTCTTAGAGAGACTAGCCCAACTTGTACTTCTGCCCTAAAGTCAAGTCGTCAAGTTTTTTATGATAAGATACTCCAATGGAGGTCCACAAAACACAATAGCACCAATCAAAAAACCGCAATACATAATACATTAAATGATCCATCATTGTAAAATATGGGTCTGCCAATCATCAGGTAAATAGCAATTTATAAGATCAGACAGCCAAATTCATAAAAATATATATTTTTTAAAAACTAAGAAATTAAAGTAAAACATTGATCACATCATTTCAGTGAGAGGAGTCAATAGAAATTCAGGATCTCCAATTTATGTCAATAAGTATCTAAAAAACCATGGCCATGGAAAGTGACATTGTGCAATAAACTGCACAACCCAGACGAGTATTAGTATATATCTAAAATACAAATCTCAAAAGAACTCAGAGAGCTTATTACAAGCCATTACAAGAAATGGACACATTCAGCATTTGGTTGTATGTTTTGTTTAGATGAAAACAGTGGCCTTAAAAAGTGACATTGTGCACAGTGCAACAAAAGATGTTCAAATATTGCATGCCTAAAGTCTTATATTTGCAACAAAAAAATAATTCCAATAGATATCTAAAGGACAACGGCCTAGAAAAGAAACAACACAAATTATAGGACACACACCAGCTAATAACACATTCTGAATCACTAAACAATATGTACACAATATTAAACAAAATTGGTAGATCTCATTACAGGCCATTTCTTAGGTGGTGACATTAGACCCTTGCAAGCCTCCAGAGTGGAACAAATGTTATAATTGAGAAAGTTGTGCACTCAGTAGCACAGGACAAAACAAATTACATGGTTAAGATATAGCTGGCAAAACTCACACATTCTCTCCTCTTTTGGAACTTTATCCCAGATAACAGTGATGACACGCAAGGGGAGCAAATCCATTCTCAACAAAAGAATCAATCTTCTAACCCCATGAGGCAAATTCCAAGGTGGAAGTTTGTTCCCCAAATTGGCCTCCTGAACCACCTTATTACGCTGCTTAGACTGGCATAAAGTAAAATTTCTGTCCTGACTTATTGTAACCAGAATTGTTTTTATATGTCTCTGTAGAGCAGACTTAGACATAAAAGAGTCTACATTCAGAGAGAGCCCAAATATTTGTTTAGCCTACTCAAAAGACCCAAATAATGTGCTTGTTTCTTTTTAGAGTAAAACATGTCAAACTAAAAGGTTGCACGCAGTGTTCCCTCCTCACTGCACAAAAGCAAACTTCCCCACCTCAAGACAGCGGGAAAAGAGAACATACGAGAAGACAATAAACCAAACTCGAGGCGGAGAACCTGAGGGGCTGCAAGTATATGAAGATTACAAATGTGGTAAAAAATGTGTCCTTCAATTGTGCAAAATATATAGCCAACACTTCACATGCGTAACATAAATAAGGGACAATTTCAAACCTGTAAACCGATGGAATGTGCCTAAAATTAAGTCTTCCACACATGTTATATTATCTATGAGGGCGCTTGCCTGGGAGAGGGCCCTGCTTGAACAAAGGTTTATTTGTTCGTTATCCTGCCCACTACTAGAAAAGACCTTACAAAGATAAAGATACAAGTCCATATTTTCTGGTTTGTCTGCACCTAGATATCAATTGAACTTCCTCTTCATTCTTATATGACTCTTATGTAAGATCAAGATTTTACTTTTAGAGACATTTATTTTCAAAAAGAGGGCTTTTGCATACTGCTTCCTTTATAGCTATGTCGTCCGCATACAATAAGGCACTAATGGACATCAAACTAATTTTTTGGGTGTCGCCCTTCACCTGACTTAGGATACTAGGAAGATCATAAATATAAAGGGAGAGCAACAGGGGAGCCAGCAAAACAGCCCTTCTATAGATCCACTTTGCATGTTGATCTTTCGTGATAAACTCTGCACCCCTCCCATGAGTAGTTTACAGCAGGTATCAGAGAGTAATTCAAAAATAAGTATTAAAAGATGGTGTGGGACACTCAGAAGACAAAAACTTTCTCCACAGCATTCGGTGATCAACTTTGTCAAACGCCGAGGAGAAGTCAATAAATGCCTAAAACTCAGGCATACAATAGGGAAATAAGTATTTTTCAATTATCGCTTGGAGGACAGCTATGCTGTCTAGAGTAATATGATTCCTCCTAAAGCCAGCTTGTTCCAGAGAGATGATGTTGTAGTTTTGATTTTAACAACAAGAGAGTGTAAATTCATAGAAAGCAAGACAAAGACCAAAAAGCATGGAACAAAATATACAAATCAAATTGGTTTGTATAGAAGACCCTCACTCACCAACATGGTTGGTGACATGCTTCATCACTGGGCCCCACCAGGTGAAGCTGAATGCCTCCCCAGTGTGCTTCAATGCCAGATTTACTGCGGAGCTGTTTTTTTTCTGAAGGTGGTGATGAGTGTGGTGAGTATTTAAAAATGACCAGATTGTGTCTCACAATTTTTTTTTTATTCATTAGCCAATCTGTCATAATAAAATTATGTGTGGGAAAATTTACCAAATGTAATCGTTTGGCTATTTTCACTTAGAGTGGGGTCGACATGTTTTTGCCCTTATCTTGTCATTTACTGGGCATTCTTCTGGACCATGGGAAAGTGTACCTCAGCGGTATGGGCACGCTAAGGTCCACCCTGACCAGAGGACGTGAAAGTTAAAAATAGTGAAAAAATGTGTAAACAAACCAACAGGTTTGTGGGTTAGCCTCTAAATTGGAGGTGCCCGTTGGATCTGTGGAAACAAAATTGTGACAGACAACATATAAAACATACAACATAAAATTAGTGCATTGGTTTGGTAGTCTATTCAGAGATAAACCATGCTCTAAGGAAGTGATCTGGTTAAGAACCGTAAGGAGGTTCACCAGAAGGCTACTGTAATGGTATTTTACAGTGGCGGCATTTTAATTGCCAAACAGGTGGCGACTGATAGCGGTGCATGCTGCCTAGAACATGTTATGGTTCAAAATGCACCTGCACGCCTGCTCGGGCGTTTAGCGGTAATGGTGATATAGAATGTATATCAATGGGCCAAAAAATAAAGCCAGTGAGTCATACGATTGTGGATACAAACTGACACAACCCAACACCTACATGCAACCGCTAAATGTACACAACACGCGAAAAATAAGAATAGAAATTAATTTAAAAGCTCACTTGTTTAGTGAGCGATCCACGCCCCATGGGTCTCGGGAGGGGGGTGAAGGCGACAAATGGCACACCCTACAATGTAATGGGAAGAAAAAAACACAACCAAAACAAGTAAGTACTGCAGGCATAAGTTCGTAGTTGTAGTTTTGAGCCCATTGTTTTAAATAGCAAAGTACACTCCTAGCAAAGAGTTTTCTGGTTGCATCCAACAGAGTTGGATGAGTTTGGGGAAAGGAGTTGGCCTAACGGCTAGGGCGCTCAACCTCGGACCTGAGGATCTTGGTTTGAGTCTCGGTAACGATGCCAAACATCCTGTGATTCTGGGCAAATCACTGATACTCAATTTGGGTCAAGTTCACGCTATATAAAACTCTGCAAAAAAAAAAGAGTTATCTGCCTAAAGCTTGCCAGGGAAGCTTTAGGACCCTTTTTATACAACTGTACAATGACACTGCCCTTCCGTGGTGAAGGAATGTTTTCCAAAACTATAAAAAAATATGCAAACAGTGGACCAAGATAAGGTTCTGTTGCTACATACTCTTTTAATAACTGCAATAGGGCCCCATACCTCCAGATGTTCTAGCATTCTTTGAGAAACCCACATCGCACCTTCTCAGGTAGGACCGTATAGCACGAGCATCTCTTCATCTACACAAAGCGCAACCGGGTCCACTACCTCAGTATTACTACAAAACATTTGAGTAATATACCCTACCCAGACTTTTACTGAGATCAGAATTGCATGTGCAGTCACCCTAGAGCAGAGGTCTTTAAACTGGGGGGCGGGGCTTCAAGTGATCCCTGAGGGGGCACCAGGCTCTGGTCAAAAGAGTGACTTTTACTGATAGCATTGCTTTGTTTTCAGCGGAAAAAAAGATTGCATTTCTTCCTGTGCTCTTGCGCTTTGAATCTACACCTTGCACATTTGAGATGGTCCATTTCATGCTGTCCTAACAAGGAATACGGCAAGTGCTGTTTCCGTATCAGGGAATATATTTCCTGGTTTAATGACTTTTTCAGCTGTCAGAGGGCTTTCATCCCTAGAGCTTAATTTACAACACTCAACCAAATGGGATTCATAAAAGGATATAGAGTCATTCCTTACAGACGCCTTCAAATTTGCTCAAACTACGTTAATCTTGGAACGTTAGTGTGAAATATCCCTAGCTGTCCAAATGGTACAACCATTTTACTTATTAAAGCCGATATTCCTTCGAGATGGAGTCCTACGAACTAATTCCTGGAGATTAAAGGCCACAGTTGTACCAACTAAGGGCTCGATGCACAAAGGTAAACTTACACTTTTGTGTAAGTTTACTACTTCACAAAGGTAAACTTAGACCAAACGTCTATCTCTAGAGCCACAAACAATCTGGAAATAGTTGATATACAGAGTCCTCTTGATCACTGTTCTTTTCAATAACAGCCTTAAGCATAGACATGTACGGCCTGGTTAATAATTTACATATATAAAAACAGCAACCAGCTACAAAAGTTAAATATGCTGCAATGACTCACATGGAGGTTGCTTGACTGCCAAAAGTGTAAGAGTAAATACTACTTCCCGGGTCTCTAATTCCCATGGGCCTCTCGTGTCTGATTAGTGCCAATGCAGCCACACCTGCTTCACAATTGGTAGAGGTTTCTCCATCTTTCTAAGTGTGGATCTGATAGCAGTGCACATAGCAATATGACTACACAAATATAATTATTGATTTAACTCCTAGTGCGCAAGGCTGCAAAGGTGCAGTTATTGTCAACACTCTCAATTTACATGGTGTTGATCAATCTTCTCTTGTAGCAGTATCCATGTGCGGATGAACAACCACAGGGCAAACTTGGAACAACTTTCCAGGCAATACGTTAGCAAGGCAGTGAGTAGCTCCACCTTGTGTTTCTCCACAGGTGCATAACATAAGTGGGTCACACAAGGTAAAAGATTATTGTGTGTCAATGGTTTTGTAAGTATTGTTTTGGTCTTGCAGTTTCTGTGTATTCAGTACAAATAGAAGTATCCCTGTTAACCATATTGAAAATCAGCAATTTAAAACATGGGCAAGATGAATGGCCAGTGCTTTTTTTAACATAATGGGGCCAATTCCAATTCGGAAAAAAGAACTCCGAATAGCCGTACAGTCTTTTTCCCGTACGAATCGTACCCTGCAACGCCCCCGTACGTACGATGTAGTAAGATTCTCACCCAATGCATTTCCCCGTACAAATCGTACAAGGAACAACTCGAATTCCTGTACGAATCGCCGCCGGAACACGCAGCAAGCGACATTTGTATGGTTCGAAGCAGTTTTTCCCGACCCAGCAAGTACAATTCGTCCCGCCGACCCTCCGTACGACTCTTTTCCTACAAGAGCTGAAAACTGTCGGAAAAGCAGAGTACACCTCGAAACAGGTACAGAACGGATCCCCCGGATACGGTGCGTTCACCCCATTATCGCAGGGGTACGGTGCATACTCCTGCGATCGTGGGGTGTACGCACCGTACCCCATGATCGCAGGTTGTACGGTGTGTACCCCATGATCGCAAGGTGTACGGTGCATACACCCTGCGATCATGGGGTACAGTGCGTACACCCCATGATCGCAGAGGTACGCACCGTACCCCTGAGATCATGGGGTGTACTCACCGTACGGTGTGTATGTAAATGTGTGACCCTCCATACGAATCACACTTACCTGACGTGTACCGTACGAATTGCGTCTCCATTCCCCAGTCCGGATCGTACTCGTTGGGTCGTACAGCATGTGTACGAATCGTACGGTCCACTGTGAGGGTATGAGTCATACGGAATCTCCGGTGCAATTCGTATGGGTCGCGACGATTCAGACGGAAACTATCCATATGAATCATACTACGCGATTCGGACGGACGTGTACGATTCGTACGGAGACAGCTCCGGATACGATTCGGACGGACGCTTTTTTCCCGAATCGGAATCGACCCCAATGTGTAGTCCTGCCTGCTCCTAACATATCAAGTGATTAAGGTGTTTCAATAATAAAATTGGGCCCCAATTAAAGAAGGTTTTTGTATTGGCCTTGCCCAACGCAGAGAGATGCAGGCCAAGGCAAAACCAAGAATGTAATTTAAAAAGCCACGCATCTTGGGCGGCCCAGCGTGGCTTCCTAAGGCTGGACTATCACAAAGACATTGCCTTGCGTTCCTCTGTCTTGGTAAGGTGTTCCATGGGTGGAGCAAGGCTGTTCCATGCTTCCACCCATTGATTTTTGTGCATGCCCTGATATACCATGACTTGTAAACCTGTGAATGAATCAAAATTGTATGCCTTCATAGGGGAGCAGCAGTACTGAGAGTTAAAATATTTCTCTTTCTATGTATCACACATACAAACAGATAACAAACTAAGAATTTTCTCCACGTTCTGCCTCCCCATCCAAGCTGTAGCATTTTTATAAAACACCAAATTTAACAGTGTTGGAAATGATGGAAATGCACCGAAATCCATTAGTAGGTGAGTATGAACATCCCTGCTCCACCATGGAATGGCTGCCTAGGATATAGGAACACAAAGCAGCAACTTTAACTGACTTGTGATGCTCAAGATTACTAACGTGACATAGGCTCAAAATTGAGTGTTCTTGAGGTCAATGTGAAGATCGCGTATTTAGCCAAAGGAGATGGTGTAAAACTGTTTTTTTTGCATTATTGAATTAAACATGTTGGGTTTCATTATAAAAAATATACTTTTCTCTTACATTTATGTAGCAAACATGACTGCTGCTGATGAAAAACATTTTGTTGCAAGGAAGGTTCGGTTTGAGAAAATAAACAAATTGCCAAATGGGGTCATTTTCTAAGTAGAAGAAGGCGGCCAGAACATGGTCCCAATTTTCAGATTCACAGCACCCGGGAACATCAACGGGTGAAGCCACCCCACATGGCTGCTCCAAGAAGAGCAACAAAAGATCAGCTTCTGCATCTGGACAAGGGTAGAGCCAGCAGCATTACAAAAGAAGAAGCAGCTCAATCTGAGCATTTGTAAACTGATCCAGAAGCAGCAACGAACCATGGAACCTTTGTGAAAAAACTGGACTAAAGCCATAGACTGCAAATACAAACAAATAGGCTCCTCCATGGATACCAGCTAGAGCTCTATGTCATAGTGCATCAAAGTAAGAGCTATATATAGTGACTCCCTCCTCCTGTTCCCCCTACTGATATCCTGGTGTGTGTGTGTATTTAGATAGTAGGTTAATGCAAATAATATTGTTAGAGTTATGTTACAAGTAGTTTTTAATAGGTAATGATCATTGTAATTTAGCATTTTTTTATTAGGCTAAGTAGGTTGGTGGAAGGAATGTTGATGCTATCTGTTTATATTTATATAAATAAAAAACAAAAATATGACCAAAAAAAGTCAAAATATTACAAAAAACGTACATTTGTGTAGTTAATATATAATTAGATGATAGTTTATGTATGTCTTTTGTCTATTTATGTATATTAACAGGTTAAGGGATTAATGTTTATCATGCCATGTCTTATTGATAGGTAAGATAGGTGACGTTTAAGATTAGTTATGATAAAATAGGTTTAAAAAATAATTGAGTAGGTTAGATAGCAGTAGTTATGTAGTTTGAAGTATGATTGGTTCTTGTAAGTTTAACTTGTCACTATATTTTATAATTATTTTTTATGCCTTTCAGTTGGAATATGCATGTTTAAAGGTATTTGTAATTGTCTACGATGAGAAAGTTATTGCTGTGAAACGTTGCTGTGTCACAAATGACTTCACTAATGTAGATCATCTGTACTCTGGTGTATACGTTACCACATATTCTGACATAGAGCAAATGTGTATAATTTGGATATTATGAGGCAATGCAGCCTGAATCCTCAGGATATTATTGAATTTTGTGAGACTATTTAAGCAAATAATTTATCCTTTCATTAGAATGTAAGTACCGTAACAACATAGATATAGAACAGTTACACTCTGTGTTGTCTAAACATACCTCAAACATTTGTATTTGAGCTTTTGCTTCCTTGTTCAACTTTTACCTTTATCAATATTTTAATCCAGATTAAGTTGATATGTTCTACTTTAGGCCTAAAATGTGTATTATGTATGTTCCACAAAAGTACACACATGTATACAGAGAGGATGATAATGAGTATTCGTTCTATGAACAATATTTTCACTATTGAGAACATAAGGACACTTTGTGGTACTACACTATAGCTCAGATGCCACATTATAAGATTTTTCACGCACCCAACACAGCAAGACAACTTGCTGCACTGTGCTACATTAAAGGGAGAGGGTAGGAATGCGCCATATCTATCAAGATATTCCAGTCCTCTGTCTGCGCTGGCTCACAATCTGCAGGCTAGTGCCAACGCAGGCCCCTTGCACTATGGTGCAAGAGTGCCTGCTTTACAGGCAGGATTGTGTTTGTGCAGGAAGGGACACCTTCCTGCACGAAAACATTCCTTAGACACAACCTCCTCTTTCTAAGTCGTGCAGAATGCAGCACACCGAGAAAGAGGAAGCAATGAGGGGAAATTAAGATATTTATCCAAGTTGGGACTCTGTTGGAAAAGGCATAAAATCCTGATAAATTTCCAGGTCTAACAGATTGGTAAATCTGGGAATGCCTCTGAATACATGGGTGGATGGCCATGAACACCCACTCTCCACCCATTTAACGCCCCCACCACGCAGAGTAATGCAAGGCACCTACTTGCCCTTCCTTGCGTTACTCCAGATTTAGTAAGCCACAAAGGGCCATGCAAGGTGATCTTGTGTGGCTTGCTAAATCTCATTCTAGTTTTTGTGTCGCCATGCATCCCCTTGCGTGGCATAAGGCAAATGCTAAACCTTAGTAAGTCTGGGCCCAGATATTTTATTGGCAGATGTGGCCTACTCACAAAAGTTGGACTGGACCAAGACTAATACATGGTATTTCCAGGAGTAGTAGATGTAGAATCTGATATGCAACTAACACAAAGTTCTGACTGTTTGACATTATAGTAGTACATGTGCACCACCACAAATTGACTTTCATATTTGACATGTGTGTAAATTATTCAACCGTATCTTACGGAGGAGCTGTGTGGAATATAGTAGGTCACTCTGATATGACATATGTTCATTCATTAACTATTTAGGACCTGACATGTGAGTGAAATGTAATGTATTCTTTATGAGTATGTATATTTACAGAACGCTGAGAGTAATCTTTAGTAAGGCATTAATACTTCTTATGTAGGACTCATAATTTACACATTGAAGTTCTAACAACAACCATACATACAAACTTTAGAGATGTTTGAGACATTTAAACTTTTATTCAAACAACAAATCTACTCTTTGCTTATGGTTCTATTGTACACTGTACTTCAGTTATTTTATGTTCAGCGTACTACAATTATTTGCATCTTTTAAAGGATTCTTTTGGCGAAGAACAAATACCCAAGATCAACTACATGTCACAATAGTTGTTGTTATTTGCACTTAAAATTAGATGATGTGAAAAACAGGACAATTTTAGAAAACTGTCCAGAACACACTCACTAACACTCATTGGAAAGATCGAGATCTTAAAATTGGGAACTGTACATCTTCATCCTCAATGCTTCCTCAGCCTCCTGTTATTGTTGCTGGGGTGGAATAGAAGGCTGAGGTCTGATGTTGGATGGATGTGTTGTACATACATCAGAGGGTGAAGATGTATCTCCCAATTTCCCTATGACATTAGTGAGTGCAACTAAGGCTGCATGGTAATCCCTGGCAAGGGCTTGCTGGTTCTGCAATGCAGCAACCTTGTTACTGTTGAGGGCACTCCTTGCTGCAATGAAAGAGTCCATCTAGGTCTCCAATCATTTCACCAAGGTCTCCAGTCCTTGTTCCAAGGACTGGATTGAGGAATTGATGGCTCCTAGCTGCTGTACTACATCACTGAGTTGAGATGTAGAAGATTTTTTGCATTTGTCCCTCAGTATCATCACAGCAATGTATGCCAAGGAAGCATCAATTCTATGGATCCAAAAACGGGTGTCTCTTAAAACCCCTTCTAACCCTTTATTGGGGCTGCAACACCTCCAGACTCCTTAAAGAGTGGCTGCTAAAGTCTTCATCCCCAATTTAACAGTTAACTGCTGAACCCCTACCACTCTCCTTTCAAACATGACATGGGGGACGTCAGAGTCCTTGCTGGAAGTATGGGGAGCAGGTGGTTGATACACTGGTTTGGTTAATTTCTGAGACCAACAATGTCTTTTTCCATTGCTAAGATCATAAGAGGACTATGCATAGTGTCCAGGAGTTGGATACAGGGATCTTTATCCATGGGGGCAGGAAGGAGTCAAGATCAGGTTGATCTTCCTTGACAGACTGCTATACAGGAGAGGATGTAATTTCATCTGTAAGATACTGAGAAATATGTTAGCATTTTTCATAGAGTGATTTACATTTTAAAGAACAGACATTAATTATGACAGGTTTTTATAGCACTTAGACAGGGAATTTGTATTACATAGATTAGAGCATGTCAATATGTCCAAATTGTAGTGTGTGAAATACACTTCAGTAAGCCCATGTGGACTATCTTCACACCCTCAAATATAACTTTTGAATTGTTGGTCCTGACATCCTTGGTGTGGTTCCCCAACATTTTTGCCTTACATGCTCCTGTTTTTGCTGACTTCGTTTTTTATGCCCTTAGGACCAATGCTGAAGTGCTTGTGCTCCCTCCTTTAAACATGGTAAGATTGCCTTACACCCAATTGGTATTTCTTTATTTACTTTTAAGTCCCTAGTAAGGGGGACCTACATATATCCACAACCTGTAAATTAAATGCTACTAGAGGCCCTGCTACACTCATTGGGCCACCTACGTATGTAGCCCTTTACACATGACTCAGGCCTGCCATTGCAGCCTGTGCATGCTGGGTTTAACTGCCATTTTGACCTACCAAATTAAACCTCTTCCCAGGCCCAAACCCACTAGGGCAGGCCCGAAACAGCCATGTGCTTAAACAGTTATACATATTCTTGTAGGTTTTATATGTCCTGGTAGGGAAAGACGCCAGAATTAGTACAACTGTGAGGCCTACCTCTCCCATAAAATAACATTGTGTCACCCTATTACATTTAATAAGTGGTAACTTTCAACTGGGAGTTGGTGGCAATGTCAATTTTGGTGTCTAAGGAACTGTAAGATAAATACCTGCCTGTTGCCTGTATCCTGGGCCACATAACTAGGTGTAGCTGGCAGTTTGTCTTTATGTATTGCTCTAACACAGTGAAACAAAGGGAAGAAATATATTGTCAGGATGGGTCATTTCTGACGATGAGCTGGAGTATCTGTCACCTACCTCACATGCACATCACAAAGGGTCTAGCTGAGCTGAGTCACAAAGGGTTTTGTACCATTATTTTGTGCCCCCAGACAAGCTGGGGGCAGGGCATGGAGATAGAAATTTCAAGACACCTCGGGGGTGGAATCCTCCAGAATCTTCTTCTACTTCAAAGTGGCACCAAGTAAACATTATTGGACCCTCAGAACCAACACTTCAGTACACCTCTGGACCGGTAGAAGGGTCAGAAAGACTGCTATGCCGCTCTGCAAGAAGGGCTACTACTCAGTTGCCCTGCAGCCTGAGTGAAAGGACTGGACCTGCATTTTGAACTCAGGACCACCAGAGTGACTCCAATTGCTAGTTGGCTGGCCTCCTGATCAAAGCCTCATGGACAGAAAAGGTTCCAACAACCTTGAAGCCAGCACCTGGACAGTGTCTGCTGGGAGTTCTACCCCCAAGTGGAGCCAATGCAGGCCTGGACCCTAAGAAGTAGAACAGCTGTGGTCCTGTTAAGCAGGACTAATGTAGCTCAACAGATCTCAACGCTACATCTGAACCACCACAGCACATTGCATCCTGGGGCGGGAACTTGCAATGCTCAGCAAACCGCGATGTAGGCTACTTTGTAGTGCAGGGCTAACTTGGTCCCTGGATAGGGCCCATGCTCCATCGTGGTCGGCCTAAACTTGTGACGTTGTCCCGGTTCAGAGCAACAACATAACCACAGTTGCCACTTTGTACTTTTATTTAACAACAAGGGGTGGTGATGGACAGAGTTTCTGAATTAAGCAGAATACTCTCACCCAGTCAAGAGATCAGGGCTAGATCCAACACCGCTTTTTAGCTCACTGCACCATCCCAGCTCAGAACCTGTCTATATGCAAATTAGTCTGTTCCTGTCCCAGTGCATGATGGGAACAGGGCAAACCAAACTACCAAGCCAATTCTTACACTGGGTTTGAAACAAGCTTCCGGGGACCAGTTTCTGGCATTTCAGCCGTCGTCGGCCCGGCTTGCTTGAATCCTGATCGTGCAATGAGCAAGGGACTCACATCTGAGTATACCCTTCCACGCTTAGGGTGGACAAAATATTTAACAACAAGGGGTGGTGATGGACAGAGTTTCTGAATTAAGCAGAATACTCTCACCCAGTCAAGAGATCAGAGCTAGATCCAACAACGTTTTTTAGCTCACTGCACCATCCCAGCTCAGAACCTGGCTATATGCAAATTAGTCTGTTCCTGTCCCAGTGCATGATGGGAACAGGGCAAACCAAACTACCAAGCCAATTCTTACACTGGGAAGGAAACAAGCTTCCGGGGACCGGTTTCTGGCATTTCAGCCGTCGTCCGCCCGGCTTGCTTGAATCCTGATGGTGCAATGAGCAAGGGACTCACATCTGAGTATACCCTTCCACGCTTAGGGTGGACAAAATATTTAACAACAAGGGGTGGTGATGGACAGAGTTTCTGAATTAAGCATAATACTCTCACCCAGTCAAGAGATCAGGGCTAGATCCAACACCGTTTTTTAGCTGGTGAAAAATTGGCTTGGTAGTTTAGTCTGCCCTGTTCCCATGATGCACTGGGCCAGGGACAGACTGATTTGCATATAGCCAGGTTCTGAGCTGGGATGGTGCAGTGAGCTAAATAACGGTGATGGATCAAGCCCTGATCTTTGGACTGGGTAAGAGTGGTCTGCTTAATTCAGACACTCTGTTCATCACCACCCCCTTTTCTGAATCGTTTTTGGCCACTATAGGTGTGGCAGGGTATACTCAGACATGAGTCCCTTGCTCACTGCACCATCAGGTTTCAAGCAAGCCGGGCCGACGACGGCTGAAATGCCAGAAACCGGTCCCCGGTAGCTTGTCTCCTTTCTGGTGATGAATTGGCTTGGTAGTTTAGTCTGCCCTGTTCCCATGATGCACTGGGCCAGGGACAGACTGATTTGCATATAGCCAGGTTCTGAGCTGGGATGGTGCAGTGAGCTAAATAACGGTGATGGATCAAGCCCTGATCTTTGGACTGGGTAAGAGTGGTCTGCTTAATTCAGACACTGTGTTCATCACCACCCCCTTTACTGAATCGTTTTTGGCCACTATAGGTGTGGCAGGGTATACTCAGACATGAGTCCCTTGCTCACTGCACCATCAGGATTCAAGCAAGCCGGGCCGACGACGGCTGAAATGCCAGAAACCGGTCCCCGGTAGCTTGTCTCCTTTCTGGTGAAGAATTGGCTTGGTAGTTTAGTCTGCCCTGTTCCCATGATGCACTGGGCCAGGGACAGACTGATTTGCATTTAGCCAGGCTCTGAGCTGGGATGGTGCAGTGAGCTAAATAACGGTGATGGATCAAGCCCTGATCTTTGGACTGGGTAAGAGTGGTCTGCTTAATTCAGACACTCTGTTCATCACCACCCCCTTTTCTGAATCGACTTTGTACTTTTAGGCACTATTTATACTTACAATTTTCATATTGCATATCTCCATTTCTACTGATTGTAGTTTGTAGTTTGGGTTTCAAATAATCAATTAAATCTTACTCTATGTTTATGTTTTGTTATTGCCTTGTGCTTTCACTTTATTACTGTTTGAAGTGCTGCAAACATACTTTACACCTTGCCTTTAAGTGATGCCTGACTCGTTTGTGTCAAGCTACCAGTGGATTAAACACAGGTGACACATACAGAGTTATTCATTGTAGGTGTTACTTCCTCAGTTTATTATGAGACAATCTGCATGACATGCAGCATATTTAGAAAGACAGTTTCTGTCACTTACTAAGTTGGCCAATGTGTGCTTAGATGTAATGTTTACTTTAATATGTCACATTTGTATGGAGAATTTATCCTTGCTTGACAAAAGAGTAGTCAAGAAAAACACAAAGTCTTACTTGATATTTATAAAGAAATGCAAGGTTTTATATGCATGATCTTGAGTATGTAAATGTTTACATATTACAACAGCAACCTGATTGTAAGCATTACAATTACTTTTCAATTGCAATGTGGCCCACTGGCCTTTCTAAACCATGCACCCATGAATTCTGATAATTGTGTTGGTTTTAACTAATTATATTGCATCAGGTTGCTTCCACTTACCTAATAAACCAGTACAAGGAGTGATATCTTACTTTACAGTATATTGTCTTACTAGCACACATTCACCATTATGCTACACTTAAACAGAAAAATGCCAGTTCATTTAAAGTTCTGAGCAGGAAGGTTTACCTTCCAGCACAAATGCTGTAACCTGGCTGTAAAGCAGGCCTCCCTGCACTATGGTGCACAAGGGACTGTTTTGCCCCTAACCATCACACACTGCTAGAGCACACAAAATAATGCATTTCTGATTACATATTACTAGGCGTACCTATTACTGTCTCGCTCTCTTTCACGGAAGACAATAATAAATATTACATAGCTTCCTTGCGCTGCATGAAAGTTTAGTCCCCTACGTTTGTCAAAAGGCACAATAGCAATTAGTGACAACATTTAACATGCAATATGATCAGACTCACCCTGTACATCTTGTTGGTCCTCTACATCAGCACTGTCATAGCCATCGACTGCAGCAATCCACTCAGTTGGAATGAGGAATGCCACCTGCTCCTCCAGTGGATTCAACTCCCCTGGACATCTGCTCTCCCTCTCATTCTCATTGTAGCCATTAGGTTCCTGGCCAGTTTTTCTTTTTTCCTGTGTTTGTAGTCACACCAACCCTATTTGCACTGCACAACAGTCCTCCTTATTGGTGCCACACAGTTGATCTTGTTCTCAATTTTTTGGCATAAATCATCCCTCTTTGCTAATGGTAATTTGTAGGTGCCAAAATAACAACTTTGCGTAACATTGTGTGATACATCTCTGAGCCCCGCATCATGGTGCATCTGATGCACCTTTTGGTAAATACAAAACATCCTTGATGCAGAAATGTACCTCAACATTGCACAACAAATTCTCATGCTGCGATGCATCAGAAATTATAAATCTGGGCCAATATTTTGGATTTCTGTTAAGTACATGCATGTTTGGTACCCAAACACCAATTTGCCCTGTATTTCAACAATTCACATGTACTACCAGTGAACATGGATACATTCTAGTCTGCATGCCCATGTATCACCATCTCTTGCCATGAATACTCATAATATGCCACAAATTACCACTATTACGTTAAGACCAGCAAAAAATCAAGAGAAAAGTATCATAGATGGACACTGTATGCCATGAACTGCCACCATCATGCCAGGTCAGCAGTATTGCTGTAGTAGATACATTACATCATTGATGTCAATATTATACCAAGAATTACCATGACCAGCTGTGCCCCATGGTGGGCACCATCAAGTCATGAATTCCTACTGTGAATTGACCACCTTGTATCAGAGCAAGTATTATAATGGGCATTGGCATCATATTATGGATGCCCAAAATACACCGTTCTGCCAGGATCAGCCCAGCACAAGAGATGGACTACAAAATGTCATGGATTCCTATAATATGCCAATAATTAACATAATTATCACAGGGACAGAATAATCCATACTGTAGATATGCCAACTTATCAAGGACGCCTCGATAAGCAGAGAAGTGCCACTGTTTTGCCAGGGCCAGCACTATACCAAGAGTGAGCACCATGATGCAGGCATGCTCAATTATTTAAATTTCAAGAGGTGGGCACACATCATGCTATGGTTGCCCACAATAAAAAACACACCACCATTATGCCATGGCAAGCAGTATCCCAAGTTTAGACACTATCATGAAACGGATGCTAATAATATGGGAGGAATTACCACTGTTATTATAATTGCTTCTTAGCATCAGGGTAGGGGGACCACCTGGAATGGAGGCAAATTCAGCATGGGATTGTAAACAATTCAGGACCAAGGGTTAATTTTCAGAACAAAAATAAAACATTCTGTACAAAAGGAGCAGAAGCCATACCCCACTAGTTTATCAATTCATGTATTTACTACTTATTATAGTGCACTACTTATTCATTGAGTAGTGTATGAGATTGCTTCTAGGTATGCTAGATTCAGATGTCTCATTATGTCCCTGTAAATTGATGCCCTCAAGCACTGTGTCAATTACATCACTCCTACCCATTCCGAATCTTTCTTGGAGAGAAAGCAGCATCAACAATTTGATTATGTTGCTAAACATTTCAATACACATGGCAAACAGTTTGGGAAACATTACAGTAAGTGATTTTTTCCCCTTCTTCTAGTTTAGGTAAATTGAACAAAACATCTGGCTCACCTGACCCTCTACTAGACTTTAAACCTAAATAAATGTATGAGGCAGAGCAGAGTGTGGGTGACAGTCTCAACACCTAGGGCCTGATTCCGATCCTGGATTTTTTTTCCATACAAATAGGATTTGTAGTTTTTTTCCATACAAATTGTACAAGTCCCTTCCAAACTGTGTAGTACGATTCGTACGGGAAAAATACATACAGATCGGCCCAATCCTTACAAATCGGATCGGAAAAAGCTGTACGACACGGACTTGTAAAAAAGACCATACAAATTGTAAAAAGGCTGTCCAACCCGTCAAGTACGATTCGTACCAGTTTGTCAGCATACGATTTGTATGGAAAATGGTCTATATACGGGGAATGGCTCGTACTGGGCAACGAAGCGAACCCCTATATGCCTCATACCCTGGTATGACTCGTTCTGGGGGTACGACTCATACCGGGGTACGGGTCGTATAGAGGTATGAGGCGTACAGGGGTCCCCCCCATATGCGAGGCATGTGTATGGTGCGTACACCAAAATCGCATATGTGCGCACCGTACCCCAAAATCGCCCCTGTACGCACTGTACCCCAAAATCATGTATGTACGCACCGTACCCCAAAATCCCCCATGTACGCACCGTATCCCAAAATCGCCCATGTACACACCGTACCCCAAAATCGCCTGTGTACGCACTGTACCCCAACATCGCGCATTTACACACCGTACATACGCGATTTTGGGGTACGGTGCGTACACGGCCGATTTTGGGGTACGGTTCGAACACAGGTGATTTTGGGGGTACGGTGCGTACATACGCGATTTTGGGGTACGGTTCGTACACAGGTGATTTTGGGGTACGTGCTTGTACGGTGCGTACACGACCAGTACCCCTTCATCGTGTATGTACGCACCGTACCCCACTTTCTGTGTCATCCGTACGCACTGTGCATACGCACCGTACCCCTGTATTCATGGGGTGTATGACGGGGGGGGTCTGTCTCGTACTGTTTTAGGGGCGTACAAGGCTTTTCCCGCACTTTTTGGCTCTTGTAAAAAAAGAACCGTACTGCATGCCGTTTGTACAAATCGTACTTGCCGGGTTGTAAACTGCTGCCGGGAATACATGGGAACGTCGCGTACAGAGCAATCCGAATCGGAATCGCTTGTATATACGAGTTGTATGGCCTTTTTTACAATTTGTATGGAGTGCGTCTATTTGTACTGATCGTACTTCCTAGGTTGTAGGGGCCTCCTTACAAGTACGAGTTGTATGGAGAAAACGCTCCATACCACGGTTTGTACAGCGTTTTTCCAGGATCGGAATCAGCCCCCTAATGTCAGGATGTGAGGTACCCACAACTTGTCTGTAGTCCACAGCACCAAAAAGGCATGACTGCTGCATTAGAGTGTGCATCAGATACTCTATATTTATCTCGGAACTGGGAGCCCGACCATCAGACAGAGAATTAAAGAGCAGGATGAAGTCAAGATCAGATGGGAGATCTGCAACAACTGATTTAAAGGGTCGTTGCTAAGAACCGGATAAATAAGAAAAAGAAGAACAAGGCGGGAAACTCCTAACATAAGATAGGCTCTCCACAAGTACTTGAAAGTATTGTGTGCCTGAAGAGTAGTTTCAGCTGAGAGGCCAGAAAAAGAGGAGGCACTGTCAAGTGGTTCAATAAGCAGCACCCTCCCACCCTGGCAAACTCTGCTTGTGCGATGGTCCATTTGTAGTGCTTGGGTACAGGCTGGCCATTGGAATGTTTAACCCATGGCAATTACCTACCCTGTCCATGTCTTAAATTGGCTCTGCAGTCAAGCCAAGCCTGAACCAGTGGTCTGGCTCATGCATAAGTGCCAAAGATCATGGAAAACCTTCAACATATTTGGGAAACCTATTACACAACAAACTAAATATAGGAACATGATAAAGACTTTAAAATGTAGAAAGGGGGGACGTGGCCAAGATGGAGACGGAGTAAGACGTACCTTGCGGTCCCTCCGTCGCCTGCTTTTATCAGCCTTGTAATATCAGCCCCAAAAGGGCCCATCCAGGCGATTGGAGGCCAGAGTGGGTGGCCCCTGTTCCCCCTGAAACGGACAAGTGGTTTTGGGCCGAGTGGCGTTATTGAGGAGCGTGACAGCTCGGCGCGACCTCCCTACAGCGGTGCCGGGCGAACCCTATGTGGGAAGGGTATGCCCAGACATGGGTCCCATGCTCACTACGCCACTGGAGTCAAGCTATCCTGGCTGAAGACGGCTGATAGCCAGAAACCGGTCCTAGGATGCTTGATTCCGGTCCAGGGAAGACTTGGCTTGGCAGTTCGGGCTGGACTGTTCCCATGAGGCACAGGGTCAAGACTGATTTGCATATGGCCATGTCTGAACTGGGGTGGCTTGGTGAGCAAAAAAACGATGGATTAAACCCAGATCTGTGACTGGGGGTGAATGTTTTGCCATTGTGCAACATTCCGTCCATCTTCGTGTTTGTTTTGCTGTTCACCCTATGTGGGAAGGGTATGCCCAGACGTGGGTCCCTTGCTCACTACGCCACTGGAGTCAAGCTATCCTGGCTGAAGACGGCTGATAGCCAGAAACCGGTCCTAGGATGCTTGATTCCGGTCCAGTGAAGACATGGCTTGGCAGTTCGGGCTGGACTGTTCCCATGAGGCGCAGGGTCAAGACTGATTTGCATATGGCCATGTCTGAACTGGGGTGGCTTGGTGAGACAAAAAACGATGGATTAAACCCAGATCTGTGACTGGGGGTAAATGTTTTGCCATTGTGCAACATTCCGTACATCCTCTTGTTTTTTTTTTTAGCCGAACCAGCAGGGCAGGCTGGGGACCGGGGGGCCTTTCCCAGCGGCGGAGAGCAGAGGAGAGCAGCGGGCCTGTGGTCGGCTGGTGCTGGGAGCGCTCCCCCCGAGAAGCCCCTGTGTGGAGATGGGCCCCGCTGATTACGGCAGCCGCGGTGCTCGAGATCCCCGCATTGCGGGTGAGTGCTCCCACGCGTGTCGCGGCGTTGGTGCTGGAGGTGAGGCGGTGGGAAGAGGCCCAGGGGGCGGTTCGGCGTTTCGGTCCATGCACAGTCAGACGGCGCGGCCTACTTGGGGCCTGGTGGCTGTAGTGCGGGAGTACCTGGGGCCTAGGGCCGAGCCCGCGCAGCAGGAGACTTTGGCGCGAGGCCCGGTGGTCCCAAGACGGAGCTGGGCCGCCCGCTGTCGCCTAAGGAGTGGGAAAAGGTGTTTTATCGCGCGCAGCATACTGCGTCTAATGTGGCAGGCGCTGAATCGGCCTACAAGGCGGTGTCGTACTGGTACCATACCCCAGTGCCGATTAAGGCTTGGGACCCGAAATGCTCAGGTCTATGCTGGTGTGGTTGTGGTGCTCCGGGCACTTTGACGCACCTGCTCTGGCACTGCCCGAAACTAGTGCGTTACTGGAAGGCTGTCCTTGATGATATCGATGAGGCCTTTCACATCACATTTCCCAGGGCTCCTGAATATGTACTGCTAGGGCTCCCGCATCCGAAAGCATTCCCTTTGCGCTCCATGAGGGGTAAACAGATAGCTCTGGCCTTGCTAGCGGCGCGCTTAGTTATCCTTACGCAGTGGAGATCCACTGATTCCCCTGACCCGAGAGACTGGATTAGGCGGCTGTGGCACTTGTTGGCAATGGAGAGACTCTTGTTGTGTGTGGAATCCAAGGGAGAGGTTTATGCAGAATTGTGGGAACCATTTATCCATTTCTTTCCTGTGACCTGCTCTAGGTAACGTTCCCCAAGTACCTACAGATCCTGCAACTTATTCCGGTGGTCCCGCAGGGTGCAGTCAAATAGGTTCGGGGGGTCTGGAACGTGCTGGAAGGCGGGCGGGACTTCGTGCGCATACGGGGAGTTGACGAGGCTGATGCGGAGCAGGGAGGCGGGGGGGGTTATGGGGGCGGGGGGGGTTTCTATGGTGTGTTGTGGTTGCTGTTCTTTTTTGTAGATTCAGTGGCAGCTCAAAGTCGTGGCTGTTCCTCCTGGCATTGCATGTGTCCTCGCCGGGTCGCCCTCCGGGGTGTAGTCCCAAAGGCTGTGTTTAATATTGCTGGATCGTGCTCTGCCGGCCGGTGGATGTAGGCAGCCGAGCTGTGTAATGTGTTGACATACTGCTCAATAAAAACGATTGATTCTAAAATGTAGAAAGGGTTTCTTTAACACATGGAAGTGTTTCAGTTTAGTATATTAGATCACAACATTGCATTGACATTTATTTAAATTGGAAGTTTCTAAACATAAACGTTAAGACATTTATTAACCTTTCCTCCATACAAAGCCATAAGTGAACAAAGCATACAAATTGTCAGGTGTCCCTTAAGCCATGGCCAATATCATTTTTATGGATGGAGGAGCATTACAGGCTTTTGAAGCATATGCAAGTGAGGGTTTTACACAGAATCCGCCTTGAACTGAATTACTTGAATGTGCTCTCAAATGTCACTACCAAGTAAACTAGACAAACAAAGTAACTCGATGTGACTTAAATCACACAATTTAAACATGCGGGTAAACAGGGATTTGAAACCTGGTTTCCTGGTCACACATTTAAGCAACTGACTAGAGGAATTTATTTTTCTCAAAATTTTTTAGTTCCAGAGGACAGTGTTTTTATACCTTTCTGTCAGATGACTAGTACACTGTGTTAAGTAAATACAGATCACAGGTTATTCTGACGCAATGTCTAAAAAAAGAATGTACTTAGTGACGGTGAGGGACTGTGGGACAACATATGTTAACATCTCTGGCTATCTGTGATCCTGATTGCAATGGGGATGTGGTCAGTGACTGTGGAGGAGGAATCAAAGTTGTAGCTAAAAAGAACAAAATATTCTGGGGCATATGTATTAAAAAGTCACGCTGTGCTGCGTGAAAGGGTAGGAATGCGCCGTATTTAACATTATACGGCGTATCCCTGTCTTTTCCCTGCACTGGCGCACAATGTGCTGCCTAACGCCAATACAGGTACCCTTGCACCATGGTGCAAGGGTGCCTGCATTTTAAGCAGGATTGCTTAGTGCAGGAAGAGGCACCTTCCTGCATGATAACAGTCCCCTGTGGCATTTTCCTCTTTCTAAGTGTGCTGCAGAATGAAGAAAAAACAAGGAGAAATAAAGATATGTCTCCTTGTTACATCTTCCCGGGGATGCGCAGCTTTTTTATGTATTCCCAGGTCCACCAGTAATGGTAAATCTGGGAATGCGCCAACATCCATGGGTGGATGTGTGGGAGCACCTATGCTCAACCCATGGCATGCCTCCCTGGGGCAGAGTGATGCAGCGCAGTGATTTGCGCACTGCTGCTTTACTATAGAGTCATCAATCCGTGCAGGGCCTCGCAAGAGGCCTTACAAAGCTTGATAAATATAACTTACGCATGGCGAAAGGGCGACGCAACTCTTTGATAAATATGCCCAGGTTGACAATTTTTTGATCTTCCACTATCAGGTGATTGCATATAAAATAATGCAGACCTTAAATGAAAAGTCAATGCAAGTCTAAAATAAATCAGTGGGAAATACACTATTCTATGTTATGAAACCATTTCTAGTTAATGTGATCACTGCAGATATATGTGTGTGTGCAACCAGAAGCCCATAGAACTAAATCCCGTTTGGCTCAGGAGGAAGTAGTGACGTGTATTTTTAATTGCTAGGAGGTCCCTGCTCATCACAGAAAGCACTGTGAATGTGTAAGTCATCATTTTAAATTTGCATTACACACAGTATAAGACAGGCTTATATTTAGATTAAAATAAAAAAAGTGTTTTCAAAAAGTGCATTTTTGTTATATGGCGATTGCACTCAGTGCAAACAGTTTTACAACTATCCATTAAAAGTTTGCACTCCACACTCAGCTTGGAACATCCCCTACAATACCTCTCAGAACAAAAAATCTTTGTCTTCAGAAAGTTTAAAGTGTCCATCAATGAACACCGCCTCTACCCGCTCCCAAGCAGCCTTTACATTTACAGATTAACCAACTGCACAGATCTACATTTCCTTTCAGGCAGCCAGCACCCTGGCGAGAAGGCTTGTTTCTTGTTTATATCCCTCCCTTGAGATCACAGCACAGGGACCCTTCCTCTTCAGATGAGGCATTTAAACTATAACAAGTGCCTTTTAGCACAAAGCCTAAAATTAAGGATGAATGCCATCCGTTAAAATCTTCTTTATGGAGAACACACATTGGGTCTAATTCACAGACAATCCTAGAACATTTCGGTGGGTGGTCACCCTACTTCAGAGGTGTTCACCGGCATGCCATTGAGGTCCACAACGTGGCAAAATGCACTTCCATTATAACAGGGTCACCATTGTCACAGTGGTGGGCACCATCATGGGAATAATGCCACAAATTGCCATCATTAATACCAGGTGTGGGAAGGAGGCACATCACCCTCACACAAGTGCATGCACTCTTGCAAATACACACAGATCCGTATTTAAGATGATACATGCAGCTAATACTCACCTTGCAAATCTCCAGTAAACAGAAGGTTACAATTGCAAATTCTAGCAAGGTTGACTCAGCCCTTCATCCTTCCGAAGTCAGTAAATTATATACCGTTAAATTGAGCAAAACTTAACTGCGCAGTTGTAACACCTGCAATTTCAGTACTTAGAAACAATTGACGGGCGTATGCATGAAATGCTCTATAAGTAACAATTTATTTTTCCAGACAATTCTTTTAATTTGATATGGCTATTCCAATTTTATGCAAAATGTGTTTCTACTTTAGACCCCTAAACTCTCTGGCCAAAGTCCAGGCTTAATGTCAATTTACAAACTGGAGCTAGGGAACTTGGTGAATGACCTGCAACCCACAAACCCCCTGCACATCACATGAGGATGGCGGGTTCTGGGCAACGATCGGTCCTTTGAGGCTTACAGGAATACTTGTTTGCTAGTACACTACATACTTTTTAGGTTTTGCCTGGCGAAAGCTGCGCTCTGCGCAGCTTATTCGCGCAGGCGAAAACCTAATGAGAACTGTAGTGTGGTTTGGAACGGCCCCCGTCATTTATTGGCTAGCTCCATAAATGGAGCATAGCCATTGGACGGTGGGCCTGTCCGTCAATGCCTTACCAGATTCGGGGGCGTTCCCGAGATTCTTTGGCTTTTGCCGACGTCACGCGACGTCAGCCAAAAGCCGGGAACGCCCCCGAATCTGGTCCGGCCGGGCCGTGCGTTGCTTGTTTCTAAATTGGCAACAATGAAAGCTCCTCAAGAGAAGCAACGTAAGAGACAGCGTATATTCTAACAAGTCTCCATTTCTTTGGTTGAGGGCAGACTGTTGACTCTGATATAAATAAATGCAGTTCCTGATGTCTTCTCGGTGTTATCGATTTCTCTTCCCGGATTGTCCTTCCTTCATTTCTTTCATTGTAGGCCAGACGGTGACGCGGGGTCGCGCGCCGGCCGCTGTGCGCAGGAGGGGTTGTGGTCTGAGCGATGCGGAGCCGGGCGCACTCACAGCGGCCGCGGCAGGCTCCTGGAGACGGCTGTGTGAGTAGCCGCGGCCTGGGATGGGTCTACTGCGATCCGGGAGGGGCGCGGACGGGGCAGCTGTGGGCCAGAAGGGAGAGATGTGCTCGGGACGTGTGAAGTAAACCTTTGCCCGTTTAGCACGGACAAATACTGTTGAGGGAGGCAATACGGTGTCACCCTCTGAAGGAGAGGCAGAGCCAGTCTGTCCCGGGAGAGAGGGGTGAGAAAGGTATGTTCCTTGTTTAGGGTTAAAGGGACTTGATACGGGGGCTAACGAGCTGTTTGCCTTTAGAGAAGGCAACGAGATCCCTGGGGACCGGCGCCATGTTGCTCTCATTCTGCGGCCGACCGACGTTGGAGGAAGTCCAGGTGGGTGAGTGCTTGTTTTTCCTTTTCATTGCCTTCCCGCCCCGTTCCCGCCCTCCCCCCCTCGCTGTCCTGTGCCCCGTTCCCGCCCTCCCCCCCCTCGCTGTCCTGTGCCCCGTTCCCGCCCTCCCCCCCCTCGCTGTCCTGTGCCCCGTTCCCGCCCTCCCCCCCCCCTCGCTGTCCTGTGCCCCGTTCCCGCTCTCCCCCCCCCTCGCTGTCCTGTGCCCCGTTCCCGCCCTCCCCCCCCTCGCTGTCCTGTGCCCCGTTCCCGCCCTCCCCCCCTCGCTGTCCTGTGCCCCGTTCCCGCCCCCTCCTGCTGTCCGTTCCGCCCCCCCTCCCCTTTCACTCTCCGTTGCTTGTTTGTTTTTGGTCCCCAGGGGGTTGCATTCAGACTTGTATCGCCCAAGCACGTGGTTGCCATACTATTTAGAGCAAGTTTAGGCTTACTATTTGACTGCAGTTAACAAGAAATCATCTGGAATGCACTCGGTTTACATTGCCACTGAAAACGCAAAGGTTTAAATGGTTTCTTCTGTATGGCTTTTATCTAATTGGGAGCAGGGCATGGTGCTATTAAGAGGATTAGCAAACTTTTGATTAAATGCACTATGCCTTGAATTTCTTATGTTGAAGTGGACTCTTTTGGCAGTAATCACATCGCCAGGAGAATAATTGAACACCGTGTGCTGTTCCCGCCCCCCCCTCGCTGTCCTGTGCCCCGTTCCCGCCCTCCCCCCCTCGCTGTCCTGTACCAGGAGGTGAGTGACCAATACTCCTCTGACTGGATCCAAAGCCCACTGTGTACATCATTTTATTTTTATTATGTCTCACCTCTGTCTGTCGCCAGACGTTTTGGTAATTTACATTGGACTTAGCGCCCGCCCATTTCTACTTCGGTTCATTGTCACTCTCCTTTGCTTGCTTGGAATTCTTAGCTTCGGTAGGTTTTCCTCCCTCTACTTTATTTCTTTTTTTTTTTTTTCTTCTTTAGCGTTATGGATGCACTGCTGCACCGATCTCGTTGGCAAACGGAGAAACTCTGCTACATTACCTTCTTATTACGTCATCTCACGCCTGCTGAAAATATTGTGCAAGCCTTTATAAGGTGATTATAGTCTCCCACATAGAATAAAGCAGAAATTAAGAGTGGGTGTTTATTTACTCCACAGCTGGGGTTCAGTACAGGAAAGCAGGATTCCACCTGCGTATTACCGCACATTCAACACTTAAAAGCTGGCCTCGAATCTGATTTATAATGAACTACTGGCGACGTGTTGGCACAGTTTACAAGCTGCATAATGGTGTGTTTAATTCCACAGTATAGATTTCAGACACCCCGTCAGGCTATCACATGTAATCACATGGATTTTTATGAAATCATGGGGAGCTCGAAGATGTATTCTGGATGGAAAAACACAGTTCCCTAAAACATGGATTTAGTAGGTTCTTACAGTCACTTCCTATGACTGCCCGTCAACCTTAATGTGGTCCCCACCCTATCCCAGGGGCCAGTCCATCCAGCCAGGGCAGACTGCAAATTGTTGCTGGCTCTTCAGAGCTGTTGCTGCAGCAGAAGACACCAAATATTCCAGCTATGCTGAACTCCGGCACGAAGAGGAGCACGAGGCACATCTGGGGACGCTTAATTCCCACCCAATTCTGCAGTGTGACCTCTGTGGACAGTGCGTAAGCTCTTCCCTCGCACAGAAATAATTTCATTCATTTTCGGGGCTTGTTTTCGTAACCGGAGACATGTCAGGGCCTTCCACCTCCAGAGTGATTTAACAGCTTGTGCGTCAAAAAACCCAACCCGAGAGGACAGCCACGCTAAAATATTATTAATCACGCAGCCTGCACCTCCTCTGGGAGCCCCTGGAAGAGCGGCGGGGATGGGGGTTTCATCTGCCCTCACTTCCAGGTTACTGTCGGTGCCACACATATATACTCCCTTTCCTGAGTGCAAGCACGTCTGCGGGAAAATATCTGCCTCTCTGAACCTGAATGGCAGACGTTTGACATCCGCACACGGTGACCTTCACTGAGCATGGGGCGTTGCGCAAGTGGTACCCAGACTACAGGCACTCATACGCATCTTTAAATCAAGGGAGGCGAGTGGAAGCCATGCTCTGTAAGTGACGTCCTGGCTCTTGGCATAGTGATAGTCAAAATATTGCCGCCCTAAGCAGCAGTGCCTCCTACTAAGACATCTATACCTTGATCTTCATCCAGGAGTGCGTACCATAAATATCACAACTGGTCAATTGCCACCAAGGTGCCCAGAAACGGGGCCTGGTATGGTGTATAATCAGGGTGAGCAGGCGTCCCGTGTTTGCCGGGACCGTCCCGTTCAGAGTGCAGAGTGCAGATTGAGAGTGCAGATTGAGAGTGCAGATTGAGAGTGCAGATTGAGAGTGCAGATTGAGAGTGCAGAGTGCAGATTGAGAGTGCAGATTGAGAGTGCAGAGTGCAGATTCAGAGTGCAGATTCAGAGTGCAGAGTGCAGATTCAGAGTGCAGATTCAGAGTGCAGATTCAGAGTGCAGAGTGCAGAGTGCAGAGTGCAGAGTGTGTGGGTGACTCTATGTGTGTGTGGGTGGCTTTGCGTGTGTGGCTCTGTGTGGGTGTAAAATGCAAGAGGTCATGCATTTGCGAGCGATTAAGCTATTGGCATTGTAAATGACAATGCCATTTATTTATGTTTAAAAAAAAACCCATAAATAAAAATAATGTCAAGAGCAATGCCAATAGCTCTAACTTTAACAAAGGCAAAACCATTGCATTGTAAATGCTTGTTTCCTCATGAATCGACACACTCAAGAACCCACACTATAAACTTTTAAAACTTTATTAAAATCAACTTTCTAATC
The DNA here is from genome assembly GCF_964263255.1 of Lissotriton vulgaris. NCBI lineage: Eukaryota > Metazoa > Chordata > Amphibia > Caudata > Salamandridae > Lissotriton > Lissotriton vulgaris. The sequence goes on along the minus strand of NC_141700.1, from coordinate 696,168,488 downwards.
TGGTGCAGATAATGTGCATAGATGTAACTTTAAAAGTTAATTCTATTGAGTCAAAAATCAATGAATTAAAAAAGTATTAAAATGAATTGCAATTTTGTGACTATATTTCCTAGGATAATTCAAGTGTAGTTCTCCAACCCCTCCCTTCCCCACACCTTAGTCTGTTGCAGCACCAAAGGCCTGAGTTTGCCGTTCTGTTCTTTTTGTACTGTGAGAAGTGTGCTTTATGTCTCTTTTAGGGTGTTCCCTGATGAGTTGATGCCAGTGGGGCTCTGAGAATTGGTGGCCTTCACTGCGGATGTCTTCAGCTCAGCCGCAGGAATCAGCCTCTTATTGTTGAAGATTCCTATCTGCCTGCTACATGTCTGTACAAAGCTTCTATACACTTAATGGTTATTTTGAAAAAGACAGGCCTCTTGAGGGGTGAAGGAAATGCAATATAATTTGTGTTGCACTTTCCCTGAATTCTGTCATGTATTATAAGCCAAACGAATACATATATGAATACTTGTGCTGCTACCAAACTATTATAAAGCAAGTGTTACATGTAATGCATGTGCAATAAAACACTAAATGTAAAACATGTTAATATATGAACATGCAGACTCAAACGAATATATGAACATATGAAATGCAACTCTCCAATGAAGATTGGCAGGCTGAAAAAATTGAGGGATCTGGCGATCAATTTAGGGCTAAGTGAAGAGTGGATCTGTCAGTCACCACCCCCGAAAGAAACCATCAAGAAACTTTATTGGGAGTGGATTCAAGCAAGAGACTTGAAAAATCTAAAGGGGGGCCTTTTAACCGACCAGATCTTGGACCATAAGCCAGAGAGGAAGCTAGAACCCTTTCTTGACTTCATTAGAAACCCGAGAGACAGAACATTGTTTTTGAAATTGAGGTATGGAACCCTACCCCTGAATGTCTTTACTAGAAGCTGGAGTGACCTCTCTCACCATCAAGCTACCTGCCCGGGGTGTGCTAATCCCACTGAGTCCCTAGCTCACTTCTTGTTTGCCTGTAGGGCGTACAGAGGGCCCAGAAGAAGATGGCTAAGACCAGTTTGTAGAGAACTGGGAATAAGGCAATATTCAGTGGCTCTCCGCATTCTAACAATAGACACTACATCTATGATGGTAATTTGCGGAGTTGCAAAATTTCTGGGGAAAGCATGGCAAATACGAACAAAGCTTGCTCAACTGAGAATGGCAACAAGGGATTTGTTTAGAGGTACTGATTTACTGCAGTGAGACACAGCCTTTACTATTAAGACTTGAGGAACGATTGAATCAGATACTGCTCTACTTGGATTATTCAATAAGTCAAAATTCCATGAGAGCTACCACACTAGCCCCATAGAGATTGTGAAATTACGTTGATTAATCTAGTTTTGTTCACCGAATAAATCAGGGAAAAGCAATGGAAAGCAACACGGACAGATATTTTTCATGGAAAAAATTATTTATATTTTGTATTCAAATGTAAGGGTACATAATCAAAAATCAGAAATGATTGCATACAAATCTTAGGTACGTGGAAACAGCAAAACAATCCATTTGTACAAAAGAAACAATCCAGTCTTTAGACAAATATATATAAAATTGACTTCTTTTAAAGTAAAATAGAAAGTCAAGCAGTAGAATGAAGACTTGGATAGATGTGTCGACGTTTCGGTCTCACTGGTAGTATCCAAAGACCATCATCAGGACAAAATGTTTTATGCAATATAGATGTCCCTTATAGTGAGTATAGGAAAAGCCTATAAATGATGATGGCTGCAACTCAGCCTGGTGAAAAGTATTCACTGTCAGTGGGTCATAGCCTTCGGAGAACACCAAATCTCGCCTGTAGTATAATTCAAAATAGGCAATGTTCCTGTACTGAGTCTCAGGATTGAATGGTTCAAAGAGGTGAAATGCCGGCGAAGGTTCCGTGCATGTACGAAAGCGTCAGAGTGAAACTGATGCATCAGTTTCACTCTGACGCTTTCGTACGTGCACGGAACCTTCGCCGGCATTTCACCTCTTTGAACCATTCAATCCTGAGACTCAGTACAGGAACATTGCCTATTTTGAATTATACTACAGGCGAGATTTGGTGTTCTCCGAAGGCTATGACCCACTGACAGTGAATACTTTTCACCAGGCTGAGTTGCAGCCATCATCATTTATAGGCTTTTCCTATACTCACTATAAGGGACATCTATATTGCATAAAACTTTTTGTCCTGATGATGGTCTTTGGATACTACCAGTGAGACCGAAACCTCGACACATCTATCCAAGTCTTCATTCTACTGCTTGACTTTCTATTTTACTTTAAAAGAAGTCAATTTTATATATATTTGTCTAAAGACTGGATTGTTTCTTTTGTACAAATGGATTGTTTTGCTGTTTCCACGTACCTAAGATTTGTATGCAATCATTTCTGATTTTTGATTATGTACCCTTACATTTGAATACAAAATATAAATAATTTTTTCCATGAAAAATATCTGTCCGTGTTGCTTTCCATTGCTTTTCCCTGATTTATTCGGTGAACAAAACTAGATTAATCAACGTAATTTCACAATCTCTATGGGGCTAGTGTGGTAGCTCTCATGGAATTTTGACTTATTGAATAATCCAAGTAGAGCAGTATCTGATTCAATCGTTCCTCAAGTCTTAATAGTAAAGGCTGTGTCTCACTGCAGTAAATCAGTACCTCTAAACAAATCCCTTGTTGGCATCTTCCTTATAACAATACGACCGCCCAAGCCCACAAGGGTTTATTGGGTTACCCACCCCCTACTCAAACAACTGAGAATGGGGTAGGATACCAAGCGATATAATTGTGTTATTATATCATCTAGCACTTTACTAATTAGCACTTTATAGCTCTGGAACAAACTAGACTGAACTTGTTTTTATTACCGATGTGTATTTGAATTCGTTTTTTGACTTACTTCTTCGCTTTTGTATTTTGAAATTTGTTTTATCTGTTTTACCTTTCGTGATGTAATTGTAAATTGTACTCACTTTTATGATACTGTGTTATCGAATAAAGTATTACAAGACAATAGAAATGCAATGCAGTTAAATCCGCAGGAAATTTCAAATTCCTACCTACATCCTGCTGTGGATACTCTCTTCATCTGCTTGCCTCCCAGTTCCTTCTTACCTCACTCTAAACCAATACTCTGAGCACCGAGTTTGAACAGAATCTTCAGCCAAGCTACCAGCCATTATGAGGTATTGAGCAGACATTAGGGAAAACAGACAAGACACTGAAGTACAGGTTTCCATGCTGCAGGTTTACCCAATTCTGGACAGCTTTCCGTGTATATTTTCATCCTACTATTTGAGCAGGGCAAAATGTGCTTTGAAACCAGAGGCTGTAATACACAAAGTGCCCATTGGGCGCATCATGCACCCCTAGGGCACTTTGGTGTTACAGAAGGGGCCGCAGACGCTTGTTCTGCCCCTTCTGCAACATAAATAGCTCTGGAGTACTTGCAGCTCCAGCACTATCATCAGAAGGCGTTTTCTCATTTGCATGGGGTGTGGCTCCATGCTAATGAGAGAATCAATTTGCCTCTGCGCCCATGTTGTATTATGGACGTGGGCGCAGAGTCACACATGCTCTTAGGAACTACAACAAGCATTGGCATAGCCAATAGGTCTCGCTTTTGGGACCTTATAAGTATTTAGTTATGCAGCACAACATCCTTGGTGCAACAACATCAACCGTTGCATGGCTAAACACTTATAAGGTCCCCAAGGTGAGACCTATTGGCTATGACAATGCTTGTCTACATTGTAGAGTTTCTGATTTGTCTTAAAATCTAGGAACAGCAACATGAAGGAGGAACAGTAATGGACAAGCGTACCTTCTGGTAGCTATGATGGCCATGTTACTGAGGCCACTAAGGCCTTGTGTTGATATGCTGCTTGGAAATGACGACTATTTATAATCCTTTCTACTCATGTTGTGGCCTTCTTCCAGTCCCATGACACCGAGGAGGCCAATTAACTAGCACCGCAGTGCAGTGCAGTGTTGTCCTTTTATGTGGCTGTTAGAACTTGTTCCTCAGAGCATTCCTGGAATTAATTGGAATAACTAGAAATTAGGAAGCTTTTAAGATTTACCTTGGGGCGAGGTGGCAAAGGCAGTGCGTATGTAGGAGAGAACAAGCCGTTGGGATTGGTGGGTGGGTTTTACCAGGGACAAACCTCAGACTAGTGAATTGGCCCTTAATTCCAAAAACCTTTCTGCCAGGAAGTCTTTCCAATAGATTCTTTGTCAACTTGAATTTCAGACGGGGAGGCTCCCAAAGAATTCCAGGAGTCTACTGCCAAGCGGTCATTCCCAAATTGAGAAAACTGACCTGCTGAATACTCCTATGGCAGGCTGTGCTCATCACTGGAAGCCTATCAGCCTAACCACTTCCCTGCCTTTTAGCTCTCTTTTTTGTTTTGCGCCTCCAATCGAAGGCCACATGAGTAATGAGTTTCTGCACGCTGGAGGACGTTTTATTTAGAGAGGGCCTCAGAACACGTTTATCATTAACATATTTATTAAAGGGTAATCCAACCTTAGCCGCCCTGCCAGGTATTATTCAAGGGCGGCTCTAGGCTCATGGCGGCCCTGGGCAGGGAGCGTAGGTAGGGGGCCCCAGAAGAGGGGGTCGGGTGGGGCGGAGCGCGGAGGCCAGTGAAGAGGTGGGGGTGGGGGGGTCAGGATGTTTGGAAGTGGAACAGAGCAGAGACTGCCAAATCCCTGTCAGAGGTCACTACACAAATATGTATCCATCCTCAGAGGATTATTATATTAACCCCTTCCATGCTGATGACGGCCCCCAGCCGTCATGCATCACGGTGCTCGGGTGCTGATGGTGGCTGGAGGTCGTCATGAACCCGCCCACTCTTCAGAAATGCCGCACAGGTGCAGAATTGCGGCTGCGCCCAAGGGGTTGAGGATATATATTGGTGTGGTGGCCCCTAGGGTTTGGTGGGCCTGGGCAGGTGCACAGCTTGCAAGTGCCTAAGGCCGCCCCTGTATTATTGAACAGAGGGATTGGCAGTCACCGCGGTCTGCTCCGCGTCTTCTTCTCTAATCTCATTGCTACTGGAGAACATCACAACTGCAGCCAAAACTACTTGTCATAATACAACTATTAACATTGCGAACTCAGCACTGAGTCAAGGGCTCGCAGTGGGTTTGTTATTAACGGAGGTCGCTTCGTTCACATTGTGCTCCTTTTAAATATCGTTTCAAAGATACAATGAGGGTCGTTTAATAACAAAATGCTGCTTATAGCCTAACCTTCTATTTAGTTTAGTTTAATGCGCCTCACATTCCTAGTGGCTGCTTCAAAGCACTTTTGTCAAATCATTCATACAATACAATCACTCTTTGCTGAGCAAACATTTTCTGCCCGATCAAATCGTGTAAACACTGCTGCCAACATGTGGGAAGAGACAAACTCCCTCTCCTGGTAGTTTTGATCACAATCGACAGCTGTGTTGTCAAGCCTGACCTATAAAGAACCTACAGATATTCAGTCTGGTATTTAAGTGGCCGATCATAGAGCCGGCTGCACGACTGCTGACCGATTCATTTAGGGGTCGGCACTGTTGAGGATGAGCTACACAGCTCCCCACCGAATCAAGTGTACAAGTGGCGATAAGAAATGGAACATTCTGCAATATCAACGGTTTGTGCAATTCTGCGCACATTTGAACAAACGTGTGTAAAAGTGCTCTGATACCAGCATCTACTCTAAACTCTTGCAGTTTTGTGGAAGATGTGTCTGCATGAACACTGGTACTGATGCAGCCTTTCGCCATCCAGACAGCGGCTCCTGTACTGGAGTAAGAGTCCTTTAATAACATAGAAAGTAGAAAAGTTTATTATGCTTGATTAATTAAAACCGTTGCATACATTAAAACATAATTGAAGTTATCTTGTTTGTATATATTTAAAAACGCTATCAAAAAGGCCACATTTTTAACATCAGTTTCACGTTTAAAAAGGGAAGAGGAGGCCGTTTGACACAATTATTCGACCTTTTTCCAAAGTACCCTCTAATATTTTTCCAAATAATCACAGTGTTGTTGTAAAGAAGACCAGTGGCCAGCAGGAAAGATTTTTCAATGTCTTTGCCTTAAGACATATTATCCATCAGCAACTTGCAACACTCCACCAGGATAAAACACTACAGTACGCAGCCGCGCTGGCAGTAGGAGTAGCTGCAGGGCGGTGACGCAGGGTGGGGGGTAGTACTGTATGGATTACGGAGCTTCCCAGGTAAGTACACATTTAAATAAATAAAACGAATTTCGTTGAGTGCACTGCATCACCAAATGCGATGCAGTGCGCACAACAAAATTTGTTTTATTTAAATGTTTACTTACCTGTAAAACTCCGTAATCCATACATTACTACCCTCCACCCTGCCCCTCCCCCTCGCCACATCACTGCCCTGCAGGTACTCCCACTGCCGGCCGCGGCTGACAGTACGATTATAATGAGAGCCACTGAGGCAGGCCCACGTTTTTTTTGCCACGAGTTACTGCTTTAAATTGAAGACAGCAAGAAGAGTTTTTAAGGCATTGTCTCTGTTGTTAAATTTTCTGCCACTTATTCTTTTTAGTAGGTTAATCCATTTGACAAAGCTTCTGTTGTTAAATGTTCCAAGGGCAGCATGCTGGAATTTTTCAGTCTCTTAGCTATTATGTCGAAAAACTTTGTGAGTCGACAATTTAGCTGCACTCTGTCTGGATTGAAACACAGCAGTGCCACTTGTCTGCAGATCCTAACTCCTTTAATAACATAGGTGGTGTCTCAAGAAACACGCTGAAAGGATTATGTTATCCCAACTTTCAAAATGTCTGCCTGTCCGCAGTACCCCAATAGGATCAGGGATGCCATCGTTTAGAGTGTGCTCACAAGTCGAAAACAGTTAGAAAATATATTATATTCTCTTAAAATGCGCCACTTAGCACCACTCAAGAACAGCTGTTGCTCAATAATTAACAGCATGACCCGGAAATGCCTTTTATATATTCTTTTTAAAGTCGAATCTCCAAAATGCCAATACTGAGAACATGAGCATAGAACAGGGTGGAATGCAGCCACGCCTCCCAACTGGTCTTAGGAAAATCCCTGGACATCTTTTCCAAAGCTGGACACCGAAGCCCCCAGATTCATCAAGAACACATTTTGCTATTCCTTAATAGCGAAAAATCCCGATTCGCTATTAAGGAATAGCAAAGTGCTATTCATCAAGAAATCACTTCAAAATACCGATTTCTAATAATTCCTTAATTGCGACTATATCTCCCCATTCATTCCTATGGGCCTAGAGGCCCATAGGAATGAATGGGAAGACAATCTTAATTTGCTAATCGCAATTAGCGATTCGCAAATTGAGATTGCGATTTCAAGGGTGCAGGGGTGTCCAAAGGACACCTTGTTGCACCCCTGAAATTGATGTGTGCACATATGTTGCGCACACACATGCCCTTAGTGCATGTGTGTGCGCAACATGAAACTTTGAAAAATGCACTTAAGTGCATTTTTCAAAGTTTTTGCTATTTACCACGCAGTTAGACTTTGCAGTAAATAGCGGCCCCAGATTGCGAATTTGCAATTTTCAAATGGTTCATGAATTGCATTTAAGGAATCTCAAATTGAGATTCCTTAAGTGCAATTAATCGCAATTTAGCGATTTCTAGAATTGCGATTTTTGCACTTGGGATGGTGAATCCCAAATGCAAAAATAGCGCTCGCAAAGGGCAAGATTCTCAGAATCTGGCCCTTTGCGAGCCGATTTTAGTTTGATTAATCTGGCTATTCATCCCGCGTGCTTCTTGCAGGCAGGCCATCTCTTCAAGTTTGGTACATTATGGAAACATTTGGGGTGCCCTTGGAGCACACTATTTCTGAATGCAGGGCTGTGGCACGCTTGAACTATGTCGCAAATACTGGAGAAATGTAAAAAGAAAGTCCAACCATAGGGGAAGCGGTGGAACACCAGGGAGACGAACAGAGAGACCAATAATTCGTTCTACGTGCTTATTTTTGGTTTTAAAGATTAGCCGACAATTTTGTGTATTTTTGAAGCTCCATGCACGTTTTGATGGATATTACTACAGGGCTAATGTGCTCCGCTGGCTGCAGGAGGGACCCACCGCCACCGGCCCTCATTTTTGGTGACACGGACTTACGTTTCATCATCGGACTGACTGACAGCAAGAAAAAAAGGCAGAGAAGTGGAAAAGAAGTACAAGAAAGTGAAACGAAAAGAGTCACAAAGACAGAGAGCAGGTGGGTATGAAACATGCAAGATTGAGATGTGGGGGCCGAGAGTGTGTGGCGATGGATAAAAGAGGAGACAGGACTAGACAGCCTTGGAATTCAGCAACCCCAACATTTGGCAGAGGCATGCTTCTGGAAAAACTTTTTTGCTGTGGCATTTATGCTTCTGCAAATTATGCACTGAGTTGAATTGTATAGGCCTCTTCTCTGGTGGGGATCGTTTTCGAGGGTCATATAAATGTAAAGATTTACCATTTATTCGTAATTTGGAAGTGTTACAACCCTTTTCCACTCTGTACACGGATGCATATGATGAAATAAATGCCAACATTGTTTTCTGCTACAAAAAGTTTTGCGAACTCCCACAAACGTCCATGTACATTTGCAGGTGCTCCGACCCTTGCTGTGCTCACAACATGCAACCGTGAGTACATTTACTGACACACATCATAACATCGCCCTGATGTTACTTTACATGAGTAAACTCATGTATGAGTGCAAATCTGACTTGCACTCCTAAATGCTGCTATGTGCACGTCTAAAAGCCACAAAGGTGTGAAATCGTAAACCATAGTGAATAGATACAACAGATATGTGAATTTGTACAGTTTAATTTGGCTCAGGGCTCATTTGCTGCTAGCAGAGTGGGGTGGCTCAACGGAATGATGCATCCTGTTGAGGAATCTGTGTTCGACCTCATGGTCGCAGGTCTGAATCTCGATAGGTCTACTCAGCCTTTCATTCTGCCGAGGCTGATAAAACGAGTACTGTTAAGTTGGGTAACAAACATCTGCTATTCAGTGCCAAAATGCTCTACAAAGTGACTAGTATGTTCCGACTTTATACGAGCTTTTCAGATCCATAAATGCAGTAGTCACTTTTCCAGCCACAAGAATCTAATGAAATAACTGTTTTATCACTTCCGGCAACGAGGACATCCACAAAAATAACATTACATTTAAATTACAAACTATTTTTCAGCTTACAATCATCTCGAAGCTACGAAGTGAGAGTTTCATACAAGCACAGCAAACAAGGATACAAGTGGAGAAGGTGTTAGGCGCAAAACTAGGATTATATTTACTATTTTAAGAACCAAAGGCCATATGTATCAAGCCTTTTTTGAGTCGCAAAGGCCGGAATTCGGCGAATTACGGCCTTTGCGAATCGCAAAAGGCTGTTTTGCATTTTTGATATGTATTAAAAAATCGCATCATAAGGAATCACATAAATTTGCGATTCCTTATTTTGCTATAGCATTTAAGGAATCACAATTTTGCGATTCCTTAAATGCTATGTATGAAGCATTTTTCTATAGCGAATTAAGCTTAAGAAATCACAATTTACCACCAACTTTCAATTGGTGGTAATTTGCGATTTCTTGTAAAAATGCACAAATGGGCATTTTTTAATGTGGCATGTGACGCACATACATGCCCTATGGGCATGTATGTGCGCCATATGCACACACATGCTGATTTCAGGGGTGCAGCAGGGTGTCCTTGAAACACCCCTGCACCCTTGAAATCAATCTCAAATTGCGAATCGCAAAATGAAATGCATTTCACAATCAATGAAGGGGAAATTATTCCTTATTTGCCAATTCGCAACCTGCGAATTCGCAAATAAGGAAGATTAAGGAATTGCAAAAAAAATGCGAATTTTTACATACATACTGTTTTGCGATTTCTAAATAGCGATTCCTTAAAAATCCCTATTTAGAAATCGCAAAACGGAACTATGATACATATGGCCCTACGTTCTGCACACAGGCAGAGATGGGCCTCCGGCTCGCAGTGTTTATCCAGGGACAGCTGCTACTCGTTTAGGCCATCTGCTTCTGGCAGGCTCCACTTACCTAGAAGCTTTTCTACGCAATATAGCGCCTTGTTCCCAGTTTTATTTACATGTTTAAATGTCACTAAATAAACTGGGCCAAAGTTGGATTATTGGGGCAGGCATAAGGGTGCGCAAAGGTAAGGCTAGGATTTACTAGTGACCAGTCAGTCATAAAACTTTATTCGATCAAATGCACAATGATCATAAAAGTACAAGATAAAATTACAAGATAAAAAAATATAGTGAGATAAAACCTATTTATAGTATTCATTTTCTTTCTAGGGACTAATATAATTCATTTAATCTAATCTGTTATATCATTACCAGACCCCAAAAAGCTTTTGACAATTTTCAAGCTACAGACCCATTTATTATTAACATCACCCTCTTATTTTTTTTTTCATAGTGACTAAAAGAAACCATCAGCACTGACAAACTGAAAGGATTCCAGAGTCAAGTTGACTGGCGCACTCATCCACGTGCCCTACCAGCTCCTGGGGCGTGTCCCTGCCTGCACTTTGTCTTAACCGTCTTACTACCATATGGCGCTGCTCGCTCCTGCAAGTGAATTGCCACACGTGCATGCATTGCCTTTGAAGGCAATGGAACTCGTGCATGTTTTGGGCTGAAAAGCCGAAGCCCTTCCAAAAGGTATTTTTGCCTATGCATCGCATGCGCTGCGTCGGCGAGACCTAAATAGGAAACTTGGAGTAGTACCAGGCCATATTAGGGAGGCCGCATGCATTTCTTTTTTCTACACGGCACCTCAGAGCTGAAGGGAACTGAAGGTCTGTCCCTGTCGCTGCTGCAAAACCCCCTGCAGGTGGGGCACAACAGAGTAGGTTGTCTAAATTGGCTTCCATCCGCTGCCAGACTTTTAATTTTGCACAACGTTTTTCCATCTAACTACAGTAATTACTTTCTAAAACTCTCCGGTCTCCCAATAGGCAGCCACAAAGCGACAATCCTATCACGGCAGACAGGGTTAAATACTTGTGTGTAGAGTCGCTCAGTAACAGCCCACAAAACCATGGGGTGTTACCTGTATACTATTGTTACAATGCTATTGTAAAATCTACAGCGTCAACTTCGTGTGGACAGCGCTGAATCAAAGTGCACCGAATGCAATGCTTAGATGAACGACGTGTTCATATTGTTTCCAACGCTCCACAAAGAACACTCTTTTATGGGTAGTTGTCTGGGAGACGATTGTGTGGTGTTATTGCTCCTCGTCATCTTTTGCAATTCAGGCTGTATAATTATCACAGCTCAGTGGGAACGCTGCATGTTACTACGCGCATTTATTGTAGATGGCGTGAGGTTCCGTGACGATTTGAACCCGTGTTTTCAATATTGTCGGAAAAACATAATTTTGTTATCAGCGAACCGCAAATGATCCATTTAGCATATCCTGGTGTTTTTGCTATGCCACAAGCAAGAGTACTCCTGTTACAAAAACATTTCCGAACTACCCATGGCATCCATCTTAGATCATGGCAGCCATTTTGTGTTCCTTGCCCTCACATACGCAATAACCTCTGATTACTTCATTTCGATTAAGGACACGTAGGCTTGGCCGGCGATTCACCTTTCCAGTAACACGTGCACCTTAGAACAGAACACGCTGGTGCTGCATGACTCGACAAAGGCTGCCTCCTCTGCCCGAGGCCAGTCCTGCTATACTGGTTCTTGTGTTCGTTGGCCTGATCATGATTAGGCGGCCGAAGCTGGTAGCCTTGCCCATTTACAACCCACAAACATCCCTTATCCTGCTTTTCTATCTTCTGCACCTGGCTCTGCTCCTTTCCTTCTGGGCCTTTATTAGGGGGAGGTAACGAAATTTACGATGAGGCGGTCCGGGTCTTGAATGAAAAGTTGACATGAGATTATGATGGAAAAGTGGGAACCCCTCGTTCGTAATGTTTTGACATCAGATATTGTCGACGATTCCTGTGCAACGCCAAATATTTATTGTTTAGGACACAACGGTTTGGGAATGTATTACATGTAAAGAATTTGCCTCAAGCTCAAAATTTAGTATATAAGGAGCAACCCTTTTTGTACAAATCGAACAGGCTCCTAGATACTGCCCGTGTGTAGTTTCTGTGACTTCTGTGTCCCTGCAGTAATAAACCTTTGGTCTTTGACGCCACCATCGAGAAGCCCGTGTTTCTGTTTATTTGTGCACCGAGACAGGTGGAACTCCGGGGTCTTCGGGTGTTATCCCTGACACCTCTGGACGGAACCAAAAAGTCCAGAACTCCAATTGGCGCCCAACGTGGGGCGACGTCATTCAGTACCGGTCCAAAAGCCTGAAGAGTTCGAGAAGCTTCGTGTGAAGATTCCTGAGGGAGGCGCCCCACTTCATCGATCCCGGCATATCGCAAAAGTGGCCCGACGTTCTCTTCCACGAGGGTTCCCGTTCAGGACGGCTGCAGTGGTCCGTTGCCTTGACCGTCGCCCTGTCTTGGACCCGAGGTGCAGTCCTTAGTACGGCAAAACGTGACGGGTTTCTCCTTGGTGATGTCTTCAGTGCCTCAGTTAAGTATTTAGTGGTTGCTAGTTGGTTACTTCGTAAGGGTTGTTAAAATCCTTTTGGTTCTTGGTTTGGTTTGGTTTCGTAAGATTATCACTGGTTGTTCTGGTTACGATAATCTATTGGTTTAGTTTGGGTATCGATACATTTGTTCGCTTTTGGTAGGCCTAAGTTCTTGGTTCGAGTGCACATTCCTGTTTGTGTTTGTTTGTTCTGTGTTCCGGATTATAAAATGGTAAGTCAGAAAAATTGTATGTTGTCGTGCTTTGGTTGCAACAGTGATTCCCGCTTGGAGGACTCATGTCTGGTTCCTCCGATTGGGACTCCGTTATATAATCTTTATTGTAAGTTTGGAGTGGGTCCTATATCTTATAATGAGGTGTGGGTCCGATACACTGAAAAAGATGGTGTCCTTAGTTGGCCACTACATGGTAGTTTTGAACCCGAAATCCTTGACAATTTAGAAGTGAAATTGTTTAAAAAGAAAGCCCGGCCGGCAATGTTTGATTCTTTCCGTTACTGGCGAAAAGAATCTAAACAGAGAGAGATTAAAAGGTTGAAGAAAGAACAGAAAGAGCAAGAGTTAACTTTAGAACAAGCGGCTAAGCAGCTGCAAGATAACGAGTCTGAGAAGGCAATAGAGATAGCTACTAGAGAGCGTAATTTGGCGATAGACAAGTGCTATCCTGCCTTGCCATCAAGTACGACTAAGATAGTAGAGGACCCCGAAAACGATCCTCTGTTGTCTTACTTGTTACGGTCACCCCCACCGTATGCACAAGGTGCTACGGCTCCACCTGTACCAAATGTTCAATTGCCGGTTGCTGGACAACCTGGTATTCCTGCTCCTGCTCCTCAGAATCAAGCCCCTGTACCTCCTGTGGTTAATGTAAATGTTCCTTCGGCACCACCTCTTCCTGGGTTGCCGACTTCTTTACCTATACCTATATTGCTTACACCTACTGCTTCACAAGCTACCTTACTTGACACTCCTACTGTCCCTGTACAATCTGTTCCAACTGCTACTGTGTTCTCTACATCTGCTAGTATTATGACTCCGCTTTCGGTTCGTCGAAGAATCACTGATTCTGTCTCTAACATTCTGTCTCCTTTCTATAAATCTTTAATTAAGACTCCTACTTCTGAGTCTGTGCAAAGACGTAGTCAGCTCCCAAGTACTGAGGAACGGGGAATATTAGATTCCACGGCTCTCAGATGGATTTCGAAAAGTAGAAGATATAGTACGAGAGATGTATTAGATACATTCATGCAGTGGAAGGAACCAACACAACGATATGTCTTCGACGAGATGTGCTCTCTTTTACGTGAGGAACTAGAAGAAGATGACTCTGAATTGAATTTAGAAGACTTAATTAAGGTTCAGAAAGAGTTTGCTGCAGGTATGATAGTAGGTCAAAATATAAAAGAAGCAATGGAACTGATTTTAAGTTATAGGAATGATCCATCTCTTCGTTCACCGAGGGACTTAGAGAAAAGTAGTACGAAGCAGAATCGCCAATATCCAATGAGGGAGGTTCCTCCAATTTGGCGCGAAGCTATACAAGCTGATGCAGTCCTTGGCATTGCAGCCGCTCCGGCGCAATTCCAAAGAGTGTGGATACACATTCCATGGAAGCGAGCTGAAGTGTTAGCAGTGAAACAGGCCTTGCCAGATCCGCGTAAGAATCCTGCCGGATATTATAAGGAGTTAGCACAGACAGTTGAGGCTTGTGTGATGAATCTAGCGGACATTGACATGTTATTTGGGAATGTAGTTCCACAACCAATTTGGGCTAAAATTCGTAAAGAGAATCACCCAGTTGCTCTAGGTGGTGATTGGGCGGCTATTATTGCAGCGGATGGTCAGCAAATAGGTGGTTCCAAACACGAACCTCTAATTGCTAATCTTCCAGGTAGGATAATCGACTTAATGAAGACTCTGATGCCAGCATTGCGTGTTAACTGGGACAAGTTGTCCGCATGCAGGCAAAAGAAAGACGAAAGTGTCTCCGACTTTTTCACGAGGTTCGAAGAAACTTTTGTAGATCACAGTGGTCAGGATATGAGCACAGAAGGAGGTCAGAGATTATTTGTCGATAAACTTGTACACAATTTGCTACCTGAGCTATGCAATAAATTAAAAGATTCCGAGAGTGCGTGGGCTGTCTCTACAACTGCGCAAATACTTGCAACTGCACAGTATTATGAAAATAGGGATAAAGAGGAGAAAGAGAAATCAGATAAGAAAACGAAAGATTTAAAGACTAAAGTTCTTCTGCAACAGGCATATCCGCCTCGCATGAATCAGAATAATACACAGCAAGGGTCGTATCAAAGGACAGATTATGGTTCTCAGAGACCACAATACCAATGGAATCAATGTGCATATTGTAAGAAAGAGGGTCATTATAAGAATGAGTGTCCAGTCTTAGCGCAAAATAACGCAGCAGCAGCTCAGAGAGGTCGTGGTGGTTTTGTGCAAAATTCTAGAGGTCGAGGACGAGGTGCTATGCCTCCACAAACGAACGATCGCCCTTCCAATCACTTTGATCAGCGGAATGGACAGTCTGCCCAACAAAATAGATCTCAACAGTATCATGTTGAGGACCATTGTGAAAACGTTGAGGGATTTCAACAAAATGAGTACTAGGACAGCCATGGACAGAGAGAGGGAGTAGTATCAGTTCCAGTGGATCAGAGTGGGCCTTATGTCGCAGTAGCAACATCAGGTGTAGTCGAACCGTTTCTGTTGGATACTGGTGCCGCAAAAAGTTCTATCATTCATGCGAAACTCCCTGGCGCACCTTTGTCCGGCTTAACAAATGTTTCTGTAGGTTTTTCAGGCGCCCCTGTTTACAACCCTGTATCTGGTCCTTTGTCTATTTCTGTTGGACCGTGTCAATTGAAAGCACCCCTGATTTTGACGACAGGTTGTAATGAAAATCTGCTTGGTTTAGACTTGTTAAAACGCCTATATGCGACATTGTACTGTTCTCCGGAAGGAGTACAGCTTACGTTGGGTAAAAGAATCACCTCTCCAATGTACTTGTCTATGGATGCACTCCCGCCAGAGCTGCGTTCACTCCCTGATACTCTTTGGGCGACTGGTCCTAACGATGTAGGCCTTTTAGAAATACCACCATATGTAGTCACTTTGAAAGCAAATGTCAAATTTCCACGAATTCCTCAATACAGAATTTCTAGTGAAGGTGAACGTGCACTTCTATTGATTGTGCAAGATTTGATTAAGAAAGGAGTGGTTGAAGAAACTAGAGGAAATGTCTGTAAAAGTCCTGTATTGCCAATTTTGAAACGTACTGATCCTTCAAAGCCTCCAGTATATAGATTCGTTATCGATCTTAGAGAGGTTAATAAAATTGTGGTTCCGCAGTTTCCTGTGGTTCCAGACATTACTCCATTGTTAACATTGATTCCTGCAACAGCTACATGGTTTTCAGTCATCGACTTGAAAAATGCCTTTTTCAGCATTCCGATAGCCGAGGAAAGCAGAGATATTTTCGGCTTCTGTCTAGGAGGTCGAAGCTTCAGGTTTAAACGCGCTCCACAAGGCTATTGTGAGAGTCCATCCATTTACAGTCAGGCATTAAAAAGTCAGTTAGATTCCTTTGTACTTCCTCCAGGTTCTGCTCTAGTGCAGTATGTAGATGACCTTCTAGTGGCAGCTGATGACAAGGAAACTTGCAAAGCAGCTACGATTTCGTTATTGCATCATTTGTCTAATTTGAATCACAAGGTGTCACCTTCGAAAATGCAATACTGCTGCCAAGAAGTGACCTACCTAGGTCATCTCTTGTCAAAGGAGGGAAGGAAGTTGACCCCAGAGAGAATAAAAGCAATTACGCAGATGAGTGTTCCTCGTACACAGAGAGAAGTACGTGCCTTTCTAGGTATTACCTCTTACTGTAGGCAGTGGATCCCAAATTTTTCTCTTTTAGCAAAACCGTTGGTAGCTTTGACTGGGAAAAATGTTCCGAGTCCGGTGCCATAGTCTGCTGAATGTCAGGAGAGTTTTTCTGAGTTACGAAATGCACTATGTTCAGCTCCTGTATTAGGTACACCCGATTACAGCAAGCCATTCACGCTCTATGTTCACGAGAGAGAAGGTTGTGCGTTGAGTGTTCTGACACAGAGATTTGGTGATAAACAACGCCCTTGTGCGCATTTTTCATCAACATTAGATCCGGTAGCTAGAGCGTTACCTAGTTGTTTGAGAGCTACAGCGGCAGCTGCGGCTTCCATTCGACAATCTGCTGGTTTGGTGATGAATAATATGCTAGTGGTCATGGTTCCTCATGCTGTGGATACACTCATGAACAGAACCAAGACACAACACCTTACCAGTGCTAGATTATCTGGTTATGAGCTGACACTGCTAGCGAGTCATATTCAGATCAAAAGATGCAATGTATTGAATCCAGCAACACTGTTGCCGGCTAATCAAGAGTCGAGTGATTCCGAACCCCATGACTGTTGTTTCAGAACCGAGGAAGAGACAAAAGGACGAATTGATTTAAAAGACACCCCATTGTCAGATCCAGATGGCACGTTGTATGTTGATGAGTCATGCTTCAAATTGGAGAATGGTGATGTGACTGCTGCCTATGCAGTAACGACTTTGAGTACGATTGTGGAGACTGCAAGAGTGAGTCAGAATTCTGCCCAAGCTGCAGAATTAATCGCTCTAACGAGAGCGTGTGTTTTAGCTAAGGGAAAGAGAGTGAATGTGTTCACAGATAGTCAGTACGCGTTCGGCGTGGCCCATAATTTTGGCCGTTTGTGGAAAGAAAGAGGTTTCATTACGTCCCATGGGACTAAGATTCAACATGGTCAGCTAGTTAACGACTTGTTGGAATCTCTAACCTTGCCGACTGAAGTTGCGATTGTGAAATGCAGTGCGCATAAAGCAATCACGGATGATGTTGGTCGTGGGAATGCTTTTGCTGACGAGACCGCTAAGCAGACAGCTAGAAATATGATGAGTAGAATGTATGTTGCAACGTCTGCAAGATGGATTTCTGAGTCTGGAATGTGTGAGGATACAGTGGAAAGTGTGAAAGAGATTCAGAAAGAGGCAACTGAGGAGGAAAAGCGTGCATGGAAAGAAAGTACGGGCAAGTTGGATTCGAGTGGGTGTTGGATTGACTTGTCGGAACAACAGCATTGGATGTTGCCTGATGCGTACGTGCTCGCTGTGGTGACAATGGCACATGGAGTAGCGCACATAAGTTCTAAAGGAATCTGTAAAATGTTGGCTCCAGTCTGGAAGAACGATGGGATTAGTAAATGTGCAGAAAGAGTGGTGAAAAATTGTATGGTATGCCTGATGCATAATCCTGGCAAGGGAACCCCTACACCTGCTGGTCACTTCGCTCCTCCTTCCTGCCCTTTTGAAGTGATTCAGTTAGACTTCATTCACATGGATCGGTGCAATAACTTAAAATATGTCCTGGTGGTAGTTTGTGCTTTCTCCAGATGGATCGAAGCATATCCACTAAAGGACAACACTGCCCTATCAACTGCCAAAATTCTTCTCAAAGAATATTTCCCTAGGTACGGAATGCCACGGATTGTATGGTCAGATAACGGAAGTGAGTTTATAGGGAAAGTTATGCAGAGTGTGTGTGCCGGTTTAGGAATAAAACAAAAATTCCACAGTGCAAACCATCCCCAGTCTGCTGGTTTAGTTGAGGGTTACAATGACACTCTCAAACTAAAACTCGCTAAAATACAGGCATCCACGGGTTTATCCTGGCCAGACGCACTACCCTTGGCTTTGTTATCCACGAGAGCGACTGTGCATTCTAGAGTAGGGCTTAGTCCATATGAAATTGTCTTTGGCCGTCCTGCTAATATTTGGGGAGTGCCAAGGCCAAAGGAATTTTGTTCTCTGGAATATCCAATGTTGATTGATTACCTTTACGACTTGACTGCTAAATTGAGTCTTATTCACCAACAGGTTTTCGATGCATTGCCAAAGCCTCCGGAGAGTCCAGGTCATCAGCTGAAACCAGGTGACCACGTTGTGGTGCGAAACTTTGCGAGGACGAAGAACCTTCAGCCCAGATTTGTTGGCCCCTACCAAGTACTGCTAACAACGAGAACTGCTGTTCGTGTGGCTGGTCGCAAGCATTGGATCCATGCGACCCATGTCAAACGTGTGCCCTTGCCACTTCCTTATGACAACTGGGTGAAGAAGGGAATTGGTGCCTCTGAGTTCGAGCGAACACCCAAGTTTGTCCCTTTCAGCGATGCCGAATTGATAACTGACACTTCGAACTCTGACTCTCCTCCTGAAACTACTTCTTTGATTCCTGAACACTTGCCCTCTGCATCAGAAGAAACTTTGCCATCTGCGAACTTGAACATTGCAACCTCTACCGACAACACACTGTTTCCTGATCAAACGGTTCCTGCAAAACTAAGATACAACTTACGATCTCGTAATATGGACAAATAAAGCAGGAAACTGCCTATTGTGATATTTGAAATTTTGAACTTTTGCCTTCAGCCAGGAAGTTTGCTATTGTTTTATTGTTTTTAAAATTGCCTTGCCGTCTGGGTAGCCGTAGGGTCGTGGCTGTGTGCCTAGTTGAATCTGCGGGGGTCAGACACAAGGTCGATCTTTCTGTTGGTTCTGGGAACTCCCAGGGCTGATAGAGGCATTTTCATCTACGTACACATCATCAGTGGTTGCGAGCGGATTGTAGAAGATGGAGCTTCCTGCGCTGCAACGAGAAAATGTGATTTATGTTCGCAGAAACAGACTTTACAGAATCCTTCATAGTAAATGTTTTCTGATGCAATGTGCTATTACATTTTTAATTGTTTTAATAACGTTGGTGGGTGGAATCGTTTTTGGTATAAATTTAATCTTTGTGCCAGTAACTACAGTACCTCCCCTTGATCCTGCTACCTCTACTGTTTCTTCTATACACTCTTTTCACTCATTTCCTGAACACGAGCAAGCTCGACGCTCAGAATTTATCAATAACACTTTCGTACAGCTCTTGCACCAACACCAACTGGTAGTTAACACTACAGACTGCTGGGTGTGTGGCTTGATACCCCACACTATGGATAAAGGCATTCCCTATCTGGTTTTGCCTTTTAGCTATAATGGATCATTTCAGGCCTTTCAAACCATCTTTGCTTATGCCCTTGAAACCTATCCTCCGCGTCAACCACGTTCCACTAAATATAACTCTGCCAACAAAGCTTTAGTCCAGGGAATTATTGACATGATCAAGGACGTCAATAATACTCCATCTTACCCTAGAGACGAATTACGAGTATATTTGAGTTGGAATTCTTCAGAGTATCGCCTTAGTTTGGGAGAAAGCAAGCGTAAAAGCTCCACTCCAATCTGGGTCGTACCTCACCGAGGTCAGGTCTGTTTGCAAGGTAACGGGAGAAATCCGAGAGCTCAGCTAGGGAGGAGTGAGTGCGTTGAGACTTATGTGTTTCCGTCTAACTCTTCCCCTGCTTTCCTTACTGCTAGGGGTACCTACTTCATCTGTCAAGACAGAGCGTATACATGGTTGCCTGCTGACTTTTCAGGTTCATGTTATATTGCTCGATTGTTGCCTCCGACATACACTGCTTCATCTGATTATCACAAGACCAGAGTAGCACGAGGTGTTTTCAGCAAGGAAGACACCGCTGGTCAGGAAGCTGGAGACTTCTTCAAAGGTTTCCTTCCGTTCTGGGGGCCTATGGCCAATAGTAGAAACATACGTCAGCTAACACGGGTAGTTGAATCTACTATTACCGAAACTGCTGGTGCCCTTAGCAATTTGACAGCTGAGCTTCAGGCGGATAGACTCATGACGTTGCAGAACCGTATGGTTCTAGACGTAATACTTGCAGATCGAGGTGGGGTATGCAGAATGATCCAATCGAGCTGCTGTGTCTTTATTCCCAATAATGCTCCAACAGTCTATGAGGCGATCTCTAAGCTACACAAGATTTCCGACTCTATACACGTAGACAAGGGAAACTGGTCCTTCATGGAGTGGTTGTGGACTCTGATATCAGCGTGGGGATGGAAGGTTCTGATGGTCATTGGTGTCATCTTAGTATTCCTATTCTCATGCTGCCTGATTATCCAGTGTGGTCCCGCTTTGTGTAGTCTCTGTGCTGCAACCTGTTTCAGAAAACCACCTGCGTTTGGAGAAAAGGCACGAGAAAGGATGATGATAAAACAGCATGTCATCGACCTGATGAGCATAGAGTTAGACTCTGACATAGACTGAGTAATTGCCTATGTAAGGGCAAAAGGAGGGTCTGAGGTTCCGTGACGATTTGAACCCGTGTTTTCAATATTGTCGGAAAAACATAATTTTGGTATCAGCGAACCGCAAATGATCCATTTAGCATATCCTGGTGTTTTTGCTATGCCACAAGCAAGAGTACTCCTGTTACAAAAACATTTCCGAACTACCCATGGCATCCATCTTAGATCATGGCAGCCATTTTGTGTTCCTTGCCCTCACATACGCAATAACCTCTGATTACTTCATTTCGATTAAGGACACGTAGGCTTGGCCAGCGATTCACCTTTCCAGTAACACGTGCACCTTAGAACAGAACACGCTGGTGCTGCATGACTCGACAAAGGCTGCCTCCTCTGCCCGAGGCCAGTCCTGCTATACTGGTTCTTGTGTTCGTTGGCCTGATCATGATTAGGCGGCCGAAGCTGGTAGCCTTGCCCATTTACAACCCACAAACATCCCTTATCCTGCTTTTCTATCTTCTGCACCTGGCTCTGCTCCTTTCCTTCTGGGCCTTTATTAGGGGGAGGTAACGAAATTTACGATGAGGCGGTCCGGGTCTTGAATGAAAAGTTGACATGAGATTATGATGGAAAAGTGGGAACCCCTCGTTCGTAATGTTTTGACATCAGATATTGTCGACGATTCCTGTGCAACGCCAAATATTTATTGTTTAGGACACAACGGTTTGGGAATGTATTACATGTAAAGAATTTGCCTCAAGCTCAAAATTTAGTATATAAGGAGCAACCCTTTTTGTACAAATCGAACAGGCTCCTAGATACTGCCCGTGTGTAGTTTCTGTGACTTCTGTGTCCCTGCAGTAATAAACCTTTGGTCTTTGACGCCACCATCGAGAAGCCCGTGTTTCTGTTTATTTGTGCACCGAGACAGGTGGAACTCCGGGGTCTTCGGGTGTTATCCCTGACACCTCTGGACGGAACCAAAAAGTCCAGAACTCCAGGCGTGGCGCCTTATTTGCAGTATTTTGTAACTGCAGAATGTGGGTGTACTTGCTTGATATTATGTTAGATAGTTTTAGGTCTCGCATTTTAAAACTTTGACCTATTGGTATTGTAAATGGCAATGCCTATTATTTATTGTTTTTAAGCAAATAAATAAAATGCATTGTCATTTCAATGCCAATAGCTCAAAATCTCGCCATTGCAAAATCTATTGCATTGCAAATTCTTGTTATATAGTGTTTCTTATCACACATGTTTTTTCTAAGCGCTGTTATTATCACCTAAGTGTATGAAACACAAGTTGCCTATCTCTGAAGGAATGAATGCTGAGTCGGACATTTATTTGCAGGACAGGAAACAATTCTTTAAAATTACGTCGAATCAGTTCTTAAAACTGTGAAAAGCAGATTAGACAAATTGGAGAGACACATTACAAATACTCTTTTATTTCACTGTATGATGCCTAAGTGCCTTTAATGATTACAACTAAGTACAATGCAAACCCTTTTAAAACTTATCAAAGCTGCTTCTCTCTAAATTATCGGCGATTTTTCCAGGGTCACACAGTTTAATTGTATAAACAGAGGTTAGGGACATTCCTTTTTTTTAAGTTTGAGTTTATTGAAAGATAAAGAAGCAAAGACAGAATAATGGAAATTGATAAGAAACACATTATTCAGTAAAAATATTAATATTAAAAGGCGTTGGGAGAATCATGGTGGTTTTCGAACTTCAGCATTTTCAATGTGGGAAGAGTGTGTTGAGGAAGCAACAAGAGATAAATAAGTGGTTAGAGGGAGCCATAGGAGATCACGTATGAGGGACATTCCTATGCAGCACTGGAAGCAGGTATTCTCAATGGTGTAATGTAATGCACAGAGAGATGGTTGTTTGCCCAGGACCACGCAGGTGTATTGTCAGTAGCGGTGGGTGACATTTCAAAGTGGTGGGGCGCAGAGTGATTTGCATCCAGCACCGTAGCGAGCGAGTGCAGCGTGCGAGCCCGAACCATAAAAGGGGGGTTTGGGGGGATAACCCCCCCCAAGAAAATTTTGAAAAAAAAGAAGAAAATCGTGCATTTTCAAGCAAATTTGAGAAAGCAGGAAGGTTAATAAAGCAATTGTGAAAGTGCAGTTATTACATTAATAGATGGCATAACATAGGTGGCTGCTTATTCAGTATAACCACAGAGCTTCATACATTTCGTCCTATTACGCTCAGGTGCTGAATTCAGACTATAAGACTTTCATGAAAATCTCAGCTCTAAGAGTAGAAGAAGTTGCACGCAGTTGGGAAACAGCCTTCACAAAGCTTTGGGAAAATGAGAGGCAATTACTTTAAAGCAAACTGAAAGCAATGCATCAAGTAGTAACTTAAAGCAATGCATCCAGCAAAACAGTGCATGCAGTCAACCATACAAAAGTAAACTAAAGCAAGTGTGAACCTGTGAACCTTCACTTTGAAAGCAGGGTGCTAGTCAACAGGCCAGTCACATACATTTAAACTGAAGAAGAGTACACCTCAGCATGCAGGCACCAACATAAAAGCACCAAGCATGTCAAACAGTTTAATGAAAGAAAAATGAAAGCAATACATCCAGCAAACTAGACAGTGACTCAAAAGTAAACTGAAGCAAGTGCACACTGAAAGGAATGCACAGTCATAAGTCAGACATTCACATAAAAGCAACTTACCAAGACACCCAATCAATTACATGGGAAAAAACTTGAGCCAATGCACCCAGAAAACCAGACCAGCACACCAAAGCATCCCACCCCTGATAGGATGGCAGCTGTGCTCTTAGGGTCACCCCTCAGTTTTTTGGCAGGGTTGAGAACCCCCCAGTTTTATGCCCTGTGCGCCTGAAGGGGAGACAGGCAAAAGGGGTCATAATGGGACATCTGGCACAGCCACTTTGTAATCGAGGTTACCGACCCAGCTCAAGACTGAGTTACAGGCTGATCTTAAATCTTTAAACAACCACAAGGGTCACCAGCTAGTTGGTTCTTGAGCCAAAAGAGTCCTCAGCTCACTCTTTACATCGCGCCTGAGATAACATGACAATGTCCATTAATCCGGAGCAACTGTGGGGACTGGTCTGGGTCCGACTTGGTACGAGCAGGATACAAAAAGTAACGGGTAGGTGGTAACCCACTTCAAGTGAAGGAGCTGTAAGAAACCTAAGTGCACTGGTGTTGATACCACTAACAGGGCAGCTCTGGCTTTCTCAGGGTGGGTATCAGCTGTGTGATGAAACCAGCATGTGAAGCAGTTACCTCAAACAAACTAAAACCAATGCACTCATCAAGACAAGGAGTTACATGAAATCAAATAGAAAACCACCATCAAGCCAGGTAGTCACCTAAAGGCAAATTGAAGTGACTGCACACTATGGGAAGTGCACTTCACCAGCCAGCCTATTACACTAAAGGAAAATAAAAGCAATGCTCCCAGTCTGCTAATTAGCTTCCGCAACCCATGGATGGGTGGGGTTGGGAATGGGCGTAAAGTGCCTTTTACTTCAACTATATCACTTCTGTAAATACAACACAATTTCCAGTAAAACCAATAGCATTAACATCACAACAATATGGAAAGGAAAACAGATGATCAGTAACAGTAAACACATTGACTGATCAGGCAATGTGCCTTTACGGGCAGGGAATGAACCCTTGGTAATGTAATGTGTACTCTGTTTTCATGCTGGTTTCATACCCTTTCTGCTAGATACAGGAATCAGAGACTGGCTGATTGTATAGCAGTCGTGAACATGTAAATGACTCTACCATAACTCCACTGGATGGAAAACATGCTGATTTCTTAAATTGCAAGTCCCTCGCTGTTGATTGCTAGACTAGTGTGTTACATCTTCTAATTTGTGTGTATGCATAGCCATGGACCAGAAAGGGATGACAGTTTGGAGCAATACGCACTTCAGTAAGAAGTTGAATATGAACAATATGAAAGTTATGTCAAGTATATCCTAAAAAACCATTGCAGAATGGATCTGCGAAGGTGTCTCTAAATTCCCCTTTATGTATCCCTTGTCTTTTGACAATTAGATATGCCTCGTCAATCGCTGCATCATTCATGCATCCAAAAGCATTTGGAGATCTAAATTCAAAGGTGAATTGCCAAAATTAAATAATAGGACATTTGCTGTCATAGCCATCATCTTTTGCCCAATCTCCATTGCTCCATCCTCAGCAAGACCAATATGTCACTAATCAATTATGTAGGAATCACAATCTGTAGTAAATACAACATCTAACATGACAAAATTGATATAAATGATAAACCTGGCCGGTCTGCATGCCACATTGAAAGGTATGCGGTCATCAACTCACTTCATAAATCAAAGGCAGATACTGCCCTAATATGCATCCCTGGGTATTCAAGTCACCTGCAATACAGCAGTGCCTGTAGTGAGGGAAATGTTTGTGTTTCATCACTATTCTGAGCATACACTGATCTAGACCCAGCCAGAAAGCTGTGCTCATTTCATTTTTGAAACCCACTCGATACATAGAGTATGTGGCGGGCTGACTAAATTATGCTGCAAGAAGAGGCAAATTATGCTGTGTGGTGCAGCATAGTTTGTGATAGTATCTGTTTCATTTTGTTTGCTCATTGGTTTCACCTCATTAGCACTACCTTAACATCCGCATGTGACAATAAACAACAAGCATTGCCATAGCCAATAGGTCTTGCTCTTTGGGACCTTATAAGAGTACAGCCAGAGCTATCGCCTTATATTGAGTGGAGAGTGGCTCTTGGGAGGAATTCATGTCACCATGAGCTTCTATCGCCCCATAAGACCTTGCGCTCAGCCTCAAGTGCACTCTATCGGCTGCAGAAAACTGAAGCGCACTCCAGTGCCAAAGAGAGTGTATCTGGGGCCCGATGCACGAGACATTGATTTATACAAAGACGTACAGAGCGACCTACTGGAGCGGATGTCAAACACATTTTAAAAATTACTATAACACGTTTAAACTTATACATGCATAAAACAGAGTTTGTACTATTATGCAAAGATAGACTCGCTTGCGTACACCCCACATCTATTTTGTGCACCGAAAATGCAATTTTCAAATAAATATCAACATCCAAGAGTTTGCATGGATGTAACTTGAAACAATAAATACTCTCGATTGAAATGTGAAACCTAACAGTCTTTAAAAACTAACAAGATTCTTTAGTATAAGTCAAATAGAGCTTCGCCATTTAAAGGGCTGGGTTTTCAAGACGACCTACAGTGAGGTCAGTGTGTGGGCCAGTTTTGTGGCTGTGTGAGGGCTGGGATTGTAAACATCTTGAAATCAGGACTAGAAGGCAGTAATAGGTAGTAGTGTGCAGCTGTGGTTGCTGTTATCTCGTGGCATGGTTGGATAGACCAGTCACACTTTGAGGGTAGAAGGGCAGGGATGTGTCAATGTAATTATCCTTTAGGTAGAGAAGGACTTGACTGTCACATTTCTTGAATATTATCACCCACATTGCCTGCAACAATCACAAAAACATGTGGTTCCCCACCCCCCACTCAGACATTATGCCTTAAACAGTCGAAAGGTGCTCGTATTGAAAATGTGGGCCACATTTTTTTTTTACCACCAATTCATAAATATGGGCCACTTTATTTTGTTGCCAAGGCCTATTTTCTACCCCACTAAGACCCTGCTGCCCAGACGCAACCATTACACATTAAAACATATCCCGCAAAAAGGCCAAAGTCGACAGAAGGAAATAACCCCATTTAATCCCAAAAAGCAAAAGCAGAAGCGAAATGAAAGGGAGCCCTGAAGGACTCACAGACGAGGCTTTGCCAGAAGAAGGACGGCGGCAAGCTAATATGAATGAGCACATGCTTGCGGAGGGCAGGTCATTCCACAAGCAGCTTTACTAAGGGAGAAAAATTGACAGCTTGTACCGGAGCAAGAAATGAAGACAAAGTCTGCCACATTACCCATGCAGTCTAATAATCCCTCAAACGGAAAGGGTGACAAAGGAGACGGCTCGGATTATAGACCTCGTTTATCAACAGTGGCATAGCTTTGCTTACATTATTTAATGTAAGCAGATCCAGGAAACATAACAATATCTTCTTTCACAGCACAGGCATCAAGCTGTGAGACAAGAAATAAAATGCCTACTTCGATTGCCTGAGAAAGGAAAAAAGAGGCAGACAGTATTTTCACAAGAAGCTGGTTAGTCCTTGCAGCCCTCCTAAGGAGGCCACTGTGCAAGAAATTCTGCAGCAGGGAGGAATTAGTCAGCATCGCGTCTGCTGCTTTTCCCAATGTATTAGCTACGTAAGGGATTTTTAACCCCTTGTGCCTCAGTGCCTGACGCTTTCTTATATATGCATTGATCTTGCTCTCAAATACAAATTATGCTTACTGAGCAAGTCTGCCATTTTTTAAAAATCCTTAAATACGCCAAGCTACATGTGACTATTTGCTCACTAGTACTACGCTACACAGACAGTCAAGAATACCAGGGATGGCTCTGCTGCCAATGTACAGCACATCTGTTCTTGAATGAGCTTAAAGATATAAACAAAAAAATACACGAGGCACCAAACCCGTGAGCCACAAGCACAGACATGTAGCATCAGAAGCTTAGCATGTTCATTTAGGGCCGGGGTTCTTATTTTACATAACTCTATGATTCTGGCTTTTATGTGAAGTGCCTCCCCCCACAGACCGAGATGATAAAAGCGCAGTGAAACCCAAACACTTCCTAGTTCCATACACAGGCAGGCCATGATTATGAGTGTCTGCTCTTCATTCATATGGAGATTGGGGAATTGTTTGTTCTACATTTCTGGCACTAGCGCTAGCTTTTGTGCACCACCAGCGATCAGGCAGCACGCCAGTTTACCGCACTTTGGATTTGGAGATAGATATATATTTGTTAATAGGGGGGGTGCGTTGCCAACTAAAATGGTCGATTTGACATACCCTGCATGTCGTAACTCCCGATAAGTAGGGCATGACACAACCTTAGAATTTTTATTTTGAAAGCCATTGCAACGAGGTTTTTGCCCAGTGTTCGTAAACAAAGCTTACAGCATCCAGAACATTAGGCTGATATTCTATTACTATTTTAGGGAGCCGAAGACAAACTTCTGTCAAAAGGTGGACAACAAGCACCTCACTTTTAAAGCGCGATCTCGGCCTGAAGGCATCAGAGCGCTTTACATGAGCTCCAGTCGCACACATTCATTTTATGAGGCACAGATTAATTGATTTGCCCAGAATCTCGGGCGTCTCTGCTGAGTCTCGAACCCGGTTCAGCAGCTTCGAGGCCGACCGCTGTAGCTGGATGTCGTGCTCAGCCCCTCTCTCTTCGCCAGCAACGGCCGCCCACGCCATTACATGCCCTCCCGGCCCGCCTCCCTCCCGCTCCGCACTCACCTGAGGCCCGGAGAGAGAGTGTCGGTACTGCGCTTCTTCTGCTCCTGCCTCCTGGCCCTGCCGCTCGCAGCGCTTCCTCCTCAGCCGCTGCTCCTCCTCCTCCTCCGGGGGCAGCGCGGACAGTGCAGCCCGACCCAGGGGCACCCGACAGCAAGGGGAGCACAACGAGTAGTTCGCAGCATGAGCATCCCGCCTGAGCCCGGGCCCTGGAGCACCTCAGTGGGCACCTACAACACTACAGCACCCCTGTTACCATTATACCAACGTTGACCGCGATCACAAACTACCAAACCCGGGACTCGTATTTCGGCGCGGTGGAGGACCAGCCAATCCTGGCGCGGCATAAGAGCCAGGATTGGCCGGGGGGTCAAACAGACACTCGCCCTGATGCTTCTCAACGGCGGGGCCCAGCCAGCGACACACCCCCTGGCTCCTTCGGTATCTTGACTGCTAGCACGCATGCGCGGGAAAGTTTCCGACTTTATTGCGCAGCAGAGTCAGTCGACTCAGACACTCTTACGTTGTTGTAACCTAAACCCAGCCCGGGCAGCCCCACCCCCTACGCACTCCCTATTCCATCGGGACTGTCCCGGTCGGAACCCCCGATGGAAGCGCTGCATTTAGGTGCTCTGTGCTCTCTCTGCTTTAGCCGCAGGTGCGTCCACCAGGGTTAGTGGGGCTACGCCCCTACGCCCCAATGGACGCACCGCTGCTGTGTATTGTAGAAGCAGTGGTTAGAGTGTAGGCTCAAGATTACCTACATTTTGGACCAACATTCACACTGACTGACCAGTGGACAAATAACAGGTGATATGTAGAGACACTGGAATCTTGCGATTTTGCAGCTGTCGCGTTTTATGAAAAGTTATGGATTAGCTACATTTGCCATAGTCCATCATCTGCTGCGTAATCTGCAGATTTGGACAAAAACATTGTTTTTACCTCAAATGGATCAAAAGTTATTAAAAACTCAGCAGCACGCTTGCAGTGTCATGGAAGGGCCTTCATAAAGCTTGGCGTGTCATATTCCTGTTGCTTATTGCTGTACTTGGCCTCAACCTGGTACTCATGAGGTGAAACCTTCGCCCCGATAAGGTTAACTTGTGTACAAATGTCTAAAGAAGGAGGTAGTACTGTCACAAAATGTGCTGCATTATGCCACATGATTTGACTTTTCTTGACCCTTAATTTAGCCAACCCATGTCGCACAATTTCGTCCTCATCTACCATGTTATTCCAGAGGCCCTGAAGATATGTAAACACCTGGCAGCAACGTAACTACATCACGAATGAAAGGCATTTAATAACATTTCACCTGATATATCACATTTTCATCTCTTTTTATGACTGGACTGCATTTACTTACGCAGTGCCAATGAACTCACCTTTAGTGATTCAGTGCCACTGGACCGGCCTTTGGTGATGCAATGCCACTTGGCTGGCCTTTGTGATGTAGGCCACTGGACGTGCCTTTACTGATGCAGCGCTTCTGGCGAAAACCAGGACTGTCCTTTACTGATGCAGTGCCACTGGACATGCCATCACTGATGCAGTGCCACTGGACTGGTCTTGATGCAGAGCCACTGGACTGGCCTTTACTGATGTAGTGCCACTGGATTGGCCTTTAGTGATGCAGCGCTTCGGGCGAGTACTAGGACTGTCCTTTACTGATGGAGTGCCATTGGACTTGCCTTGATGCTGTGCCACTGGACATGCCATTACTGATGCAGTGCCACTGGACTGGTCTTGATGCAGTGCCATTGGACTGGCCTTTACTGATGCAGTGCCACTGGATTGGCCTTTACTGATGCAGCGCTTCTAGCGAATACTAGGGCTGTCCTTTAGTGATGTAGTACCACTGGACGTGCCTTTACTGATGCAGTGTCACTGAACTGGCCTTGATTCAGTGACACTGGACTGGCCTTTACTGATGCAGTACCACTGGACTGGACTTTACTGATGCAATGCCACTGGACTGGCCTTGTTGCAGTGCCACTGGACTGGCCTTGATGCAGTGCCACTGGACTGGCCTTGATGCTGTGCCACTGGACTGGCCTTTACTGGTGCAGTGCCACTGGACTGGCCTTTGATACAGTGCAACTGGACTGGCCTTTACTGGTGCAGTGCCACTCGACTGGCCTTTGATACAGTGCAACTGGACTGGCCTTTACTGATGCAATGCCAGTGGAATGGCCTTGATGCAGTGCCACTGGACTGGCCTTTACTGGTGCAGTTCCACTGGACTGGCCTTGATGTAGTGCCACTGGACTGGCCTTGATGCAGTGCCACTAGACTGGCCTTGATGCAGTTCCACTGAACTGACCTTTAGTGATCCAATGACACTGGAATGGCCTTGATGCCGTGCCACTGGACTGGTCTTTACTGGTGCAGTGCCACTGGACTGGCCTTTGATACAGTGCAACTGGACTGACCTTTACTGATCCAGGACCACTGGACTGGCCTTTACTGATGCAGTGCTTCTGGACTGGCCTTTACTGATGCAGTGCCACTGGATTGGCCTATCTAATGCAGTGCTTCTGGACTGGCCTTTACTGATGCACTGCCACTGGATTGGCCTATACTGACGCAGAGCCCAAGGACTGCCCTTTGCTGATGCACGGCGTCTGGACTGGCCTTTACTGATGCAGTGGCACTGGATTGGTCTTTACTGATGCAGTGCTTCTGGACTGGCCTTTACTGATGCTGTGTCACTGGATTGGCCTATACTGATGCAGTGCCCATGGACTGACTTTTGCTGATGCAGGGCCACCAGACTGGCCTTTACCGATGCAGTGCCACTGGACTGCCCTTTGCTGATGCAGGGCCACTGGACTGCCCTTTGCTGATGCAGGACCACTGGACTGCCCTTCGCTGTTGCAGAGCCACTGTACTGCCATTGGCTGATGCAGGGCCACTGGACTGCCCTTTGCTGATGCAGGGCCACTGGACTACCCTTTGCTGATGCAGGGCCACTGAACTGCCCTTCGCTGTTGCAGGGCCACTGTACTGCCCTTTGCTGATGCAGGGACACTGGACTGCCCTTTGCTGACGCAGGGCCACTGGACTGCCCTTCGCTGTTGCAGGGCCACTGTACTGCCATTGGCTGATGCAGGGCCACTGGACTGCCCTTTGCTGATACAGGGCCACTGGACTGTCCTTTGCTGATGCAGGGCCACTGGATTGGCGTTTACTGATGCCATGCTTCTGGCGAGTAATATGTTTAAAGGTATCTATTCATTCAGGGAGAGCCTTAGGAATTGGTGTCATAGTGTGTGTAGAATATAAACCAATATTTTAATAAGCGCCTTTCCATCATCACGATTGGAAAAGGTTATTTAAACACAATATCCGGGTTTTGAATTTTAAATTACACATATTCACAATATAAGGCATGTGACAGAAAAGTGAAGTGTGCAGAATCACAGGTTTTCGGTGAAGGGCTAAAGTTAGAATCCGAATCCCAAAACAAAAGACTCTGAGCAGCATCCTGCAGTAAAGAACCCCACTGCTCTTGGTGAATATAGCGCCGACATGGACACATACATACAATGCGCTAAATCATTAACCATGGAATCAGCTCGGTCCTAATCCTCGAACTGCTGAACTGGGACTTGGGCTCAATTCCAGGGGCAGCCACAGATTAATGTGGGGACCCCATGGTGAAAGTTCATATTCAGGACCCACCCACCACCGGCTATTGCATCGGTGTCACGTGACAACGTAGACATTTCACGCTGAGAATATGTACGTATTAAAGGTCTCATATGTGTCAGTGATTGCTTTTAGTGTCAGCTGTTGCCAGCTTCTACTCATGCTCAACCACAGCCCATGCCCAGGGTCAAACATTTCCCAATTTATAAAAACAATAGTGTTTATTTTCAGTTAACTTTTGCGTGTAATAATGCTGACTGCATATTTTTCCTCAAAACTGGAAGGTGGGATGGAGGAGGGGGGCCGTTGGGATGAGAGCAACAAGTAGAGGCAGCAAAGTCACATTGAGGTGGAGCAAACAGAGGAAGAGAGGAACTAGGGGAGCAAAGGAATGAGTTAATGAGAGAGCACAATGCAGAGGTGGGGGGAGAAGCAAACAGGTGAAAAAGTAACATGTGGGTGGTGGGATATGCATGCATGTGCTGAAGAACCGGGTTTTAGAACCCAGTGGCGCCAGGGATAACGCCCGATGTCTTCGGATTCCCCTGCCTCGGCAAACAGAGGCACGGGACACTTCTTGATGACGTCAAAGACCAAATTTATTGGCTGCAACCAGGAACAGAGGTCTACGAAGCACAACACGGGTGGTTCTCTAGAGACTGCACAAATTCAAGGAGCAGAGCATCTTCTTTTGTGCCAAAAATCACACTCCTGGCTAGCATCAATTA
Organism: Lissotriton vulgaris; assembly: GCF_964263255.1. Classification (NCBI taxonomy): domain Eukaryota; kingdom Metazoa; phylum Chordata; class Amphibia; order Caudata; family Salamandridae; genus Lissotriton; species Lissotriton vulgaris. The sequence goes on along the minus strand of NC_141700.1, from coordinate 696,135,756 downwards.
CATACAAACTGACCAATAGAAAAACAACATTTCAAACATATCGCATGACGACAATCCCACTTTCCGTTGTCCAGCCCACCAGAAATGACCAAGCAAAATCCAATATTCCTTTTCGAACAGGCCGGACAAACCCATCATAAAGACCTCAACCCAAATCAGTGATTAAGCCATAAAGGAAGGAACAGAAGCAGATGAGAAGCAAGATGGAAGGGTTTGTACATGTACCATAAATTCAACAATGTCCTGCTCTTTGATCTCTATCTAACCAGCTGCTTAACAAGGAACTGGCTCAACGAGGTCAGCCTCGGACAAGGGAGTCAGTTCGGCCAGGTCACACAGAAGTCAATTAAGGTGTACGTGTCCCAAAGACTCATTTGGCCATAGTCATCGGCCTATGTGAGGGCAACCACACAAAATGGCTGCCGCACACAAAATGGAACCTGAGGGTTCAAACGAAATCCCTGAATACGTAGTGTTCTCATTGATCGATTATGACGAAAACACTCGTACACACCGCACTTGTCATTTGCGGTCCGCTGATACCAAAATCGTCAATATCCGACGACCTTCATTGAATGGGTTCAGAATCTCCGAACCACAAACCCTCAGAGTCACAGAACCACAGTGCAAGGGGTGGGATAAGCACACAAGAGTAGAGTGTATTTAACGAAAAGAAAAAAATTGCATCTGAAAACAGAGCAGTGGATGACCAAGTAATACACCCATGCTCCAGGGGAGGGACTAACCCCAAAGAGTGAGTGAAGCACGAACCCAATGGTTGGGAACAATGTAGCCAACCATTGTTAAGTAACGGGCGCACCCACTGCAAGCCCAACAAAATATCTTGAACAGGCTGGCTCATTGTAAGGTAACAAAATGTCTTGAAACAGAAAGCGCATGCTCTGGATGAGGCGAGACCTTTTTGAAGGAAAACGGACTGCATTAAAAAAGGTTACTATATTAAAAGCTATCACAGACATGATGGTCTCCTGAGTCAAGCAAGCCACCATTCCTATGATGACATCCAATCCTAGTGCTTTTCAAATCACAACCTACGTCATGAAAATTGACGAGGCAGGTCAAAATGCGACCAAATACAATTCAGTATTTTGTGAACCGATCTATGTGTGCATAGGTCAATTAACAAATTCTAGCCCTTAGGCAAAAAGTTGGTGCGCAATTTGTGGCCTCTGTTCGCGAATGGATATTTTGTACATCAGACCCTTAGTGACTTGGTCGATGGAACGAGGGACCTGATGTACAAAGTCTCAGCTGAACAGACAGCCATCTATTTATTTCAGTGTTGGAGGTTCAGCAGCCTTTCCATCTCGTGCAAGGAAGAGAGCCACAGTTAGGAGGCTGCAGACTACCAGCCCTCTGCTTCCAGGCAGAAGGTCGGATCATACATGGTTCCCCTCCTGGAAGAAAGTCAAACGTCAAGCATCCTGGCAGCGCCTCCATCATCCTTTGGGAGCGGGTTTCGCTGTGCATCTAGAAGCCCTTGCATTATTTGCAGATAGGAAGTCAAAAGGTCAACACTTAGGGGCTCATTAGGATGGCGGGCGGACTTTGTCCGCCCGCAACCCTAACGGAGAACGGGACCGCCCGCCAGAAGTGCAGGGGTCCCGTAGGGAGAATTAGGATGTGCCCGCCACAGTGGCGGGCACATCCTGTATTTTCAGTATTGTGGCGAGCTTTGCTCTCTGCACCACCCACCACAATACTGGAAATGATATGCAGAATTTGCATAACCAAAGCGGCAGGCACCGCGCGGTGCCTGCCGCTTTGATTATGTAAATGTGGGGGGGTACCACAGGTACCCCCCCGTGTGAACCCCCCCATTCTCCTTCACTCTGGGGGCCCACAGGGGGCCCCCAGAGTGAAGACCGCCTGCCTTTAAGGCATGCCAATTTGCCCATTGCAATATGGCTGGCGGTGTCTAACAGACACCGCCACCATATTAAACATTTTCCGCTCCCGCCGCAAGGCGACCGGGGTGGAAAACAGGCGGAAAACAGGCGGGCGGTGTTTTACACCGCCGCGGTCCCCCCCGCCATCCTAATATGGCGGGGGAATTGGCCAGTGGATGTCGGGCGGATTGCCTTTGCCAGGCCGCAGCCATCCTAATGACCCCCATATTGTGGTGAAGTTATTTAAGAAAACCCTTGAAAAACTCCAAATAAAAGCCAGCCCACCAACAATTTAACTTATTTATTTCACAGTTTTATTTGGCTTACTTTCGCAAACATGATCTGCATGGAGCTGTGCAACAACTTTGTTGACTTACTCGTCGTAGTACTGTGTAATATTGTTAAAATTAAAAATTTTCTGCCCTCCAGAAATGAATATAATAAATATAGCTCTCGTGATGGCGCGTGACGGGGCGGGATCGACTGGTGAGATCTGTTTTGAAGAGCGAAAGTCACCATCAATGTTTAGATATAAATGAGGCTTCAGAATTAGGTGTTACTGTCGCTGTTATAGCTGTTGCCAAAGACAGATGCACTACAGACAAGCTAAAAATACTCGAATGGTATGTGATAGTTGCACTTGTTGGCGGTGCATGCTGGGTAGTGGCACTCTGCCATTACTGATACTACTGCAGTGGAGAAAGGATGTCTGTCCTCTCTGAGAGGACAAACGTTATGACGTTCTACGAGTTAACTCAGAGACAACTTCTCAGCTGCTTTTGAGTAACTTCAGAAGCTATTTCTGTCAACGATTCGGCCCCAAACAAAATATGCTTGTGGCATGTTTGTAGGGGGTTTCACCTGCACCGTGTCACTTTGAGGATATGGTAGTCATGGGATTTCCAGTACCACAGGTAGCACCATTTCGAAAGGTCCTGCTCAGGTTTATTTACTTTTTTTTATCCTAAACGGTGCCTGCTGACTCCCTTGTATAATAAATAAGCCCTTGCATATCAGCATTGTGGCCCTGACTGAAATTCGAATATACGTTCCCTAGGATTTAGCTGTCGTTGTTTTTTTAGGAAATTTTATAAAGCACCAACGAGGACCAAAGACATTGGATCGCTGAACTTGAGCACCAGTGTGTATCACAAAAAAATCAAATGAACTTTTTAGTTTTCTAGGCCTGGGGAGTTTAAGTGATTAGACCAAAAATACTGCATGTTAACCCGACAAACTTGAACCTGGTTCCTAAATTTCAAAGTCTGCATCTCCTCCTAAAAGTGATAAGTGGCAGCAGTGGGATTTGCGCCCACATCTCTAAAGAGACTGAAGTAGTAATTCTGCACCTTGGAACGCCAGACCAGGGTACATTCTGCAGCCTCGATATGGAGCTTCCTCCCCTTCCTAGCACCTCTATGCCAATGGCCTATTAATGCCTCTCAACATCTACAACGAACCATGACCACATCCCAGTAGAAACAACCATATACAATAGCTCTCAACTTCCTAACCAACCTTAGTGTTTTTTTACTAAAAGTACAAAACCTTACAATTTCCGTCTTCACAGTGTTCTGTCCTGCTGGACACAGCCTAGTGTTTTACCAGCCATTCCCAAAAGGGCTGGTCCTTACACTCACCACACACCCATCCAACACAGGCATGACTGGTCTGGTGACACTGCCAATAAAAGAGCCCATGTGCTCGTGACCACATCTTCAACTGGCTTGCATCCTGATCCCGGTAGCGAGAGCATGTTCTGACCACGACACATCATCTCCTGACGATGCATGAGTGATTAGGTATTGGCTCTGAGGTGGTCTTGTGGCAGTCCAGATGCAGGCACATATGGAGCCCCAGTGCAGCCCACAGGCAGTCCCGTGGCAACTCAACCAAGGGGCCTCCCCTAAGTGTGAGAGATAGACTTGACTTTGCCCCACTGATGGATTCCAGGAGGTAGCCATGCCGTGTAACAGTGACTTCAATAGGTCGCAGCACACCAAGACTGTCTTCAGTGGATCAGTGGATCGAACAAAACAATTGTCACACGTTCACAATGGACTCCACCCATGCTCCTAATGCACCAAGTTTGAATGTAAAACACCAACTGCATAACAGCGAGAGCACACTGGACTGATCACCATCACATAGGTGAACTGTCACCCAACTGACGTGATGTTGCGGGATCCGGACTTCATCTGCACTGTGTTCGGGTCCAGAGGTACCGGGTTAAAATATAGATGAGTGCCCAGATGCCCGGGTGCTCCCGCTGCACTGTCCACCGCTCTCCTGCGGACTGCCTCTCGAGGCTGTGAGACTACGTTTTTTTTAATTTGTTTTTCATGCCTCCCCACAGGTTGGACTTGTTTTTGTTTTTAATAACATTTTGGAGGAATGTTGTGTCTTGATGGACGTAGTCTAGTATTTTACCAGCCACTCCCACGAGGGCTCGTTCTTTCACCCACTCCACACCCATCCAATACAGGCGCCACTAAAATAACTGAGCGCACATGCTCGTGGCCAGTTCCAAGTACTGTTCCTAAGTTTCGGTGTCACTTATTTACAAAGTATGTGGGCCTTGAGTCCAAGACTTTATACAAAGTGTACATACTTATTACAAGTCCCAGCATGTTTTCTAGTTCACATTTCTGTAACTGTACCCAAAACATTCAATGTATACTGTACTGCCATTCACAACCGCCCTCCAGGGCAATGCAGGTGTAGCTCGACAAGGCAGTGGACACTACAAAGACTGGGTAGGAAAGAGTGGTCCTGTGCAGGCTGCACAGTTCGAAAAGAGCTACCACATTGCATCATGTCTGCAGAACGCCATGCTTGCAAACCTGGGGGCATATTACCAACGAGTAGCGATGTATATAGCTAACTAGGCTTTGCAACGATTTTTTTTATCGCTAAGCATCGCCGGAAATTATCGCTGAGATAACTTGCTATTAGCAACGTTTATGTCAGAAGTGATAAAAATCCTCACGCTAACTGCCAAATGAGAGATTATTGCTGGAAAACCAACGATAATCTCTCGAAGTTTGGCGTTAGCTTGATGATAGGGGCTCACAAACCCTAGCCATGATATCCACCTTTCATAGGATATCATTGCTAAGTCAGGAAAATATCAGGTGTAAAAAAAGCAGCGCTAACCGGGGTTAGCGCTGCTTTTTTTGTCTCTAACAGGGTTAGCGATATCCTTGATAATAGGAGAAATGTCGCTTAACAACATTTCTCCTATTATTTTTCTCTGGAACGCCCCCTTTGCATCTCATTAGACATGCAAGGGGAAGCGTAGAGAAAAAGGGTGCTAACATGCAAATTTGCGTGTTGGCACCCTGTTGCTGATAGGGAGATAATTTTATCTCCACTTTCTTGGCTTTTAAAGCCAAAAAAGCAGAGATAAATCCCTTGATAATATGCCCCCTGATCTGATCAGGTGTTTTAGTCCGACTGTCAAAATATTGAGTTTTTATTAGCCACCTGGGATAGTATTTGTGTCCAGAATATCAACTATCAGCTTACTGCTTGGGTGTGTCTCTAGAGATAAGTATATGCTTGCTGTTATTAACTTTTAATCTACATATTCCTTGTCAATGTTCATATCTTCAAGGTATGTAAATGTGAAGTTAAAAATAGTATATGTAATGGTTGTGGCTTGAGGCTGAGACAAGATGACACCTGTTGATGAAGCCCCCTAAAGGCTGGGAAGTAATTCGATAATGACAGCAGTGAATTTATATTTTACATTTAAAACAACACAAGATAACAACTTGTTAGTCATCCCTGTCTTCACTTGTATGCTTAAAGACTGTTTTTCAATGCTCCTCATAGGTGAAGGGCCTTTTGCATGAAGCAACCAGCTGTCTCCTCAGGTCAGCCCCATTTAATGCTATTTGGGATGCATGGAGAGTGTGCTGACTATATGTATGGCTTTCTTTATGGAGACATTTCTTTTTTCATCTACTTTGTTGAATTTAGACTCCCACAGTGAACTCTCTGACTTTGCACATACATAGATTACTTTGCTGTCGAATTAAAGGAATTACAGCCAGGGAAAAAGAGATCCAAATCTTACAAGCTGTGGGTTGCAGGTCAAGACCAGGACATACATTTCAAGTAGTGAATGAAATACAAATTGCAATGAGTTTATACTGGAAAATCACATGGGAAGCAAAATGAGTGCAATTTAATTCCCAGCTGCTAGGGTGTCCTGTGGCCTCTTAAAAGAGGTAACACATCACATATGTATTTCAATATTTGGGGTCCTGGCTAGCAACACCACATTTTATGTATGTGTACACAAGTAAAATGTGCCAAAACAAAATATATCTTTTTTTTTGCTTCATTTTTTTAACCTTTGTTTTTTACCAAATTTAGAGTAATACAAATGCCAAAGGCTCTTTTAATTTTCAGATACCACTTCAGTCATCTTTTCATCATATGAAGAATTACACTCTTTCATTTTTCCTTATTGATAAATACATGTATGCGTGTGGATGGCACAGGCTCAGTGAGAGCTTTTACACCAATTAGTTTTTATAAATAACTTTTCATAATATTTTAGTGCCAGCTGAGATTTGTTTATCATTATCAGCCAGTGGTTCCTCTTTTACTGAGATCTTTACTAATAAGTTGTCAGGCAGTTTTCTACAAGTGTAAAACAGGAAATTTAAAACTAACTAACAATAGTGACAGAATCAAGCTGGTAAATGTGTGACAAGCTATCTTATGATTATTGGGTGTGTGAGGAGCACTCCGTTGTATTCGTATTAAACTCTGTTAATTAACTGGTGCTGTGATTAATAAGGATAGTCACTCCTTTGCATTAAATAGTCAGTTATGATGGGTGTGCTGGTCCATCTAATCACGCACTATACACATGGTGCTAGGCACCTTAGTCACTCTTATTAACTTATACAATCTATTCAACACACTTTACTGTTGATATTGATTATTTTTAAATCCAACATATCATTTTTCATAATGCTTTTAGTATTCAAACAATATACATTTACATCAATTTCATTTGTGATAAAGTATTATTTGTCAGTTACTCTTTGCAGCATTACATAATAATAAGAACTTTTTTGCTGAGCCCAATGCATTTCGGTACCTTGCAGGTTCCTTCATCAGGGGCCAATCTGTAAAAAAATAAAATTTCAAAGTGTAAGTGTTTGTATATTATTGCCCATGGGTGCTGTGCTGATGTTTTAAATGGTTAAATCATACCTGAATGAAACAACTTCTCCAAATGTTCTAACTGCGTCAATGTCAGAGTAACCGTTATTTTTCTGTCAAAAGAAAATAATTGGGACTCTTTTGTAACTATTACATGCTTAAATAAACAATCGCTTCTCACAATAACTGCTTACTGCCAATTGCGCTTGAATAACACATACCTGTGTATATTTCCTGAAATTAAACCACTGTGAAAACAAATAGATTGCAAAGGCTTAGTTATCATCACCTTCATTGCTGTAATACCGCCGGAACACAACTAGATTATGTACATACCTCGTGTCCTTGCACTGAATCTCATCTGAAAATACATCAGAGAGAACGATATCAGTATCTAAGTCTCCCACGAAACATTTTTATCTCTAATATATCGAATAAAACGACGCTTTTTGTACCTGTATTAAACGAAGTTAAACATTGAAAAGGAAACCACTACTTAGTATAAACCGCTGCCAATCTCCGCAGTGCGCCGCTCTCAATACGCGTGTTGTTAAACCCGACGGGGTAATGTAGGTATTTTATTTTACCACTTCTTAAATACCGAATGATATTCTGTAAATACCGATTCGGTAATGCCCATTGATTCCAATGGGCATTGAAGCCCATAGGAATCAATGGGCATTACCGAATCGGTATTTACCGATTCGGTAAATACCGATTCCAGCAAGGGTGCAGGGGGTGTCACTTTGACACCCTCTAGCACCCCAAATACAGGCATGTGTGCCATGTGGCACACAGACATGCCCTAAGAGCATGTCTGTCTGTCACATGGCATAGGTGTGCATGCACACATGTGCATGCACACCTGGATTCGGTATTTTACCACCCAATTGGATTGGGTGGTAAAATACCGAATCTGAAAGGCCTGTAGCACTGGAAACAGTGCTACCTACATCAGGAATTTTCCGAATCGGTAAAATTACCGATTCTGTATTTTACAGAATCAGTAAATTTACCTAATCGGTAAATTTACCGATTCTGTAAAATATAGCCCCCTACATCTCAATCACCAAATACAGGTTGGTAACGGCCGAATTAGGCCGTTACCGACCGGTTTTTGGTGACCTACATCGGTCCCTAAATATTTAAGGATTCTCTATACACTCCTGAATAAATACAACCTACAATAGGAAGGATATTGATTATAATTCATTGGAAAAGGATATTGTCTGAGAAGAGATTACTGAAGCACTTAATTTACATAAAAATGACAAAATGCTTGGTCCAGATGGATTTTCAGGTGAACTTACTTACTTTTTTCTCACATTTTAATCTCAAACATACATGATTTGTATAATTACAAATCATTGATTTGTTTAATTCCTAAAAAAGACTGAGATCCTGTAAGAATTGTAGACCAATCTTCCTGGTTAACATTGATAATAAGATTTTTTCAAAAATATCTCTTTGCATTTAGATCCAGTCAGGGCTGCTGAAACAAGAACAATCTGGCATCATTAAAGGTAGATTTATGTCTGATAATCCTAGCTTGATATTTAATATTTTAAGCAAAGCCAATATGTATAGAGCTTCTTTAGGAGCAGTTTCACTTTTCCCGAAAAAGCCTTCAATCGCATGAACTGGTCTTTTATTTTTAAAGTCTTGAATAGGTTTGGCTACAGCCCCAAAATTAGCAGTTTAATATATATTTTGGATTCCACACTACAATGTTCTATATTTGTTAATCATTTAGGGACAGATTTACAGGAAACTGACGCATCAGTTTCACTGCGCCAGCCTGGGATCCCCCACACCACCATGGATGTGCCTTATTTACAATACAGTGCACCATGGCGCAAGGATTGACAGATGCGTCAGAAAGTCTGACGCATTTGTTGGCCTAAAAGTCGCGCCTTGCTGGAGTCATTTTACAAGCATGACGCAACTCCAGCAATGCATGGGGAAGCCTATATTCATTATACTGCGTCCCTCCTTATGCATGCTTCAAGCAGACGTAAGGTTTTGACGCAGTGGCATCCTAGAAGTGCTGCAGTGAAATCTTGTATATTTCACTACACCACTTCTACGAGGCTTTCCTGCATGGGAATGCCTATCCTGCATACATTATTCCTGAAGCAGGTATGATGTGACGCATAGTTTAACAATGGGAAGCATCTTCCTAGATGCATCACATTGTATATTGGTTGCATTGTTTACACCGCCGCTGTATCACAAAGTGAAAAAGTGTTGCAAGAGACTTGTAAATCTGCCCCTTAATCTGCCCATCTTTGAAGTTAAACAGAGGAGTTAGACAAGGATTTCCTTTATCTCCTATACTACTTATATTGGCAGGTGAACATTTTTCTTATCTAAAATAAGATAAGATAATTGTATACACGGTTTAATTTTTTGTGAAAATCAATTAAATATATTTATTTAACACTCATGAACATTATAAAAACACTCACAGTCACTGGATGATGTCATCAGTGATATCATTTGAGATGCCATCAGTGATCTCATCAGTGATGTCACTGACCATGTCATGAGTGATGTGATATGTGAGGTCATAAGAAGTGCATTGCAGGGGCTCGAGTTATAGTTATCTCAGCTAACTATAACTGCTGAATTTCTCTGATTTTGTATGAGTGAAATGTCAGCCGAACTCTAACGTCCCTGTAACCTATGGTTTTTTCAGTGAATTTCTAATTTCTTTTTAATTCAATTTCTTAATTATAACGATCCTTTAACCTTTGTTTTTTTCTGTGAATTTCTAAGATTTTTTTTATAACCTAGGCACATTAGCTGGGTTAGGGCTGGAAATTCTAATGAAAAATACTTTTGCAGAACTGCTCTCGCTTTTACCCTCACACTGTCTTAGTGTAATCTAATATATGCCAAAGACAGAAAGGGAAGTGGTCAAATCAATTCTGTCCACAGATTCACAAAGCATGTAGTAACAAGCTACAGGAGGTTACCCGGACTCACGCTGAAGCTATACTGCATCTACGTGTCCCCAGCAGAACGACCCCGGCTACCGCTGTGATCTTCTGCGTAACTATGGACGCTATTCCCCAAAAAATTCCAGCAACCCCTACTGATGTCAAATTCACCGACCGGATACAAGCCAATTCCACCTTCTGAATAAAATTGTACAGGAATCTGGCCATGCGCCTGATGTGTATTCCTGGACTCCTCCTTATTATACATGCAAACGGAGCCCGGCAGCCTTCACCAATTAAACACTGTGACTTGACAGTGGACTCAGTCCACATACACGTATCCAGCAGCCTCATCCACGCAAGCTCTCTTTTCCCTGCCTTGGGCGCCCTCTCTCCATTTGCCATTTATTGCCTTGGCTCTCCAGCATTGTATCCCAAATTGTAACCTAGTCCTGATGATGGCCTAACATTATATAAAGGCCGAAACGCCATCGACCCCCACACCGTAATTCACGGCGCCTACCTTGTGACTGCCCAGAAAAATTAATTTGTCCTTATTGGATTGAATGTACGGGCATCACAAATGATCACATTGGACATATAACCTTGTTTGCGCCTCCTTCCAACTGTATATATTCCTTCACGTGTCACCAGCGCTGTTCACCTTTCACGAGCACTTATGCGCAGTATCACAGGTTACATGACATGTAATGTAACACAGTGCATTTATGATTGTTCATTTATTTATTTTTCCATGTCTTGACCGTATAATCAAATATATGTGGAAAGAAATTCCTTAATCTTTTTCGTGTCTGGGACTTTTGTTTCCCTGCTCCCTTCCCCCATTCTTGGCAATTCATTGTGTGCCTTATGAATTTCCCTACCAAACAATACCCCCTGAGACACTGGCTTATGCTATACACAGATTGACAATGCCAGGAAACATGTTAATAAAACTGCTTCTGCTTTCTCGGGGACCATAATATGGGCTCTATCAATAACAAAAATCTGTGTTTTGACATGCATGGAATATATAAAAGTGATGAAGTTTCCCTTTACAGACAAAGGGAACATAGTCTTTCTAAGCAGCCTGAAACTCCGCATACAGTCTCATCTGTAAATGTCAACACAAAGGCTCTTATCAGAGACACCCAAGAGCCCAAAACATTGTTCATGTTCTTGTCGAAGTTTCAAAATAATGTTTTGAACTTTGTGATGATCGCGGTCATGTCCTGAAATTGCAAAACAAAGCAGGCATCAACAACCACCACCACATTAAAAAATGTTAACTTAAAAAAATAATTCTAACTATTACAATACACACATTACTACCCTCATCACTGCTTTATTTATACACACATGTTTCTAGTAAGTTTTTTAAGACAATGTTTAAACCCTACTTCCTGTTTTCGTTAGTGACACCTAGAATCACAATGACTCTGGTAACCGCAACAATCGTGCCTTTTTTTAGGGTGTGCAAAACACATATATGCACACATTTTCCAGTATTTTAGACACTAAGGGTTTATTACTGCACTGTTTAAAGTCATATTTTGGCAGGGAGTTTGTATAAAAACAACCATTTAACCAATGTTTTGTTTTCACTGTGACGTCAGACATTGTGATTATATCGGTAACCACGGTTTCCGCAAATATGTCATGAAATGACAAAACAAATGCAGGCATTCAATAGCCACCACCACATTCAAAATGAGTGTCTGAGTTACTGAGTGTATGAGGTACTGACTGAGTCATAAGTCTCTGAGAGAGTTTGTGACTGAGTGTGGGAGTGACTGTATGAGTGTATGAGTTGGTGTATGAGTGTCTGAGTGGATCTCTAAGAGGGTGTATGAGTTTCTTAGTGGTTCTGTGAGAACATACATGAGTGTGTGAGTGGGCCTGCAAGTGGGTATGTGAGTCTCTGAGTGGGTCAGTGCATGAGTGCGTGACTCTCCGAGTGAGTCCGATAATGGGTATATGAGTATCTGTGTGGGTCTATGAGTGGATGCATGAGTGCCCAGGTGAGTCTGTGAGTAGGTATAAGTGTGTCTAGATTGGTATGAGACTGTATGCAAGAGTCTATGAGTGGGTCTCTAAGTAGGTGCATGAGTCTCTGAGTGGGTAAATACATGGGTGCGTGACTCTACAAATGAGTCTGTAAGTGGGTGCATGAGTATCTGAGTGGGACAGTGAGTGGGTGCGGTAATGCCCAGGTGGGTTTGTGAGTGTGTGTAAGTGTCTGTAAGTAGGTTTGAAACTGTACACATGAGTCTATGAATGAGTCTCTAACTAGGTGCATGAGTCTCTGAGTGAGTCTGTACATGGGTGTGTCACTCTCCGAGTGAGTTTATAAGTAGGTGCATTACTACCTGAATTACCATAATTAATTAGTAATTAATTAAATTAAATAAATTCACAACTAATTAGTAAACAATTATTAATAAATTAATGTACACATTTAATACTATAACAGCACAATGAAACAAATATTAATAAAACAAAATTATTCAATACATTGTATATAAGTAAATTAATTCCCACCCTATTCCCCTATAAACCCACAACCTGCTATGGAACCTAAAATGCAAATTTCAAATAAAAAAATTATTAACTACTATAAATAATCAATCCATTTTATATAATTAAATTACTTCCCACCCTAATCCCCTATAAACCCACAACCCGCTATGGAACTAAAAACGCAAAATTCAATAAAACATTTTTTAATAAATTCTACAATTTTAACACATGTAATAAAAATACAAACTATTCTTATACAAAAAACAAACATCACACACATATAAAATATATACTAAAATATATAGCATTAATACAAATTCAACACTTTTAACAACAACATCTTTACAAACGATATTAAACACTTTGATATTTTTTAGATCGATATTACTTACCTAAAACAATATTCTTGACCACGATATCTGTCTGACGATATTTCTGACCCACAATATTTTTGCCTCAATATTTGTGCAAGGCGATATTTTTTTACATCAAGATCCTTACTCTGCACCCTAGGCAGTTGCAAGATAAAGCCTTTGTAGTTTGTTATGTCCCTATAGTTTAACAGAAGGTCACCCTACTGACTCTTGGAGCCCACTTCTTTGTTCTGAATACAAGAGGGGATAGGCCCAGTCCTTTAGGGCGCCTCTCAGGTCACAGACAGCAGGGTCAGTGCTCTTCTGTTCTTTCTCTGGTCCATGAGTGTGTTGACTTAGGTGCCTGGAGGTGCAACATTTATGTCTGGCATGTTCCAGTGGATGGGAATGACTCCTGGGCAACCCTACACAACAGGATAAAATGTCCCAGGGTCACCACTACCTACTATGAGCATTTTTCAAGATGGGGAAGTCTTCAGTTGCACTTAACTTGGGCTCTGAGGGCTAAGGGGGGTGCCGGGGAGCATCCTATGGTAATTCTATTGTCTTTCCAGACATAACACTAAAATCTCATTTGGGGCTGTCACTGTACCGCCCAATAAGCCCTGAGACAGAAGTAGGGTTCTCCTCAACTAGACAGTGGATACACAAGAATTGTTTTGGCATCCTGATTCAATTTGTATTTGTTTAATTATTTTCTAGCTAGTCCCATTCCTCAGATACAATATTAGGATTTGAATCTGTACTCTGGTTTTCTCCATAGAATAGCTAGACCTTCCATAATGAAAAATAGCTTTTGGGTGCTAGTCACAGTAAGGGCATGTTAACAATAAGGGTCTGATTTAGAGTTTGTCGGTTATCACAAACATGACATACATCCCATCCACCTTTATAATAGAACCATTAGATATGACGTTCTTCTAATATGGCAGACGGGGAATTGGTCATGTTTGTGACTGAGAAACCTGTCCGCCAACTCAAAATCACGCCCTTAATTTCTACATGTCCTATTTTTAAATACCATGCGCCTTGCCTCATGGAATACAAGGCCTACATAAGGGTGACTTCTTAATATTTAAAAAAGAGGTTGTTACCTGTCTAAAAGAATTATTTTGACATGCTGAATTACTGTTTATACACTGAATCAGTCAGTCTAGACTAGTAGGCTTGAAGTCATGTTTTAGACTGCCACTATGGTGGATGGCACAACAGGTGCTGCAGTCCAGTAGTGACATTTAATTTAGATGCCCTGGGTACATTCTGTACCATATACTTGGGACTCATAAGTAAGCTAAATATTCCATCTAAGAATACGCTAATTCGGCCATGTTTCAAGGGGGAGCTCAGGCACAATATGGCTGGTTACCAGTGTTAAAGTGCACAGAGTTTTAACGCCAGCCACCAAAAGGTGAAACATATTGGGCGACCGTGTAGGAAAGGCATAGTTCCTACAATAATACTTTTGTTAAGGCTTTGAATCATTCATAAATCTACATGTATTTTTCTAGATATGATTTTCTATTGTACATTAATTTCTATGTTAATACATAATTCTGTTTTCATTACAGAATGGTTATTATGTTATGTTTTATATCACTACTATCAATAAAGTATTTCTAAAACTTAAAAATAGTAAATCTATATGTACCTGTTTACATGCCTTGAAGGCACACTGGTAGTTGATATTCTGCATGCAGTATTATTGCAGGGCAATAAAGTAGTAGAATGCAGACTGGTGTAGATGAGTGAATCTTGCATGATCTAGAAAGCACTGGCTTATTAATGCAGCTTTGTGACTGTAGACATGTTACCCTACTGCGATGGAGTACACGGTTAGGCCTACAATATTTTATGAGTTTCTGACTACCTGCTCCATCAGTAACCTCCATTAAATGTACAACGTTGCATCATAAATCCATTTTTAAAGGGTGATGTGCTAAAATGGGCACAAACATTATTTTGGCTTTTTTTTCACTAATGGTTGTGGACTCTTTAAATCGGGTCTTGAAACCTAAGCCCTACCTAGAAGGGGTTTATGCTCTTTACCCATGTATGTGTGTATACATGTATACACACATTCCAAGAAGATCCTTAGGGAGTCATCAAGAACATATCTTTCCTTGATGTTTTTATCGCAATGCTTCTTTGAACCAATTAAGATTCAATGCATGCAATCTTTAGGAAGTTAAGGTTCCTGTGATGAAGAAAGAGTGGGCGTGATCATGGAGGGATGCTGCCCAAGCTGGGGCAGACACCAACACCGGATGTATTGCTCCCCACAGGTTCGTATCACACTGAATGCTACAAAGTTCCCACACTTCTCGACTTTCCTTGAAAGTTGTTCCGTTCAGAATGCCAGATGCCTCTGGAAGAGTGGCTCAATCGCGTGGCTACAGCAAGATAACCTTCTCACTAACTTCCACTTGGTATTGGGTGCTGCCCATTTATAATTGGGCTCTGCCCAAGATGGCGGACAGAAAGTTCTAGAAACTCATGTTTCTTTCTATAAGAAAACTAAAAGATGGATGCCAGAATGCTCTAGAAGCTCCAGTTTCCGTCTAGAAAATAATTAACAGGACATCTTGCACAGTGTCTTTTACACATCTTTGACTGCCTAGCAAATTCTTTTTGGGCAGCTCCTAACCACCCTGAGTGGGTTAAAAAATGTTTGAGACCACATTGCGGTATGGAACCTCATATTGTTCCAATGCAGTGTGGCAGAGTGTAACAGATGAAGTGCAATGCTCTCTGCAGGCAATATTGTCAGCCTGTGATGCTGAATCCTTAGGTTCATAGGTCCACTCCTTACATCCACAGGCCTATTTTAGCAGATATATTGTGTTGCCTAAGGCATGCATAGCTTGTCTGCTAAATAAATGGATTGTGCCTGTGTGAGGGGACCGTAGTTGAATTAGGGCTCTCAGACATGAGCAATCTAGACATCCACCTACAGAGTGTTGTACTTTTAAACCACCCACTCCTCCTCCTCTCAGCAAGAGCTTGGAGAGGCCAAGAGAGCTGACGTGCACTGGCAGTGTTTAAGAAAACACAAACTTATGATCTAACCCTTCTTGAGTGTTGCTTAAGCATTTTTCGCAGAGCTCATAATACCTCCAGGCTCCAGGCAGCTGAGAGGTGGTTGCTTTTCTAGGCAGCTCCTTGTTGTATGGATTCCTGCAATACTTATTTCTATTCAGTGATACCGCCTTCCTGCAAGCCAGTGCTACATGGGCCGGCTGTAGGAGGTCAATTTCCACTCTTATATTGGGTTGTGCAATATCGTATTAAAAGGGTCTTGCCGGAGCAAGAATCAGTTCAAATATTAATCTGTATTGTCTCACACACATGGCTGATTCTCGCCCCTTTATGATGGGGGTTCTTCTTT
The DNA here is from genome assembly GCF_964263255.1 of Lissotriton vulgaris. Classification (NCBI taxonomy): domain Eukaryota; kingdom Metazoa; phylum Chordata; class Amphibia; order Caudata; family Salamandridae; genus Lissotriton; species Lissotriton vulgaris. The sequence continues at coordinate 696,119,441 of NC_141700.1, read as the reverse complement.
TCTTTTCCTCCACCCCTAAGAAAAAGTGACACAGATCTTGCCTGTCGTTTATGAGAAATTAGGAGCCAGTCATAAATCATAATCACAAATTTTATTTCTAAGTTAGTCAATAATGAGAGTTTGAATTAGTTTTATGGGTTTTATTTTTCATTTAAGGTTTAGTCAAATCACCTTTCGATCGATGAATGCGAATTTGCCTAGCCTTGGTGCTGGTAAGTTCCAATTCTATTAAGGACTCGGAGGCGAGGATTATGCCATTCTTTCATCGCTTTATTCTCTACAGCAGCAAGAAAAATAACACAACTACTTTTCCCATGAACATTTGGGGAAAAAATAAAGTCAAACATGAGTCCTATCACAGTGTCCATGCACCGGTGTCTCCCATCATGCTCCACTGTACTTGTCTCCTCCTCTTTCTTCGCGCAAAGCCAAAACATCAATCCACTCACGCATCCTGTTTAGAAGTATCTGCACCTGAAAAAGAACGTACCATCAGATCCATTCTATTTCAAAAGAACGTCAGCAGTAAAGCAGGAAGAGCAGTACACCGCAGAGCCATAAGCGCCCATCCGAAAAGGAACATAAACGCTTTACTTACATTGCATACGGGGAGGGTCCACTTCCATGAAGTCACTGGGAGGGATAATCCTCGCCTCCGAGTCCTTAATAGAATTGGAACTTACCAGCACCAAGGCTAGGCAAATTCGCATTCTATGTCAGGACCGGAGGCTTCAGATTATGCCAGTTCAAAGCTTATCGACCACCAATCTGGCCACATCAATAACTGGCTTGAAATAGAACCTCTTGAACGTGGAGTCCGAAGACCAATCGGCCGCTCTCATCAGGTCCTCCAACCGAGCCCCAAGGGCAAAAGCTTTAGACGCCATGGCACCTCGCGTAGAGTGAGCCCCAAATTGTTTAGTATCAATCCCCGCCTCCTGCATTATCCAACGCACCCAACGGGCGATCGTCGGTGAAGTAACTGCCTTATACGGTTTACGCAGGGCAATAAGCAGCTGCCGCTCACCCGGAGGGCGAGTGTCTTCAGTCATATCCTCATAAGCACGGAGGCACTGCACTACGCACAGCTTAGGGGAGTCCTGAAAAGCCGGGTACGAAATGACCCTAGTATGTGTTTTGGTCCGTCTGCTGACAGTAAAAGAAACCCCTTCAGGAGAAAAAACCCTGGCCGTTATATCCAACGCTCGCACGTCCGAGACACGCCTGCAGGACACCAGGCACAGCAACATGGCCAACTTAGCCGTCAACTCTTTACGCGACAAAAACCTGTTCGGTTGCCAGGAAAGGAACAAATTCAGCACCCTGTTCACATCCCACAGGGCGGAATACCGAGGTTCCGGCGGCAAGGCAAGCCGTATACCCCTCAAGAGTCTACAGACTAAGGGGTGTTCGCCAACTGGGGAGCCCTGAACCAGGTCGTGCCCCGCTGACACCGCCGACCGGAAGGTATTGATTGATCGATAGGCCAGGCCCTGATCAGACAGTTCCGCTAGGAAATTCAAGACACGCACTACAGGTGCCCCCACAGGATCCAAACCCCGTCACACACACCAACGGCTCCACCGGAGCCAAGCCGATCGGTAGCGTTTGGTCGTGCTGTCGGCCCAAGCCTTGGAGAGCAAATCCTCTGCTGTTCTCGAAAGGCCAGGCAACGTCCAGCGCCGCCGGAGAGCCTCCACGCAATCAGGCGCAACGAGCCTTCCAGGACCAACCTGTGGGGCGCTCCCACCGGATTCAGTAGAATGTGGGGAGACTGGGGGAGTAGGATCGGAGAATCCTAAGAAAGTTCCAGAAGAACCGGAAACCAAACTTGCGACCTCCACCACGGCGTGATCATCACCGCCTGTGCTGACTGGCGGCGCAGTAACGCTGACACACGTGTTATCATTGAGAACGGTGGAAACGCATATCCCTGTACCCCCGACCAGTCTTGGAGGAACGCATCCGTCGCTTCCGCCAGAGGGTCGGGGCGCCAGCTGAAATACCGCGGGAGCTGGTGGGTCAAGCGGGACGCGAAGAGGTCCACTGAAAACGGACCCCAACGGTCCGAGAGCTTGGCAAACAGGGTAGGGTCCAGCTTCCAAACGCTGGCGTCCAGGATATTCCTCGAGTGCCAATCGGCCACCTCGAACTGGCGACCCGGCAAATATTCCGCCGTAACCGATACCTGGCGGTCCAGACAAAAGTGCCAGAAGTCCCTGGCCAGATCCGCCAACATCTTGGACCTGGTACAACCCAGGTGGTTGATGTAACGGACCGCCGACACGTTGTCCATCCTGAGAAGGACGCAGGATTGAACTCTGTCCTTGGTCCAACATTGCACTGCGAAGGAGCCCGCTAGCAACTCCAAGCAGTTGATATGCAAGGACTGTTCGAGAGCAGACCAGGCGCCGCCCGTGGAGAAATCTTCGCACCTCGCCCCACAGCCTGAACGGCTGGCGTCCGACTCTATCACGATATCTGGGGCGGAACCGAAAATCGCACGGCCATTCCAGGCCTCCATGTGCGTAAGCCACTACTGCATTTCGTCCCTCACGTCCTCCGACAAGGGAATCAGCTGAGAGTACGTCAAACCCCTCCGCAGGTGGTACGCCTTCAAGCGCTGCATGGCGCTGTAATGAAGGGGACCCGGGAAGATTGCCTGGATCGAAGAGGACAACAGGCCCACTAGCCTCGCCAGGTGGCGCAAGGAAATCATCTGCTTCGCTAGTGTTTGACGCAGCTCGTGCCTGATCCGCGCCATCTTCCTGGCCGGCAGACTCAAGGTGGCTGCCACCGAGTCTTTGGTGAAGCCGAGGAACGTAGCGCACTGCATGGGAACCAAAAGAGACTTTTTCTCGTTGATCACGAACCCCAGGCCTTGCAAAAGGTTGACCGCAGACTGCAACTGTGACCGCAGCCTCTCGGGGCACTGGTCCATGAGCAGCATGTCGTCCAGGTACACTATCATTCTGACCCCTTGAGCCCGTAAGGCCTCCACCACTGGCCGCAACACCTTTGTGAAGCACCACGGTGCCGAGGAGAGCCCGAAAGGAAGAGTGGTGAACTCGTAAACCTGACCGTCCCACCTGAACTGGAGGAAACGCCAATGAGGGGGAAAAATGGGAATCGTTAAGTAAGCGTCTTTCAAGTCGAGCCTGACCATCCAATCGGACTGTCGTAAGACATCGCGCAAGAGATGTATCCCTTCCATTTTGAAATGCCGATACACCAACCACTCGTTGAACTCCTTCAAATTTATCACGGGGCGACTGCCCCCATCGACCTTGTCTACCAAGAAAAGATTGCTTATGAAACCTGAGGGGTGCTCGCAAGCGCAACAAATCGCCCCTTTTTGGAGGAGGGCCGCGACCTCTTCGCTCACCAAAGCCGCATTTCTGGGAAAAGGTAATGGGGCGAGGACGCCGTAGCTGACACGGACGGCCATGGAACTCCATTTGGAAGCCCTGAACCGTCTGCAGCACCCAAGCATCGCTGGTAAGGGAGGCCCATGCAGGAAAAAACTGCGCCAGTCGCCCCCCCACACTCAAAGTCGCGGAAGGCAGTACACTCACCTCGACCACCGCCTTGTTGTTGGCCACGCTGACCTCCACGACCTCCGAACTTCTGCCCTCTAGTGGGGTAGAAATTGTTGAACCTAGCCTTGTCCTGATACTGGCCACGTCCGGAGCCTTGACCTCTATCCGAGCTGGCGCCCCGGCCGAACGAGCGGCCCCTGCCTCGTCCGGCCTTGTCGAAAACACGAGGTGCGAAGACCTTCTTAATATTGGATTGGGCATGATCCAGGGACGTGAAGGTGGCCACAAATTTCCCCAATTCCTTAATGAACGGGTCGCCGAACAAACCCCCCTGGGCCACAGCACCTGCCTCTGACGAGGCGAGCTCGCCCAGCTTGGGATCCACCTTAATAAGCAAGGAACGCCTCCGCTCCGTAGAAAGGGCGCAGTTGGCGTTGCCAGGGAAAATAACGGCTCTCTGGGCCCAGTTGGACAGAACCTCCGGGGAGATCGCATCGCCCGACACCTTGGCCTCCTCCGCCATATCCAAGATCCTGGTAAGGGGCCCGACAGCATCCAAAAGCTTGTCCTGGCAAGTGTGCCAGGACCTGTCGATTCCCTTCTGAGGGTCCTTGACGAACTTCTGAAGAAAGGTCGCCATTTTTGGGTCAATGTCCGGGGTCATGGCCACCTTGCCCTCCAACGAGGGCCGGGGACACTCCGCACGCAGGCGGCTCCTAGCATCCTTGTCCACCGGCTTTCTCAGCCTATTAGCGACGTACTGGGCCACCTTTTCACACGGGACCCACTCTGATGAACGGGGGTGGACGATGTTGTCCGGGTCCAGCATGTCCGACGGACCTGCGGAGGATGAGGGCTGAGAGGGCAGCCACGACCGGGAAGAACAGGCCTCCTCCTCCGAGTCCGGAGAGTCGTCGTCGTTGCGCTGCGGGTCCGGAGACATCGCAGGTGGAGAAAGCGGGGGAACCTCTGACGGGAGAGGAGCGGGAGGCTGCGCGTCCTCCAGGGCTTTGAAGGCACTCTTCACCCTAGCGAAAGCCGCCGAATCAACTCCCTCAGTGCAAGGCTTCTTGGGAGGAGGCGGGGTAGGGGACGAATCCGGCCCAGAGGCCGGAGCCGGCGCCAGAAGCAAGGCGGCAAACTTGGCATATGCCTCGTCCAGGCGTGCCGAAAGGCGTTGCTCCAGGGGGATCATGGCCTGGTCCACCGTGCGATAGATGGAGTCGTCGACCGCCTGGTAGAAGTCATCGTCCAACAGGACATAGTTCAGGGGGTCTTCCGCCGGATAGCTGTCCGCGTTCCCCTGCATAGCGAGGTAAATTAGGCTCTAGCAACGGGAACGGAAGACAAGACGAAATGACCCTCCTCCGGGCACTCTACGGTCTGGGGAGTCCCAGCGATATGGGTGGCCCAAGGCACACAATTAACGGGCAAAGCCCTGGAAACGCTGCAGCCCACAGAGTCTCGGGGCGCCTCCCGGCAAAGCGTTCCCACAGCACAATTACGACCCCGTAGGGTGTTCGTCAAAAAATACAAACCAAAGGGCGTCCAGAAAAAGGGGGGAAACCTAATTACGACCCCGCAGGGTGTCAGAGCCGGGAGGCTAGGCACGGGTCCGCTGGTGATAGGAGCGCGCCAGAACACTCTAGAAGCTCCTGGGAGCGGCCCTTCAGCAAACGAGACACCGGCCCCTGGTGGTAGCGCCACCACACCGCACACTACTGGGCAAGGATCGCGTAAGGAGCGCACTAGGCGTCCCGCGACCAATCAAGGGAATCTGTGGAGAAAGAACAAAAACCCGACACCCGGCCCAAAGGCCCAAAGCACCACACAGAAACCCAAAACCCAGGAGAGAAGGAAAAAACCAACTTAACTTGCTGCGAGCAGCGAAGAAAGAGGAGGAGACAAGTACAGTGGAGCATGATGGGAGACACCGGTGCATGGACACTGTGATAGGACTCATGTTTGACTTTTTTTTTCCCCCAAATGTTCATGGGAAAAGTAGTTGTGTTATTTTTCTTGCTGCTGTAGAGAATAAAGCGATGAAAGAATGGCATAATCCGAAGCCTCCGGTCCTGACATAGAATTCAATATCTCAGACAAAATACAGAATTAATAATAAAAGTATAGTTAGATCAAAATCATTTTTATATAATAAAGTATCAAGCTTTTTCCATAAAAGAAAAGAATGGGGCGAAAAAGGTGTGTGTTAGAACCCATAAAGAGTTCAAGTTCGAGAGCAAGAGTGTAATGGAGTATAAAGCTCAAATTCAATCAATCAGTGTCAGCTGTGCTTCCCATAAAGAGAGGCTCATGTAACTCAGTAGGGACTTGTGCTAATAAAGCAAAAAATAATCATACAGTAGCAAACCACAATCAACAATAAGTTCAAAAAGGTGGCAAATCAGCTTTCTACGTTCAGCAGGAAACCTCCAGCATTTAGCCTCAGGAGCAGGTTAGCGAATGGGTAAAAGCATAGAGGGGAAAGGCGTTAACCTACTCTAGGAACCCCCACTAATAGAAACAGTTGTAAGAAATGTTGCAGTCCATGTTGCATCTTCTCCTCTCATCCAATCAGCTTTCAGAATTCTTCTGAGAACAGACTCTCCTCTTCCTTTCCCATGTACTGGACAATAAACTACAGGCAGTTAACGAGAAGTGTGAACCAAGATTTGTAATTGTGACTACATAAGAAGCCTTTAGATTTGGACCTTCTTTCCCAATACCTTCTAATAAAATTAAATGTATGTTAGCTAAACAATGAACTATATAAAACAGAAACATTAGTTGTAAAAAGAGAATATTTAATACCACATTTTCCGTTACAATATGAGGAAACATTTTAAAAGGTCAACATTTGTATTCAAACTTTGCATTCTTGTCCGATTATTCTTCATTATTCATTTATCAATGAAGTTTTTGTAGCAGACATCTCAAAACATTATTGTTATTCACAAACATTTTTCAGATTCATGTGAAGTTTTTCATTAAAAGGCCCAGTCATGAAAAGGTCAACTTTTAAACATTTTTATGCTGATTTTAGCATCTCTTAGTCAAGTAATTTATGAAGCAAAGCTGCTTTTAAACATTTAGAGGCCTAGTATTGATATGTATAACTGATTACTATTTTTGCACATTTTTAAACATACATTCCAGGGGGATCATGGCCTGGTCCACCGCGCGATAGATGGAGTCGTCGACCGCCTGGTAGAAGTCATCGTCCAACAGGACATAGTTCAGGGGGTCTTCCGCCGGATAGCTGTCCGCGTTCCCCTGCATAGCGAGGTAAATTAGGCTCTAGCAACGGGAACGGAAGACAAGACGAAATTACCCTCCTCCGGGCACTCTACGGTCTGGGGAGTCCCAGCGATATGGGTGGCCCAAGGCACACAATTAACGGGCAAAGCCCTGGAAACGCTGCAGCCCACAGAGTCTCGGGGCGCCTCCCGGCAAAGCGTTCCCACAGCACAATTACGACCCCGTAGGGTGTTCGTCAAAAAATACAACCCAAAGGGCGTCCAGAAAAAGGGGGGAAACCTAATTACGACCCCGCAGGGTGTCAGAGCCGGGAGGCTAGGCACGGGTCCGCTGGTGATAGGAGCGCGCCAGAACACTCTAGAAGCTCCTGGGAGCGGCCCTTCAGCAAACGAGACACCGGCCCCTGGTGGTAGCGCCACCACACCGCACACTACTGGGCAAGGATCGCGTAAGGAGCGCACTAGGCGTCCCGCGACCAATCAAGGGAATCTGTGGAGAAAGAACAGAAACCCGACACCCGGCCCAAAGGCCCAAAGCACCACACAGAAACCCAAAACCCAGGAGAGAAGGAAAAAACCAACTTAACTTGCTGCGAGCAGCGAAGAAAGAGGAGGAGACAAGTACAGTGGAGCATGATGGGAGACACCGGTGCATGGACACTGTGATAGGACTCATGTTTGACTTTTTTTTCCCCCAAATGTTCATGGGAAAAGTAGTTGTGTTATTTTTCTTGCTGCTGTAGAGAATAAAGCGATGAAAGAATGGCATAATCCGAAGCCTCCGGTCCTGACATAGAATTCAATATCTCAGACAAAATACAGAATTAATAATAAAAGTATAGTTAGATCAAAATCATTTTTATATAATAAAGTATCAAGCTTTTTCCATAAAAGAAAAGAATGGGGCGAAAAAGGTGTGTGTTAGAACCCATAAAGAGTTCAAGTTCGAGAGCAAGAGTGTAATGGAGTATAAAGCTCAAATTCAATCAATCAGTGTCAGCTGTGCTTCCCATAAAGAGAGGCTCATGTAACTCAGTAGGGACTTGTGCTAATAAAGCAAAAAATAATCATACAGTAGCAAACCACAATCAGCAATAAGTTCAAAAAGGTGGCAAATCAGCTTTCTACGTTCAGCAGGAAACCTCCAGCATTTAGCCTCAGGAGCAGGTTAGCGAATGGGTAAAAGCATAGAGGGGAAAGGCGTTAACCTACTCTAGGAACCCCCACTAATAGAAACAGTTGTAAGAAATGTTGCAGTCCATGTTGCATCTTCTCCTCTCATCCAATCAGCTTTCAGAATTCTTCTGAGAACAGACTCTCCTCTTCCTTTCCCATGTACTGGACAATAAACTACAGGCAGTTAACGAGAAGTGTGAACCAAGATTTGTAATTGTGACTACATACGAAGCCTTTAGATTTGGACCTTCTTTCCCAATACCTTCTAATAAAATTAAATGTATGTTAGCTAAACAATGAACTATATAAAACAGAAACATTAGTTGTAAAAAGAGAATATTTAATACCACATTTTCCGTTACAATATGAGGAAACATTTTAAAAGGTCAACATTTGTATTCAAACTTTGCATTCTTGTCCGATTATTCTTCATTATTCATTTATCAATGAAGTTTTTGTAGCAGACATCTCAAAACATTATTGTTATTCACAAACATTTTTCAGATTCATGTGAAGTTTTTCATTAAAAGGCCCAGTCATGAAAAGGTCAACTTTTAAACATTTTTATGCTGATTTTAGCATCTCTTAGTCGAGTAATTTATGAAGCAAAGCTGCTTTTAAACATTTAGAGGCCTAGTATTGATATGTATAACTGATTACTATTTTTGCACATTTTTAAACATACATTCAGTTTAATATAAAGTGTATGTTAATTCTACGAATTTCATTTTAACTATATTATTTTGTATTTATGATAAAACTTTTTTCACTCTACATTGGATCATGTACAAATAGGTTGTGAAGAATTGCTTTGTATGTTATCTTTCATTTTATTTTTAAGTATTCCAAAGCTTGCAGATATAACTTTAGAATTCAGTTTGTTCCTTTGCTTACACAATGTCAGGGAAGCCAATAGCCAAGTACCTTATTAGTCCTGGTCACCGGCGGCTCCTCTGGTATGGCGGAGGAGCGTCACCCCCCTGCCCACAGAGGCAGACGAAAAATAAAATGATCGTCATTTTATTTTTTGTACGTCTGAGTCTTGTGGGCGGGTCCACAGCACTGCAGCAGGGGGAGATGGAGTGTTGGGCACTGCTGTCAGTGCGCATGACAGTTTCGCTGGCTGTCTTAGGATGACCAAACGGACATGCTCACTGACTTCCCTCCAACCCAGCTGCCTTACAGGGTGTAGAGACCAGCAGGCACAGGCTGCCAGCACCCAATGGAGCTCAAAAAAAGCCCGCACCACCCAATCCCGATGCTGCACTCATGGTGAGAGCAGCGCCAGGATTGGCCGCAGGGAAGTCTGGGAGCATGTACCCAGTGAAGCCGAAGAGCGGTGAGGTGAAGAGCACTTAGCACCAGGTAAGTGTTTTTTTATTTCTTTGTTAATTTGTTACTGCCCACCCACGCTGCCATACCTTTTTTATCGGACTCCAGCCGCTACTGGTTCTAGTCCTTTAGGTCAGAAAGTTTAGACATTTTTGATGAACAAGAGTCTGTATATATCCCAAGTGAAACCCATTCCCCATGTATGTGAATGCAGGTAGCGTAACACATTTAGCAAGGGAGGTTATTCCACATAATGTAACTTGTGCCACAGTTTGCTTTTGTCCACCAAGTCTAAAGCCATGCAGAAGTCAATGAAAGAAATATATAGTGGGACACCACTTTTTGTTTAACTAAATTTAGTGCCAACATCTGCTAAAAGAAGTTATTTTCTGTCACCCATCGCCTCGCCCTACAGCTGGTTTGTTTAAGTGCGATCCACCCTCTCGTCTCTACCCAGTCATAGAATTCTTGTAGAGGCCTTGCAGTCTGTCTCGAAGTGCAATAAGCCTATAGTTAGCTATGTCTGAATCGTGACACATTTTATTTTCATATAAATCCCTAGTTTACAGTACCAGGGTACACAGGGCCTGAAAGTTAAAGTGTCTCCCAAGGTTTGTAGGACTTATTTTGCCACTCTGAGAGTGACAACATACAACATGGTTCCCAGTCTGCCACTGCAGACTGAAAGCAGTACAAAAGGGGGTGGTGATGGACAGAGCATCTGAATCAATCAAACACTCACACCCAGTCAAAAGATCAGGGTTTAATCCATCACCGTTCTTTAGCCCACTCTGCCACCCCAGTTCAGACATGGCTATATACAAATCAGTCTGACCCTGTGCCTCATGGGAACAGTCCAGCCCGAACTGCCAAGCCATGTCTTCCCTGGACCGGAAGCAAGCTTCCGAGGACCGGTTTCTGGCATTACAGCCGTCTTCAGCCCGGCTTGCTTGAATCCAGTGGCAAAGTGAGCAAGGGACTCACGTCTGAGCATACCCTGCCACACTTATGGTGGCCAAAAGCAGTACAAAAGGGAGTGGTGATGGACGGAGCATCTGAATCAATCAAACACTCACACCCAGTCAAAAGATCAGGGTTTAATCCATCACCGTTCTTTAGCCCACTCTGCCACCCCAGTTCAGACATGGCTATATGCAAATCAGTCTGACCCTGTGCCTCATGGGAACAGTCCAGCCCGAACTGCCATGCCATGTCTTCCCTGGACCGGAAACAAGCTTCCGAGGACCGGTTTCTGGCCATGTTAAAAAAATATAGGTCCAAATGCTGTGCAATTGCATCTTTTGGGGCTTCCATATGGGGTTACGCCTCCGTCAGCAAAATCCAACTTGTGGAAAATAGATTCTTTGTTGTCAGTTCCACAGTCAACCCCAACTCTTTCTATACATTCTGAATTAGGTGTAGGCTACATCACAGATCAACTAAAAGCAGCCCCCCTGATCTGCTGGGCAAATACTTGGCTTAATGAGGAAATCACCCTCAACCATCTTATCCTCAAAGATTGCCTAGCTCTGGAGAAGGCAGAGGAAATCCCATGGCTGGCATACGTTAGAGCGGCGTGTGTCAGACTGGGTCGACCTGAACTATATACAGCCCCAGAGGGTATTAAGAAAGAGGATGTGGTTTGGATCAAACACAACTTTAGAACACTGCTGGAGGCAGAGAGGGAGGAAGAGGATCTTAAAAAAAGGGGTGCAAGAAGTATTTATCTTTTACAGACGTCCACCTTAATAGAACCTAATTTAAGGATTGTCACGAAACCTTTCCACCGTTTTCTGTTGATTAGATTTAGGTTTAATTTAATACACCTCACTTTAGGTTCCTTTCCGCACTGGGCTAAACCTGAAGATTCTGCACCATGCTCCTGTGATAATTTTTCCACACAAGATACACTTCATTTAATTATGTTCTGTGAAAAGTTTTCTGTATCTCGCAAAAAATTTCTACTCCCAATATTACGAGAAGCAGGCTTCTTGCAAGTAAGACCAGCCCTCCTTTACTTGCAACTTCTGAGTAGTGTGCATACCATTTTTAGTGTAGCAAGTTTCCTGGTGGCTGCAGTGAGGATTAATAGAAAAAGCATGAACACCTGTTTACTTGAAAGCATAGTAGGAGGAGTAGGGGGAATTCAGTGATAAACTATGAACACAACAGTTGCACTTTCGTTTTAAATTGTATTTTTCTTTAATGTGGTGTTACAAAGTTTAATATTTGCACAAATCATGAATTGTAAATATTGTGTATATATATGAACATTAAGAAACACTACGGTGGGGGAGGACCTAGGGGGAATTTATAGACCAAGCTGTGATACAGCCCCAACGAACCTATAAACAACAAAAGGGTATCAGAGGGTCTCAGAAACAAATAATGGCCAGAGGTGTACAGAAGTTGTCCAGACACCCACCACTCAACAAATGATTCGGCACCAAAAAATCTCAAGAGGTGAGGAGAATACCCATCAGTCACCATTCGGATCCGCCCTTCATCATTTGGGATTTTGTCCGGACCACCCGTCTGAGGAAATCAATGCCACAATCAAAGGTCGACCCGGTGGTAGGGGGTCCCTTAAGTGGTGTTTACAATAACAGTGTGGTCTACCACTCGATGTTAGTGAGTGGACAAAGGGTTGGACTGGGGTGTGCAGTGCAAGAAAAAGTGAGTGTGAAGAAACCAAGACAAAAAGGTGTGTTAAAATTGGTTAGGAAAAGCACTAGATCTGTAAGGTGACTGGCCTCACCCCACCTGGCAGCGGCTCAGGGGAAAATGAAGCACCGCTCTTTCCGTCGGTACTTCTGGGCCGGCATCCAAGCCGACTGGGGAGCCAGTCGGCTCGGATGCCGGCCCAGAAGTACCGACGGTGGGGTGAGCCCAGTCACCTTACAGATCTAGTGATCGACACAGACTGTGAGGGCATTAGGATTACACAGGTGACCTTATGCACTTGTTTTCCATCTCCGTATGTCACTTTTCTATTTTCACTTATTACTTTTGTCACGCTGTGCAGTAGCTCTTACCTGTTCAGTCTCTGGTCCTGATGAATGCATGGACGCAATAGTCCCCATAATGCAGAAACATGTTGACCACCCTCACCTCAGGCAGTCTACATAATTAGACTACCTAAGGTCTTGTCTATTTTAATCTTGGTATTTGAAGCACACATTGAATAAATTACACTCAGTGCTTTTCCTAACCAATTTTAACACACCTTTTTGTCTTGGTTTCTTCACACTCACTTTTTCTTGAGATTTTTTGGTGCCGAATCATTTGTTGAGTGGTGGGTGTCTGGACAACTTCTGTACACCTCTGGCCATTATTTGTTTCTGAGACCCTCTGATACCCTTTTGTTGTTTATATATATGAACATTTGCAAAATCTTGCACAATCTTTTATTTTTATCTGTATATAGTATCGTTTTAAATTGTAGCTTCCTTAGTGGCGCTATAAAGCTCGTTATATGCACAAATCATGAACTGTAAATATTGTGCATATGTAGGAACAGCTGCTAAAACCTTGCACACCTATCTATTTTGTATACTACATCCTGGATTTTTATTGCAACTTGTATGTATGTATGTTTGATGCTGCTTTTATGATTTTAATTAATCGAAATAAAGACTTTTGACTGACTGAATTGCATATAGCCATGTCTGAACTGGGGTGGCAGAGTGGGCTAAATAACGGTGATGGATTAAACCCAGATCTTTTGACTGGGTGTGAGTGTTTGATTGATTCAGATGCTCCGTCCATCACCACCCCCTTTTGTACCGCTTTTGGCCGCCATAAGTGCAGCAGGGTATGCTCAGACGTGAGTCCCTTGCTCACTTTGCCACTGGATTCAAGCAAACTGGGCTGAAGACGGCTGGAATGCCAGAAACGGGACCTCGGAAGCTTGTTTCCGGTCCAGGGAAGACATGGCTTGGCAGTTCGGGCTGGACTGTTCCCATGAGGCACAGGGTCAGACTGATTTGCATATAGCCATGTCTGAACTGGGGTGGCAGAGTGGGCTAAAGAACGGTGATGGATTAAACTCAGATCTTTTGACTGGGTGTGAGTGTTTGATTGATTCAGATGCTCCGTCCATCACCACCCTCTTTTGTACCACTTTTGGCCGCCATAAGTGTGGCAGGGTATGCTCAGACGTGAGTCCCTTGCTCACTTTGCCACTGGATTCAAGCAAGCCGGGCTGAAGACGGCTGGAATGCCAGAAACCGGTCCTCGGAAGCTTGTTTCCGGTCCAGGGAAGACATGGCTTGGCAGTTCGGGCTGGACTGTTCCCATGAGGCACAGGGTCAGACTGATTTGCATATAGCCATGTCTGAACTGGGGTGGAAGAGTGGGCTAAAGAACGGTGATGGATTAAACCCAGATCTTTTGACTGGGTGTGAGTGTTTGATTGATTTAGATGCTCCATCCATCACCACCCCCTTTTGTACTGCAGACTGAAAGGGCAGTTTTAAAACTGCTAACTTGACTTTGCAATTTCACCAATGGCAAAGTCCAAACCTCCCTTTATAATATATATGTAATGCCTAAGGTAGGCCTATTAAGTCCTAGGGCATGGTGCTGTATATTAATAAGTAGCACATGTATTTTTCTGTGTACTAACAATAAAACCCCAAAATTCTCGTTTCTGTGAAAAGGCTAGGAGCCCCATTGAAAGTACAGAGTTAAATGCTGACATTTCAGCTGCGCTAACTTCTGAATAGGACAACTAAAGTTCATACACCAATGTATCAAAATAATTGTCAAATTAAATATGACTTAATGCTCAAGTCAAATTTAATGTAACGTTTGAATAAATGCAATTTTTAGAAAGTTGCCACTCTGTTGCCCAAGTTTTCCTTTGGTCATTTGCAAATGCTGGCCACAAGACAGACTTCTGCCCACCTGGGGGGAAATGTGAATGACTCCCGGTAGTGGGGACAATAGAGGTCTGCTGCTGGAAGAGGTGTTACCTCTCCCTGCAGGAAGCCAAACATGGTGCGACCCCAAAAGGTGAGCTTTATACTGGAAGCCACCTTTGAAGGGGCTAATGTTGAACACACATGAGAGGGGCTACTCTTTTCTTTAGGTAGATGGGCTGGGGTCGGGGTCAACTCCAGTTCTCCAGTTTCTTCCTGGGCTTCAGTCTTCTGTCCCTGCCTGGAGCATGGACCAAGTACTGCTTCCTATTGCCAGTGTCCTTCCGCTGGCCTCATGCTCCTGCTGGTCCATTTTTTTTTGCTTTTCTGCATGCACACTTAGTGTGCATGCGTCTGCATCACCTCTCCTTCACCATCCAACCTCTTCCCACTCTCTATGGTGTTTCCCTTCCCTCCACCCTCAAAGCTGGTTATCTCCATCTTTAGAACACCAATGATAATATTCTCTACGTACATTTCAACTCCAGTATTTAAATACAGACATAATGTTGTGCCCACAGCTCAGGGTGTGTGAAGAGTTTCTTCTTCCTTTGCTATTTAAGCTGCCTTAGAAAGGGCTGTGAATTACTGAGTGATTACCATGCTCTGCCTTTCATTGCCTCCATTAAGGCATTGCTCAAACCTGTTCAATAGGGAATGTCAGTATTGGTCTGAAATGTCAATCTTTTTAACATTGTGGTGTTAGAGATGTGGTCCAGGCACACTTAAATCATGGGAAGAGTTCATAAATGCCACAACATTGACGTTGCGGCAAACTGTACACCATCACAGGGAGCTTTTTTCCTTGGAGCTGAAGAGCCCATCAGCACAGCAGCCAGCAGTGACCACTTCTTCCCCTCCCGTCCCCACTTTTTCACCACAAGATAAGCAACATTTGATTGGATCTGGACCTCATGCTGTCCGCAGACTGCCACATATTGCGAAACCATGCCCTTTAAACAGTGCCCTCGCCTCCGTAACAGTATAAAATGCTCTATTCGGTTCAGAAATAGGACACTGTATCACAGCGGCGGCTCCTCCGCTATGGTGGAGGAGCGTCGCCCCACTGCCCGCAGAGGCAAATGAAGCATAAAATGCAGATAATTTTATTTTTCGTCCTGTGAATGAGTCTTGGGGGGCGGGGACACAGCAATGCAGCGGAGGAGAGGGAGTGTTGGGCACGGCTGTCAGTGTGCATGGCAGTTTGGCCGGCCATCTTAGGACAGCCAGACCATCATGCGTACCGACATCACTCCAACCCAGCAGCATTGCTAGGGTGAGAACAATAGCAGGCAGATCCTCCCAGCCGCCTGATGGAGCGCAAAACAAGCCCGCTCCGCTCAAACCCGACACTGGTCTGATAGATATGAGAACAACATCTGGATTGGCCGTAGGGGAGGCTGGGAGCTTCAGCCTGTGCCTAGAGGAGCAGAAGACTGGCGAGCAGAGCAGCGAAAAGATTAGCAGGTACATTTTTGTTAATTTATTGTTTCATTTGTTACAGCCCCCCCACCCTGCCCCCGTCACTGCCTCACCACATTTTCCCTGACACCAGCCGCTAGTGCTGCAGCGTCAGACTGCAATGCTTTAATAATATCTTCTAAGATTAGAAACTTGATGGTGTGTTCATAGTTTGCGTGGTGTAATGCCTAACCTTGGGCAGAGTTTGCGGAATTGCACTATGCGCAGCTACGCGAAGTGCAAATAAAAACTCTGCCACACTACGCGGTGATTGCACAGTGCCGGATGCTTGTCCGCACTGTGCAATCATTGTGAACAGCACCATGCACAGCGCAAGCTTAACTTTTCTGTTGCTTGAGTAGATTTTTACTGGAGCAGCACCTTTCCCAACGCGAACGAGCAGTTTCTCAACGCCACCGGTTGGGGCATACACTACCACTCGCAATGAGAAACCTGACCCCTACGCATTGAGAAATCTCAGCGGGAGGTTTATTTTCCATGCTTGCGCTTGCCAACTTGATGTTGATGATCGCGAACGAGGAAAAATCTCGCCGGGAGGTGGCTTTTCCTCGCTCGCGAATTTGACATTGGTGAACGCGAGGAAGGAAAAAAACTCTGCTCTGCTGCGCAGAGCGGAGTTTTTTGGAACCCTGCGTAGCAGAGTGTGGGAAACTCTGCAAACTCATCGAATGGATGGGAGTTCACCGCTCAGGGTTAGTAATGCCCTTGAAATTTTCAGAATTACCCTGAAAAGTGGTGCGAGATCAAGTCGCAAACTCCCATGGCAAGTTCTTAGCAATAGAATGCATTTTGAATTAAAACGAGAAATCAGCCACAGCTAAAGTGAAGGTTTCTGTCATTAATTCCACAGGGGTCATGCATTGTTACAAACATGTGAAGGCTGGTGCAGATTAATTTCCCTATGCATTTTATGCATTTTCCAGTTCATAGTGGCCGCCGCTGATATTTGTGTTTTTGTTGTTCCAACTCTCTAATTTTGCTGTGCTGGTTGCAGAAAACAGGCCTTGGCGACCCGTCGAGCAAAGATGGATCCAATACCACTAATATGTGATTCACAAAGGCACTCCAGTGGTAATAGAGATTTGCAAGGAAGCATTTCAGTGACTGGACACCCTCTGGGGTGATTAGCCACTCTCTATAAATCCGAGTTGATCGGTTGATTGATTTTATCTAGAGCATTTTTACAGTTTAAGAGTTGTGCCTTGTGTGCTTGCGCCAAGCTGTGGGAAAACATACAACATTAATAAATTAGGTTTACGGTAGCAAACACAAGCAGAGTACCCCTCAAAGACGTCTGCCTGTAGGTATAGTGATAGGGGCTCTATTCGTACAGATGCATGCCTATGTTTACTCAGGGACATGCCATCCAGTGAACATAAATGCTAGCAGCGGCGGCTTCTCCGTAATGGCGCAGGACTGTCGCCCCACTGCTCAAAGACAACACTTAAAAAATAAAATGATAATAAAACAATTTTATTATGATTTCGTTTTTTAAATGACTGGGTGAGCCATGCATGTGTAGGGAAGGGCGGGCCGGCCATGGCAGGGAGGAGGAGGGGTGGGCACTGTAAGTGCACATGTCGGTTCGGCTGGTCAAACAGACATGGGCACTTAGGTTTCTTCAACTCAGCTGTATTCTACAGCCGGATGGAGAAACAGCACAAACTACCTGTGCCTGAGCAAGGATCAAATCAGCCCACTCAGGCAAATCCTGGTGCTGCTCTCATAGCATAAGAGTAGTGTCTGGATTGGATGGGGAGTCTGTCCAGGGACGGCTCGGAGCAGCAGAAGACCAGGGTAGCATAAGGAGGCCAGACGCATAAGGTAAATCTTTTTTTAATAATTCTTAATAATCCCCCGTGTCCAACCTTCCCCCAACCCTCATCCCCTGCTGCTGAATATTCACAGCCACCACGACTGAGTGCTAACCACATGGTATTTGTATAAACATAAATATAAGAGCATAATGACTATGGTTTAAACCATTCGAGTATCACCAGACATGAGTGCATGCAAAATTGCATTGTCGTCACATATTGTTAGGATAACTCCGCATACCACAGTGGTATTTTCATCCCTACGGTTCCAGCCTGGGTCTTGATTCTGTAGTAAAGTTTCCCACAACGGACGTCTGTGGAATATAAATAATCATCGAATGAGGTTGAAATGTAAATGATTGTTCTGAGTTGAAATGAAATGAAAAGTGTATTTATAAAGCGCTCAATTGCCCGAAGGCATCTTGGTACTGCCTTTACTTAAGTCCATGTGAAGAGATTGGATCAGTGAGTGAGGGGGTGGTCAGGCAAGGCCAACTATTGGCCAAAGAACCAGGTGTTTAGGGCTTTCCTGAATTGAAGAAGATATGCCATTGCCTTTAGTTTAAAGGGGGAGGGAGGGGTAATCCATAATTTGGCAGCCCAAGTAACAAAGTTTCTGCCTCTCCCGGAGGATTTTCTGAATTTGGGAACAATTGTGGTCTTGTCTGCAGATCAACACAATGGCCTAGAGGGCCACTTTGATATCAGTCCCTCCTTCCTGAGATGTAGCCCCATAACATAACTTTGACTAACGGGATGCCTGAGGGTTATTCTATAATGGCCGAAATGTCTGTGAAAATATATGTTACATTTAATAAAAAGAACACATTTTCTCAACTACAGCATTGTGAGGTTCTGCTGTGCTTCTCATTATTGTGCAGCTATACACATTCTGCATGATGTGTTCACAATGACTACTGCTTTCCTCCAAATGGATATGTAATTAGATGTTTTAGTACCTATCAAATCAGTCTACTTAAAAAAATTGGAAAGGGAGAAATCTGATGTGCACAATCCTCCCCCAACACCCACCTCCTGCTGTCCAATCTTTTTATAACGTCCCCTCACCCGCTACCCCGACACATTCTTTGATTCCCACACTCCTACCTCTTATTGCTTGTGGCCACCCCTAGCACTGTTTTAAGGCATATTGCACAGCAGTGCAGCTGCTGTGCACCACGCTTAAAGTGAATAAAAACAAAGTGCTATGGCGTAGGCAACCCTGGCAGCACCATAGGACTTTAGTTTTTGTTTACGGTTAATTCGCGGTGCACTGAAGCCCATGGTGCTGTGCAACATATTTTAAAAACATTGACAATGCCAATCTGTCTCACATTGGTGAAATCGATTGGCTTTGCCAATGCTTGTTTTGGGTGGTTTTGGGGTCTGTTTTATGGCCTAGAACCGGTTTTTACTGTTGATTTTCCGATATTACCACAGACGTTGGCTGAAATAACCATACCCTGCACAACACCTATACAATATGTGTTATCAATTTCAAAACTGCCCTGGTGTGACCCCGTGGGCCACATTTTAAGCAAAAGGACTCGCTAATAGGGGCAACTTTTAAGTTGGAGCCCGGCCTATATTCTGTCCCAGCCGAACCCTGTCCTTCCAACGAACCATGACCATTGGATTCTTAGAAATAATTACACATAATTGCTCTCACTTCCTGTCAACCTTATTTTTTTTACTAAAAGCACAAATCATGTCTTATAATGTCTGTCTCCAGGCTGTACATACTTGCTACAAGTCCCAGCGTGCGTGCCAGTCCACAGTACTGTAACTGTACTCAAATCATCTAATGTATGTTGTGCATCGGATCTCGTGAGCCCGCGGGGTGTGCACGTTGTTGCTAGATGAAGACAGTGCACATGTCAAAGGCTGGGCCCGTCTGCTCCATGGCGGGGTCACTGTAGGTCACACACCCGTACAGAAGTCGTGTTGCACGCGAGGCTGATAGTCACTGTTCCATCAGAGTTATCAGACTGCGTCATGCGTGCAGAACGCCATGCTTGCAAACCTGGCCTTCAGTTCGACTGAAGCGGTTTAATATTAAAATATCGGGATTTTTTAGCGACCTATTATAGTATCATGTCCAGAATATCGACTACCAGCTTACTGCCTTGGTGCGCATGTAGAGATAACTATAGTTTACTATTCATACCTCCACATGAACATAGCTTGACAATATATATATGTACAGGTATGTGGCTGAGAAGATCAGTGAATCAATATTTAAGTAATTGCATCCCTTTGCGATACGCTGGTAGTCCATATTCTGGACACAACATTATTTCAAGTGCATAATAAAATCTCAATAAAGTGATACAATACAGACAATACATTTGGGTGAAGTTTGAAAGACTTAAAATGTATTTATTTAGTAATGCAGCCTGATTCTAGACATGTTGCCCTACTGACTTGCAGCGTAATGTAATGCGTATTGTAGTTTCCGAGCTTATTGACCTGCGCTCGCATTAGTGACCTCTGTTTAATGTACAATACTGCTGGATCCATCCAGTTTTAAAATGGGCAAACACAACGTTTTTCCTTTTTATGCTCCTATTCTTGTACAAATTTCTAAATCGAGCATTGAAACCTGCCCCCTAACGGGTGCAAATCATAATGTCACCCTGGAGCTTTAGCACTTGATAAAGTACTAGGTTCTAAATCATGCCCTAAATATGGAAGGAATGAGCATGGTGATGGACATATTATAAGGATAAAGTATACCTTTCTCTGCACAAAAGGGATATCAAACTTCCACGTTCATGACTTTATAACTGACCATGACGTTTAGCTTTAAGCTACTATATCGTTAGTGACTTAAAATATCGTATTAACATAAAGCCAGAGTTAATTTATCCCTAATTGCTTTAACATTAATCATTATTTAGGTCGCACATGCCATGGTGAAACATTTGAGAGGGGCGTGGCTTGTAAACAAACATGGCGGACACGATCTCATTTTGCTCACGCCCGACACTCAGAGATCCGTCTTTCTCGCTCGCTGCATCTGCCTCCATCCTTGTTGCATCGTCCATCAGCAGAGGCGTGGGTGCACCTGCAGCGCCTGAGGCCTTCCTGCGTAGGCGGCTCCTGCTCACTTGAGCCTCAGCATGGCTGGAATTGAGGAGGCCGCCTGCGTGGGGAGGCTGGGTTCAGCCTCTGGGCCAGTTTACGCTTGGCCCTTCCTTCTTGAACATCAGAGGGTGCGAGGATTTTTTTGGACAATGGGCTAAGGAGGGGCGGGACTACCTGCCTGGCCCTTCCCACGTTTTTGGCTCCGGTTTGGTAAATGTATTCAAATAAGAAACAGCAGGCATATTACCAACAACTAGCGATAATTATCGCTATGTTGGCTTAGCGGGAATATTCCTACCGCCGCCCTTCACCTGTTTTTATCGCTGAGATACCTTGCTATTATCAAGGTTTATCTCAGAAGCGATAAAAAACGGGCGAAATGCGTGAATATCGCTGTCAATACAGCGATATTCAGGCATTACCGTGACAATGCTCTTAGTCATGTTATCCACCTCTCATTGGATAACATGGCTAAGAACTGGTCAGGGCAGGCATTAGCTTTTGGAGATATTCGCGTTTAGCGCGAATATTTCCAAAACTACGCCTGTGTTGATCATAGGCGATAGCGATTGCAGCGACTGTTTTCAGTCGCTGACATTTTGGTACGCCCACTTTGCATGTCATTAGCGATAATTATCGCTGACATGCAAAGCGGGCCCCAAAATGCCCGCTATCGCCTACAAGCTGTCGCTAACTGGTGTTAGCGACAGCTTGGTAATGGGGAGATAAAATTATCGCCGCTTTAGATGGAAAAAGTCCAGCTAAAGCAGCGATAATGGCCCTTGGTAATATGCCCCAGAGATTGGAGGTATCATTGCGATGAGCGAAGGCAGGAACAGGCGATTCCAGAGGCGGTACTTAGGAAGGTGACAGGTCAAGGGAAATACAAGGCTACTGAAAGTATAACTCAGAACTACACAGAACAGGAGCTAGATATAAACTGGGACAAGGAGACAGACAAGAACAAGACTTGATCAAAGTAAGGGCTGTATTGGCATGACAAGAGGTCGTTTAGTAGATTGGGGAAATGCCCTTTGGATTGACACCAGCAGATTGCTCTTAACAACAGTCATACAGCAAAGTCATAGCGTGGGCCTGCTATTATACAGACTGTCGTACTCTGTGTAAGTTGGATCCACACCGACAACAACACTGAGACAGGTAAGACTTCAAAGGACCTTTGCTCAACAACAGAAGTCTTTCACTAATCTGATCAGAATGGAGACCATTCACGGTCACACTGTAACTGTATATGGACTACAACAGACAGTGGACCAAATCTGGAATGGAAAAAAAAGAGGGGAAACCAGGACATGGGAAGTATAAACAGGGTTTCAGAAATCAAAAGTAGGAATACTGGGATCAGGAGCAAGCTGTACACCCCAGACACAAGGACAAGAAGTGCCCTTGGTCCAGGAAAACTGAAATTAGGATGCAGAACAAGGACTTCCTAAATGTACTCAGCAGGAGTGGGAAAAATCAATGCCCTGCTGTTACATACAATAACAGAGGTCAGAACAAAAAATCAGAACAAGGAAGTAAAAGGGATCAGTGCAAACTCAGCAAACAAGTTGTCAGAAGACCAAAAAGAAAAACTCAGAATGCAGGATGGGAGGAAAGAAAAATAGTCAGATAAAAGGTGAGACTGTGAAGCAAGGAAAACTCATTAAGCACAAAGCTGGACAGGGCAGCCACTGTAAAGCATGACACTGAAAAAAGCAGTCACAGGAATC
Source organism: Lissotriton vulgaris (assembly GCF_964263255.1). Classification (NCBI taxonomy): domain Eukaryota; kingdom Metazoa; phylum Chordata; class Amphibia; order Caudata; family Salamandridae; genus Lissotriton; species Lissotriton vulgaris. The sequence goes on along the minus strand of NC_141700.1, from coordinate 696,097,096 downwards.
TGGACTCCTGTCAGGATGTCTAGGTTCAGCAGTGCAGGCAACTAGAGAAGACAGCAGGAGCTCCCATTATTGGGAGCTGAAGCATGCGTTCGGAGTGCAGAAGTCCTACTCTCCTCTCTGGGACTGGTGAGTGCAGGGCTGGCTAGCCCACATGTTGGGGACCTGCCGGAGTGTCTCTGGAGTGGGTCTCCACTGTTGAACTTAAGTTACTGCAGTCACATGTGGGAGCTTTACTCAGATCCTAAAATAGGCGACACAGCTTCCTCTCCATTGCCACCCAGGTAATTCTCCTTTACTCTCATCAGCATGGCCTACCTTCATGGCATCCTCCACAGGGCCATGTGTCCTTCCCTCTAACATGTGGGTATACGCTCAGACTTACTCAAGCGACCTTTCCAATCATCTCCTTCCTCCTGTTCAATCTGAAGGCCTGGTGATTCACTGTTCCTGCTGGCAGTAGAGATGCATCAACTCCAGGGCCACCCTGGACTACATGCCTGTGTGTGTGGGGGGGGGGAGGGTGGGGGGGAGGTGCAGGGCTTTAACGTGCTGGCTGCTGGTCAGGGGCCCGATCTAGCAGCCGCTCAGTGCTTTTGAATTCCCTGACCTACATTTGACGCGTTATTGGTTCGGTGGAGAGTTTTGGTTAAGGACGGGAAGAAATGGCGCTCATGCAGGTGCATAATGGAGTTTAAACATGTGACAGGTGAATATGGTGCTGCCAGGTCTGGGGAAACAAACACAAACACAAACAGCCCCTGCGAGTGTGTAGGTGGCACCCACACTGTAAAAGATTAGAACCAAGTCCTGTGCACACATGTCTAGATAAATGGTTCAAGTGTATAAACTGTTATCAATGTACTATTTGTTCAAAATTACGAAGGTAGACATCAGGAAAGTCTTTAGGAATGTATTTATATATCCAACCATAACAATTTAGAAAGAAAAAACAACCAGCCGACATGTGTTTCGTCACAACGCAATACAATTGTGTCTCTTAAGGGCTGGGAAGGACACAAAGCATAAGGTGTAATATATAAAAACAAAAACAGAACAAAATAATAATAAATGGGCCCAAAATTTGGCGCAAAGTACAGGGGACAAAATGGTGACTTAAGATGCTGAAACCACCTCCCATCACGTGGAAACCCAGATGGTGTAAAGAGATACATGACGTGAATCACTGCACAAAGTGAGAAGCGTCTCGTGTCATCACACACGTAAAATTGTAGTGACATGGAAGGAAATTTCTAAATAAAAATTTCTATAGACATGAAATGCATCACAGTATAATCATCCTAATAGATAAGCTAATAACTAGAGAATAAACATAACGCTCAACATGGTGGCGACATGTGCCAGAAAGTGAGTGCTAGTATCCAAGGTGACTGTAGATTAAAAGCGTCACAAATGTAGTATGCCACAATGGAAAACAACTGAAAGCGGTCAACTATGGAAAGGAGCAATAGCTGGACAAGAAACCGGAAGCATGTTAGCACCTACACAGAGGGTCGCGTAATGCACGGCATGTTTAAAGGATTCAAAAGAGAATAGGGGAAAAACAAACGAGCGACAAAGACAAGTGGGCGCTTACATGTTCATGTAAAAACGTACTGTCGGATGAGGCGCCAGGACTAAACAGTGGCACAAAGCAACAAGGACAGCCAGCCAAATATAGTTGTGTATAAACTAATCAATAGAAAGATTATCAAAGTTCACCCGTGGTATGCAAAATAAATTTGTCCTAACGCAACCAACATTAGCATGCGTTCATGCACTAGCTGGGACCAAAAGCAAAGGAACAAAAATACCTGTTCTAGAAAAGTAATCTGAGGTGCGCAAGTCTGGAGAAGCAAGACATAATAAAAAAACATTATAATAGGAAAGAGGCACAACCATTAACTCAGAAAATTACTGCGAATATGCAAGCAAGTGTGGCTAGGAGTAAACACTCACTGTGACCGGTGATACTTCCAACCTGGTAAAAATGGGGCCTTCAAAGGAGATAACCGCAATGAAGGTGCAAATCTGTCCCTCCTCCGTGTTTCAAAAGTATTCTGAATACACATGCGAGCGGACGTGTAAGTCCGTGAATCGGGAGATCTGAAAAACGGGAATTGGGTTACAAGGGACCAAATTGGAAGGAGGTTCAGGGCAGTGGAAGCGGCGAGTAAGCATGGGCGAATTTTGCGAATCTGGCGTTCGCGAATTTGCGTATTTGCGAACTCGCAATCCGCAAAATTCGCGAATTCTCGCAAATTTGCGGATTTTTTTGTTTTTATAGTGTTCGCAAGGGTTTCTGCCAGTTCGCAAGGATTTTGTACCAGTTCGCAATTGCGAACTTACTTGTCCGCACGCAACGGTCGCGACTATGTTGTTTCTACGTCTGGTTCATCATCACAGGTTCACAGCACCCTCTGTTTCAACACTGCCACCCTCTGTTTCACCCATGCCACCCTCTGGTACATCAATGCCAGCCTCTGGTTCATCATCATCACTGTAGATTATGGGGGGAAAAAGCAAGCACTTCTGCCCTGCTTCAACTGACATGAATTAATTTGGGGTTAATTTATTAATGTGTCACTGTTTTAAAATTCCAGTCTGGCACCTGCTTCCTTATCTGTAATTTGCTTTCTGTTGCAGTGCAATTTCTTTTCCCAGGACCTTTGTGGCCTACTTGTAGCTATTCTATGATCCGGCTGTGAGGGTCAGAGCAGGGTCATACAATTGTTGCAACTAGCAACTGAACTCTGGAGGGGCCCCAGTCAGGAAGCACTACAGGGAATGGTTACTAATGATGAATTTGAACTTTTGCACCTGCTGAGTGCTTTCAGTTTAGCAAAACTTGTTTTTCTGCAGAACAGCAAATGTAATGCCCCAAACAAACTTACTTGTGAAAGTTGATTTCTAATCCAAAAGTGATCCAAAGAAAGTCAAAAGGCCTCAAATCCAAAAAAGGGTAGGCAAATGTCAACCTGAGGAGTTATTCTGATAAAAATCATCATTTTCAGAAGGTCTATGCTGCTTGCTAGTGGATTTCTTGTGCAGAATTGCAAATTTTGTAATTTCGCGAGTGCGAGATTGTTGCTGCCCGCCGCACCTACATGTTCGCAATTGCGAACTTACGCCACACGCCGCAAAATTGTATCACCAAGAAACAAAAATACGCTGCGTGCGAATTTGCGAATTTTTGGTAAATTCGCGAGCGTTCGCGGATCGCGAATTTACCGAAAATCCGCAAAATCCGCGAGCGGAACGGATTTTGCACCCATGCTTAGCGGCAAGCGTACTGTGGGCTTACCTTTTGCTCCCTGGAGTCGGCGGAAGATAGTCACGTCCCGAGATCCAAAATAATGGAAAGTGACGTTGAAAGCGGAAACGCTTTAAGCAAAAAGTTTGATCAGTAAAAACGGAAGCCTAGACCATGTAGCCTGGTGTGAGAAGCTGAAGTGCTTCAGAACCAGAATTGTCATCACCGCTTGGAAGCGGAAGTGCTTCAAACCCAGAATTGTCGTGAATGTTGAAACGTGAATCCTAAAGCAAAGACCCTGCCAGATCAGAGTTGCGAAGGGGGTAAAAAGACGGTAGATTGGGAAGTTGACAGAACCAATCGTATATCGTTAGAGCAAGCGTTTGCATGCGATGAAAACTCAGTATTAAAGAGGCAAAGTGTCAAGCATGTTTTAGGTAGCGATTCATAAAGCCTATACCATAATGTGTATTACGACAAACACGCTCAAAGTGACATGAGAAGACCTCACCAACAGGGTTACTATGACAAAAAGGATTATTGCTGTAACAGTATACAATGGCTGAAACATCATATAGAGTGGGGAAAATTATATACGTTATATTACAAAGTGACATAATAGCATGCCAGAAATTCAGAGGCCAGAATATAAAACTGTTAGTTACAAAAATAGCACAATCTTGGTACAGTAAATCAGTTGGGGGACAATAATACAAGTGATCACCTGGTATAAAGTGCACTTTACAGAAAAAGATGCATACATGTAAATTCAATACAGTCAGAGAAAGACACTCCAGAACATGCCATAATGAATGTGAAGATAAAGGAATGTACCTTGCGCACTCAGATTCTGTTTAGCGCCTATTTTTCGATATGTGTGCAATGTTGTTGTTAATGCCCACTGAGCATATGCGAACAATGAATTTGGGAGGCCCAGCCCCACAAGGGCGACTAGGACTACAACATGCACCAACGTTTGAAATGTTTTTCGCAATAATCAAATTAAATCCATTTTCTCATTTGCTTATTAATAATGTTTATATGCGTCTTTACATCAAGACTGTCAATGTATTTTACATGACATTTTTAACAACTGCGTTCTGCAATCCAACATTTTACATACATAAAAAAATATACATTTTGACTTCACACCCAATGCATTTCGAGACCGCAGTCTCTTCTTCAGGGGTACAGCTGTAAAAGAAAATATATCATAAGACCAAATCACTCAAATAATGTTATTCTAATATGTAGATCATGAACTTCTCCAACCAATTAGTGTTGTGACCCAATCACCAACACCTGTGTATCACACTCAATAAATCCACAATTTACTTGAAGTCCTTAATTATTTCCTAAATGAAACAACTGCAAAATAAACATAATGTCAACCAAGGTCAAAAAAATTAATCTCTTCCTAAACTTTGTAATAAATGTTACATCCTTTACAAATTTTACCTTCGCTCCACAAAGCTGATTTCTTATCAGAATGGGACAGCCGATTAGTTCCTCGATACTGGTACTGCTGCAATGCCATGAGAGCCTTTGTAAGTGACAAGAACTCCCAAATAAATATATTCAAAGTAGACATATTACTCTTATCTCACCTATAATCGTTCTCGGCAGTAATTCCCAATGTAGCTTCTTTAGTGTTCAAGGACACTCTAAGAAGTAAATAAAACATCCCGTCATAACTCAGTCCTGTTTAGATGCTTAGATGTTAGCATGATAAAAAATGATACCTCCGTGAGCTAAACGAGTTCCTTACCTATGGCACGACTAGTTTTCTCTGTAATCCTCAGTGCAAAACGCTGTCCCGACTCGCCATGACAGTGTTTGAATACAACTGTTAAAAGTATACTCCTGTGTCACATGATCGCTATCTCAGCTTCATAAGAATAGAAAACGGACTGTTATGTTAATACGGAGCTCCATTCTGATTAAAGAAGCATAAAAGCCCCAATGTCCTTATATCTCGGCTCACACTCTGATCCTAAGTGTGTAAATCAATTGGCTCAGAGCAAAGAATTAGTCGAACATCCAAATCATATTGCGTACGTCTACATAATGTTGGAACATTATAAATCAAATGCCCAAGCGCGTGTCTAAAATTACGTAAACGAGTCAACATAAATGTCTATCAGTGAAATCTGCACCGCAAGTCTATCTAAGGAAGAACCTGTCCTCTAGATGCTTATATTCGACGAACAGCCACTTTGCTGGTTCAAAAGTGTAACTTTCTGTTGATTATAATCCCAGCAAAATAAACAAAGGACTTATTCCATACCGCCCAGCCCCTAGCTGGTTCAAAAGTGTAGCTGTCATTAGATTCCAATACCAGCAAAATAAACAAAGGACTCATTCCGTACCACCTAGTCACAGTACTAATCATGAAAATAAACAAAGGACTATGTAATTTGCAACAGCATGAATTCCAATTTCAATCTAAGTAATAGTGATTCACAATGATTTATAGAGTTTACAAATACATAAAATGACTCTGGAAATTCAATTGCGTACATTCACAATACATCACCATAAATAAATATACAATCAACATAAACCCTATACATGCTGAGTAACGTCTTGTTGTGGGTGTTGTATTAATGTGTGAATAATTGTTTTTAATACTATTTAACTAGGGTCAGTTGGAGTAGAAAGAACATGTTTAGAGGAAACACGACATTTCTAATTTGCCGTTGAGCCCGGTCGGATTTAGAGTTTTCAGACGTTTGATCCAATATACTTCACGTTGGAGAACAATAATACAAGTTTCTTTGAATTATCACTTCCAGGACCAGGTATTTTGGCCACCTGTTCAATAATTTGAAATTTAAGCTGTGCAATTGTGTGTCTACTTTCCTTCCAGTGTGTTGCCAATGGAGATGTCACGTTTCCTGTTCTTATCCTGCTTTTGTGTTCTGAGAGCCGTGTTTTCAGTTTTCTTTCAGTCTTTCCAACATACAAAAGCCCACAGGGGCAAGTACTCTGATTTTGTAAGGTGATGCTTTCTCTTGACTGTGGATGTGAAAGCGTATCTCCCAGTATAGCAATGAATGCAGTTCCAACATTTAAATGTTCCTGCTTTTTGCAATCAACGCTCAGAGTAAGGCGCACAACGTAACATTAGGGCAACCAATTACAATTTCCAAGATATAAAACGCAAATAATACGAGAGGGTAGGAGAACCGACATTTGGCGATATGGCAGACGGGCGTGCAGGAACATTTGGAATTGAAAACAAGGTAGGCACTCTTGAGCCACGAGAGGGTAGACTGCAAATCGAGGACACGTTAGAGTATTCTGACATACTTTTTTTTCTTTTCTTTCCCCACAACTAAAATAACAGACCAGCCCCTGTACCACGCACAGCAACAGCCACCTAGCAAGATCATATGCTAAAAAGAAAAGGATACAAGTACGATAATGGGGGTAAAATCAAAGAAAATCACAGGGAGTAGGAAGGGACAGAGCTAGAATATGAACGGCTTATGACAAAAAAAACCTTTCCCTTATCCCAAGCAGCCTTTGAGGTGCCGTAATTGGTCCACCTGGAAGAGCACAGAATATCCAAGCCAGCCCAGACAAACGGTGGGGAGGCCAGCAAAGACAAATAGAGTCACCCTAAAATACAGGAAACCTAAAACATTCTTATTTTGTCCTACATAGGGTAACAGCAAGTACATAGGATTTTAACGACATCGAACCATCTTATTTAAGAAAAAAAGGGATCCACTCCATGAGAGACACAGGGTCCATGCTACAATAAAAAGAAGGTGAGCCTATATGACTATGTGAGTCAATTGGACACCACCCCTAGGTTCTACGAACAGAAACTTGAGAGGCAACATGACAATGTAATGAGGAAAGGAGGGGCGAAAAAGGGAGGGAGCCCCCCAAAGTTAATAGAATAAAAGGGGCATAGAGATGAAAACCGAATTAACATGTAATGAAAGAAGGCATATCTTTACGGGTCAATAAGCAGGTGCAACAACGGAAATACCCAAGGTTCAATAATAGATAGTATTTTGAACTTATTAAATCTCCATGCAGAAGGGAAACTAATGTATGTATCTACACTTTCTTTGTAGGCTTGAATTGTTACAAGATTGAGAGACAACAAATTTTGGTCTTGAAAATGGCGGCAATAATTGATGGGACAACCGCCGAAACGCGTCGACGCAAAAGAAGCACAATTGAATATTAGCCAATAGGAGGGTACAATGATAAATGTCATATATTGACCACAGGCTGTCAATGTCAATGTGCTAAATAAGTAGACAAGGTTGAGGTCTTTTCTTTTATGTTGTCTCTATGTTTGGATTATGCAGGCCATAATCAATGTACAATGCAGAAATAAGGTGTTTTGATAAACTGATGTTAGTAAATGTTTTTATGATAATTTTTACTGTGAAATAACGAGTACACTCAATGAATTGGAAGATTCATTGTACCTAGAGTGTATGACAAATATACTGTATATTGTGTAATAACTGTGTTTTTAATAAATGTGCCAGGAGATTGGCTGAATAAAATATATATATTTTTTTTAATTTAGTCCTAATACAGAATGTTTGGTAGAATTGTAATTCACATTTGATGTTCTAAGGGAATCCTTTCTTTAAGTCTGGTATAGTACCTCTATTCCCTTAATTGCACTAGGGTTCCCTCTCAAATATCTTTTGAACCTTACGTACAGACAAAACGTTAGGAGATTTCATCACAACAAGACCCAAGATCACCTTCAGACGGGGAAGAACGTTAAGACATTAAGAAATAGGCTAAGTCCCACTGTTCCACGCACCACTACGACATCTTTCTGGCTCACCCCTCGCCCTAAGGGTTTTTTCAAATGTGGCGGCTGTGGAGTTTGCAAATGGGCCCTGAACGGTACCAAGGAATTCACAAGTTTCAGTGGACAGAAACACGCTATCAGTGGTAACATCAACTGCAACACCAAATATGTTGTATACATTTGGGAATGCACATGTAAGAAACAATATGTAGGCAGTACCATAAGGCCGTTGAAGGAACAAATCATTAAGCACATCTGGGCAATAAACAATGGAGATGCTAGATACCCCGTGGCTTTGCACATAGCCTCCTGTACAACACAAGGGCCACACAAGAGACTGACATTCTTTGGAATATATGTAACAGAACCCAACATCAGGGGTGGAAATCGAGAACTGAAAATGAGACAGCTCAAGGCTACCTGGATAATGTATCTTCAAGCAGTGAAACACGGTCTCAACATCGACCATGAACTGCAATACTTTTTAGGCTCGTAATGCCTCCTCACTTCACGTTCATTATGACATCTTCTGGAGTATCTTTCCCTGACTGTAATGAATTTACATGTATGCATCTTTTGCTGTAAGATGCACTCTATACCAGTAGACCACTTGTATTATTGTCCCCAACTGATTTACTGTACCAAGATTGTGCTATTTTTGTAACTAACTTCACTCTAGATGCCGTGATGTCCCGCCGTCTCCCTTTACTCTGCCTGACTGATTCACTCGGATTCAACCAGGTAGCCATGTTACGATCGTGTTCACTTCCTTTTTGTAAATAATCTCACTTTTTAAAAAAAATCTCACTTATTTCACCCTCGCCCTACACCATCGATCTCTGCTGAGACACGGCGTTATTTTAGTCACTGCTATTCTCCAGCACGTTATGCATGTGACAAGTCAGACCTCACCCTTGCTCCATACCGCACTTCACCACGTTCTGCATGGTACTTGCCGGTTATGTGTAAATGTACCAACGGTATGTCGCTAAGGGTCTCCCTCGTGTTCTTGCCCATACTGAACGGATGAGAATCAGCACTTCACGATTCGTGCATTTTAATTTCACTTTCACTAGATATCACCTCCACTGTTTTAAACACAACTTTATGATCTGTTTCTAAAAATATTTTTCTATCTCTTCTTTTCCCCTTAGGCTATTGTGGCTTGTATTATTTAGACATACTCTTTGTCCTGATGATGATCCCTTTGATTTTGTAAATGGGATCGAAACGCCGTCGACTTGTTTAAACACCATATACCTAAAATGTATACCGAATGTGATATGTTTGTAATGGTGTGAACTGAATTTCTGTTACTGTTGTATTTACAGAAATCGCTCACTTCTGCCTAAATACTCTTCTCTGTCCCTTCACTACCTCTTCACCTTGCCAATTTTTAAGCGTAAGGGCACAGGCTTGTGTCCTACTCTAAATAATTGTTGAAGGTATTTTATGTGACTTATCAAGTGTACAGTAAAAATTCTTGACCTCTGTCCGGCTGGACAAGTCATACTACTCAATATTGTTTCCATTGTGTCTATATTCATTGTTTTCTCTTATCTTTTTTGCATGGGACCACTGTTGTTGTAAACATATGTTCCCCAAGGTCCTGTGCTGACTCGTATGGGTGCCCTTGTTGTTCTGGATACATTTTTGTAACTAACAGTTTTATATTCTGGCCTCTGAATTTCTGGCATGCTATTATATCACTTTGTAATAAAATGTGTATAATTTTCCCCACTCTATATTATGTTTCAACCAGTGTATACTGTTACAGCATTAATCCTTTTTGTCATAGTGAACCTGTTGGTGAGATCTTCTCATGTCACTTTGAGCGTGTTTGTCATAATAAACATTATGGTATGGGCTTTATGAATCGCCAACTTAAAACATGCTTGACACTTTGCCTCTTTAATACTGAGTTGTCAATGAATGCAAACGCTTGCTCTAGTGATATACGATTGGTTCTGTCAACTTCCCGATCTACATATTTTTAGCCCCTTCTGAACTCTGCTCTCGCAGGTTCTTTGCTTTAGGATTCACAGTTCAACATGCATAACAATTCTGGGTTTGAAGCACTTCCGCTTCCAAACGGTGATGACAATTCTGGTTTTGAAGCACTTCCGCTTCTCGCACCAGGCTACACGGTCTACTCTTCCGCTTTTACTGATCAAACTTTTTGCTTAAAGCGCTTCCACTTTCAAACCCACTTTCCATTATTTTGGATCTCGGGACGTGACTATCTTCCGCCGACTCCAGGGAGCAAAAGGTAAGCCCAAAGTACGCTCGCCGCTTCCACTGCCCTGAACCTCCCTCCGATTAGGTCCCTTGTAACCCAGTTCCCGTTTTTCAGATCTCCCGATTCACTGACTTACACGTCCGCTCGCACTTGTATTCAGAATACTTCTGAAACACGTAGAAGGGACGGACTTGCACCTTCCTTGAGGTTATTTCCTTTTAAGACCCCGTTTTTTACCGGGTTGGAAGTATCAACGGTAACACGATGAGTGCCTACTCCTGGCCACACTTGCTTGCATATCCGCATTCATTTTCCGAGTTAATCGTTGTACGTCTTTCCCATTATGACATTTTTTTTATATGTCTTGTTTCTCCAGACTTGCGTACCTCAGATTACTTTTCTAGAACAGGTATTTTTGTTCCTCTGCTTTTGGGCCCAGCTAGTGCATGAACGCAAGCTTATGTTGGTTGCGTTCGGACAAATTTATTTTGCTTGCCACGGGTGAACTTTGATAATCTTTCTATTGATTAGTTTATACACAACTATATTTGGCGGGCTTCCCTTGGTGCTATGTGCCATTGTTTAGTCCTTGCGCCTCATCCGACAGTATGTTTTTACATGAACATGTAAGCGCCCACTAGTCTTTGTCGCGCGTTTGTTTTCCTCTATTCGTTTTTGAATCCTTTAAACATGCAACGCATTACGTGACCCTCTGCGTAGGTGCTATCATGCTTCCGGTTTCTTGTCTAGCTATTGCTCCTTTCCATAGTTGACCGTTTTCAGTTGTTTTCCATTGTGGCATACTACATTTGTGACGCTTTTAATCTACAGTCACCTTGGATACTAGCACTCACTTTCTGGCACATGTCACCACCATGTTGAGAGTTAGGTTTATTCTCTAGTTATTAGCGTATCTATTATGATGATTATATTGCGATGCATCTCATTTTTATAGAAATTTTTATTTAGAATTTTCCTTCCTTGTCACTACAATTGTACGTGTGTGATGTCACAAGACGCTTCTCACTTTGTGCAGTGATTAACGTCATGTACAACCATAGCTCTGTCTCTAACTTTGCATCCTCGTGAGTGATTTCTTCAATAGTTTGCATCACCATCATTATGGAAAGACTCACATCAGCCCGTTCGTTGGCCCCTCGCCTGATGGACCCCAGCAGCCATCTGAAGAGTCCTCTACATTGGCAGGCCCTGATAAATGTTATTAAATATTTTAGGAGCAATTAGCTCCAAACACTCTGCACTTGAGACCAAGGTGATTGAGGATGGTTTCTTGCACCCACACCAGAAGAAAACGATAGACTGCGTTACTCAAGTAGAGAAGGAAATACAACAGTTTAGTCCAATTACCTAGGACTACCACCATCAGCTCCAGAAAACACACTGACCGAGTATGATTCCTTGAGGACAAGGATAAGGATGCAGAGGGCAACTCCAGGCAGAACAAACTGTGGTTGATTGGTTTCCTGAGGGGATTGAGAGGAAAAAACAAGCAGAATTCCTTGAACAGGGAATCAAAAGGTTCAGACTTGGCCAGAACTTATCCTCTTCTCAGTTAAACGCACCCATCTTTATTATATCGGCCATGCGGCGTCGTCCAGCAGCCCCTCCTCACCCATTCACAGTCTGGCTGCTACATTATAAAGACAGAGATGCAACTCCTTAGGCAGCAGATGGCTGGAAATGCTGAGTTTGAAAACCAGCAAGTCCTACTCTTTCCAGATTATACGCTGACAGTCTAGCAACAACGTGCTTCTTTTTGTTTCCCTCAAAGCTTACGATCATGTAATATAACAAAGCTATCTTCTTCACAAAGCCAGGGGACTCCTAGGGCTTGGCCTACGGGCATGGTCCTTCCTACTGGGCAGTTAAACACTACCGGGTTGGGCACAGGCTGTGGCTCCACAGACGACATCGCAGACTTGGAACAGCCAGGGAATCACCTGCTTCATCCATGCCCTCTCCTGACCAGGCCCATTACAGTAGGCGATTTGCCCTTGAAGTGGGGACCACCACCTTCCATGTCTCAACCCCCATTTTCTCTCTCACCCTCCTCATTGGACGACAACCATGCCTTCTCTTTTGTAAATCCTTCCAAACAGACAGGCATCCTCCTCTTGTGATGACACCTCGAACAGCTGATTATTTACTGTAATGTTCCCATTGAATTCCAGCTACTGATCTCTGTACTGCCCTAACAACCCAATTTGGAGACCTTCAGGCTGCATATGACCGTCCGAGTTCAGCAAACCATGGGAGTGTAGGAAGAAATATTCTCCTGCATCCTTATCAACCGTTGGGGGCTGCCACTCTCCCTCCTCCTTCATTCCATTTCCCTCTATCACCACGCTTTAGTAATGACACAAGCCAAAAATACTCTTGTACTTACTGGGTGTGCTTCCTAAGCATCACACTCGTAGTGATGGGTAACACACCTTCCCACTTGAAGAATTTACAATGGTTCTTACCCAAGTTTGGACGGCCACCTGGTTGCTTGTTGCCCAATCGATTTTCAAAGTATATCTTGTCCCCTATGAGCCTTCTCCAAAAACAACTCTAACTACCGAAGGTAACTAGCCCTGCTTCATCATCTTTGTTTTAACACCATTAAACTGTTGGTCCCTTGTCCCATTCCTCAAGTAAACTGCTCTTGCCAACCCCTTCCACTTATACCCTCATTGTGTGGAGTATTAGGGGGAAACATACAGCCAGTGGATCTATAAGATACATACATTTTTCAGACGCAAGGGGGTACAAATATCATTCCTTCAGGAGACACACATGGTGGCATCCGATTTGTCTCAGCTCCAGAAACAATGTTTCTCATTCTTTGACAGATTCATAACAGTCTGAATTTGAGAAGTGATCCAATTCACCATGAAATCCACTGTCATAGACCCCAAAGGTAGATTTTTCCTGCCAGAGGGTGCCATGGATCGGCTCTCCCTGGTGCTTCCCCTGGGACCTTGGTGGAGATTTCAACGCAGTTTTGAATACATTCTTGGAGAGATAACACCCCCACTACCCAAAGCACCTACAAGTATCTATGCCCATTATCTTGCAGATTGGCTCCTATTATCAGCCCCCCTCAGAACCTGTATATCCACCTTGACCGATTCCTCTTTTTGGCTCACCATTGTTTAACATTCTCCATGTCAGATTATCTTGGCAGATCCATATGGAATCATAACCCACTCAGACTTCCCTCCAGTGGGATCGTCCCTACCTCCCATTCCCACTTGGCACTTTCTGGGCACAGTCCTAGAGATTCCTCCAATCAGAAATTCCTTGACATCCTCTGTTCACGATTGCTTTAAAATTAAAATGGGAGGTTCTTAAGTTGGTCATTCATGGCCATTGCATACACAAGTTGGCTGTGTAAGACAATTGAGGGAGACCTACCAAAAAATGGATAGTCGATGACTCCAATCTGAGGGATGAGATGAACTTGGCCTAAACCAACAAAATGTACTAGCTAAAGAGGCTCAGATGCTTAGATTATTCGAGGTGCATTACTCATAGACACACCCAAGGGGATAAACCAGGGAGGTTACTGGCCTGGTGGAACACTCACAACACCTCACAAGCACCGATCCCCATACATAGGGCCAGATGTAGGTAATCCCAATTTACCTATTCTTAAATACCAAATTTTACCGATTCGGTAATTAAGAATAGGTAAATGGGATGTAGATACATTTTTGGTAAAAATTACCGAATCGGTAAGATTCGGTATTTCACGAATCGGTATTTACCGATTTGGTAATTGCCATTCATTCCTATGGGCCTGGAGGCCCATATGAATGAATGGAAATTAGCGAATCGGAAAATACTGATTCGGTAAAATGGGGGAAACATTCAAGGGTGCCAGGGTGTCACTTTGACACCCTGTTGCACCCCTGAATCGTGCTTGTGTGCAGATGCGGCACACATATATGCCCTAAGGGCATGTATGTCTGCCACATGGCACAGTTGAAAATGCACAGATTTGCATTTTCAAAGGTATTCCTTATTTACCAAGGGATCTCTTTAGTCTCAAGAGAATCCTAAGATGTTTCAATCTATTGCCTCATTACAACCACAACCTCTCTGATTGATACATACAAGACAGCACAAACAAAAAATGTGTGAAAAGCTCGAGAGTTGAGAGGACGCCGACCGCTACTCTAAAACCGTGACTTTCTGGTACGGAGAGTAAGGACCATGTTCACCTAAGGGAGCTGGTTCCCTTTTTTAATATTACTTCATCACTGGTATGAGAGGCAAAACTGCATGCAGGGTAAATGCACTCAAGCTTCAGTGTCTCTTGCAGTGGCATTCAAAGTGTATTGCCCTGAAGAAATTGCCTGATAAAAACCAAGGCAATGAAACATGTCGGCTGTGAGTAGAGAGTAAATCGATAGGTAGTATTTACTCTCTTCTTTTTTAGTATATGTGTGTTCACTGTTTTGCAACAGAAAAAGGGAAAAATAGTAAAGTTTATGGTCCCAGTTGCCCAGTGTCTTATATGTTAAATGTTGTCAGTTTTGTCACACATAAGTTGTGTCCACTGCACCATTCACTGTCTTTTTATTTTTGAGGTTCGAGACACGTTTTTTGGTTTTAGCTTGATGACACCGATGATGAGAACAGGGCCGTCCTGGTGAGTACCAACCAGGGGTCCCATTGGTGGTGCGCCCGTGAGGTGTCATCTCGCTTTTCACACATTTTTTGTTTGTGCTGTCTTGTATGTATCAATCAGAGAGGTTGTGGTTGTAATGAGGCAATAGATTGAAACATCTTAGGATTCTCTTGAGACTAAAGAGATCCCTTGGATAACAAATTTTGACCATAGATGTTTACAGTATAGCATAAGAAAATTGCCATGAGAACTAGGACCTTTGTTGTTGACTAGCTTTCAGAGTGGAGGGCGTCCTAGTTCTGTTTGTCTTTCCCTCTAGACTCCCATTTTTTGTAATTCCTTATTTACCACCAACTTATAGTTGGTGGTAAATAACGAATCCTAAAATGGGAAAACCACTCATTTGAGTGCTCCCTACATTGCAAATTTGGTAATTTACCAATTCGGTATTTTAAGGAATCAGTAATTTACCGAGTCCTTAAAATACCGAATCAGTAAATTACCGAATTTGCAATTTAGGCTACCTACATCCCAAATGCCCAATACCGGTTGGTAACTGCAGAAATTCGGTAATTTCGGCCGTTACCGACCGGTATTGGGCAACCTACATCTGGCCCTTAATGTCAACCAAATACCCCAGTCTGTACAGAACAGGAAATTCTCTTCAGCTAATGGGACTATTATAATTCCATTAAACAGTAAGACCCCCGACGACCCTTCAGCACACGTAAGAAAATTCCTTAGGGACCTTTCCAAAATCCGTGTCCCGCTGTAAGACAAGGAAGAGATAGATGCTCAATAACTTCCCAAGTGATTAAGGCAGCTTCTCAAGAACCTTCAGCAGACAAGGTGGCTTTCCATTGGACTTTTACCAAGCATTCCCAGATCTCTTTGCCCCCAAACTGGAAGAACTCTATGCAGTGCCACTAGAGTAGGGACTCCTTCCTCATGTCACTGAAGGAGGTCTTTCTTGTCCCCTTCTCAAGCCAGGGGGAGGGGGCCTGAATTGATCCATCCTCTTATAGGCCTAGTGCTATTTTAAATTCTGACTATAACAATTATAGGTAAGATTTTGGTCCCTTGTGTCTTACTACTCTCCCCTCATTTCATCTACCCAGATCAGGATGGGTTCATATCCCATAGAAACACGTTGCTTAATTTCCGACACTTCTATAGACGCCTGCCGGCTACTTCCTCAGCTTGGCAGCGATCCAAGGCTCTTAGGCTGTATCTTGAAAAAGCTTTCAATACCTTGCGCTGGGATTGCCGTTTTGAGATCCTCTGGAGCTTTGGCTTTAGGACACTCATTATCTGTCTCATCCGCGTGCTTAACTCACGCCCATTTTGCGGGTGTTCGGGTGGGTAAATAATTTCTCCTTCCTTCAAGATTGTTGAAGCCTAATAATAAAGCAAGCAGAAGTATGCCGTAAAGTTCAAAGTAATGCTTTTATATAAAGCAGTAGCGTGAATATAGCATCTATAGTAGGCTGGCTCAAAACACAATGATTCATATGGGCTTTTATACCTTCTTATACATCTTGCCTATTTATCACAGCCAATCGGGCAACACTCAACGTTGTGACTTTCCAAACATTTTTCTAATCATTAATCAACTATGGACATTCAACTATATTTGAAAATTGACTCATGAAATGTTCTACAACCAAAGCAAAGGAACAGCTTGTCACATACACTCATTGGCGCCTTGAGTTAATTTTGCTTCTCAAGGCCTTGTGGTTACTGCAAGCTCAGCCTAGGCCATCATGCATTAAGATGTTCTGCAAGCACCTATTAAGTGTCAGAAAACGGAACCTGAAATAAAGTGGATGCTACAAGATCAATAGGGGACATGGCAGGGTTGCCGCTTGTCACCCCTGGTTTTTGCCATGGCCATGGAGCAGCTGCGTGTGCGCATGAGGACGGGGAGTGGTATAGGATATCCCCTAGCTGATGGGATGAAATCTGCCTCAATCTATGGTATTGACCTTCTCATTTACCCCATGGACTTCAAAGGCTCAACAGCCAAGATTGCTCAGCTCTTCGCAGACTATGATGCCGCCTCCAGCCTTAGAGTCAACTGTTCAAAATCCTGCATCTTTCCCCTGGTGCTGAACACCCCGGTGGCTAGACAGGAACTAGGAGGGGCCCCCTCTGTTGGGAAGAAGTACATTTTTGCTATTTGGGTATCAGAATTTATCAAAATGACTTTTACCTCACTTGACAGTTATCAGAACGGTGACAGACGTAACTTCACAATTGACGTTTTCGAAGACCCATCCTTTGGGGTGTACTATTTCAATGGTGGTCCTACCCTGCCTACCTTATTTATTTTATTTATTTTTATTTTATTTATTTATTTACTTTTTTAACCTACTATTCACCTTTCCCACTGGGTTTTTCTACCGCCTAGACGAGCTACTACGTCATCTGGCACAGTGGGAGGTGAAGAGTGGTCCTCACAAAACTTTGTCTTCCAACTGAGGGGAGGGGCTGGGGGCACTTCACTTTGAACAATATATTACCTTGCCGCCCAACTTCAATGGCTGTACACTAGAGTAGCGGTCGTGGTAGCAACTTTTTAACAGAAAAACGAATAATGGAAAAGCATTCACCACTCTAACTTAGGTATGATGCTCAAATCAGATTTTAGTTCTAGAATAGAGAGGCATCAAATGCAATATAAAGTCAAAGCATTAATGAATTGTAAAACAGTTGCTTCAATTGATAGTAGTGCAATCAATATTTAAAGTGCTCTTGTTGTGAAGGAAAAAGAAGGAAGGGTAGGATAAATGGTGGTGAATTTGTGGGTAAAGGACAGGGTAAAGCTATAGCAACATATACTCATTATTAATACATGGCGCTAAACCTTTCCAGCCTAAAATAAGCCAATTGTTCCCATGTGAGAACATAGCTTGTGATTGGGTTGTTGGTTGTCAACGTTTCGACCCCTAGAGTTGAGGGTGAATTAATCCTCCGACGAATAAGATGGAACGCGAGGGCTAGATCCGGTGAATCAAAAGAAAGGTACGATTCCAAGTGTCGGTAATTTATGGGACAAGTTGGCAATATTTAGAATAATTGGAAATTCTAGGAACGTCATGTTGATAAAGGCAGTTTTGAGTAATGTTTCTGTGAGATGGCTTTTTTACTCTATTGAAAGCAAAGAGTACTCGAACGACATATTGGTCTGCCTGAGAACGCGAGGGCCAGATTCGGTAAAAGAAAGGTACGATCCTAAGGTTGGCGCAAGTTATGCGATATTTAGAATAATCCTAGTAGCGTTGAGCACGGCTACTGCCAGATGGCTTTTTGTCTTGCTGACACTCGAGTAAAGAGTGCGTGCCCTAACGGTAAATAGGATTACCTACCGATACTATTAGATCGTTTTCGGCAATGTACCTTGCTTTGTTTAAAATTTAAGTTAGGCAGAGACCGTGAGAATGTGAATTCCCGCATTAGTGGCTTAGTTAGAGGGGTCACAATGCATGGTGCTTAAATACTGAGTATTTAAAAATTGTTGGACATAGACGGTATACTTGATGATATTCCAATGAAAGGCTATGGGTAACATATTTAGAGCTAAAAGATAGATATTTCGTGCTCTAACCATTGAATCACCAAATGAAATACTAGAGCAAACTATATAGTAAAAATATTGTGCAATTTGATTAGAAACCTGTGCCATATGCACCATTAGCATTTAAAATACCGATTTATCTAAATTGTCATTTTTAGATCGCTATGGCTGAGAAATTGTGGAGATTAAATAAAAACATATGGACCTCTAACAAAATTGGAAGACCCCATGTGATAGAGGACTAATGAATAGCGGATCAAAAGGTCAGTTATAACGATACCATCAATGATACCACCACCGATTGGAGACATTTACTTGGGATGAGTAAAAATGTAAATCACTTAATTTGACTTGCAGAATAGAACCGGAGCCCTTTCCAAAAATCTTCCTGCTACCTACATGAAGAAAATCGATAAAGTTAATTACGACAAATGTGCTGACTTGATTCAGCCTGGGGTAAGATAGAACTCTAGATAAGCAGAAAATAATCTATTTCTATAAATCCAGTATGAATTTTGAGAAAACCCTTATGACTTTCTCTTTAGGCACATATATTTTGACTGCCCAAAAGATTGAAAACACATGATCCAAAGTGTAGAAACGACTAAATAGGAGTATATGATATATCCTTGATCATATCTAGACCAAAGGTGAGAATATATCTAGACTTTTATTCTCTGAGACGATGAGTCTCATATAATCCTTTATTTAAAATTGTAATACTTGATAAGATCTTTTAGACATA
This sequence comes from Lissotriton vulgaris, assembly GCF_964263255.1. NCBI lineage: Eukaryota > Metazoa > Chordata > Amphibia > Caudata > Salamandridae > Lissotriton > Lissotriton vulgaris. The sequence goes on along the minus strand of NC_141700.1, from coordinate 696,077,851 downwards.
CAATTGATATAGCACCCGATGGAAACATAAAAGATACAGAAAGTGACATTTAATTAATTTTTTGTCACATTGAAACTTCCTTGCTTTAAATCACCTTTATTGCCTTAATTCACAGATCACTTTTCACCTGGGTGATGTTTTGGAATTCTCTGTTGTAACTTGATGCCTCACAGTAATCATAAAAATGCTAGACTAAAGTAATATGTTAGATTAATTCAACTGCTCTTTAGTCATAACTTTGAAACAGGTACATTATATTATATTTATAATTTCAGGTACCCTGTACACACACGTTGAGGAGAGAACTTTTTCTTTGTTGGTCCTGAGGAAGGTGGTACAAGCCCACCGAAACGCGTAGACCTGGCGTGAAAATTCACGATTAACGTCTGTGTTAGCTCAACCGTAGAAATTGTTTTGTGATATAAAATGAAGTGTGTATATATGTATGAATGAGTAAGTGTGAATGTTGATAAATGTGTGCTTGACAGGGTCTTTTGCTCTTTATTGTATAAATTCTTTTCTCTTACTTCTATATTGAATTATAATGACAAATGAATTGTTTATTGAATTTTAATGGCGAAACTTACATGTGTTATAGATGAACTGCAAATATACATGGAAAAATAGTAAAATAGAAGAAAAAGATTATTTTTTGATACACTACAAAAAAATGAATAAAATACAAAAAATGAGATATTGTGTACCTGTGTTAATCTGAAGGCTCTATGATTAATTATATGAGCTATGCCATATGAGTAAGTGTGAATAGGCCACGGGGGAACTTTATCATGTTTAGCATTGTGTGAAGTACATGGAGCCAACTTCAGATTGTACTTCTATGAATGACTTCACCGCATAAAAAAAGCACATATGATATATTTGTAGGTATGTTATATAAGACTGGGACCTTCTCCATGTTATGCCCACAGAGCTTCAGATTGAGGACGCTGTAGTTGTCAAGAACACGCAAACTTCCTATGTACTGTGTAAAGTGGGTGTGTTTCCAGTGCTATGGGAGTCTTAAGTTCAATGTGGTCAAATCAGGTTTATTTTGGTTTTTTCCTCGCATTACCATTTACCACCTTGATATTGCATATCCGCACTGTGCCCCTCTCTGGCTTTAGCATGCAAACCGTATGCACATGCCCCGGTTTTAGCAGCCTTAATATGGATATGTCTTACCTTCCTAATGTCTCGATTCTGGCCTCGAAATGGCGAAATAATGGTTGTCACACGTCTTGGACTGGCAGTGCTAGAAGGGTGCTCTGGCAGGTCAGTGCATGAGTCTGTCTGTTGGCTTTTCATGGTTTGGAGTGTGTTTACTGTTGATTTATCTGAAATTACAACAAAAATTGACTGCAGCAAGCACAAACTCAGGCAGCCTCCCAACCCTTACAAACATCTATACAGTGTCTTTACAAGTTCAAAACTGCCCCGATTTGACAATGTGAGGCACTTTTATAGGTATCTGAGTGATTCATTAATGGGGGACACTTTTATTTTGGTGCCCGGGGCTTTATTCTGTCCCAGCATGTCTCTCCAATGAAATATGGCCTTCGCATCCTTAAAAATAATCACATACAATAGCTCTCAACATCCTGCAAATATGTTTTTTTTTTTTACAAAAGGCACAAAAACCTATAATTTCCTTCTTCACACTGTAAATACTTGCTACAGGTCCTAGCATGCGTGCCAGTCCACAGCACTGTAATTGTACTCAGATCATTCAGTATATACTGTACAGTGGGTCGGGCAGTGCAAATTGCTGCTCAATCCAGGTGGAGCAAATTTCAATGACTGGGCCAGTCTGCTTCCCAGAGGTGTCATTACAAGCCGCACACAGAGTCCCAGACGAATGTATGACGTTACAACGCATACTTTTACAACGCATACCTTTACAACACAGTTTTTACAACGCAACATCCATTACAACGCATTCCAATACAACGCATGCCATTACAACACATTTTTAAAAGCGACTTTTGCAACTCATTCCATTACAACGCATACTACCTTTACAACGCGTACCATTACAACGCATACCATTACATTGCATGTATGGTAAGCATTGGATAGTGTAGGGGTAAAAATTACTATTCTAACTCCAGGGGGGTGCAACAGTAGGGTAAGTGTTGGATAGTGTTGGGGTAAAAATTACTTTTCTAACTCCAGGGGGTGCAACAGTAGGGTAAGTGTTGAATAGTGAAGGGGTAAAAAAGTACTATTCTAACTCCAGGGGGTGCAACAGTAGGGTAAGTGTTGGATAGTGTAAGGGTACTATGCGTTGTGATGGAATGCGCTGTAATGGTATGCGTTGTAATGACGGCGTTGTAATGACATGCGTTGTAGTGGTATGCGTTGTAGTGTCATGCATTGTAATGGTTGCGTTGTAATGGCATGCGATGTAATGGATGTTGCGTTGTAAAAGTTTCGTTGTAATAGTAGTGCATTGTAAAAGTTGGGTTGTAAAGGTTGTTTCCCGGCCCAGACAAAAGATGCTGCACGCAAGTCTAATAGTCACTGTTCCAACTGAGTTGTCTGATTGCATCATGTCTGCAGAACTCCATGCTTGCTAACCTGGTCTTGTTAGGTCTCGCCTGGGACAGTGTATGCATGTTCTGCCAGTTCAAAGTTCGTTAAAAAAAAAAACTTCAACGGGGTAGAGCCAACCTATTACTTTCCATTGGCTGGCTTCAAAATCACTCTCATTTCCTTGCTTCTTATTGGTCAGTTGTCTCGGGTTTTGTACCTCTTCCTGTCTTTCTCCCTTCCAGGGAGCATAGACCAAGTACTGATTGATTACTACTTTATAGGTGTCCTTCCGCTACTTGCGCTCGGATTGAGGTATTTTTTTTGCTTCATCGCAGTTGCTTGCTCTTGTTTATGAGCCCCTGCTGTTTGCACCCGATCCCCCCGTCACAGTTGCTTGTCCCGTGCCGACCCTCCCTTCCTTTGTCCCACCACTGCTACAGAATTGCTGTACCCTGGAACCTCGGAAGATGCCAAAAATGCACAGCGAGCATTAAGGCAAATTGTGTAACTCTAGCTCTCCGTCTCTGTTTCCGATGCAAGGTAGAAGCTGACTAGAGAATCGTTTTGTTTTGTTATTTAGTGCCATGCATCGTCCAAATCCCTCGAAGGACACCCACCTAGTTGTATTATGGGAAACGATATCACGCGCCAGAATTTATGCTGATGTTTGATATTTGGGAACAGAATACTGTGGTTGTGACTGGTCCACAGAAGCAACAAACCTAGAGGCTGCGTGCCACACTAGCACTTGTAGGCTTGCAGCTGCTCACAGTTTGTTTCAGTTCCTCTCTTTTTTTGTTCATTGTCTTTATTAACTTCCTCTTGTATTCTCTGTCTTGTTGTCTGTCACTTCCCATTTCAATCTCTCAAATCCACTCCTAGTTCAGGAACTGACTCTATTGCAAGGACTTCTGACTCCCAAGGCAAAATGGTATTTTGATGTTCGGTACCCCCCCCAAAAAAGTTTCTTTGTTGCAATCCCGTGCCCATTGTGGCCATTTGACTTGTCACTCTGACACCCCTTCCCCGCCTTCTTACACCACTTGCCATCTTGGACACTCTGACACCTGTATGCTACCAGATGTGTTCTGGTTCATCACAAACATGTCAACCTTTCACCGGCCAGGCATGGACTCTGGTGTTTAGGGGTGGGGGGGGGGCTCTTGCGGCCTCCCTGCCTGTCCTCAGAACAGAACTTTAACCCTTTGTCAACCAGGCATGTGACAAAGTATGGAGTGATTCCCATGGAGTCTGAACACTAAAGTGTGTGTGTGCATACACATCCCACCAGACTTCTCATACCTCCTTCCACAAGGTTAAATGAACCCTACTTCTATGCTGAAAGCTGCTAGTTCTGTGAAAAAACAGGAATTCTCAAGCAAGCGCTTATTCAAGAGTGTGTTTTCACGGCACCAGCCTTTGAGCAGCAGCTGACTGGAGTCTCTGAAACCTTTCCACCTCACAAGCTCAACCCTAGCACTGTCCTGACATGCCTCTTAGGACCATTCAAAGTATTGCATTAAAGGTGTAGAACTGGACAGGAAGACTAGTCTAACAATTCTTAGGTTGGACAGTGGAGGCTGCTCCCTCCAGTGGAATGACAAGCATTGACATAGCCAGTAGGTCTTGCCTTTGGGACCTTATGTGTTTAGCCATGGTGCACATTATCAGCTAGTGTCAGTGAAGGGTGAGCTATGGTGCATTACCACAGGCCATCACTAGAGGTTCCTGGATAGGAATATACAGCTCTGGGTGCACTATGTTGCACTACCACGTGCTGTTACTCGAGGTCCCTAAAGATATGAGCTTCAGCTCTCGGAGCTGCATTAACTCCTGACTGAACGAGGAAACGGATCCCTGAGTGTTTCAAGCAAGATTATTGTGTAGTTGCAAAGCGCACCATCACCCGCGAGGGTATCATGGTGGGCACTCACCCATCACCTTGAAAGCAATGCAGTCATGACAGGTGAATGGAGCCTACATTCACCAAAAAGAGTATCTAACGGTAACCTTAGCTGTCCTGCCAGATGGCCAACAGAAGAGCCACCCTACACCTACCACTACAAGTCGGGGAATAGTAAGTATCACTGACAGCCAAAAAATAAGGCAACTCTACTCACTCAAATTGGTATTTAATTCTAGTTGGCATATAGAAAGAGGGCCTGATGAAAAAGTTAAATCTTCATTTTGTGCAATTACAAGTTATACCTCTAAATGCAAACGAAGAACCCTATTGACTTTTTATGTTTCCCACTTAATAGTACGAAGAGGAATAGAAGAAACCAAGGCAGCAGCAGCTGAAATGTACAAAATTAGACATATTAAAAAAGTTCAACAATCGGGCAAATAGAAATAACAAGCATTTGCAGTGCAATAGGTCTTGCATTAGGAAAGTTTGAGCTATTGGTTTAGTAAATGACAATTTTTTTATTTATGTGCTGTTTTTGAAAATAGCTAAATTAATAGCTTTGTCATTTACAATGCCAATGGTTATAACTTTCGCAAATGTGACACCTATAGCATTTGTAATGCAACATGTTTTGTATTTACATGAATTAGATGTATTGATATTACAAATAACAATGGCTTTTACTTTTTTTAAATAATTAATACTTAACTAAAAGTGATTGTAATTTATAATGGCAATAGCTTAAACTTTTGTAAATAACTTTTGTGAAGATTATGTTCAGTGTATTTTATTGTGACGAAAATCCAAGAACAGAAGTGAAATATTAACATCTTTTTGTGACAGTTGTAATAAAGCTTGGAACATTGACAAAACATATTTGAACCAGTGATGCTGTGGTGGTGCTGAGTGATACTGTGGTTGCGCTGAGTGATGCTGTGGCTGCACTGAGTGATGCTGTGGTGGTGCTGAATTATGCTGTGGTGGTGCTGAGTGGTGCTGTGGTGGTGCTGAGTGGTGCTGTGGTGGGGCTGAGTGGTGCTGTGGTGGTGCTGTGGTGGTGATGTGGTGGTGCTGGGTGGTGCTGTGGTGGTGCAGTGGCGGTGCTGTGGTAGTGCTGAGTGATGTTACTGGGAGTGAATGTTTGACAAGGTTCAGCATTTTATTCATCATCTTGTTGTGTTGTTATGTTTGATGTACTATGCCAAATTATGCTATGGAATCGAAAGTTATCTTAGAGGTGCAAAATGCTCTGGTATCGTAAGTATATGTTACAGAATGAGGTGTTATGCTGTATGAAACTGGATCTGCCACCAAGGCAGTGAGATGCGATCCATGTACATTTTAATGAAATTCATTTAATATATAGACAAAGTAGGAGAAAAAAACATAAAGCAGGGCTGGCACATGTCGGAGTCAATGTTGAAGGATTGTTAGACGCCTGCCGATATTTGGATAAATCGCTCTGCAGTGCAGTGACAACAATTGGCAAGGAAAAGGTAGTCCAAACTGCCCGCTAACATGTTGACTCATAGTGGTACAATTATTGTGAGAAGATATATTACAAAGTTAATGTATCTGCTGTAGAATTTTGAACACAACTTGCAGATCGCAAGCATCACGTGGGTAAAACTCAGAAAGACGTGTTTTACTAAAGATGATACAATCAGTTAGACAACAGCCACACCGATGAATACAGTGCTTCAAAACCGCAAACCAGAGGCAGCCAACGATATATGTAAAAGACTTGCGAACAGCCCACAGCAATTATGTGGTTATCTCTCCAATATACAATCTACACCATAAAACATATTTCTTCCCACTTCGCAATGCAAACATAGTTGCCAGAGGCATCATTGCATGTATGACATATTCAAACAGTCATGGCTGACTGCCAACAGGCCACTGTATTTTGGGTCTTGGAGGCCCATATTAGCATGCACAATAAAAAAAACACAAGCCACAGAATGGAAAGTGTCTTTAACACGGACAATAAGGAATCCACACGTTCAGGATCCAAAGGTCTAATGGCAAGAGCCAAGCCTAGTGGAGGTGCCACGCAATCAATGGTCCATCGAGACGGTTGGGGACAACGTGCAAAGTGCCTACCTGAAAATGATGCGCCTTGTGGCTCATCGCACACTCATTTTACTCCTCAGAGCGGCTGGGTTTACGCAGCAGTGGGTGCAGCTTGGCGCAGGCCAGCAGCTTCAGCGGCGGCCACAGGCCACCTGACCTGGCTTGACCCCCCAGGAGGGTGGCCAGCAGTGCGGGCCCGTCCAAAGTCCAGCGCCCGCCGCCCCCCTCGGCACGGCTCCTCCTGCTGCCTCTGGCTGGACTCCTAGCACAGCATCCCGCAAAGTAAAAATAACTGAAGTTCCGGAGCGTAACGTCGTGGGGCGGGACTTCGCTTTTTGCTGGAAGCCCGGCCCACGGAGAGCAGCGGTGACGCGGGGCTCCCAAGCATGAGGGAAGCCCCGCGTATGGTGATGCCGTGGAGAAAACACCAGGGGAGTGCGGAGCCTGTAGAGTGCAGCGAGGCGACGTGACAAAAGAGCACGTTGAGTGGAGGGGGGGATATGTTTGTGTGTCTGTGTGCGTGTGTGTGCACGTGTGTGTGTGCGCGTGAGCCCGTGAGTGGTGTGGGGGGGTGCGTGTGTGGCTGTGTGTGTGCGCGAGTGGTGGGGTGGATGCGTGCGTGGCTGTGTGTGTGCGCGTGAGCCCGGTGGGGGGGGTGCGTGTGCGCGCGTGCGCTTGTATGTGCCTGCATGTGTGTGCCTGCATCTATGTGTGTGCCTGCCTGCCTTCGTGTATGTGTATGTGTGTTTGTGCACTTCAGGCAATCTGAGGCAGGAGATTTGCACGGCGCCGGCCTGGACCTGCGCGTCCACCAACACCAATCGCCGCGCATACTCGACCCCTGTCTCAGATTCCTAGGAGGCGGGCAACATTAGTTGTCGAGCTGGACGCAATGCTTCGCATTGCTTTCTCCAGCTCGACCTAAAAAAAATCACTATTGACTACATAAAGACAGATGCTTTCCCGTGATGGAGTGCGACTACCTTGCAGATACATGTTCGATGGTGGCTGCCCCCACAGTGAAAGAACTTTTTGCTTCAAGTCCTCCCTTGGCACCAGAAGTCTATGTGTAAGATACCATTACAATATTGGAGGAATATGTGTTTAATGCGAGCTAATTTTTGCAATTTTTTTTGACATTATTTATTTTCAAAACCTTGTTTTCAATGTAATTTCGGCACCACACCAATGTCTTCAAATCATGTAGAAAGTAACTTGGCACTGCATGATAAATTAACAAACTGCAGGCGCATGCAATCAAGTCACTGCCGGCCAGGACATGGGCACTTTATGAGTCTGTCCCGGGACACTGACTGAGGCTGTCCTGACAACAGCACAAAGCAGGCGGCCCCACCCCAAGCACACAGTGAGTCAGAGAGCAACACTGGACTGAGCGACACCTGAACTCTCACCCTGCTGCCTGGGCATGGATGTGTGTCCGATTACACCTCACGCCCGGCCCACCCTGCGCTTAACCAGTACCTGGACGGGTGGGTTCTGCAGAACAGCTGCCCATTGTACTTCTCGTACTTTTGTCCTGTTTCAAACTCTGCCTGAAACGCTTTATAGCGAACAGTATAGAAAAGTGAGATTTGAGGCTCTTGCAACGTAGTAACAGAAGAACTACAAAAAATTAGGAGAGCAAAATTAAAAGAAAACTCGCTTGTATAAAAGAAAGCTGCGACTGCGTCGCAGGCGCCGCAGTGAGCAAGGGGGAAGAGTAAAGGAAGCTCAGCGGCCATAAAGAAGGCGCCTCTCTGAGAAAGGGAAACACAAGGTGCACACTTGTGGGAAGTGCTCCTTCACGACCGCCCCGTAAATCTTAACTGCCAATTGCCATGCTACTGAGCTAACGAGTGCATATTCAAAAGCATGCATTATGAACTCCCGGGTGCCGTGCTGAGCAAGGGAAATGCTCATTTGAATAACTAAAAAATGTTGATGAACAGAAAGTAAAATAGAAAAAAATGGAAGCCCACAAGTCCTGTGGTGATACTCCATGGGAGTTAATAACTTGCAAAAAGGAATGACCAGGAAGACAAGCAAAGATTTTTAAAAGACAGCCAATTAGATAGATAAAAAGTGATGGAAGGGTTTCAAGCTCACAAAGTCCATACAACATATAATCCTGACAGCGCAAGCACTGGTCTAGGATCGACCTCAAAAACACAACAGTGTCCTCAGCAGTTGTAGTCAGACCTATTTATTTTTCATATTAACCAACTACAATAACTGTTGCTATGTCATACTTTTGCACAAACCAATACTCACTAATCAAATACTCCCAGTCTAATCTGTCGGGAAAGGGCACCCTGAGTCTAAAGATTTTGCATTGCTACACAAATGCTGATAACCTACCACTGAAAGTTTTTAGGTTTTGCTTAAAGCGCACATGATGCGTCTGCGAAATCTATTGTTTCTTTAAAATAAAGCAGATCTTAAAAGGGGCTTAGAGCCGGCCATTACTTACCTCTGTTTATCATTGGTTGGCTCCCACGTTATTTGTGCTTCTTTTCTTACCATTGGTCAGCACCTCCTCCTCGCCTCAGCTTCCCCCTGGGTCTTCTCTGTGTGTCCATGCCATGGAGCATGGACCAAGTACAGCTTCCTCTGCCAGTGTTCTCCCACTGGCCGCAGGCTCCTGAAGGTACTATTATGGTACTTATTTTGCTTAGTTTAGCTCTGTACTTGCATTCATGATATGGCGATGGTCGATATTCTGGACACAATATTATTCGAGGGTCATAATAAATTCATACTAATATAATAAAGAGAGAGCCCAAACCTTTGAGACGGGTAATCTCAGGAACCACAGCACCAATCAACACACCCAATACAGCGTTGGAAAGGGCAGTTGCAGCAGAAGGACATAGGTTATGCAGACACCCACCATATACATTTAAAAGGTAAAAGAACCGTGCCATCAAAGTAGTCCCTTGTGGGCGTGTCTGCGTTGTGCTGTGGGCGTGTGCTGGGGGCGTGACAACGCTGGGGGCGTGTGGTACGTTCCGCCCTTCATGCCAATGTCTCATATTGTGTGCTAATCCCACCCTGCTCCCTTTAAATAACCCTGCACCCCATAATCATAACCCACCCTTACTCCTTAAAATACCCCAACACCCTTAAACACTAACCCATCTTAACCCTATAAGCCCTGTACCCCAAAACCCAAACCTATCCCTAAACCCTAAAAATACCCCTGTACCCCCAAACCTAACCCTGAACCCTATAAATAACCCTGTACCTCAAAACCCAAACCTACCCCTGAACCCTAAAAATACCCCTGTACCCCAAAACCCAAACCTAGCCCTGAACCCTAAAAATACCTCTGTACCCCAAAACCCAAACCTACCCCTGAACCCTAAAATACCCCTGTACCCCAAAACCCAAACCTAGCCCTGAACCCTTAAAATACCCCTGTACCCCAAAACCCAAACCTAGCCCTGAACGCTAAAAATGCCCCTGTACTCCAAACCTAGCCCTGAACCCTTAATATACCCCTGTACCCCAAAATCCAAACCTACCCCTGAACCCTAAAAATACCCATATACCCCAAAACCCAAACCTAGCCCTGAACCCTAAAAATACCCCTGTACCCCAAAACCCATACCTATCCCTAAACCCGAAAACTACCCCTATACCCCATAACCCAAAACTATATATGAACCCTTAAAATACCCAAACACCCCAAAACATATACCTCAGTAACCCAAAACATATACCCCTATACCGATACTTAACTTATCCAAACATAAAAAAAACATACTTTTACCATTCATGCATTTACAACGAATTTCGTTGTAAATGTATGCGTGGTAAAAGCATATAAAATGTAATGCCATGCGTTATAATGGCATTGCAGAGTCATGGTACTTTCGTAATGAAAGTATGCAGAGTGATGGTATGCGGAAAGAAAGTTGCGGAATAATCGGTGTTTACCCTCCCCCGGTAAGTACATTGGTGGCACGGCGGCTCACATCTCCAGGAACATACTCATATTTTTTCACCACCCATCAGAAAATGCACAGGTCTCTCTCATTGATGGCCAGCATCGACATACACTTTTAGACACACCTCCCGCCACAAGTTCTGGAATTGCGAACTTTAGAGATGGGGAGCTACGTTCGAATCTTGGCATCAGCTCAACATCCTGTGATTCCAGGCAAATCGCTTTGCCTCCCCGTGCCTACCACAAATTAATGTGTTCTTCTGTAATGTAAATTGTGCTCATGCCATGTTGTCGAGTTCGCGCTATATAATATTGCAAGGAAAAATAAAGTAGGGAAACTCGAGTTCACACACTACTGAACGCGCACTCTTAAGTGCATCAGCAGTGCACTGTGAATCGGAGGGTTTCACAGGCCTGTCACAGATAAGAAATGCTATCTAAACGAAATCCTACAAAACAATATACTACTGGCCGGCAGCAATTCATACCCGGACATACCCGGGGAAATTAATAAAGAGGTAGAACTCAGACTGGTACAGTTGAGTGAAGCCTGAAAGACCTGGAAAGTATTGATTTATTTTCAGCCTTATTACTCTAGTTTAGACATGCTATCCTACTGACCTGGAGCAAAAGGTAAGGGTTCTAGTTTTGATCTGTTGTCCCATCAGTGACTCCCACTTAATGTAAAATGGTGCAGCACACATCCACTCTTAAAAAGGGCCAAAACATAATTTTTTAGCTTTTTATTCACTTTTGTGTGCAAATTTCTAAATCTAACATTGAAACTTGCACTCTACTGGGTACAAACCGTAATGCTACCCTGGAGGTTAAGCATCTGATAAACAGCTTGATTCTAAACAATTCCCTAACTAAATATTGAAGTGATGAGCAGTCCCGGACCTGCCTAAAGGGCAACCTGGCAATTCCCGATGGGCTGGTCTGACAGGTCAGTGTGGACTGTTTTTGGCTGTTTGTGGGTTTTTTTTCTGGCCTGGTGGGCCGCTTTTACTGATACTACCACAAACATTGCCTGCAGCAAACACAAATGCATGCAATCCTGCATTCCTTGCACAACAGAAATAGATCATGTCTTTACAAGTTCAAAACTGGCCTGATTCAAAAGTTGGTTTCCTTTATTTTGCCATCTGGGGCACATTACCGGAGTGCCTCTGTGGCACAAAGGGCATTTATGACTGCTGTGCATGCCACGGGGGGACTCTGGTATTACAGAAGGGACCGCACACTCTTGTGCCTTGCCTTCTGTAAAACTGATAACCCTGGCACACTTTAAGCACTATCATCAGAGGGTGTTTCCTCATTTGCATGGGGGCCTGGCTCTATGCAAATGAGGGAATCCCTTTGCCTCTTCGCCAGCGCTGTATTACAGAGTGCCCCCTGATGGCACCCCTCTGGAGGGGGAAAGAGGGGCCTATAGACCTCTCAGACATCCCCTTGCAGGCGGGTGCAGTCACTCACTGTACCCACTAGCAACAGAACTCTAATCCCCCTTCAAAGTGCAGGTGGGTTGGCACCTGCACTGTGAAACCTAAGTGGCTTCAAAGCAGACCCTCAGTTCTTTACCGCAATTCACTGTCCCACGGGCACCGTGATTACGCGGCTGCCCTAGGGGCAGTGCATTCTCTATAACACTATAATGAGAAACATTTTCCTGGTTAGCGCTGGGCACACATTTTGAGATGGGCGCTCATCGCTAACCAGGAAAATGTGCTGTATACATACTACGACCCCTGGATCACTATTTGGGACCACTATTATTTTGGTACTGGACATATTTTTGTCCCTGTCCAACCTTGGTGATGAGTATGGTGATGGACATATTATAAGGAATAAAGTATACCCTTCTTGGTACAGAATAGATATTGCAAATTCCCTGAATTCCTTGACCTTGGAATGGACCGTTTTGTGATGCTATATCATGGTCGAGTTAAAATATCTCATTAACCTAAAGTCAGAGTTATTTTAGCCCTTATTTATCTGATATTAATCATGCTCTCCATCGTCCCCACGGTGGTAGAGCATTTGATTACTATAGTATTGAATTCATACTAAACACTCCCTGATCTTTTCATTTCACTGTTCTGTTCTCAGCTGTGTATGTGTCAGAATCTGGTGTGCATGAAAACATGCTAAATGTTTGCGTGCCCTTTAGTTACTTTTAACGGATTATGCAAGCAAAACGTGGGCCAGATCAAAGTGCTGCGGGAGATACCCGTACTATGTTTTTTCACTAGTGAAAATGTTTGAATATGGTGTAAATGATGTCATTGAGAGTCTTATCCAAACCACGGTATGGGATTGGGTTGTTTATATCAGCATGTTTGAACTGTAATTTAATGTTTCAAATACTCCTTCAGAGAACATTTAAAATAGAACATGATAGCTAGAGAATGTGAATGAGAGAAAGAGACAGAGAGAGAAAGAGATAGAAAAAAACTAGGGGGAAAGAGAGCAAAAAAAAGAGCTAGAGAAAGAGAGAAAGGGAGAGAGAGAGAGGCCCATTTGATTCCTCAAAGAGAAGGTACACTTGAGGACACATTGCCCTTCCCCCACAGCCTGCATCTGCCACGCTTCTAAGGCATGCCCAACTAAGGCAGGACTGTGCAAATTGTACTGAAGCAGTTTGTGTTTTTCAGTGTCTTTACATGATACTCTGCACATGTAAGCGCTGTAGGAAATAAAAGTAAAACTCCCAAGAAATTGGTGCATGTCTTCTCTCGTGCTACTCACAATTTGTGTTTTTAGGGCTGGCAAGAGGCATCTTTAACTTTGCCAGATCTGGTCAGGAAACATACAACCTGTAGTGCTGCAACAATTTTTGAAGGGGGGGGGGGGGGGGGGGGTGGTGCCACTTTATCACTGAACTCATGGGGAAAAATCCAAGCGCCATACACAATAAACTAGTGTAGCAAACGTGCCACCACCCATCACTCGTATGGTGGTAAGGGATGGGTATGTACCTGGTGATGCATTTTGGAGCACTGATTTTTTTACCGTGCTGTCATGTACAGACATGACCACTAAATGTGGGTAGACATGCAGTTTTACTGGCAAAACCATTTAGCGCAAAAACAATAATGTGTGGTAATTGGGTTTCAGTGAATACTTATCATTTTCGCATCATCAAGTAAAGTGCCTTGATTTATTTTGATCCTATTAAAATCTTTGTTTCCATCACACTTGGAATCAGAATTACAAACAAGTGCTACATTTCTGCTTTCCTAATTGCTGATATAGTTTGAAATGTGTGCATAGTTCTTTCGATATTTAAATGCTGTTGTGTGTTAGGAAAAACTGACATGTTACAACCTTTCCTTTTCATTCCTGTACCCCAGTAAGATTGTCACCTAGATCACTTTTACAACATCCTCTCACTTTGCTGTCAGAGAAATACACATTAGGCCCGGGCGTGGAACTACGTCCGCCAGCAAAGTTTACATGGTTTTGCATACTCCGCGTTCCGTTGCGAACACAGGGGCATATTACCAACAACTAGCGATAATTATCGCTATGTTGGCTTAGCGGGAATATTCCTATCGCCACCCTTCACCTGTTTTTATCGCTGAGATACCTTGCTATTATCAGGGTTTATCTCAGAAGCGATAAAAAATGGGCGAAATGCGTGAATAGCACTGTCAATACAGCGATATTCAGGCATTACTGTGACAATGCTCTTAGCCATGCTATCCACCTCTCATTGGATAACATGGCTAAGAACTGGTCAGGGCAGGCATTAGCTTTTGGAGATATTCGCGCTTAGCGTGAATATTTCCAAAACTACTCCTGTGTTGATCATAGGCGATAGCGATTTGCAGCGACTGTTTTCAGTCTCTGACATTTTGGCACGCCCACTTTGCATGTCATTAGCGATAATTATCGCTGACATGAAAAAGCGGGCCCCAAAATGCCCGCTATCGCCTACAAGCTGTCTCTAACTGGTGTTAGCGGTTTAGAACGTAGGGGACCCCTATATAGGAAAGTTGCTAGTTATACATAGGGAACAAAATCTAGTTTGAAAAAGGCCTATAACTAGACATACAAGTCAATTGGGTATAAATTGTGAAAAATATATTTTTGACTATTATAGATAAATATTTTTAGAATACATTTCAATACATTTCAAGATAAATTAGAGTTTTTCATTCAAATATATAAAGACAGACATATAACTGGACATAAAATATGAAACATGAAAGAGAGGCATGATGCAGGCAAAGCGGTAGATGCAACTGGTGTTAGCGACAGCTTGGTAATAGGGCGATAAAATTATCACCGCTTTAACGGGAAAAAGACCCACTAAAGCGGCGATATGGCCCTTGGTAATATGCCCCACAGAGTTTAGGCAAAAGTACGACTCTGTGGGAGAGCATAGATAGCCGGCTCCTCCACCCTCCCAAAGTAATTATAAAGGAAGAAAAATGGCACTTACCTGCCTTGGCTACTTTGGGATAGGGCAGGGAGCGGAGCGGACTGGAGCAGAGCAGAGTTCCAGAGTTTTTTTCCAACTCCGTAAAATTCCGAGTAGAGGAACTCTGCCTGCTCCGCTCAGGGTTAATAAAAAATAAACGCCAGTTTAGGAAAAAACAGCAATTTGTCAGAAAATAAAGCGTGATAGTTTGTCTTTGAACATGCAGAAAACGTGACAAGGTAAACAAATTTTGAAGGCATATTTATTGCTCATTCACCTTCTGAACTTCAGCATGACAACTCCTTAGGGTGCTGCAGCACCCCCAGCACCCCTACGTCCAGCTCCTATGCCTAAAACATAAGGCATAAAAACATACATTTTGATGAGAACACATTGGCTTGCTTTGGTGAGTTTTTTGAGACATGGGCTTGATGGGCAGTCTATCATTCTTTGGATCAGCCCACTGCAGTTCACTGATGTTGATGCTTACTAATGTTACATTTTGCATTGATGAGGACAAAACATTGTCATCTTTTCAATCTTCCATTCTGTGACGAGCAAGCCACAGGAAGCAAACTATGCCACTGATCATTATGAAATATAAGGGGAATCTTCTAATTTAAGATGGACACCTCCTGAACATTATGATTCCTTTCCATTGGCCATTTAGATTTTGTAGCTGTAATCACTCTTTTTCAATCATATGTACCAAGTTTCTTTTTCTTTACTTAAAGTAAGCAATCAAACATTGATTATTCTTTTAAGATCCTTTATTTCAATAAAAAAAACTCTTTTTCTGGCAGATGCAGCCAATGTGTTTCATCCTTCATAGGAACTTCATCAGGGCAATTTCCTGAAGTTTGAATTCTTACATTCCTATTCTTTCAATCCTGGTCATTCGAACATCTGGATGTCACCACGGGAACCCGCAGCAAGTCGAGTGGACGTGGGTTCGACAAAATAAAATGACCAGGATTGAAATAATACGAATGCAAGAATTTAAATGTCAAGAAATTGCCCAACTAGAGTCTTTTTCTTCTTCACAAACTGATCTGTCATAATCACGGTGCTTCATGTTTCTCCTCATTGACCCTTTTTGTTGAATTCCTCTTTCTTATTGGATGCCCACGCCTCCCCCTATTGACTGCCTCTTTCTGTGCTAGATGCCTTGCTTCCCTCTTCCCTGCCAGGATGCTGCCCTAATGACATGTCCCCTCAGCTTCTCCAAAATCAGTTCTAGTCTTAATGTCATGGTCTCTCAAACACATGATCAATTGCAGTGTGTAGACCTTGCAAAGGTCCCTAACCTGTTTTACAACAGTCAACTCAATTAAGCTATTAAAAAGCTATTAAGCCTGGCTTACAACGGAAAATGCAAGCCTTACATATTATCTTTGCTGATACTTGTTTGACATTGTTTATTTACCTGCTAGTAAAATCTTCAAGCATGATGGCTCTCTCAGATGTCTATTTGTGTACATTGTGTTGCAAGCACATCATGAACCACAGAACAGGCACGGCCTAATGGTCTCCAACTATGTCAACTATAATTGTCTGACTTTCTAATGAACCAATAACTGATAATCATGTAAACCCATTTAGCACTTGACTCCCAGGGCAGTAAAACAGAGTAGTCCAAACATCAAACAGCAAGGTGGTGTGGGGTTAGAGACTCAGCAGAACATTACAAAAACACATAATAAATCATCGTGTAACTGTGCTTTGCTACTTTTGGAAAAAAATACTACACTCTTTTTAATAATAAAAAAACAACAAAGATTGAGATATATATATAATCAATTTTTTTTTATTGTTCTGTTAATAAAAACCATCATAATATGAATCATAAAACACATCTTCAGAACCATTCTTCAACAGGACACATACATTTGATATTAAAAGAAGAACTAATAAAGTATCTAGGTAGATTATTAAAATAAGGTAAATAATTTAACAATTAACTAAAATATAGACCCTATAGCAATTAATAAAACTATTGCACAATACTGATGTGATTTAGACATAAAGCCTGATAGGTCTTAAAGTCACAGGAAGGCTAGCAAATGTTCTAAAGTGCATTAGTTGGATGCCCAATAAGTTGGACTGAACAACAATATTCTGAGGACTGGTAGCGTAGTTCTTATTAACAGGTCCTTCTATTTCCTCATCCAAGGATCATCGTACGGCTCAGTGTTCTGGAGTGCACAGCGATATTCTGAGGACTGGCAGCATGATCCTCATTAAGATCTCCCTCTATTGAGTATGCCTATCACTGACTGCCTTCAGGGTGCTCTTCAAGAACTAGAACAAGAGGAATTGTGTTTTAGCAATGCTATTTTCTGCAGCTCGATTACTACTTGGTCAAGAACTATAAAAGCTGACTTGTAAGTTGTGCATTGTTTCCCTGGAAGCATACCTTGATTGCATTCTCCACTGATCTTAAACTGAGCTTATTAAAAATGGACTCAAATTTGTTCTTCATATATTCAAGAAGTGTTTACATCTACATATTATATGTAGCAATGATTACATGCGATACCCACATCCACAGCAGCAACTGTTATGTAAGTGGAAGTATCAAGATCCTTAGGTGGATGACTTTCATTTGTTCATATTTTTTCATATTTTGCAAGAGATATGGCTCTGGAGATGGAGAATCAAATAAAAATAGTAACAAATTGGCTCGAGATTTTTCTCACAGGAGAACAGCTGTGCCTCTATCTTAACTTGACCTTTGAGATACCTATAATCCGTGCCTTCCTCCCAATCGTTCAGTAGCTCTAGATCTTGCAATATTCTGGTGACGTTTTAAATTCCAAATACCTATGCAGCTCTTTTGATGTTTTTGCTGCTATTTCGAAATCAAGTTCTAGCGGTGCACTTCTTAATTGGAAGCAATATTCAATAAATTGGACTTCTTTTTGGGTTGACAGATTGATTAAACCAAATTCCAATTGGAGTTGGCAGACCGGAAAGCTTTTGGGCAGCCTGAATACCTCCGTTATGACACCAGAATAGATCTTCTCCATTTCATCATGGAATCTGGATCCCCATGTTGAGGACACGTATAATAATGCTGGCGCCAATTTTGCTTTAAGTATTTCTAGTTTTTTCATTGCGGTCGGGCTCATTAAACTGCTATTCATTTTCTCCAATTGATTTTAGAGGTTACAGGTACAGATAAATAGTGCTTTAACTGACTTCTGTATATTAATTTCAAGTCTATCCATACTCCAAGATATATATAACAATCCGTAAGGAATATCTTTTGCCCGTTTATCCTCCATGTGTGCTTTGTCTTGGATACTCCAATCTTCATTATTTTTGTTTTCACTACATTTAATTTCAGATCATTCAATTCATTATATTGGTGGAGACCATTTGCACTCCTCTAAAGACCAATTGCGGACTGATCGAATAGAATGGTATCATCTGCATGCTGCAAAATTGGTAGGGATTGTTTCCTCAATTTTGGGAGGTCAAGTTTCGAGTTAGTCAATGCTAGCAATTGCTCTGCAGTACACATATTGAAAAGCACTGGTGCCAGCACACAACCCTATTTCAACCTCTAATCTGTTAGAATCCTATAGTAAATAGTTGAACCATTGCCTATTTGAAACCTGACTGAGAGATCAGTGGGCAGCAATCTAATGGCAGTAAATAATTTGTCAGGAATATTTCATGACTACAGCTTTTGCCACAGTGTGCCCCAGTTTACTTTATTGAAGGCTACACTGTAGTCTAAAAGGAAAACAGGCAAAGAAGATTTGTGTTCAGTTGCTCTTTTTTCCTAAGAGATTAATCACTGTGATGTTATGCAATATTTCACAGCCTTTCATGATGTCTGTTTGAAGGTTCGGCAAGATGTTTATTCTGTTAATCCAATCTTCCAGGTCCTCCAAAATGAATCTAGCAAAGATTTTGCTTTTGTATCAATGAGAATGAAAGCACTATCATTTTGAGGATTGGTGGTATCTCCCTTCTTATGAATGGTATGCTACTTCGATCCTTTCCAATTGTCCTGTATGATTTCAAAGGCTAAGATGTTTTTACACAAAGTGAATAGTGACATACTACAGGTGTCCATGTCATCCTTGAAGATTGACAGTGGGACTCTGTTGGGCCCCGGTGCTCCTCTGATTTTAATTTGAGATAGTTTTCACTAGCTCTGGTTTTTTATGGAAAATGAGAAGTCGCAGCTACAGAGCTATTCAGGTCTCAATTGATCAGCACTCTCTGTCATACTGACCTTCTTCATATTCATTGTTCAATGATATTGTTTTCCCCAGATGCTTGTTACTATTGATTTACCCACTATGGTTTGTTTGTGTGGCTTCTACAAATTGTACACTTGATGAGGAGCTGCAGTTGGTATCTCGGTCAAGGTCCTTCTCTGATAAGTCATCATAGTAGAGTTGAGACTTCTCCCAGCATTCTGCTTCAATGCTGTTTTTTGAAAATCCTGTTTCTTCTAATTTATTAACAAGTTTCCAAAAGGCCTAGGTGTCCTTTGTTTTAGCCCATTTACTGATGTTATGCCACCTCCTAATTTCAAATGTCGACTTTGTCTCCCAGCACTTTATTCAATACCTTTGTTTAGCTGAACTGTTCTCTTCTTGACCATGTTTTTAAATTCATCCGGTGGTTTTTATTACTTCCTTGCTTACTTTTCTCACTTCCTCTGTATACCGAATCTTATCATCCAGACTTTTGCTGGGGACCCTCAGTATTGATGATTTTTTCTCTCTTAGAATTAAATGATTCACAAGCAAAGTGGTAATTGTGGTCCAGACAGAAGCAACGTCTACTTCCCCATCTTGTTTCCTCAGTGCCTTTAGCTGAGTTTTCCCATAGGCTAGTTTCCAATGTTCGTACTTATCTTGCAAATGCGGATTCCATCATATTTTTTTCAATCAAGCCATCTCATCCTCCATTGAAATTGCTTGTAATGAATCGTTATATTTTAATTCCCAATTAATGCTTATCACCTGCTGGTTGTAATCACTTGTCTCAAAAGGTACTTTCTGAAAGGCAGCAATTCGCTCCAGATACAAGGGAAGGCCAGTGTGCAATCCAAAACCTTCGCTGATTCGCCAACTATATGTGTTGCCTCAGATTTGATATCTGGGCGAAAGCAACCATATAAGTTTATCATTCTATATCCGAGCAGTGTAGCCCAAAACTTTTTGTTATTTCTGGCTACTGGTGAGCTATTCAATACCATTTTTGGGATCTTATAAAAGCTCTTTAGTTCGATTAATGTAGCCTCTGGTAAACATTCTGATATCCTGGAAGACGAACAAACAACGCGGCACCACAGACTAATTATCATATATATCTACATGGGCAAGTTCAACTAATAGGACTGCGACGCATTTCGAACAAAGACAGATGTGACTTATATCTTTGTCATATCTCTGGCATTTTGAAAGATCTGAAACACTATCGTCGTTTAGAGATCACATGAAAAGCTGATCCTGGGTTCATTTATCCTTTAGAACCCCTTATGAAAGAAAAAAAGAGTATTCTACCTTCAGTCAATTTGACCTCATCATTTAACTAACAACAATAATATCACAGTAACTAAAGTGATTCCAACTTTTGCAAAGATACTCCTACTTTGATTGGACTAATAATAACAAGACCCTGAATAGACTTGACAAGAAACAATCTCCTGAAGAAGGCGGACCTCCGCCGAAACGCGCGTAGAGACTGACTGAAATTATATAGAATTAAGAATAAGTGTATTTCTTTGCCTTCATTTTTAATGACTTTCTGATGAACTGTTTAAAATTGCCATGTTTTCATAATTGATGACGGTATTAGATATATAAGAATGAACAATTGTATGCTACATACGGTATAGAACTTTTATGTTGTTGCAAATTTTCTCACATTGACAAAACTTTTTAACTGTGATCGGTACCTAATTAGTCTGCATGGTTTTACATGCATTTTAATACTTGTTATTTTCATTTTATCTATTGTGAATTATATTGTCCTTTTTTCTATGTGGGAATCAAATAAATTTACGAATAAAAATTACTTTTATCAAAGCAATTATCTTGTACTTAGTGAATATATTGAGGCTCTTAGTTATCCTGCAGTTATATCTTGTTCCTAACGCTTATTAGGATTTGGTGGCCTATGAAGTTACAAATATTTGATTAATTACCCTGTCCTAGGAACTATATACGGAATCAGGGGGTCCTTGTTTTATAAAGAAACATTCTGATGTGATCACTTCATCCATGTTCCCGGTTAGAATGATTTCAAGATCTGGTAAAATCATCTGTTGATTCTTTACATGTTTATATAATGTGTCTTATGTTGGTTTCTTCCTCACTGGGTCTGGCAGAACATCTAGTTTACAGAGAAGAATTCTAGGAACGTTGGCATTCTGTAATAATATTTGTGTTACTAAAATGTGGTCCGAAGCTACCTCCAGTGCTTCCCATTTATAGTTCACTGTTGCACTGATATCTGTTGCCATGCCACCCAAGAGTCTTTCATGCTCTGAAAGCTGTACTGCTGGATTGATTTTTTGTGCTAAAGCACTTAGGGGCAGATTTACGAGTACCTTGCGCCACTTTCGCGTCACTTTTCCCCATGTTAAAAGTGATGCAAAAGTGGCGCAAGGGGCTTGTAAATCTGCCCCTTTATACTTAACTAGCAGCCCGTCCCGACGTTGTCCGGATATGAATTGCTGCCTGCCAGTAGTATATTGTTTTGTAGGATTTTGTTTTGATAGCATTTTGTTATCTGTGACAGGCCTGTGAAACGCTCCGATTTACAGTGTACTGCTAATGCACTTAAGAGTGCGCGTTCAGTAGTGTGTGAACTCGAGTTTCTCTACTTTATTTTTCGTTGCAATATTATATAGCGCAAACTCGACAACATGGCATGAGCACAATTTACATTACAGAAGAACACATTCATTTGTGGTAGGCACGGGGAGACAAAGCGATTTGCCTGGAATCACAGGATGTTGAGCTGATGCCGAGATTCGAACGTAGCTCCGCAGCTCTGAAGTTCGCAATTCTAGAACTTGCGGCGGGAGATGTTTCTAAAAGTGTATGTCGATGCTGGCCATCAATGAGAGACCTGTGCATTTTTCAAATGGGTGGTGAAAAAATATGAGTATGTTGCTGGAGATGTGGGCCGCCGTGCCACCAATGTACTTACCGGGGGAGGGTAAACACCCATTATTCCGCAACTTTCTTTCCGCATACCATCACTCCGCATACTTTCATTACGAAAGTACCATGACTCGGCAATGCCATTATACCACATGGCATTATATTTTATATGCTTTTACCATGCATACATTTACAACGAAATTCGTTGTAAATGCATGAATGGTAAAAGCATGTTTTTTTTTTTTAATGTTTGGATAAGTTAAGTATGGGTATAGGGGTATATGTTTTGGGGTGCTGAGGTATATGTTTTGGGGTGTTTGGGTATTTTAAGGATTCAGATATAGTTTTGGGTTATGAGGTACAGGGGTAGTTTTAGGGTTTAGGGATAGGTATGGGTTTTGGGGTACAGGGGTATTTTTAGGGTTCAGGGCTAGTTTTGGGTTTTGGGGTATAGGGGTATTTTTTAGAGTTCAGGGGTAGGTTTGGGTTTTGGGGTACAGGGGTATTTTTAGGGTTTAGGGATAGGTTTGGGTTTTGGTGTACAAAGTATATTTAAAGGGTTAAGATGGCTTAGTGTTTAAGGGTGTTGGGGTATTTTAAGGAGTAAGGGTGGGTTATGATTATGGGGTGCAGGGGTATTTAAAGGGAGCAGGGCGGGATTAGTTTTTAGTGTGTAAAGGGTAATAAAATAAAATGATAAATAAAAATAATATAAATAATGCAATTTAAAAAAATAAATGTTTTAATTAAATTAATAAAATGTGTGTATATATATATATTATATATATATATATATATATATATATATACAAACATATATTTGATGTTTCAATAATTTACTTTTACAATGTATATGACTTTACCACACATGCATTTGCGTTATAATGGCATGCGTGATAAAGTCATATGCGTTGTAAAAGTTCTAGAAATGATGTCTTTGCGGAGTAATAGTCCCGCGTTATAAAAATTGCGGGGTGATGGTATGCGGGATGTTGGTTTGCGGAATATCATCACATATTCACTGGGGAGGGATAGTCCCTTTCTTGCTATTTCCGTGGAGGCGGGCCTTGTGTCTGGATGTGCGTGGCGCGAGGCCTGTGCGCAACAGAAGTGGAAAATCTCCAGTGTGGGCTTCAGGCGCCACTGGAAGTTAAGGCGAGATTACATTTCCTGCACAATGGCCCCTGTTTGCGCTCCTTCCGGCCCTTGGGAATAGCGCCATGCCTGACCTCCATACAGAAAAGCAGGTGCACGTCACTGGGAGCGCGGGGCAAGCACACCTGGAGCTGGAATGTACAGAACCTGGGAAGAAAAAACAAAGAAATATTTGGCACAACGCTCGCTTTTTTTTCCGTAATCCCGCGCCCCACACACGCCCACGCCCCCAGCACACACCCACAGCACACGACATGAGACATTTATTTATTTATCTATTTAAAAAGTTTTATATAGCGCTGGCTAGACCCGGAGATATCAGAGCGCTTTACATGAGCATCAGATCATAGTTACAGGTTACATCGTTACAAAGGTTACACAGTTCTTAGAGCATGGCAACATAGTTACTTGTAAGGTCGAGATAAACAATAAGCACAAATACGTAAGGGGAAAAGAAGGCAAGGTGAGAGATTCAGGGGAGGGGGTTGGAGTAGGGGAAGTATACAGATAATGAAGGTGGGAAAGAGGAGGGGAGGGTGAGAGACACAGCATGGGGAGAGGAGGGGAAAGGTGACGGGACACAAACCGGTAGACGAGTCAAGGCAACATCCAAAGTCCAGTAACCTGTGATCCCAGGGGAAGTGGTATCCCTTCCCTATCTCTATTGCGAGAGGTTCCCTTTACGCAGTGGACTCTCTCAGACGGGTCTCTGAGACTCCAAGGCCTACATACTGAATCCTTCCCCAAAAAGGGAGAGGGAGTGTGTTACAATAAATAAAGATCCATAGTCTGTAGGTATATTCAGGATCATAACTTTATTTCATCTTCAGATGCTTGAGATAATATAGACATAGTCAAGAGACCCCACCAGGAGCAGTTCCACTGCTCAGCCCTTCAAGCCAACTGACATCTCCTTACTGATCAACCCTCCCAACATTCCAACGACATCATCAAGGGCCAAGCAGGACAGCAGGGGGAAAGCACAGGGAGGATACACAAGACATGTTACATTACAACACATCCCCCTTTTATCAAATCAACAAATGAATCATAAGCAAACATGCAAAACAATTCACAAGAAAGTAAAAGTGCAAAGATGAAAAAGCACAAGGAGAATGTTAGGAAAATTAAGAAACAAAGAGCCAAATAACACAACGATTCAACATCTAAGTACGAAATCTTCTAACACTCCAAAGACAAATAAATAAAGTCAGGGACTAGATTTTTTACACCCAACAACGGAGGTAAACCATCCTCACCCCACCTCCTTCCCATAGGAAAATATAAAAATGTGAACCTTGAAGCAAATTGTAAAGGGCAAATCACCTCCCAATTGGGAAAACATCTCCCAAAAAACGCAAAAACATATTGAAAAGGGCAAATCACCTCCCTATTGGGAAAACATACCTCCCAAAAACACAGAACCATGTTGTATAGGGCAAATAACCACCCTATTGGGGAAAACACCTCCCAAAAACCTAGAGATACTAATGGGGTGACAGACTTATGTCACCCACAACCAAAAACCTAGAAATACTAATGGGGTGACAGACTTATGTCACCCACAACCAAGTATACGGCACATATCCTATGGGGTAACCAACTAAGTTACCCACAACCCAAATAAGAGCACAAAACTCCTGGACTCTCAGCCAAAACCTTAAATACAACACCTCATAGGAGGTGAGAACCAATTCCAAAGAGTAAAACCAAAAGCAAATGAGAGAGGCTACTAAAAAAATAGACTTCTCTTGTGCGTACCCGTCACGCACAGTCCAACACATACAACACAACAGCAAACTGCATACAATAACTAAACTAGGAACACAGTTTACTACCACTTCTGCATACACCACTGATACCACACACACAATTCCCTTTTTCCATATCCAAACAATAACAGCATATTGACAAAACACATAGAAAATAGACAAAAAATACACAGCTGTTAACATCAAACATCACTTAAAACAGATTAAGATGATTAAAGATGGCATACCCTCAACTCTATGAGTGCAACATGTGCTGCTAACACTCTTGCAACATACAACAATACAAATGGTACCCTAAAACCAGAGTAAGCACACAGTCATCACCACACGTTAAATTGGAACCATTAAGAACTGATACACCCCCATGAAAATAGCAGAATATACATTAAAACAACAACAA
This sequence comes from Lissotriton vulgaris, assembly GCF_964263255.1. Taxonomy (NCBI): domain Eukaryota; kingdom Metazoa; phylum Chordata; class Amphibia; order Caudata; family Salamandridae; genus Lissotriton; species Lissotriton vulgaris. The sequence goes on along the minus strand of NC_141700.1, from coordinate 696,052,493 downwards.
TTAAAATAAAAGTCAGATAACAATTGGTGAACATTGTTTCAATGAGCTATTTCTCATCCGAACCCAAATAGCACAGAGCACAAGAATGAGTCCACTTCAAATCTGAGTGGGCTAATCAGCAGTCTGCCACGCTTCACGAAAAAACATGCGTTGTTGAAATAACGGAGATAGCTTACTCCAAGTCCCAGAATCTGCCATGCCAAAACGTTACAGTCTCATCGTGCCTCGGGCACCCAGTATCACGTTGTCCAGTGAGCAGATCAAACAGCGTGGCTGGCGGCAAACATCCAGGTGAAAAGGCGAGGAAGACGAGGCCACCCACCACAAGATGGCGGCACGCAGCGCACGTCGTGCCGGGTGGCTCTCGGCACGGCAGGGTATGCAGCATCCAAAAGCAGGCAATGACGCGTAAACCATGACGATAGAGAGAATCCCAAGAAGAAACATGAGGTAAGGTTGCGCGTGGTCGATTCATGGCTCGCGACTCTTAGCTTTGAATCCAAACATGGCAGTTGACAATGTAATAGTATGGATGTTACAGCAGGCTGCATTATCAATAAACATTTTGTCGATACACAAAAAAAAAACAAAGTTGATGTGCTTTGAAGTAAAACATTCTCAGTCACGAAATCACTTGTCATAAGCAGCCAAGACGAGTATATGAGCTCTACAACGCTCAGAGGGTTACCAGTTTTCACTGCAGCTTCAATGTTGCCAAAAATACTTCACAAGCATGAAAAGATTTAGTGCTCATTTCAAAATAAAGGAAAAAAAAACGAGACCCTCACTGACAGTGAACAGGGTTGAGACCCGTTCACTTGAAACCAAAGTAGTTTACAGCCCGAAACCTCTGTACAACTCCATAAATGTCAGTGTAAATCAAGTAGTAGGCTTGCCAAATGTTACTCTTTACAAGGATGTCAGTACATATCACAGCCTGCATTAACTGCTGCCAAATCCCAGCACACATCGTTGCTCTTCTGTGGAGTGTTGAGGCATTCACTTGAAACCAGTTTAAGTTGCAGGAGCCAGTCAGTCAAGTCAAGATAGAGAGCAAGTAGGAGCAGTGATGCTCATCCAATACCGGTTACAGCAAACATTACTGACAAAGACACTGAGAAAGAAACTGGCACTTACATGAATAGGGCGACCAATGACGTGGTCACTGGTGGGGTCTTTGCAGTGCCAGGTTTCTTTAAATCCATATATGATGTGTCAGAAATCATTAAATCCAAGTTTGCTTGAGGTTTCTTTAGTTTTTTGAAAGTCCAGTACGCAGGTTCTTTTACATCGTCGCCAGTGTTACAATAAAGAAAGATCCATAGTCTGTAGGTATATTCAGGATCATAACTTTATTTCATCTTCAGATCCTTGAGATAATATAGACATAGTCAAGAGACCCCACCAGGAGCAGTTCCACTGCTCAGCCCTTCAAGCCAACTGACATCTCCTTAGTGATCAACCCTCCCAACATTCCAACGACATCATCAAGGGCCAAGCAGGACAGCAGGGGGAAAGCACAGGGAGGATGCACAAGACATGTTACATTACAACAGAGTGCTTTGGCAAGGGGTGCCAAACCATACCTCAAGTGTGAGTGGCTCCCTCGGCGCAGTGGACTCACTCAGCGGGTTCACAGAGACTCCAGAGTATAAATATTGGATCTTTCCCCAACAAGGGGAGAAGGAGTGTTTAGTCAAAGAGCACAAAGGACAGGGGGTAGGCAGAGTAGCAGGCAAGGGGAGAGATTCACGGGAGAGAGGATAGGAGCTAGGGAAGAGACAAGAAGGAGAGACGAAAAGAAGTCTGCCTGAAGACCGACTGGGTAGGTGACGACCAAGGAGGGAATCCACGGCCCATCTCCCCTATAGCTAAACTAAGTAGCTCCATCGGGCGTCAGACAAAATAGTTCAGTCTCAAAGCATTGAGAGAGGAGGGAGGTAGAGACATAAATAGAGGGAGGATGCGGTAGGAGACGACAGGAGAGACGAAAGGTAGTGCAACAATATGGTACAACAATTTACTGGAAGAAGATCAACAAGTAAACATTAAATCAAACAATCAGCAATACAATTAGGGGAGGAGAGAAAAGAGAGAGAAAGTAGTGGGGAGTAGGGGAGGAGGGAAAGTGAGGATAAGGGAAGAGAAAACCGTAGAGACGAAAGGAAGTCTGTCTAAAGACCGACTGGGTAGGTGACGACCAAGGAGGGAATCCACGGCCCATCTCCCCTATAGCTAAACCAGGTAGCTCCATCGGGCATCAGACAAAATAGTTCGGTCTCAATACATTGAGAGAGGAGGGAAGGAGAGACATAAATAGAGGGAGGATGCGGGAGGAGACGACAGGAGAGACGAAAGGAAGTGCAACAATGTGGTTCAACAATATACTAGAAAAAGAACAACAAGTAAACATTAAATAAAACAGTCAGCAATACATTAGGGGAGGAGAGAGAAAGTAGTGGGGGGTAGGGGAAGAGAGGAGAGAGAGTGAGGATAAGGAAAGAGACAACCGTAGAGACGAAAGGAAGTCTGTCTAAAGACCGACTGGGTATGTGACGACCAACGAGGGAATCCACAGCCCATCTCCCCTATAGCTAAACCAGGTAGCTCCATCGGGCATCAGACAAAATAGATCAGTCTCAAGTGGTGAGGGAAGAGGTTCAACAGAAAAACAGGGTGGGACAATGGACAAGGGCATGTGAGGGCAGAGGACAGAAGCTGGAAATGGCATGATGGGCGGAATGTACCACACGCCCCCAGCGTTTGTTACGCCCCAGCACACGCCCACAGCACAACGCAGACACGCCCACAAGGGACTACTTTGCTGGCATGGTTCTTTTACCTTTTAAATGTATATGGAGGGCGTCTGCATAGCCTATGTCCTTCTGCTGCAACTGCCCTTTCCAACACTGTATTGGGTGTTATGATTGGTGCTGTGTTCCTGAGATTACCTGCCTCAAAGGTTTGGGCTTTCTCTTTATTATATTAGTATAGATTCATTCTTAAACCAGCCTTCTTGTATGCAAGTGAAAAATTGATTAAAACATTGCAGCACCAGAGGGGGCAGGACTCTAAGCCCCAGGTACCATTGCAGCAGAGCCGCAGGAACCCATGTACCTTGCATAACAGGAGGCGCAGCCACATAAGCCCTAAGGGCTCCCGCAGCACGGGATGCACGCGGGCGGGCCCGTCCTTGCCAGTCATCGCCAGGAAGAGGCAGGGCCATCCCCATTGGTTTTTGGTCAACGAGCCATACCTGTGAGTTGCATTATTTACACAGACTCTAATTTTGACTTTGCAGACTCTCACTTGACTACCTTGTTTTGTACCAGGATTAATGACAAGGCCTGATTTGGATTGGTATTGGTCTTGGTGCCGAACACAATACCCATGCTTCTGACTTGTATTGAACCCTTATAAGGTTGATTTTTCCTAAGTGGGTGAAATCTTAGACAACATCATTAGTCCACTGTAGTATAGCACTGCTGTTGAAAACCGGTTGAAAACCTATTGATGAGTTTAGGACTTCCCTTGTGGGAGTTCCTTATAAATGATTGCTGGGGAAGGTTGTGGGGGTTGAGGGGGTTGTCAATTCAATTGTATCCTTCCATACATGGCCCCATGTTCTATTGTGGGAAAAATAAATCTAGCGATTCTGATGGTGGGGATGGAGAGGCTCGGTCAAAGTCCATTAAACTAAACAAGTTCACAAGCCTGTAGGAGGTAACTGCTTTCTCGACCTTATTGACGATCTTCTTGTCGAGTGTGAGGAAATCTTAGTGCCACCGAGCAATCCCCTGCTCCCCCAGCGCCTCTCATACACATATCTCTCCTAGTAGCTCAATGCCCATTCAACCTAAACGCATTCCAATAATGTCTAGGAAACCGAAAACGCGCAGCACCAAAAATCTCTCCCCTAGCCTTTCAAAAGTGCCCCAAACACCAATTGCCAGTGCTGAAGAGGAGATAAGGCCTTCTATCCTCCCTATTTGGGATGTATCTAATGATACAGTTGGGACAAATCTAATTACTGATCTTACTTTGGCGGAGAGGTGTGGTGCAGCGTCCAGGGCAGCTGGCTTTGGAGCACATGGCTCACGGTTTGATCCACGGCTCTGGCGGCATCTCAGTTCAGCACCATGTGACTCTGGGCAATAGCTCACTTAATTTCCACAATGGCCCCCAGCGCCTTGAGACCTGTAAGGGTGAGTAGTTTCCGCTTTACGAATACGGATTTACATATATATTTATATTTACTCTATCTAATAGGTTCCCCACACTCCAGCAAATACCCTATACTCTTCCAATAGAAGGGACACAAGAGTCTCCTAACCTTGCTAAAAGGGGGCTGGAAATGGAAGCTGGTGCAGGCCCCTAGTTATCCATATGGGTGACCACATTCTAAACAACCATGGCCTGAAGGGACAGGATACCTCCAGGATTATAATAGACTTGAGGACACAGGTAGACTTACTAAAAAGAGCTGCACAAATCTTCACTGAGAAAATTGAACTCTTGTTAAAAAGAGGAGGCTCTGAAGTTCATCCAACTAAACAGACATCCAAAAAGCCTTTGGGTCTAACTAACAACTCTAGCCGTCCAATTCCCCCACTGCCAGCTCTGGTTGAGAATTCTACTTCTAAAACAATCACCAAACCTACAACTTGAAAAACCAGAACTTATGCAAATCGTGTTTGTTGTGTAACACATGGCATGCTATCAACCAACCACCTACCATTCCTTCCCCCATTGATGGAGGCTTTCAACAATACACAAATGACAGGCGTGAAAGGTTTCTATTTACGTAAGGTATGAAAGCAAGGATTCTCTAATCAATAAAAGTATACATTGGATCCGCTATGTGAGGGGGTGCCGTTCAGTGATCAAGGAGGATATCCTATGGGCAAAATGGCTAACTCGCTCTAACTCCCAGATGGATTGTATGGAACTGCACTTAGCTGATGAGAAGCTGGACCATAATCTAATAGCACTGGAGGCCAGGTCAAGCTCACCAACCCTCACTGGTGTACAATTGGAGAATTAACCTCTAACACAACCGCTGTTGCCAGTCACTCACCATCCTGTCTCTTACCAGGGCTCTGAGTCGCTCCTTGATACCAATGATTGACTTGCACACCAATCCTCCTCTATAGGTCCCACAACACATTCAGTCAAACTAAACATTCCCTTAGCCAAGACCAGACACTTAGATGCCACAATTCTATCATCTGCCTTGACCAGCTGCCCTATGACTACTGAACAGCATTCAATCTCTCCTTATAGTTGTACTGAGGGGGTTTGTCTCCAAGGACCCCAAATAGGGACACAGGCTGGGTCCATGGTAGTTGGGGAACAATCCCCTCTCTTGATGTCCGAGCTCAGCCCTCAGAGTTTACTTTATTGTCTTGGAACATGACTGGGGTGAGGTCAAAGATCTCTCTTGCTCATTGGATCCAATACACAGAACAATATGATGTTTACGTCTTCCAAGAAACGTGGTCCCCTTCCCCCACCTTCATTCCTGGGTACATTACGTTTCATCGTCCAGCGATCATTAATAAGGTTGGTCGCCCAGCTGGGGGCTTACTGATTTTAGTAAAAATTGAGCTTCATTGCTCTGTTCACGAGCGTAAGCCAGTAGTCAAGACATCCTAACAGTCCAGATCAAGGGGGAAGAAGGCTAGGTGGGGATCTTTTTAATGTGTATGCCCAAGGGACCACGGTTGGATGTACGTCGTCCACCCTCCACAATTGGGAGAACCTTCTTGATGCTAGGAACACTCGGTCCACCCTAATAGTTGCTGGCGACTTCAATGTCACCTTTGAACCTTTAGGGCAGGGGGACTTGTATGAAAGTGGGGAAGAGGATGAGCTGCGGCTCGTTCCTCCATTAAACCTAGCCCCCATAAAAAAAGTCCCAAACGGTATTACAACGTAATGCACTACCCCTTGAGCTTGGCTTGAGGGCCGCTAAGGGTCGTACTGAATCAGATAAGTCCGGGGTAAACACCTACAATCGAACAATCAATATGAGTCTTATTGATTATTTTTTGGTGGCTCTGAGACTGTGGCCCAAGGTAATTGAAATGGTAGTAGGGACCACTACGGATAGTGATCATAATCCCCTCAAGCTCACTCTGACTTCACCTTGGGCCAAACTCTTAAACCTCCCAAGCACTATACTTACAACCAGGGAGGTATGCCCTACTAATGATTATAAGTGTCTTAAATGGGCACACGTAGCTATGGACACTGAGAAATTAGATCTACTTAGCACCAATCTGGAAGCTAGCACTAGACAGATAATCAGACGATTAGATCCTTTGGGAGACTTGGCTATGATTGCTGACTGCCATACCAATTTCTTTAATCAGTTGGCATCATATTTTGAAACAACACAACACACTCAGAGTGCCTCTAAGAGCTCCAAACCACAGTTGGCCTGGTTTAATCAAGAGTGCAGAAACCTTAGATCCGAATTGGCTACTGCAATCCGAGCAAATCACGTGGCTGTAGTGAGGGAAATTAGGAGGTCCTATAAGATAGCTTTAAACAAAGCCAAAAAGGATTGGGAAACAGATCACTGGTAGTCGATCAGCGAAGCGTGCTATAGGAATGACACACAGCGATTTTGGATCTTAGTAACTAGGGGAGATTGATTAAGACCCCAGCCACCCAACAATAATATCACTATCGACACCTGGCACCATCATTTTTCCTTACTGTACAATGGAGAGCCTGAACAGGCTAATGAAGCACCCATGTCTGAATATATCTGTCCCGAGATGGATGAGTTTTACACCTTAGCTGAAATAAGATCTAGCATTAACTCAACAGTTAGATCTAAAGCCCCTGGGTCCGATGCCATACCTGGAGATGTTTTTCTCAGCAATATTGAGAATTTGTCAACTTATATTCTGGCTCTGGCTAATGGAATTGTAGCAGGCTCCACAATTCCATCTTTTTGGAGGGGAGCAGAGGTAATTCCAGTGAACAAGAAGGGCGACCGTTCGTCGACCTTGAATTACAGACCCATTAGCTTGATCGATAGTGCCCAAAAGGTCTTTGCCCATGCACTTATTACGAAAATACAAACCTGGATATGCAACAATAACATCTTGTCCCCTTTCCAAGCAGGGTTCAGACAGAAAGTGAGCACTATCGATCACGTTTTTTTCTTCCTATAGCTGGCCTGGAAGACCGTGACTATTGGCCAGGGAAGTCTATATGTTGCATTAATTGACTTAAGGTCTGCATTCGACCTCATCCCTAGACACAAACTCTGGTGTGTCCTGAAGGAGATGGGCTTCCACTGTGAGATACTAGCGCTGTTAGTACGTCTTCATGAGAACATCTATGCAAGGGTTCGCTGGGGTAGCCAAGGCCAACTGACAGACACAATCAGGTTGGATAGTGGGGTCTGCCATGGCTGCATATTGGCTTCTACTCTTTTTTCTCTTTTCACAAAACAGAGTTGTACAATTCCTTGCTGACAGTCCAGCTGATGCGCCGACCCAGAAGGGGGGGGGGAACAAGGTGACAACTTTACTTTTTGCCGACGATACCCTAATAGTTTCTAGGACCCCTAGTGACCTACAACTTCTCCTACAACGTTTTGAGTCTTTTTGCATAATGAGAGGTCTTGTGGTTAATAGCTCAAAGACCAAACCTTTACTGCTGAATCCACATAGATCCTTGAAGGGCAAGCTGTTCTGGATGGGATCCACCTTGAGAGAGTGAGCCCCTTTGATTACTTGGGTATCACTCTCTCTGAAGATTCATCCTGGAAACATCATGTTAAGAGGTGAAACCTTCAGCATAGGCAAATTACTGGGGCTCTGATCAAAGAGCACAAGAGCTCATCGAGCAAGCCATTAGCTGCCCCCCTTTGTATATATGACCATAAGGCTGTGGGTGCAGCTCTATATAGGGCTAAACTCTGGGGGTTTGAAAAATTGAATGCATTACTAGCGGCAGAAAATAAATATCTAAGATCACTATGCTCACTTCCCCAGAGTACTCCTCTGCATCCCATGAGACTAGATATGGGCCGAGCCTCAGTTGAAGAAAAAGCTCAGCTACGTCCTCCAATCTTTTGGTTACATCTAAAAAATACCCCTGAGCTACACCCATATGCTGTTGCCCTGGATGAAGTTTATGCACTTGACCGCTTCAGGAAAATTGGGTGTTTGACTAAGGTCAAGTCGCTGATTACTACAATAGAGTTGGCAAGTGCATGGGACATAAAAGATCCAGCATCCTTACCAAGTAAAGCCCTGATCAAGAAGCAATATTGGGACTGGGTGGCACAGTCTTCTATCTCTTATCCGTCTTGGGGCCGCCTGCCACTTGACTTCATGGAGTTTAAACTGGTAGATGTCTTTGAACAATACGTGGAGGCCTTCACAATTCCGCAGGATAGGATTCTTTACATGCAATTTGGATTTGGCTCCCTACCTGTGAATACTTTCACTGCCTCCTGGCACCAGCCCTCCTCAGCACCGCAGGTCTGCCCAGGCTGAGCTCTTGCTGCTGACTCAATCAGCCATATTTTCTGTGTGTGCCCTAGGTACCATTCATTGAGATCTAAGAGGTTGGCTTTTGTATGCAAGCGGTTGGGCACCCATTGCCACAGCGAAACTTTGCGCATTTTAAAATCCGACTCAATGCTTATAATTGTCGGTTCAGTCGCCATATTCCTGGGTAAAATGTGGATCATCAGGTAAAAAAATGCAGCCAATGTCATACTTTTTAACTAATTCTTTTAAACTGTTTTTAGGTATATAGAAATTTTTAACCTGGATTGTGAGTTAATTTTAGTATTAAGCCCACATGACGGGTCATGCTGTCTAGATTTTACAGCATAGACTTATGCGGACATAGGGGCATATTATCAAGAACAGGAGATAGAATTATCGCTGCTTTATCGGCAGAAAACTGCAGATAATGCGGCGATAATATGCTTGATAATATGCTGTATGGAATTCCAATCGAAGCCCATGTTAGATGTCTTCACATCTAACATGGGCTTTGATTGGAATTCCATAGAGCATATTATCAAGCCCATTATCGCCGCTTTATCGGCAGTCCATGTTAGATGTGAAGACATCTAACATGGGCTTCGATTGGAATTCCATACAGCATAATATCAAGCCCATTATCGCCGCTTTATCTGCAGTTTTCTGCCGATAAAGCGGCAATAATTTTATCTCCTGTTCTTGGTAATATGCCCCATAGTTCTTAATTACCCTGCAAGCTATCTTTTAAACTGTTTTTATTATTTCTTAGCCATTTCGCCTATTTGGTCATTTGATGACCTGGATCTACCTTTCTCAGTATATTTCAATCTACCTTTTTTGTATACAGGCATTTGCACTTTATCTGAGCTTATAGTATTATATAAGACCAACGCTTAAGTTGGACTACAATAGTCACTTGTTACTAGCTCTAGTATGCTTAGTTCCATTTTTCATGTACTTTATGCACTTGCACTTTTTTGGTCTTCATACTGTTGTTCAAGATCATTACCTAGCTTGGATTTTTACATCATGTAGCTATCGACTTTTCTATAGGCATCTGTACTTTGTGGATTGCTCTGTTGTTGTTCAGGAATGCCATCCAACTTGGTCTCTGAAAACCTGCAGTCATTGATCCTTGTATGCTTGTTTTTTTTATTTTTTATGCACTGTACACGTTTGCACTTTTATGGTCGTGATGACGGAAATAAAGTTGTTTTGTGGCTCCTGCTATATTCCACCCTAAACTCAATTGCTCTTGATATTCCTCGTCTAGTTAGCCTTTAATGCTCGAGGGAACTAATGTTCCTGGCAGCCAGCCCCATTCTTCTGGTGGTGAAGCATGTGATTCCTCAAAATAAACAACTCTGCAATCAGGAGATCATTCCCCCATCTTCTTTTTGTTGATTAATACATGTTCTAACTTATCAGTGCTGTGCTCCGCGTGCATCAATCAAGATCGCCACTTTATCTGTCTCCCTTCGGTTCTCCTTACAGCCCCATTCAACTTCTGATCGTCTCAGTGGTACAGGGTATGCATACATGACTTCTTGAGAGATGACAATTCCTCATATATGAAAACGTTTTGCTTGGGTTTTATCAAATTCACAATTCTCGGTTCTACGCTGGTTATTTTGTTTATTTCCGACTGCATTCTCTCAGCTTTATTACTATTGGCAATAAATGCCGCACAGCCAACGTCGCTGGATTTGATTTCTGATAATGCTGGAGTGGCTGCAAAGAGTCGTAGAAGAGAACCCCTGTTAAGGGTATCGTGCATGCCTTCACTTGGGTAATGTGTGACAAATAATACAACGTTTCCTCTTACAGGTTCCTTTCGTTGACTGCCACTAACACCTTCTAAAATACATGGTTTGTGAATTCTTTATTGTTCATTATACTGTTGAGTTACCAGCCATACCTTTGGTTGAGGAGGGGGGGTTCTCAGCTTCTGAGTTCTTCCTCACCTTGCTTCCTGCAATTGTTTCTTGTCCACAGCAACACTCAGGTAAGGGTGACATTGCCCTGTTAACTTGAGGGCCATTTGAGGTTTCTTGTTCCTTGTCACGAACCATATAGATCAAGGTGTCCATAGTTGCAACTCCATTATTAGTGTTTTTATCAGCTTTATGTGGGTTGGGTGCCCAGATTTTGTTTGATAGTGATGTGTGACTTATTTGATTTGGATGAGTTTCTATATGTTTGACAGTATTTTCTGAGGAGCGTAAGCCCCTCACTTTGGTTCATGAACTTCCCATCTTCATCAATCTTCGTACGTAGGATCTTTCCATGACCTTCCACTGTCCCAATCATTTCAAGTTGTATCAAACTTTGTCGATTGTTCTTTTCCTTTCCCAACATGTTTGTCTACGCAGATGGCGTGATTATTGCTGTTGCTGATTGTGCAATGGTTGAGTCTTCATGATTTGATTCTCTCCTTGTCATGGATTGATGGCTGATATATTTTGTTTTTTTTCTGAGGAAAATTGTTATTGATTGTTGTTTGCCATTCTATTGATAATTTACATTAATCGTTTTTGTTTTTCCTACGGAGAAATGTTTCGGTTCATTGTCCTTGACCATAAAACTTCTCTGACTACATGGTGGTGGGTTCATTAATTATTTTCTGGTCGGGAAATAAACCCTTTTCCCGCTCCTTCTGAGAGAAACCATCTCCAGAGGTTTATTATCAGAGTTACGTAAATGTCTTGCAATTGTCAACAGAATGTCTATTTGGGTATCCATTTTGAGTGACTGCCTATTCAAAGCCTCTACCACCAAAGACAGTAACTTTGTCATAGAATTTAACGTCATTGCTAATTTTTCTTCCCTTATCCCTCTCGGTCCTGTGCCAAACTCAAGACTGTCCGGGTTTTTTCAGGGCTAGATATGCTTGAAATTCTTCTAAGCGGTCCAACCTTGAGTTTATTTTGAATATCACTTTCTCTTATGGAGCCACCTTGAGAGTTTGAGGTATCTACGCAGCCCACTGAGCAATCAGAAGTATGTGGCTTACTATAGTGGAATAGCCCTAATTGTATAAGGGTATGCCCGCCTCTGTGTACGCAGGGGCTACTTTAACAGACAATTCTTACTTAATGATACGATTCCTCTGGGACTTAGAGTTCACTAACAGTTCTCCTGTGGGAATTGGGTTCCACCCACTGTTGTTCACCTTATAGAGTATACTCCCCGGCGCCTTCCCAATTTGTAATTCTATGTCTGTTTTAGTGTCTTGAAGATCTCACTCTTCCTTGAATGGTGCCACAACTCCAATGGTGCAGTTGTGAGTGTTTATCTGAGTTCACATCTCAGAGGTACATATGCACAGATGTATTTTAGAGCATCCCTCATAAGGAACTCCTGCAGTAAGCTCCCAGTATTCTGGTGATAGCTTTTCTTAACCTCAGTTGGAGAAATCTTCTGTGTGCGGCCTCCTAGGAGGTTGTGCAGATCCAACAAAACATATGGGACACAATTGAGTGAGAGTCCACCCCACGGTCAAGTCTCAAAAGTCAGGCAAAGGCAGGGATTTGGTACACAGGGCCCATATACCAAGATTCCCAGGTTACAGCAGAGCTCACACTCAGGTCTTAGTCTGATCAGATCAAGCCTCGTGTGCTGTAGAAACCCCAAGTGACATTGCAGGCGCTTTGGGTTTCCTCTACATTGCAAATATTTTGAAAAAGTTAGATCTCACAGGGCCCTTCAAATTGAGGCTTCTTCACTCAGGGCAACACATTCCAAGATAGGCCACAGGCCTACTGGAGGATCAACTCAGCAATACACTAGCAGAAGAAGACACCGCATGACAATCTGCTCTGCAGTGGTAATCTTTGAACCTGGTAGGGCATAACCCTTGTCGGAGTTTTCAGTGAATGAGTGAAGTGAGATTCACCCCTTCAAGCTGGACTGTGAGGAAGAATTTTTTAAATAATTGGATCAAATAGTGCATTTTCAATTAAACACAACTTTTAACGTGCTAAAAATCCAGAAGGCACTTATGAAACTTATGAAACATTCTAGTGCTTTCATGGTGGGCCAATGAAGCGTTTAAAATTAAAGAGACACTCAGGCAAGCTCATTGAACTTCTAACACAGATTGAATGCAAAAATAGCTAGCAAGTGACAAAATATTCTAAGGAGAATTTGCTATTTCATCAAACCCGTTTCCTCTCCTCATCAGTTGCAGCAAGTAATGATAAATTCCATAAAGTTGGACACTACATTTATACACTTTTTTTCAATGCAAAGAGCAGATAATAGAACATTGGATACAACTGAAACTACAGATATAGATACTAATGAGCAAGTGCCTGGCTCTTCTCATGGGAAGAATCAGTGAAGACCTTGAACCGGAGACAGTAAACTTGATTAAAAATCAGTGGCAGCTGCCCCAAATCCAAAGTGGTATGGCGAGGCAGGGAGGAGGAGGAGGGAGTGTTAAGGAAAAAAAATATTTTTAAAAAACGTACCTGTCCTGCTGCGGACGCTAACGCTGCAGGCCGCCTCAGTGTGCCACTCATTTCGACAGTCACTGGGGCACAAAGCACAGGATCCCCACCCAATCCAGATGTGCTCAAATGCTATACCAAGCATGAGAGCAGTGCTGAGATTGGCCAGAGAGGGCTGGAATGATGTTTACTCAGGCACAGAGAGCCTGTGCCCTTTCTCCACCCAGCTGTAAAATACACCTAGGTTGGAGAAATGTAGGTGCGCATGTCGGTTTGTCCGTCCTAAAACGGCTGGACAAACTGACATGCGCACTTACAGTGCACACTCTCCTCCTCCCTACCATGGCCTGGGTTGGCCCACCCTAGATTCCATTGTGAGTCAGTGAGTGGATAATAAAATGATAATATTGTTTTACTATTGTTTTATTTTTTGCTGACTGACAAGTGAGGCGGCGATCCTTCGCCATTACGGAGGAGCTGCCGCTTTAAAAAAGTGGACTTCACTAAATCTGCGGTTTTATGTTTCATTGTTCAAAATGAGGCTACGTTCACTAGAACAGTTAGACTCAAAGTGCATTTTACAACATAGAATAACAAAGTAGCAATACATTTAAAATACTTGCAAATGTGCAACAATACTAAGACGTTAGTGTGCTTTAAGCAATTACAAGAGCGCAAGTGCAATTGTTAAGACAAGCACAAAGAGACAAATCATGCATCATTTTCAAATGCTTACAACTTATTTCAAAATTTGCCAGGGGTCCACCTCCCCCATATGTTAAGAATTTCCTTCAGTGTGTCATTGTCCGCTTTTAGTCCGGGGCACCATACATGTGCAATACCAACAAGCTTATACCAACAAGACAGGATTGTAAAGCTGGACATAGGGACCTGCAAGACAGAATTCTTCTGCTGGAAACAAGAAGCCAGACAGAGCAGCAGGGCTAGGATTAACGAGGGGAAGACCCACCTTCAGTCATCCATTAATTTCTGCTAGAGCTGGAAGAACAGTCATATCTTAATATGGGACAAAGGTTAAGATTACACCCCTGCCAAGTGTTGGGGGTGGCCCACAAGCCTGACACAGGCTGCAAGTGCTGTGTCTGCCTTTTGCTGACCCCATGCTTACCCATAGCCTGCTGCCTGTGCCCTTTCCTTAAGACAACCCAAGGGCACAGGTTTGAGCGTCTCCCTGCTATCCTGCTATGATTTCCCTGCCTTGCCTGAGCCCGTCCGCTACCTATGGCTGTGACACCCGCATTACAGGTGTGGGTGGGTCAGCAGCGAAGGCACATGTTCTGGGTGGGGGTGCCCACACCTCCTTAAATCCTGGTGCACACCCGGGGGGGGGGGCTGTCTGTTGGGCAATTTAAACCATGCTGCCCAATCAGTGCCAAGGGATTTGCCGGGTCTAGCTATGCCCGCTCATCGTCCTGCCCCCGGTAGGCGGTAGGGGTTTGTGGCGGGCCCCTCACCAGTCCGGCTTCGCCTCCCCGGCCCGCCTGCTAGCACACCCTTGCGCAAACAGGGGTTTACGCAGGAGTCGGAAATTAAAAACCCACTCGTAATCAGGCCCTAAGAGACTGTGGCCCTATTTATGAGTTAGGCTTAGTGGCATTTACCAAATGCAGGGGTAAACAGTGCATGACTTTAATGAATCATCTGATCATGAGTTAAAGACTGTATGTACAGCTGAGCCGCCCTCCCACTACCAATATAGAGCGTCCCCTGACCTCGCAGCGCTGTGATCCACTCCTCGCTCCTGCCTTGAGTGGTCGCTCCCCTGTCTGTGTGCTGAAAGGCGGTATCGTATTGTGAAGCTGCATTTTGACGAAGTGTTGTTTTTTAATAGCGCCAGGATTCAATTGCGTTTACATTGCTTGGTCACTGCTTTACTGGCTGCTTGCTCTGATATTTACCTGCGCATTGTTTCTGTGATATCCCCCGGCGCCCTGCTCTGCCCTCCCCTCCATTTTGATTTTGTTGTTGTTGTTCCCTTGAGCCCGCCCCGCCTCCCAGCTGAGCCGCCCTCCCACTACCAATATAGAGCGTCCCCTGACCTCGCAGCGCTGTGATCCACTCCTCGCTCCTGCCTTGAGTGGTCGCTCCCCTGTATGTGTGCTGAAAGGCGGTATCGTATTCTGAAGCTGCATTTTGACGAAGTGTTGTTTTTTAATAGCGCCAGGATTCAATTGCGTTTACATTGCTTGGTCACTGCTTTACTGGCTGCTTGCTCTGATATTTACCTGCGCATTGTTTCTGTGATATCCCCCGGCGCCCTGCTCTGCCCTCCCCTCCATTTTGATTTTGTTGTTGTTGTTCCCTTGAGCCCGCCCCGCCTCCCAGCTGAGCCGCCCTCCCACTACCAATATAGAGCGTCCCCTGACCTCGCAGCGCTGTGATCCACTCCTCGCTCCTGCCTTGAGTGGTCGCTCCCCTGTCTGTGTGCTGAAAGGCGGTATCGTATTGTGAAGCTGCATTTTGACGAAGTGTTGTTTTTTAATAGCGCCAGGATTCAATTGCGTTTACATTGCTTGGTCACTGCTTTACTGGCTGCTTGCTCTGATATTTACCTGCGCATTGTTTCTGTGATATCCCCCGGCGCCCTGCTCTGCCCTCCCCTCCATTTTGATTTTGTTGTTGTTGTTCCCTTGAGCCCTCCCGCCTCCCAGCTGAGCCGCCCTCGCCCCTCCCCCCTTCACCATCCTTATATGACCGCAGCATCCCCGCGCAGCGTTTACGCGCAGCGATCACGCCCCTTGCGCGCCGAAGGTGCGCCAAAGGTAAGCCCGTCTACGCCCGTCCGCGCCTGGATCGCGCCCAGCGCCATACCCCCTGGCCCTCGCATTGCCCAGCCCTCCCGCATTACCTACGATGCCCCCACCCTACTAGCCCTTAACCCCGGCCGTCCCCCCAACTGCGTCCAAGCCGCTCCTGGACACACCCATGGACCTTTCTCATGCTACTCCTGCAAATTCTGCTGCACCGTCAACCACTCCGCTACGATCACACCTCAGATTCCCGACACCAACCACCTACAATGCATCTTGCTCAACACCCGATCGGTCCACAAGCACGCCATTGACCTATGGAATCTACTAGACACCATCTCTCCGGACGTCGCCTTCCTCACTGAAACATGGATGAACGCCTCCTCCGCCCCAGACATCACCATTGCCATCCCAGAAGATTATAAGATCATACGCAAGGACCGTACCGGCCACACAGGAGGAGGAATCGCTATCATCCATAAGAAATCCATCCAAATCTCAACCAGCTCTGACGTCAACCTCGCCAACTCTGAACACCTTCACTTCCAGATCCACATCGACCCCAAGACCACACTCAGAGGCACCCTCCTTTACAGGCCTCCAGGACCCCGCGCACAATTTAGTGAGGACATCACGGACTTCATCACTCCACACGCGCTCCCCTCCAAAGATTACATCCTTCTAGGAGACCTCAACTTTCACCTTGAAAAGAACAACGACCGCAACTCCACCACCCTGCTGAACAACCTCGCCAACCTCGGACTTAAACAACTGGTCACTTCCTCCACCCACATCGCAGGTCACACTCTCGACCCTATCTTCACCTCCAGCAATCATGTCTCCTTCAGCCACACCACGAATCTCCTTTGGACTGACCACAGCTGCGTTCACTTTACCTACAACAAGCCCAAACCCAACAACCACCCCCAACCAACTCTGCAAAGAAACTGGAACAAAATCACCATCGACCAGATCTCCTCATCGCTTCTTCTAAACCCCCCAGCCCACTCCTCAAACCCCGACCAAGCCGCCACCAACCTCACCCTATGGCTATCCAACAGCGCCGACATCCTAGCACCACTGAAAAAACGACAAAGCAAACTTAGCAGCAAGAAAGCCTCATGGTTCAACGATGATCTTAAGAAATCCAAGAAACTCTGCCGCTCCCTTGAGAAGGCCTGGAAAAAAGACCCAACCACCAGCACCAAGGACGCCTTCAAAAACGCCACCCGCATACACCATCAACTGATCCGAAAGGCCAAGAAAACCGCCTTCAAGGAACGACTAGATAACAACGCCCACAACAGCAAGGAACTTTTCAACATCGTCAAGGAATTTACCAATCCCTCAGCCAACTCTAACGACATCACCCCCTCTCAAGCCCTCTGCGACTCCCTAGCCTCATTCTTCCACAACAAAATTGCAGACATCCACAACAGCTTCGACAACCAACCCGGAGACCAACCCACCCAACCATCTGCTGGACCTTCACCCCCCTCAAACATCCTTAATGACTGGAACACAATCTCCACCGAGGACACCATCCGCCTGATGAACTCCATCCACTCAGGATCCCCCACAGACCCATGCCCTCACCACATCTTCAACAAAGCAGACTCCATCATAGCACCGCACCTCCGAGACGTCATCAACTGCTCCTTCAAATCCGCCACCTTCCCGGAAAGCTGGAAACACGCTGAACTCAGCGCCCTTCTGAAAAAACCCACAGCGGACCCCACCGAACTCAAAAATTACCGCCCCATCTCGCTCCTTCCATTCCCGGCCAAAGTCATAGAGAGAGCTGTCAACAACCAGCTCGCCGCCTTCCTCGAAGCCAACAAATCCCTCAACTCCTCACAGTCCGGCTTCCGAGCAAAACACAGCACTGAGACCGCCCTCATCGCAGCAACAGACGACATTCGAACTCTACTGGACAATGGAGACACAGTCGCCCTCATCCTCCTCGACCTCTCCGCAGCCTTTGACACAGTCTGCCATAGCACCCTTCTACAGCGCCTCAGAAACATCGGAATCCAAGGAAAAGCACTGGAATGGATCACCTCGTTCCTCACCGGAAGAACACAGAAAGTCCGCCTCCCACCATTCAAGTCAGAGGCCACTGAAGTCATCTGCGGCGTACCACAAGGATCTTCACTCAGCCCCACCCTTTTCAACGTATACATGAGCCCCCTCGCGGCCATCGCCCGTCAACACAACCTCAACATCATCTCCTACGCGGATGACACTCAACTGATCCTATCACTCACCAATGACCCTAGCACCGCCAAAACTAACCTACACGAAGGAATGAAAGAAGTAGCCGAATGGATGAAACACAGCCGTCTGAAACTGAACTCTGATAAAACAGAAGTCCTCATCTTAGGTACCTCCCCCTCCGCATGGGACGACTCTTGGTGGCCTGAAGCCCTTGGAAAAGCACCCATCCCGACAAACCACGCACGGAACCTGGGCGTCATCCTGGATTCCTCACTTTCAATGACCAGACAAATCAACGCCGTCTCCTCATCCTGCTTCAACATTCTTCGCATGCTCAAAAAAACATTTCGTTGGATCCCCACCGAAACTAGGAAAACGGTCACCCACGCTCTGGTCACGAGCCGACTGGATTATGGAAACACCCTCTACGCCGGGACTACCGCTAAACTCCAGAAAAAACTCCAACGAATCCAAAACGCCTCAGCCAGGCTCATATTAGACATCCCGCGTAAAGAACATATCTCTGGTCACCTGAAAAACCTCCACTGGCTTCCCGTCAATAAGAGGATCACTTTCCGGGTCCTTACCCACGCACACAAAGCACTCTACGAAATCGGACCAGAATGCCTCAACACACGACTGTCCTTCTACACCCCCTCCCGCCAGCTTCGATCTTCCAACCAAGCCCTTGCCACTGTACCTCACATCAACAAGACCACCATGGGGGGTAGATCCTTCTCCTACCTGGCAGCTAAAACCTGGAACTCACTTCCCACTTACCTTCGCCTTACCCAGAACCACCTAGCATTCAGAAAGCAACTTAAAACGTGGATATTTGACAAGTAATTCCCCACCCCTCCTGAGCGCCTTGAGACCCTCTGGGTATGTAGTGCGCTATATAAATCCTTTGACTTGACTTGACTTGACTATGTGATATTTAGCACTTGTGCTATAACTGCATGTCTGTAGTCCTCATGTGCTATTTAACACAAAAGCTAGTTATTGCATGTGTAAAATAATGCCTATGGTAAATAACACCCACCTACAAGTATGTGAAGGAGAAGCAGCTGGTACAAATTCATGAAAGTGGAGGAAAGAAAAGTTGTAAATCAATAGAAAAGTTAATTTAAAGACCAACAGAATAATGCAAAAAAACACAGGACATGCACAGTTTGAGCTGCAAATAATAAGACTTTCGCACACACTTGCACACAGGACCAGACCTTCACTAACTGTTGGGGACAGGTGAATATCTCAGAGGTTGATTGCAGCAGTTCACACTTCCATTCTACAGTCCACCAAAATGGATGCACCACTCTTAGGCCACTATATCATGCTGTACCAGATCCATGTTCTACTCCAACAAACCATGCAGCATGAGAATGTTGACTTGACGTCAAATGGCACGGCAACACAGGATAAGAGCCTGGATTGACAGGATGTGGCTGGAACCCATAAGCATGAATCAGCTTGAGATTTGGGCACTGAACAAAACATATTTTCACCATTACGGCTAGACTGGAGCCAAACATAGGAATCCACTGCCATCCCCCTTCCTCAAAATGTTAGAAGCACTGGAACTCTTTGCAACAGATGCCACACAGCAGACAGTAGAATTGGTGCTTGACATTGCTCAGTCAACCTTAGCAAATGACTATGCTAAGCAATGGCTGCTTTCCAGAAAATGAGTGAGCATCTTGGACACCCACATACCTTATTCCAGCAAAGCAAACACCTGAGCTACAGAAGGATTCCCTGATATCTTAGGGTCAATTGGCTGCACTCATGTACAAGTGGTGACTTACGGTACAGAAGAACAAGTTAGAGAGGATGCGGCCTAACGACTAGAGCAGTTGACCTAGTAGTTAGGGAGCCAGGTTTGAGTCTGGACAGGGATGCTCAACATCTTGTGGTTCTGGGCAAATCACTTAATCTCCCTGTGCTTAACAAACAAAATGCACGTGTTCATCTGGAACATAACTGGTGCTCATGTAAAATGCTCTGATACCTTCGGGTCAAGTTTGCGCTATATAAAACTATAAAAAAAAGGAAATGTGCAAACGCAGTGGTATGTGGATCTCTGTATACCGTACAAGTGTGTTTAGTGCTCTGTGCGAATCCACAATGTTATAATGCTGACAAGAAGCCACATTAGTCACACTGTGGTAACACAAGAGTCTTAAGTTACTGGGCAGACAACTCGAACGTTCATTATCAAGATTACAGTGCATTATGATTGTTGTAGCCCAATCTCTATACATGTCAGCAGTACCATTATAGAGTTGTTAGCACCCATGACATATACATGGATCATTTTGAATATGTGTAACAATTTACATCAGCCACTCTTCACAACAATGATGATTCTCAGCCAAGTCAACTTTTAAACAACCACAAGTACTTCCATTATGACTTTCATGACTGTTAACTTGGACTCCTCCAATATCAAGACCCTTTTTCATACCTTCCACTCCAGACATGTTGAGGATGGTCATAATTGATTCTTCCCACAGTTTGAGATAGGGCTGAGGTGAAGAACTGCTACCAGTTGCCATGTTTTAGTGCTTGTGCTTGGCAACTCACTATCGTACGTAGAATTTCAAGGTTTAGAACATTTTATTAATGTTCTCAACATCATGTAGATGTGTTGATTCAATTTTGATTTTGGCCATTATCTCCTTCAAGAATCATGTTTTTATTTGTTTTTGGTGGTATCTTCAGCATAAGCTGGCACATTACAATGCCATGGTGTCTTACTACCTGTGTGGGCAAGACCTCCTGCTCAGGATCCGTAAATGTATACTCCTTTTACCTACCTGGGTTCATGATGGAAAATTTTGGCATGTTTCTACTTGCAATGAATGAGTGTTGATTAATCATCTTGAAAAAAAGCTGGAGTGAATTACGACCTGTACATGGATGACGCCCAAATATATTTCAAAATCAAGTCTCCCAGCAACATCCTACACCTCAATGTCACTCTAACCAAGATCCAAACTTGGTTCACGTTAACCACTTAAAGTTCAGCCCAGATAAAAAGGAACTAATCCTATTCTCTCCAAAAAGCAACCATCGACCAGCCCAAGAGTGGCTCAAAAATCTGGTTACCCTAAACTGCCCTCTCGTCCTATCCGACTCAGTTAAGTCTCTAGGCATCACCCTTGACAAGAACTTATCAATGGAGGCCCACATCGAAAACTCTGCAAAAGGTGCTCTTTTCTCTCTAAATCATCTCAAGAAATTGAAACCTTTTCTTCCCCACGATGATCTCAAGATAGTATTTCAATCCCTAGTTCTCTCTAAAATCGACTACGGAACGCCATCCTTACAGGGACTCCAAAAGCTCACCTAGTCCAACTAAGGGCAGTGCTGAACATGGCCGCTCCACTCATATCTGGAGTAAAAAGATTTGAACACATCACTCCAGCTCTCAACTCCCTCAACTGGCTTCCCAAGGAACGGGAGGTGTATTTACAAGCTGGCCTGCATCACACACAAAACCCTTCACTTTCCGGCCCCCAACTACTTGAACAACAAACTGGTAAGAGCAGGTCAATCTAGAACGCTGAGAAGCTCCAACTCACTCCTTCTTGTAGCTCCGAAACTGAAAAAGAAAACCACCCAATACCGATCGTTTTATGGCAACGCTCCCAGGATGTGGAACGCTCTCCCTGGAGTCCTCAGATGCAACCCCTCCTTCTCCTGTTTCAAAAGGGACCTGAAACTCCATCTCCTTAACAAATACTTTCCTGACCAATCTCAATTAACCTAGATTTCAATATCCGAGTTGACTCCTCTCTTTCTTGACATTCAAGGATAGTTGGTGACCAGACTGTGTTAACCACCTTTGTTTGTTTCTCTCCCTCCGCTGCACTGTGTACTTATTGTTCATGCTGTATTTTTTAATCTCTGTTTTGCTTCCTTACTTCCTTCCTACTATGTAATGCAATTTCCTTCTGCAATGTAAAGCGCTCTGATATCTACGGGTCAAGCTAGCGCTATATAAAACTTTTGAAATAAAATAAAATACCTTGTCTGTGAGACCTTCTGGTTCCTTACATAGGAGTAGAATGATATCTGTCTCCACCCTTACCGTGGTGCAGTAGGCATGATTAGAAGCTATCGCAAGCACGACAAGTTGAAAGAGGAAAGGGATTAGGAAGGGTACTTGAGGGAATAGATCCTGCAAATGATGAGTCGAGATTACTCTTTGTGTTTGCTGTTCCATAAATTAGGATCAGTCAGTTCAACAATGTAAATAATTCTCTCCTACTTATTTTCAAGATGGATGACCCTACATTGCGAATTCCCAGGAGGTTGAGGGATTGGATTTGAAATTATACCTTTTTGGCAGAGCTAAGGCCCTTTAAAGAATAATCATAGTCAGTATACGGACGATTATAGGCCATGTCGTTTCCCTTATACTATCATCATAACCCAGAGATGGTCTACAGTCAGTCACTCACACCGTGAGTAAATAATACTATGTTACCCAAATTCTTAAGCATTGCCATTGTCAGAAGATCTGAAGTGGGTTAATGATGTCTAAGAGGAATGTCAAGCAAATGTTCTCAGATTGAGTTTGTTCTGAATGAAGTGTCCAAAGTATCAACAGCAACTCTTAATAAACAGCTCTTGAAACGTGGTTCACACATATGTTGACAAACTTTTGAAGATCAGTGCTTTGACAAATCTTGGATAAATCTCTGAATTAGTATTTTTCTAGAAAGAGTGTTATGTTGTTCCTTTAATCAACTATGTGTGCATACAGATATTCCAAGAAGATCCTTAGAAAGTCACCAAGAACTACTATCTCTCACTTTCATCCTAAATGTTTCTTAGAACAAATTAAGATTCCGGGTATGCAGCCTTTAAAAATTAAGGTACCTATGATGAAGAAAACATTGGTGGCTGATGATGTGATGTGACCCAGCCGTTGTAGAAAACAAAACAGAATATGTTGCTCTCCACAGGGTCACGCCCCACAGAATGCTTCAAACTTGCCACAACTCCTCCACTTTCCTTGAAGGCTGGTTCGTTCTGAATGCCAGACGATTCCAAAAGAGTGACTCCACAGAGAGGCTACCGCAAGATAAGCTTCTCAATAACTGCTACTTGGTTTCAGATGCCCCCCCCCCCTTCCCCTTATACTTGGGCTCCCCCAAGACCCAAGATGGCTGCGGGAAGGATCCAGAAGCTCAATTTCCTTTCTAGAAGATAATGATCAGATGGGTGCCATATTGTTCTATAAGCTCAAGTTAACAGGGCGTGTTGCACAATGTCTTTTACACATCTTTGACTGTCCTCACAAAGTCTTTTAGGGCAGATCTTAACCAGTCTGAGTGGTGTTAAACAGTGTTGGAGACCATTTATGTTTATGTTATGTTACACTGTTATGTTACATTATGCGGACATTCACCTACAGAGAGTTGTTAAACAGCTTTCTGTGGGTTCATAGAGCACCATCCACCTTCTTCTACCAGGCGCCTGGAGAGGCCATGAGGACTGACCTCTGCACTGGCAGCCTTTAAGAAAACACATAATTATGCTCTGCCCCTTTGCTTCTGTCGCTTAAGTCTTGGTCGCCAAGCTCATTGTCCCTTCTGACAGCTGAACTGTGGGTTGCTCTACTAGGCATCTCCTTGTTGTAGGGGCCCGTTCAAGACCCATTTGCAGTCAGTGATACTGTCTTCCTTCCAACCTCTCCTACAAGGGCGAGTGGTTGCAGGTCAGTTTGCACTCTTACATTGGGTTGTAAACTGAAATGTTCTACATTATACCATGTACAAAATTGGTTGTGAGTAGGTGCGTGGTACGTTATCGTTCCTTTTCAGGACACCAACGAATGTAGATCTAGTTTTAGCATTCAGTTTGTTCTTTTGCTTACACAATTCCAGGGAAGGTAAACAATTCCAGGAAAGCTAATAGCCAATGAACCTCAATAGTCCTAATCCTTTGGGCCAGAAAGATTTGGTGGCAGATTTACAAGCCCCTTGCGCATCATTTACGCCGCTGTTGCGTCACTTTTGTGATGCAGCGGCGGCGCAAATCCTGCTCCATGGTGCGGGGTACTTACAAAGTGACGCATCTGGGAGATGCGTCACGTTGTAATGCCCTGCACCACATGTAGGCATTCCTGTGCAGGGGGGGGGGAGGCGTTCCGGCGCAGGAACGCCTCCTAAAAGTGGCTGAGTGAAATCTACAAGATTTCACTCAGTCACTTTTAGGCCCATGCTGCATCAAAACCCTGCGCCTGCCTGAAGCAGGTGTAAGGATTGACGCAGCATTAACTAGATAGGGCCCCCACAGCATTGATGGAGCTGCGTCGCTCTTGCGACGCAACTCCAGCAATGCGTCACTTTTACGGCACAGATGCGGGGGAAGTGTGGCTCAATGGTTAGAGCGGCAGACCTTGATGCAGAGCACTGGCCAGGGACCAGGGTTCGATTCCCGCCTCGGCGGGATCGGGCTTAAATTCCTCTGACCGGATATTCTCGCCTCAGTGCCGAATCTAAGCATGGGCCCCACGCTGCAACTCTGGGCAATAGCTTGCTTAGTCTCCACAACGGCCCCCGATACACAAGGGATGCCTGGTTTCACCATGGGATGCCCAGGAGTGGACACCTCACAAGGAAAAGCCAGGAGGGGTTCCCTTGTGGTAGGAGTACAAGCGCCGGGATGCTTACGGGTTACTGTTCGCGCTATACAAATACAACACATTTACATTTACACATCTGCGCTATTTTTTGCACCATGGTGCGCTGCATTGTAAATGCGGCGCATCCATGATGGCGGAGCTGCGGCGCACAATAACTGGCGCATCCCTGCTGATTTGCAGGGATGCGCCAGTTATTGTAAATATGCCCCTTGATATTTTGGATGACCAAGAGCTTGCATTCCCAAGTCATTCCCATTACCCATGCATGGTTTGCAGGTGGCGCAACTTATTTAGTAATGGGAGTTTATTTCACATAACTTAAATTGTGCCATAGATTGTCTCTGCTAACAAAGTCAAAGGCCATTGAGAAGTCAGTGAAAGAAATGTATAGTGGAGCACCAGTTTTTATTTCACTAAAGTTAGTGCCAATACCTGCTCGACCAAGTTACTGTCTGCCATCCAATGCCCGGCCCCTGTTCAAGTGGGATCCACCCTCTCGAATCTGCCCAGTCCTGGAGTTTGATTAACAGGATTCTTGCAAAGAGCTTCCAGTCAACTCTCAAAGAGCAATCAATCTACAGCTAGCTGGGCCTAACAGGTGGCACGTTGTGTGTACAGGACTCAATAAAGAAGCACGCCAATTATTTTTTTGCGGTCATTGAGCTTCTCTTAAAGAGGGACAAAATATGCCCAGAAATCACTGTTCCCCCTTTTTTTAATAGGGTCTTATTTGACCTATTCGGTCCAGTTACTTACTCAAATTATAACTGATGGGGTATTCGGATCAATAGAACCCTCCATAACATTTATGAATGTGTGATGTCCAGGTAGAAATCTGTTTTTTCTAACCATCTTCCATTTTAAAGGCATAATCACCTCCCACAAATGTATGCCATTCTGAGAGTTCATATAAGTTCGTTTTGTATTCCAAATAAATGTGGTCCAGGTTCCCCCAGGTGTGCAGTTTTCTTTATCAGTCCAGGACAGCGATGCTTGTGTTTCCTGTACATTGTCTCAGCTTTAGCTCGCCCTTCAATTTTCACCTCGGCTGTTGAGTACTTTGCACGGATTACAATTACCCAGAACTTCAAGTACACTTGAAATAGTATTCACCCAGGTAATAATATACGATTCTTGAACAAATTCAATTTTTTTTAAAGTCAGAAACTAGATATATCAGGTAATGTAAATGTACACAGGTCCAGGTTATCTTTCACAATTGGGGACCAGTGAAAGGACGTATTGAGCCCCTCTATGACTAACATAAAGTAATTGAAAGTATCTGAGTCACTCAACGAAATACTTAAATTAAGTCTAGATCATAACTAAAGAAACAAGCACTGGCAAAGCCAATAGGTCGCGCCTTTGAGACATATTGACTTTGCTATTCTTTTAGCTGATGGTACTCAGCATGGTAAAAAGCAAAATGTTTTGCTGTACAATGAGTGCATTGTTTGCAGATCCAAGATGGCAGAGGCCATTTGGATTAGTAAATACAAAAAGTGTGATAATATTAAAAAAGAAAATGTAACTGATAGCTTAAAAGTGTTTTTTTTGCGTGACTACAGCCAGGCTGCCTTCAGACGGGATACTCCATGCTCCTAGAGAGGTTTCTCGCTGGCAAGCCGGTCTTGCCAAAACAGGCTTCGATGTGTTCGCAGTCAGACGCAGATGGACACATTTTCCTCTCTGATCGTGCATCATGCACTTCGAATGCATAGCCACAAGGAAATGGCATTTGCAAATGGTTGGGTCCAAGTAGGGGTGGCCTGGTGAGCAATGGATTTAAACCAGATCTGTGACTATCGGTGAATTATTCACAATGTTCATCGTTTTGTGTTGCAGCAAGGAACATTGTACGTGGGACCAAGGAGAGGCATTCGCAGTTGCATAGAAAGCCCTTATTGTAGGCCTCGACTATGAGACAGTACCAGCTGTCAGGTCTGCTTGCGAAACATCAATTGTGAACATACAGTCAGTGTAGAGCCAGTCTATTGCTTACCATTTTTTGTTTATTGTCCCTCTCATTTGTTTGCTTCTTATCTATTCATGGCTTGCCTTCTTCTTCTTGTGTTTGCCCCTCCTCTGGAGTATGGCTTCTTTACAATGTTTTGATTGCCTGACTTGCATCCTCCCACTGCTCACATTTAGGGAACTTTTGTTTTCTTGTCACAACTACATGAGGATACATGTGCTTTCTTCTTCTCTCTGTCTTGTGCTGCTTCCACTCAAATACCAGCTCCCCCGCCCCAACACTGTGTTGGTCCCCACCCCTCCCGGATTGTCCATAAAAGCACAGAAACAGGGATATTTTTATGGTTGTCTGAAGAGCAGTTGTTTTTGTTTATCTCCTGTATTCCACATATTTTCATGAAATCACAAGCTTTGGCTCACAAAGGCTTTTATGGTGCTTAGGGAATGGCCATCTGTGCACTCACTCTGATGGTGTCTGAGGCAAAAGATTTATGTGGTATAACACTTTTCCTGGATGCCAAGAAATCTGCTCCTTGGGCTATTATAGAGGACCTAATGGTTCAATTCTGTGGAAAGTAAATTAGGCCTTGGCAAGCGCTTCTCTTTACATTGTGACACTTTCCTGTTATCTTTTAATTATCTTTAGAATTTCCTCAGTAAAAAATATTTGTAAAATAAATAAAATATGCCATTTATAAAAAGTGAAAACATTGTACTCAATATAGTTTTGAGATACCTGGAGTATGTGATTGCTTTACCTTGTGTGTGTGTGTGTGAATATATATATATATGTATATTACCTACTGGCGGTCGCCAGTAGGTATATATAGTTAGGATTTTTTCTCTATGGGATTTTTGAAAATTCTATGTCTAATAACTTTGGCGTTTGTGGACGGAATTGGCTGAAATTTTCAGGAAAATGGAACATTTTGTTTCTGAGCAGCCCCTGACAATTTGGGGGGGTTTCATCAAGGGGGAGCC
This sequence comes from Lissotriton vulgaris, assembly GCF_964263255.1. Classification (NCBI taxonomy): domain Eukaryota; kingdom Metazoa; phylum Chordata; class Amphibia; order Caudata; family Salamandridae; genus Lissotriton; species Lissotriton vulgaris. The sequence continues at coordinate 696,024,922 of NC_141700.1, read as the reverse complement.
GAGAAAAAAGGGGGGGTCCCAAAACACATTTTTCCCATGTTAATTTCCATAGGGCGGTTGGCCTCACTTTTAGCTCGAACGGCTGAATGGATTTGCACGAAACTTGGCAAAATTGTAGGGACTGTTAGCCCGATGTGCCTTTGCTAGGTCTCAATATATGTGCTCCAGTGGATTTTGAGTAATTTAGGTTCAAAAAAAGATATATATCTGGGCGGAGCCTAACCACACATCTGATCTGATTGGCTGTCAGCACTTCATCCAAGAAGTGTTGGCAGCCATCTTGGGACCAATATACATGATAGCACCTCATTAAAAAGCATTGTAGTTAATAGAGGGTTTTAGAACTTTAGTTACATTATAAATCATTTGTTGATGGTACCATACTCGTTTTAGGAATTGTGGTGGGTTCTAAGGTGATTTTACCATGTGAAAAAACCTTCTGCTGTGATATCATGAATATTGTTTGAAAGAAAACTAATATCTCATGATTTTCCCACAGTGGTTTAGAAGGGGATCTATAAGCTAAACTGAAAGCATATTTTCTGTAAATTCACATTATCTTTCTCAGTCATGTGAAAATGAAGTCTGACATTCTCAGTAAAACATGTACATCCAACAAGGACAGAGACTGTCAGTTGATTCCTTTGTGTTCTACTGCAGCCTCCTAGAGTGTTCTAAAGAACAACTAGAGCACTAACAGTCCTACTTATTACAAAGGTATGGCATACCTGAAGCCATCTTGATTGGAATAAAGTGGTAACTCTTAAAACATTTAATTTAAAAAGAAACAACATGAGAGGGTATATTTTGACATAGAAAGTATGATTAGTGCTGCAGAATGAAAAATTAGGGCACATTTTGAGTGACTTCTCAAATCCTTTTCTATTTCATTAAAACATTCTGACATGCAGTCTCCCAAAATGGCCACCAGAGACAAAAGAGCCCAAATGTAGCCCAAATATCACCCAGATGTAGCCCAAGTATAGCCCAATGACAGAATGTCCCAGAGTGTTCTAAAGAACAACTAGAGCGCTAACAGTCCTACTTATTACAAAGGTAAAGCACACCTGGAGCCATCGTGATGGGAATAAAGTGGTAACTCTTAAAACATTTTATTTAAATAGGAACAAAATGAGGGGGTATATTATGCAATAGAAGGTATTATTAGTGCTGCAGAAAGAAAAATTAGGGCACATTTTGAGTGACTTTTCAAATCCTCTTCTATTTCATTAAAAAATTCTGACATGCAGTCTCCCAAAATGGCCACCAGAGACAAAAGAGCCCAAATGTAGCCCAAATATCACCCAGATGTAGCCCAAGTATAGCCCAATGACAGAATGTCCCAGAGTGTTCTAAAGAACAACTAGAGCGCTAACAGTCCTACTTATTACAAAGGTATGGCACACCTGAAGCCATCTTGATTGGAATAAAGTGGTAACTCTTAAAACATTTAATTTAAAAAGGAACAAAATGAGGGGGTATATTTTGCCATATGAATTATGATTAGTGCTGCAGAAAGAAAAATTAGGGCACATTTTGAGTGACTTCTCAAACCCTCTTCAATTTCATTAAAAAACTCTGACATACAGTCTCCCAAGATGGCCACCAGAGACAAAAGAGCCTAAATGTAGCCCAAATATCACCCAGATGTACCCCAAGTATAGCCCAATGACAGAATGTCCCAGAGTGTTCTAAAGAACAACTAGAGCGCTAACAGATCCGGTTGCTCCCCTCTGTTCTCCTGCTGGGTATCCTAGCGCCTCTCCCACGCTGCTTGTAATATCAGCATTCTTCAGCTGAATCTACCATAGCGCCGCATTGTGCATCTGACTCGCTCTGTCCTCAGCGCTGCTTTGCTGCTTTGGGATTGCTGCTCTGTGTTTGCTCTGTGCCTAATTTTCATAGCTGCTCTGTGTTTGCTCTGTGCCAGATTTTCATAGCGCCGCCTGTCATTCTCATTGTGCTGTGATCATAGCGCTACTCTATGTTAGCCATTTCCCTTCTAAAATAGATATTTTGATCATTGCACCCCACTGCTCGCCCCAACTTCTCCCTGCGTTAAGTGTTTGCTGTTGTTGCAGCCATTTGCTTCCCTGTGACGTCCTAGCCCGTCCCTCCAATCACGCTCCCGCCTCCCAGCTGAGCCTGCCTCGCCCCTCCCCTTCGACTATCCACTTATGACAGTGGCTTTTGCGCGCAGCGTCCACGCGCAGCGTTCGCGCCCAATCCGCGCCGAAGGTGCGCCAAAGGTAAGCCCGTCTACGCCCGTCCGCGCCTGGACCGCGCCCAGCGCCAGACCCCCTGCCCCTCGCGTTTCCCAGCCCTCCCGCATTGCCTACGATGCCGCCGCCCTCCTAGCCCTTAACCCCGGTCGCGCCCCCAACTGCGTCCAAGCCGCTCCTGGTCACACCCATGGCCCTTTCTCTTGCTACTCCTGCAAATTCAGCAGCACCGACAACATCTCCGCTACGACCACACCACAAACTCTCGACCCCAACCACCTACAATGCATCCTTCTCAACACCCGATCGGTCCACAGACACGCCATCGACCTATGGAATCTACTAGACACCATCTCTCCAGACGTCGCCTTCCTAACAGAAACATGGATGAACGCTTCCTCCGCCCCAGACATCACCATTGCCATCCCTGAAGATTATAAGATCACACGCAAGGACCGTACCAGCCACACAGGAGGAGGAATCGCTATCGTCCATAAGAAATCCATCCGCATCTCAACCAGCTCTGACGCCAACCTCGCCAACTCCGAACACCTTCACTTCCAGATCCACATCGACCCCAAGACCACACTCAGAGGCACCCTCCTCTACAGGCCACCAGGACCCCGCGCACAATTCAGTGAAGACATCACGGACTTCATCACTCCACACGCGCTCCCCTCCAAAGATTACATCCTTCTGGGAGACCTCAACTTTCACCTTGAAAAGAACAACGACCGCAACACCACCACCCTCTTGGACAATCTCGCCAACCTCGGACTTAAACAACTGGTCACCTCCCCCACCCACATCGCAGGTCACACACTCGACCCCATCTTCACCTCCAGCAACCATGTCTCATTCAGCCACACTACGGATCTCCTCTGGACTGACCACAGCTGCGTTCACTTCACCTACAACAAGCCGAAACCCAACAACCACCCCCAACCAACTCTGCAAAGAAACTGGAACAAAATCACCATCGACCAGATCTCCTCATCGCTCCTTCTAAACCCCCCAGCCCACTCTTCTAACCCAGACCAAGCCGCCGCCAACCTCACCCTATGGCTATCCAACACCACCGACATCCTAGCACCACTGAAAAAACGTCAAAGCAAACCTGGCAGCAAGAAGGCCTCATGGTTCAACGATGATCTTAAGAAGTCCAAGAAACTCTGCCGCTCTCTTGAGAAGGCCTGGAAAAAAGACCCTACCACTAGCACCAAGGACGCCTTCAAAAACGCCACCCGCAAACACCACCAACTAATCCGAAAAGCCAAGAAAACAGCATTCAAGGATCGACTAGATAACAACGCCCACAACAGCAAGGAACTTTTCAACATCGTCAAGGAATTCACCAACCCCTCGACCAACTCCAACGACATCACCCCCTCTCAAGCCCTCTGCGACTCCCTTGCTTTATTCTTCCACAACAAAATCGCAGACATCCACAACAGCTTCGACAACCAACTCGGAGACCAACCCACCCAACCATATGCTGGACATTCTCCCCCCTTGAACACCCTCAACGAATGGAACCCTATCTCCACTGAGGACACCATCCGCCTGATGAACTCCATCCACTCAGGATCCCCCACAGACCCATGTCCTCACCACATCTTCAACAAAGCTGACTCCGTCATAGCACCGCACCTCCGAGACGTCATCAACTGCTCCTTCAACTCCGCCACCTTCCCGGAGAGCTGGAAACACGCTGAACTCACCGCCCTTCTGAAAAAACCCACAGCGGACCCCAACGAACTCAAAAATTACCGCCCCATATCGCTCCTTCCTTTCCCGGCCAAAGTCATCGAGAAAGCTGTCAACAACCAACTCGCCACTTTCCTCGAAGCCAACAAATCCCTCGACTCCTCACAATCTGGCTTCCGAGCAAAACACAGCACGGAGACCGCCCTCATCGCAGCAACCGACGACATTCGAACTCTACTAGACAATGGAGACACAGTCGCCCTCATCCTCCTCGATCTCTCTGCAGCCTTCGACACAGTCTGCCACAGCACCCTTTTACAACGCCTCAAAAACATCGGAATACAAGGAAAAGCACTTGAATGGATCACCTCGTTCCTCACCGGAAGAACGCAGAGAGTCCGCCTTCCACCATTCAAGTCCGAGGCCACTGAAGTCATCTGTGGTGTACCACAAGGATCTTCACTCAGTCCCACCCTCTTCAACGTATACATGAGCCCCCTTGCGGCCATCGCTCGCCAACACAATCTCAACATCATCTCTTACGCGGACGACACTCAACTGATCCTTTCTCTCACCAATGACCCCAGCACCGCCAAAACTAACCTACATGAAGGAATGAAAGAAGTTGCCGAATGGATGAAACACAGCCGTCTGAAACTGAACTCAGATAAAACAGAAGTCCTTATCTTAGGTACCTCCCCCTCCGCCTGGGATGACTCTTGGTGGCCGGAAGCCCTTGGAAAAGCACCCATCCCGACAGACCACGCTCGGAACCTAGGCGTCATCCTGGATTCTTCACTCTCAATGAACAGACAAGTCAGCGCCGTATCCTCATCCTGCTTCAACATTCTTCGCATGCTCAAAAAAACATTTCGCTGGATCCCCACCGAAACCAGAAAAACAGTCACCCATGCTCTGGTCACGAGCCGACTGGATTACGGAAACACCCTCTACGCAGGTACTACCGCTAAAATCCAGAAGAAACTCCAACGAATCCAAAACGCCTCAGCCAGGATCATACTAGACATCCCGCGAAACGAACACATCTCTGGCCACCTGAAAGACCTCCACTGGCTGCCCGTCGATAAGAGGATCACTTTCCGACTGCTGACCCACGCACACAAATCACTCTACGACATCGGACCAGAATGCCTCAACTCTCGACTATCCTTCTACACCCCCTCCCGCCAACTTCGCTCTTCCAGCCAAGCCCTCGCCACTGTACCCCGCATCAACAAGACCACTATGGGAGGAAGATCCTTCTCTTACCTTGCAGCTAAAACATGGAACTCACTCCCCACTTACCTCCGCCTTACCCAGAACCACCTAGCATTCAGAAAGCAACTTAAAACGTGGATATTTGACAAGTAATCCTCCTCCCTTCCCTTAGCGCCTTGAAACCCTCTGGGTATGTAGTGCGCTGTATAAATTCTTTGACTTGACTTGACTTATGACAAAAGTATGGCACACCAGAAGCCATCTTGATTGGAATGAAGTGGTAAGTCTGAAAACACTCAATTTAAAAAGGAACAACATGAGGGGGTTAATTTTGCCATAGAAAGTATGATTAGTGCTTCAGAAAGAAAAATTAGGGATCATTTTGAGTGACTTCTCAAATCCTCTTCAATTTCATTAAAAAAATTCTGACATGCAGACTGAAACATGCACTTTGAATACCAGCAGCAGACGTCCCTGGTGAGCAGTAGCTTTACTACAGTGATCTAATGTGCAACTAGAGTGCTAACATTCAGAATTTATGGCAAATGTGTGACACATATGAATGCCTTCTTGATGGAACCAAAGTAAACAAGCATTGAAAATGCAATAGATCTCGCCCTCGTTTAAGTTAAAGCCATTCTGTTTGTAATGAGGTGGCTTTTTAGCTTTGCTTTTATTAGTGTTTTTTCAACTTTCATGTAAATAACATGCATCTGTATGCATATAAGTATATGTATGCATGCATTTATGTTTGTATTTATATAGATATACAGATGATATATGTTTATATATGTATGTATATATATATATTCACTGAAAAAACCATAGGCTATAGACCATATATAGTTAGGAATTAGCATTTACAAAACCTTGAAAATTCACTGAAAAAACCATAGGTTATAGACCATATATAGTTAGGAATTAGCATTTACAAAACCTTGAAAATTCACTGAAAAAACCATAGGTTATAGACCATATATAGTTAGGAATTCGCATTTTCAAAACCTTATTTTACTCACACAAAACCATTGAAATTCCATATATAGTTAGTTGCACTAACTATATATCGCGCACCCGCAATCCACTGCTGATGATGTCACATATTACATCATTCATGACATGGTCAGTGACATCACTGATGACATCACTGATGACATCTCAAATGACATCACTGATGACATCACTGATGACAACATCCAGTGACTGTATGTTTCTGTAAAGTTAAAATATGTCTTACATATTGAAGAATGAGTGGATGTATACGTGTCTGGATGAAGGATTTAGTAGGTGCATGACTGACTGTATGAGTGAGTGATTAAATGTGTCTCACTGAGTGCATGGGTTAGTGACTAAACTGTCTTAATTTGTGCATCATTATGTCTGTTGTTCTGTAAACTCTTGCATGTGTTGATAAGTAGCTATATGAGTAACTATATGGGTTATTGATTGGTTGCCCAAGTATTTGTATGGGAGACTGAGTGTGTGTGTGTGGGTGGCTGGGAGGTGTATGACTCTGTGCATAGATGTGTGAGCAGTTGATTCACTAGATGTATGGTTTCAAAAGTGCATGTGGAAACAGCTGTATGGGCGGTTGACTGTGTGCATGAGTGTATTGGTGAGTGAATGGATATCTCAGTGCTACATGTCAAAGTAAGTACATATGTAAAACACAGTACATGTGAGAGTTGACATATATAAATAACTGTGCATAAGAGCCAGTGAATGTGTGAGTGGCTGTATGGATCATTGTGAACTTGTATCAGGGATTGTATAAGAGAGTAAATATGTGTTAGTATATGTTTGAATAAGTAAAGTTTGTATAACTGTATAGTTGAGGAAATGGAGGTGTGATTGATTCTTTGCATGACTGACTAGGTGTGTGAGTAACTCCATGGATGAGTGACAGTCTGTGAGTGTCTGTTTACACTGATTGTATCTAAGGTTATATTAGAGTTTGAAGAGGTTCATCGTATTATCACATGAATGATATCATCAGTGATGTGATCAGTAATGTCAAATGAGATGTCATCAGTGATGTCATCAGTGATGTCATTTGAGATGTCATCAGTGATGTCATTTGAGATGTCATCAGTGATGTCATCAGTGATGTCACTGACCATGTCATCAATGGTGTAATATGTGACATCATCAGCAGTGGATTGCGGGTGCGCGATATATAGTTAGTGCAACTAACTATATATGGAATTTCAATGGTTTTGTGTGAGTAAAATAAGGTTTTGTAAATGCGAATTCCTAACTATATATGGTCTATAACCTATGGTTTTTTCAGTGAATATATATATATATATATATATATATATATATATATATATATATATATATATATATATATATATATATATATATATATATATATGATCAAGCCTCTTTGCTGAGGCGAAACGCGTCATGGTGGATTGCAGGCTGAAACTCTAGGCACGAAATAAAAGCACTGAAGAAACTGCACCTACTCTGTGGTCTCGCTCCTTTCGTTGTTCTGTGGGGGAAGCAGGGGAGAAAACGACGACTTTTGGAGAATATATATATATATATATATATATATATATATATATATATATATATATATATATATATATATATATATATATATATATATATATATATATATATATATATATATATATATATATATATATATATATGGTATGTAGACACCCCGAATCCAGCAAGATGGCCAAAAGAGACGAGACGAGACCCAAAAATTAGTGCAGATTATTTATTTAGATGCCCAACACCAAACTGCCATGACGCGTTTCGGCTTAACGACCCCTTGATCACATGACACCGTCATGGGGGCTGGCTACCCTTTTTAAAGTGCTAGTGAGCCGTTACTGAATAAACATAGTAAAATTACTATATACAATTGACACATAATGCGTGTTATGTATTTACAGACGAGGTAAAGTGACATTAGTATTCACAGCTATATAAATATATAAATATATAAATATAACAATCTCCTCTCATCTTTGTACAATGTTTAGGTAAAACCGCATGAGCAATTAAGAATAATAATAAAACACATAAATAGAATAAATGTTTAAAAAAAAAAATATTCCTAATACATTGCCAGCGCTCAACCTAAAACATCCTATTTTTATTATCTGTGTATTGATGATGCTGGTTAGTGCCCAACCGTATGCAATTTACAACAGAGGCCAGAGCATCATTCTTAAATTCACCATCCAAGAAAGAATTGAGTTCATGGGCGGAAGAAAATAATTGTAAATAGAGCCCAAGTGGGCTAGGGATGTTACATGTACAAAGAGTCCCTCGTGCAAAATGCAATAAAGTGCGTAATTGGTAACGGATCCAAAAATTGTGCTACCAGTGAAATTAAAATCAAATACAGATTGTATTTATCATGTTTACAAATTCATGTGGGGGATAAAGGGGTTAGTTCATAGATGTAAAAGATATTAGAACATGGCTTCGATTTGATATTGGCAGAATTATAAAGGAACAACAGTAAACATTGGTTACAGACACAGTAGACATGCCAATTAGAGGTAGGTATGACAGTCCTCACTAGTATTTAATCCATTGGGCATTCTGGAATCTAACAGAATGATATGTCTGGTTTCCAATTTTCTCAAGAGGGCTTCCCTATCACCACCTCTTCTCTGGGGGGGGGGGGGACATTATCTATCACAAAATATAGTAGCCCAGAGGCATTTCTTGCATGTACCAGCTCAAAATGCCTGGCTACAGGATAAGATTGATCTGCATTGGTGATTGCCCTGAGATGCTGTAAAATGCGCTTAAATACTTGAGGCCTAGTACTCCCCACATATCTAAGGCCACAGGGGCATTCTAAAACGTAGACAGCATATTCAGACCTGCAATTGTATTTACCTGTGATTTTTGTAGGATTAGGGGACAGAGGGGTCATATATTCAGATTTACTTATACCATTGTTGCAGGCCTTACATACGGAACATCTCAAGAAGCCCTTGCAACCATCAAGCCACGAGCCCGTGACTATTTCAGGACTACTTGAGACAAGACTGTCATGCATGGACCTAGCTTTTCTATAGGTAATGCAGGGAGATTTAGTAAACATATTGCCCACTATTGGATCACTAGTGATCAAAGACCAGTTGTTTTTTACAATTTTATGTATGGTCTGGTGTTGATTGCTGAAATCAATTATCAAACGTGTTTCATTGTCAACCACTTTTTTAGAAACTTTAGAACTCACATTCTCAGGGGCCAGTAACTGCGATCTTTCCCACTTATTGGCTCTAGTGATCGCTTTGTTAATAGTTGCTGTTGAGTAGCCTCTGCTCAGAAATCTGTTTTTACAATCAATCTGAGCTTTCAGGCAATCAGGATTGCTGCTGCATATTCTTCTGATGCGGAGCATCTACCCATAGGGGATGCTTCTTATCAGGTGAGCCGGGTGATGACTTGCAGCATGCAACACCGTATTGCCCGCCGTGGGCTTGCGATATAGTCTAGTTTCCAATTGACAATTTTCCACAAAAATTTCCACATCCAGAAAGACGACAGACTTGTGACTGATACTACTAGTGAAATTCAAATTGAGATCATTAGTATTCAGCTGATCAATAAATGCAACAGCATCACTAGCAGATCCATCCCAAACAAAAAGGAGGTCATCAATGTACCTCAACCAGGTTTTTACCTTAGTATTCATAGTCATGTGAAAGTCAGGCATGAGGACCTGCTCCTCCCAGTATCCCATGTGGAGACAGGCATAACTGGGAGAGAAGCAGGCCCCCATAGCCTCTCCCCTGGTCTGTAAAAACAATTATTTAGAGAATGGGAACACATTATTGTCCAGCCACATGTTGATCATTGCAATGATCATTTTAGAATGTTCTTGAAGATACACAGGTCACTTATTTAAGAAATGTTGGACTGCTCTAATTCCATCCATATGGAAGATACTTGTGTACAGAGATGTGACATCAAGTGACACAAGTAAATAGCTGGATTCCCATTTGAATTTTGAAATTTTCTTTAGCAAGTCACCAGTATCCAAGATAAACGAAGGCAGAGATCTAACATGTTCTTGCAAAAAATAGTCAATATACCTGCCAACATTCTCCAAAATACTGTTTCGGGCAGAAATAATAGATCGACCAAGTGGTTTTTGGCAGTCTTTATGAATTTTAGGGATAAAGTACATAACTGGAGTGGATGGACAGTCCTTTTTTAAATACTTGTATTTATCCATCGTCAGTAAGGCCTTACTCCTCCATGCCAACAATTTGGAGTTGATTGTGTTGCTAGCCAACTGTACTTCATTGATGTTAGTTCTTTTGTAGCAATCACGATCATTAAGCTCATTGAGAGCAACCTCCATATACATTTTACGAGGCCATAAGACCACATTGCCTCCCTTGTCAGATTGGCGAATGATCAGGTTTTTATTGGTTCTCAATTTCTTAATCAATTTGTGATATTCCATGTCTTGGTTAATTCGTCTTTTGGTGGCATTAGCAATCTTAATTTGCAAGGTTTTGAGTTCTGAGGAAACTCTGTCAAGAAATAGATCCAAATTGTCCTTTAGCATCAGGGGACAAAATTTGGATTTGGGTTTGAAGGGAGTTTTTTCTATTGCTGAGGTTGGGCCCCAGCCGGGGACCAATTGAACAGACCCTTCTTCATTTTGAAGTTCCATGAATTCTTGAGTTAATGCTTGCCCCATAATAGGTGGACTGTGGGGTACAGAGGTTGATGGCAACGAAGGACCTATTTCTTTGGTCCTATGGGTACTGTGGTACTTTTTCAGCTTTAGTTTTCGGACATACTTAAAAAGATCGATTTTAGTGCTCGCATAATCGAAATCCCCACGGGCGCTATAAGTCAGACCCAGCGATAGAATAGCTGTTTCGCCTGGTGTGAGCAGTACATCCGAAAGATTGACCACAGTTTTGGCATCTATTGTTTCTGTACCTGTTTTTGTTGCCATTTCGCTCGTTGTTTCTTATGTCTGCCACCTGCATTTCCTCCTCTTGTTGCACCGTCTCCTCTCGGTGCGTTTCCTATTGAGGATTTGTTTGTGGCGACTCCCTGGGTACCAGAGCGAAGGGTCATCTTTCGGTCTTCTCGAACTACCTCCAGCTCCCGTGCCAGAGTAAACTTGTGAAACCCCGACCTTTGATGTCGCTTTGCCTCATTGTCGGACTCACTGTCCACTTGTGAGCTTTCCTCAGAAATAGATGATACCTCAACCTGTTCATTGCTAGTTGATGGTACTGTGGAAGTTGTTCTAAAGGTTTTTGTTTGCTGTTGTCGTGCCTTAATATTGTCATATTTTTTGGAGAACGTGAATATCTGGCCGTGCTAGTAATCCAATCGATCACGTTGAAATTTAAACGCCTTGAGTTTTTTGATTACGTCTTCTTCACGTTTTAATCTCGCAACCATGTCCTCCCTATATTTGGTTATTGTAGGGGAGGTAGGTAATTTTTCAATCTCTCCATTGAGTCTGTCGATTTCAGCCAAGAGTTTTGTTCTGTCACTCTCTGCATATTGTACGAGAATTTCAATTAAACGTCGTGACGAATCAAGATTACATTGGGCCCAGGCAGCGAGCATAGCCGAGTCAGGGTTTTCATATGAGGGGGCCAGCATTATCCTTAGGCCTCGTGGCACCCTACCCACCTCCAAATATCCCGACAAAGAGCGATGTTCCCACCATTTTGCCTGTTCCCTTTTACAACACTTCTCCAATGCCTTAAATAACTCCTTAGCGCTGTTGTTAGATTCCGGTTGTGCGCTCGAAGCTGTGTCGGGTACGGACTCCCCAGCCGGAGAGTCCGAGAACATACCCCTCGATGCCTCCACACGCCCCCTTACAGTGTCCGCAGACATGGTGTGTGTTATATTCGGGCAAGTCTATTATATCCGGCACCAACACTCCTTACCGAACAATGCAGGGGGGTAGGCGCCTTGCACACTTCACACAGGATATTCCACGGGGCTCAGACGGCGTTTTCAGGTATCCCGCTGCGGCTCTGTCCTCGACCAGCTGCCACCGACCTCTGACCTGGAACCGCTTTGGTCCTTCCCCGATTAGCTGTCCGAACTTCCGGTCCTCCTGGGGCTCCGACGACAACTCTTTCCTAGAGTGTCTGAAAATTGCTTAGAGGAACGGAACCACTGCTTCAAGCCGTGCCTGCCCTTGCGTGGAGGGGTCTCGCCAATTCCGGGGAAGCACTCCCGAAAATATTTGAGGTATGTAGATGCCCCGAATCCAGCAAGATGGCCAAAAGAGACGAGGCGAGACCCAAAAATTAGTGCATATATATATTCAACCAATTCGTTCACAATCCACAAGAACGACGTCCAGGCCACAAGTAGTATTCAAACTGGATTTATTTTCACAGCCCTACTCGACGCATTTTGGGAATTGCCTTTCCTTTCTCACTCGTGAGAAAGGGAAGGCAATTCCTGAAACGCGTCGAGTAGGGCTGTGAAAATAAATCCAGTTTGAATACTACTTGTGGCCTGGACGTTGGTCTTGTGGATTGTGAACGAATTGGTTGAGTATTTAGGGACTGGCGATCCCGTCCAGAGCCCGCCGCTGCAAGTGGCCAACACAGCTGAGCGCTAAAAACTTTTGTTGGAATATATATATATATATATATATATATGAATTCCAACCGGAAGGTTAGTGCGACGCCTTTCGCACCAAACCCAGTGCGCAGACACAGTTGAATAAATCCAAGCCAGACTTACTTCGGATATTCTTCCTTTATTGCATATGAAGTGCAGAGGTGCAACACACTGCCAAACAGACGCGTTTCGGGCGTGAACGCCCTTGCTCACTGTCAGCGGGTAAACGGTACAACATTCATTTAAATACATCAGTTAATTGCAACAACGCGCCAAAAGTTCCTCATGCAATTCAGTGCACTCGAAAGAGGACTATAGCAAGGACCCATTCTCAATGTACGTTATTGTTGGTTCGGCCATTTTGGAATGGTACAAAGTTGCGTTAAGACATACCACGGCTTGGTTATTAAAAGATTTAAGGTATTGGTGTTAATCTGGAATATAAATATATTCTTTTCCTGAACAATGCTTTAAAGACAAATATTAGCAAAGAACACAGCTGGGCAATCACGCTATAAAGTCAAGACCAGGTAGTCTTACCGATGCTTGTTGGAGCTGGAGATTAATATGGTTTTCTATTTTGTGCAAAGAACAGACACACAGCAAGGGGCCAGGAAACCAGCTCTCAGGGTCCAGGCAAAAGGCCAGTCCACATATGGCTCTCAACTGCAATACAGTGTCACATGTATCCAGCACAAGGTATGGGGTGGGAGCTATCCCATATAAAGTCAAACGCCAAACATGCTCATAGGACTTCCACTATCCCATGGAAGGTGGCTGTCCAGTGTGTCTAGATGCCCTAGCATCGTTTAGAGATGGGAAGTCAATAGGACTGTACTTTTTTGGTAACAGTAATGGAGAAAAGACTTTAAAGACTTTAAAAAAACTCAAATAGAAAAGCACAAAGACTATTTTAGGCATTTTTGAAAATCTTTATTTTCAGTTGGATTGCATTTACAGGTCTTTCAGGGCCATACATTAGGAGATTCAGTTTCACAAGTGCAAACGGTTTGTGACCTGCTGGTGATTCCCCCCCTCGATTCATCAAGGTCTGTTGAATCAAACATTATAGTGAACATTTCAACCCCCAACAAGACAAAAAAAATACCCCCCACCCGAACCAGTGCTTCCGTGATAGGCAACCTTTAGGAGGCTTACATGGACATTTTAACTTTGCAAGCTGAATTATTTTAATCTGTATGTTTGTTTGTTAAGGTTTTTATTAACTGTACAATAAACTACTGCTACATTTACTGGCTGCAAACCCTATTATTTTGCAGATCGCTTGATTTATGACAGGAAAGGCTTTGAACATCAGGTCCAAAATCTGTTTCTGCATTTTGCTGCAGCCTTTCTCACACAATGTGCAATGCAATTTCAAAATAATGACTTTCATATTGTGATGTTTTCAGTCACAGGCTTGGATTTTGTCGCACTACAAATACACTGTCACTATTCCCTGGTGCACCAGCTAGGATTAGGATGTGTGACTGTCTGGTTAATCACACAGGGCCTGATTCACAGAATGAATTTAAGACTCAATCCTAAACTTACTACTATTTTGGTATTCACAGAATGCACTTACTACTTTTGGCATTCACAGAATGAACTTACTACTTTTGGTATTCACAGAAGTTAGGATTTTGTCTTAAGTTTGTCTTAAGACAAACTTAAGACAGACTTAAGACAGACTTAAGACAAACTTAAGACAGACTTAAGACAGACTTAAGACAAAATCCTAACTTAAGTCTGTCTTAAGTCTGTCTTAAGTCTGTCTTAAGTTTGTCTTAAGACAAACTTAAGACAAAATCCTAACTTCTGTGAATACCAAAATAGTAGTAAGTTTAGGATTGAGTCTTAAGTTCATTCTGTGAATGCCAAAAGTAGTAAGTGCATTCTGTGAATACCAAAATAGTAGTAAGTTTAGGATTGAGTCTTAAATTCATTCTATGAATCGGGCCCATCGACATCAGCAGTGGTTGCATTAACCAATTGAGTTTTCATAACATAAAAGGATATTTCTCTCACCGTTAATCCTACCTTGCATTTACTTTTCATCTAAGGTGAGTGTGTTATATTTATATACATGAAGGTAAAAGACCAACAAAACATTTGTAAAATATTCCGCTCATTTTAGCCACATCTCTGGCCCGTCCCCTTTGCAGTCTGGGACACACTTCCCATACTTGTTTTATGCACTTTAGCCCCAGTTTGACCTGCCAAATATTTCGTAGGAAGCTGACTTTGGGGCCCATCTCGAACCAGCCCTGGACATGTCAGCTGAAGAATTGTGCCTGCCTTGGAAGCTGCAGCTGCGGGGGCTGAGGAAGGCCAAATCCCTTTCAGCCCAATGGACGTTGCACTCCTGGCGTTCTTCCCTTTCTAATAAATCAATTCCGGCCTCTAAAATACGGAAATTCTGCCTGTCTCCCCTCCAGGGGCCTGCCTGGCTGCCCTCCAGGGGCCTGCCTGGCTTGTAGTGCACTCTAGCAGTGTCAGAAGGGCGGCTCTGACAGGCCAGTGTTCGGGTCGGGGTTTTTGGCTGCTAGTGGGCCTGTTTGTGCTCCGCTGGACCGCTTCACTGATTTCCCGATATTATCACAACATTTGACTGAATCAAGCATAAATGCATGCAGCCTCCCATGCCTTGAATACTCCTACACAGCTTGGGGCAGATTTACAAGCCCCTTGTGCTTCTTTTGCGCCGCCATTGCGTCACTTTTGTGACGCAGCGGTGGCGCAAAAGATGCGCCATGGTGCGGGGTATTAACAACGTGACGCATCTGGGAGATGCGTCACGTTGTAAAGCCCTGCGCCATAAGGAGGCGTTCCTGCGCAGGGGGGGTGTTCCTGTTTCGCTCAGTCACTTTTAGGCCAATGCTGCGTCAAAACCCTGCGCCTGCTTGAAGCAGGCATAAGGATTGACGCAGCATTGAAAGAATAGGCCCCCCCCAGAGCATTGCTGGAGCTGCGTCACGTTTGCGACGCAACTCCAGCAATGCGCCGCTTTTAAGGCACAGATGCGTGACTCATCTGTGCCGTTTTGGCCCCATGTCGCGCCGCATTGTAAATGTGGCACATCATGGGTGGCGGAGCTGCGGCGCACAATTACTTGCGCATCCCTGCTGATATGCAGGAAGGCACGAGCTATTGTAAATCTGCCCCCTTGTCTTTTACAAGTTCAACACTGCCAGCGGTTTGCAAATGTGGGCCACGGGTTTATCTATCGGATTTGCTAATGGGGGCAACTTCGGGCCTTTATTCTGTCTCAGTCGGACCCTGCCCCTCCACCGAAATATGACCATCCTGCCCTTATCACATACAATAGCTCTCAACTTCACGCCAACCTAGTTTTTTTACTGCAAGCACCAAGACAAATCTTATAATATCCCTCTTCACTCTGTAAATACTTGCTACAAGTCCCAGCCTGCGTGCCAGTCCACAGTTCTGTAACTGTACTCGAATCATCTAATGTATGTTGTACAGCGGGTCTCGTGAGCCCTCGGGCAGTGCGCATAGTTGCTCGACGGAGGCCGTGCACATTTCAAAGTGGGCCCGCCTGCTCCCTGTGGGGGCACTGCAGGTGGCACGCAGAGGCCCGGAGTAAAGACAAGTTGTTTCAAGAGTTGCCTGATTGCATCATGTCTGCTGAACGTCATGTTTGCAAACCTGGCCTTTTATTGTACCTCTGCACTTGCCTTGACAAGAAGGCGATAGTCGATATTCTGGGCACAATATCATCCCAGGGTCATAATAAAATCTCATTAAAGAGGTAGAACGCAGACTAGTAAAGCCTGAAACACTTGATTAATTATACTGATTTGTTTGCAACCTTATGGCTAGACATGTTGTGTTGCTGACATGGAGTGTAAGGTTAGGCCTATAGTACTTTGTTAGTTAGAGTGGCATAGAGTGCAGTTGTTTAGAGTGGTTCAGAATAGAGCATAGTGCTGTACTGTTCAGTGGCATAGAGAGTATTGGTGCAAACTGGAGGGGTGTAGAGTAGAGTGGCATAGAATGCATTGGCATAGGATGCAGTAGTGCAGAGTAGAGCGTCATAGAGTTCAGAGTGTTATAGAGTGCAGTGTTGCAGAGCAGAGTGGCATAGAGTGGAGTGGCATATGGAAGAACACAGTGCTTTTTTATTCACACTAAGCCCGGAAAGTGAATTCTAAACATGTTTTCCACATCACTGGCACAGTGAATCCAGTTTTACACACTGGGGTCTGTGCAGCCCGACGCCATGTGCTTCAGAGCCCTGGAACTGGAATCGACACCATTGAAGCCTACCTTCTTGGGAAGAACACAACCAGAGAGTACAAAGTGGAGGTTTTTTTAATTGATACAGGGCGTCAGCACCTTTTTGCAAAGTGCTACAAGCGCCATTTTGATAAGGCCAGGTAAGGCCTAGAACCCCTCCTCCCTTCAATAATACTAAGACAGTAACACGTTTACTACAAGGGAATTTTTGGATTAGGGAGTCGTAAAACCTCCACCGTATTCATTAACATAAAATTAAATCAACAATTTTATATACATTATTTACAAAATACGCAGAAAACCAACCATTGAATTACATTGATTACCTGGATAGGTACAGATGTCATATTGCTAACCTGAACATATCTCTAATACAGAGATATTCCTATCTGAATCGAAACATCCCATAATCAATAATCATAACATTACATTTTCTGCGTATTCCTATTTGAGCCTTCGGCAAGGTCAATAACTGGCGCCAGATCCTTATCAAATTATGCCGGCCCTCCAACTGGAGTGCGCATGCACCGTGAGGGTACTCCAACCCCAGGTCATCCCTGTATGCCCTTATGTCTGCCCTTCAACCTGAGAGCGCATGCGAAGAGGACCCGTGCACCGTGAGGGTACTTCCCCCCAGGTCACCCCCGTAGGCCCTGTAGATTATCTCTATAAGGGGCCCTTGCAGTAATGCGCCATTTTCTTGCACCATTGTGCATGTGCGGGGTGGCCAAGCAGCCTACTGGAAAGCATAACTCCCCACTCCCCCGCACCCATCCAGCCAACCGGCTGTAACTGCCTCTGGAGTTCTATGAGAGACCACTTGTCCCTCCCCCTTGGGCGGCCGAATTCAAGAATGGCACCGCCCTCTAATGACCTTAAATTTACTGCTCACCAATCATGACCTTACCGCCTGACCAAGGAATAGCACTAAAAATACGACAATAAACAACCTGTACAAGGAAACAACCTCCTAAAACAAAGGGAAAGAAAACAATCACACATATATTAAACATAACCATGTCAACCTGAAAAATAAAATGCCAAAAATACACCCTGTAAACCCTGCCTTTAGGGGATGGTGGGTGGGGAAATTAAAATACAGCCTCCTAGCGAGGCTGGTGTCATAAGGGCAGTCTGTGGGAGCGGCGGGCTAAGAGGTAGGCTTTGCCGCTCCTCAGCCTTTTATCCTGATCCCACATAACCCAAGGTAGGCTGGTTCTAGCTGGCCTAGGGTTTGCACGACATGTTCCCCGGAAACGATTATAATCACTTCCTGGGCACGCACCGAACCCAGAGACTGATCATTGCGAGGCGCGCCTATCGCATTACAATGGGGGGGCGACAGGCACGCTCCCTGTGTTGTCGTCGGGGGCCGGCACGACCACCATACATGTGGCGTGTCCGATGCCTCCCCCGCCTTTCTATATTGCCAGATACGGCCTAGACCCCCTCCTCCCTTCACTAATACTAAGACAGTAACATGTTTACTACAAGGGAATTTTTGGATTAGGGAGTTGTAAAACCCCTGGCCGTATTTATTAACATATAACTAAATCAACAATTGTATATACATTATTTACAAAACACGCAGACAACCATTGCATTACATTGTTTACCTGGATAGGTACAGATGCCATATTGCTAACCTTAACAAATCTCTAATACAAAGTTATTCCTATTCGGATCTAAACATACCACAATCAATAATCATAACATTGAATTTTCGGCGTATCCCTATTTGAGCCTATGGCAAGGTCAATATCTGGCGCCAGACCCTTATCAAATTATGCCCGGCCTCCAACCGGAGTGCGCATGCGCAGAGAGAACTATCCCCCTAGGTCATCCCGTACACCCTTATGTCTGCCCTCCAACCTGAGCACGCATTCGCAGAGGGTCCGTTCACCGTGAGGATACTCCCCCCCAGGTCACTCCTGTACGCCCTATAGATTATCTCCATTAGGGGCCCTTACAGTTATGCGCCGTTTACTTGCGCCATTGTGCATGTGCGGGGTGGCCAATCAGCCTACTGGAAAGCGTAACTCCCCACTCCCCCGCACCCATCCAGCCAACCGGCTGTAACTGCCCCTGGAGTTCTATGAGAGAACGCTTGTCCCTCCCCCTTGGGCTACCCCATTCAAGAATGGCGCCGCCCTCTATGGACCTTAAATCTACTGCTCACCAATCATGACCTTACCGCCACAGGCCTGCATAGTTGCCTGACTATCAGGCCACCCAAAAAAACTCACCAAAAGGTCATGCCCTGACCCTATACACAACTAACCAGGCCAGAAGATCCTCTATGAAAATTTCATTCCCTAATTTGGACAAATAGGCGCTGTCTTTTTATAAAAAGCACGACTCCCCACAGATGCACCCTTGGGCTATAGTCTGCAAGCATAGAGGGAGCCCTAGATAGGCTCATCAAATTTGTTAATAAGTCTTTTTCCGAGTGGGTCAAACTCACAGGCTCACCTCCGCGCCATTGGAATCTCTGCACTATCTGTGACCAGACCAGGGTGTACCCTGGGCATAGAAGTGCCAACCAACCCCCTTTAGTGATTAGTGTTTCGACCCGCCCCCTTCTACGCAGGCGTATTATGTCAGTCCCCCTCAGTGAGGGATAATAATGCTAGGGTTGGCTGACTACGAGGAGAGTGACGTGCCATTTCGGAGCCCCTTAGTGTCCTTAATTGATAACAGCACGATGCACCCGAAAGACACGTTGCCCCAGACGATGATACACCATTCTTGCGCCACTGCACCCATCTCAAGAGGATTGGTTCTATATTGGAATAATCAACTGACACCTGAAATTGTGATATTTGGAAGACTACACTGGGAGTGCCCCACGGGCCCCAAGATCTCCGATGAACATAGCCATGGACTGAACAAACAGCCTACTCTTCCTAAGATGGCACATGAATGCACAAGCTCTGTAGTGGCAGAATACGTCTTCAATACAGTGGTGTTTCAGTGTTGCATCCGCCCGTTACCCCCGGGTTTGGTCAAGCTGGCAAGACCTACACCTTTAAGGCAGTATACTGCTAAACTACCCCAGCTGACCCAACATACAAGTCTCATACCTATACCCAACCAATATAGTGCATGGGACGCACCATCTCGCCCATGTATGCTGGCAGCTCTTGAGCCCTTTAATTCATCGCCCATCACCCTTGATGCCGTCACTTGCCACTCACGTTCCGGTTCTTCTGGTCCGATTGCCTGTCCACATCTAGCAGTCCTTGCGGTGTGGAGCACTTCCCAGACATCACAGTCATGGATCCAGCCATACATAAATGAAAATCAAACACATAATTAGTGTTTTTAGCCTTTGAATAAAAAATACAGTTTACATGCCAGCACTATCGACTACTTCATGCAACTGTATCCCTCCTGTCCACCCACACCCCTAGCCCAGGGTGCATAGGTACCATATCACACAACACGTACATCTAATGTGCCGGCAAATGGATGCATCGACACTGCGTGACCCTACACCCGTATCCAGTTTAAAAATGCATGCGCCCAATGGTGCACAGGTACTGTATGACAACATAAGCATCCAAATCTACCAAATGTGCACCAGCCAGAGGGGGCTAGGTATAGTGTGCCACAACACAGGAATCCATTGCTTATTTGTACAGGTTCAAGGACGTTGGTAATGTGTGCCCCCCCCACAGACATCTCACTGCATAAGTGTTCAGGCACAAGGCTGCAGAGATGCCGCGTGACAAACCACAGGCATATAATGCTTCATTGTAGAAGCACAGCAGTGCCCCAGTACCGTGTGATACCACAGGAACATCCAATGCTCAAACCTCCAGGCACATGGGTGCAGAGGTACTGTGTGACACAATACATTATTGTGCATACGTGTATGAGCCCGAGGGTGCATAGGCACCATGTGACAAACCACAGGCATATAATGCATATGTGTATAACCGCATCGGTGTAGAGGTACTGCATGACATACCGTGCCAAAAGCATACGTGTACCTGCAATGGGTGCCTAGATGGTTTGACACAGCCCCCGAATTCATATGCGCAACCACACACGCATGTAGAGGTACTCTTGAAAGTGTGACAACAAGGCCTGGGACTTACTGATTTGACATCAGAAGTGCTGATAATGTACTTCACCGAGGTCAGTGCCTCCCAGGACTGACCTCAAAACCTTGGAATAAATTGCTGTGACATGCTAAGTGTAACTCCCTCAGTAAGTAATACCACCAAATGTGGAATGTGAATTCGAGTGAGTCAATCCGGCTGTCGTAGATCTCTAGCAAGAGAGGAGATGTTCGCTTCAGCAACGGTTAGTTCATGGAGCAACTATAAGAGTCACCAGTAATATGCTGAATATCTACGTTGTGTTTCTTGTGAACCGGCACAAACTCAATTTAACCTTAGTGGTCCTCGGCCTGCGATGGCTGGATGACATGAAACTGGGCTTTTATATAATTTACATTAAAATCTGACGTTTTATTGTGAGAGTCCAGCATAGCATCAGTTGTATAACATAAAGAACATTGAAATCAGAATTTCAATGAGAGCGCCTAGCATAGCACCAGTTGTATTACATGAGGAACATTGAAATTAGGCTTACAGTGAAAGTGCTTAGCATAGCACCAGTTGCATAACATAAAGAACATCTCAGCCTGGAGTACAGAAGGACTAGATAGAAAGCCTCAATGCGAAGCAGCCCAATTCTGCCGCGACCCTCAGTAGATCACATCCAACGAGCCGAAAACCTGTACAGAGAAGAACAGGAAATTAAAATACAACTTCCTAGCGAGGCTGGTGTCCTAAGGGCAGGCTGTGGAGGCGGAGGGCAAAGAGGCCGACTCCGCTGCTCCCCAGCCTTTTATCCTGATCCCAGATAACCTAGGCTAGGCCGGTTCTAGCCGGCCTAGCGTTAGCCTGACGCGTGCCCTGGAAGCGATTATAATCACTTCCGGGGCACGCAGCGAACCCAGAGACTGATCGTCATGAGTGATGTCACTGACGATGTCATGAGTGATGTAATATGTGACGTCATCAGCAGTGCATTGCAGGCGCGCTTGTTATAGTGAGTCCAACTAACTATAATGTTGGAATTTCAATGGTTTTATGTCAGTAACATTTCCAGCTAACTATAACTGGTGTGAAACCTATGTTTTTTTCAGTGAATTTAATAGGTTTTTTAAATACTAATTCCCAACTATAACTGGTGTGAAACCTATGTTTTTTTTAGTGAATTTTATAGGTTTTTTAAATGCTAATTCCTAACTATATATAGGGCCTCAAACCTATGAAATGTAATATTTTTCATAATGAATTCTATATTGTATATTTATATAATACTATTTTTTTTTTTGCCCTGGAGCGCTCCCGGTGCGCGCCCCGGTGAGTGCACCGGAAAGCGCAGTTTTCCGGCGCGCCCTGGGGCGCGTACCGGTGAGCATCCCGTTAGCGGTATTGCCGCGAACGAAAACATCATCGTGATGTATCGCGTAGCCGCGTCCGCGTGATACGCACGGCGTAAGAGCACCCGGAAGCACTCGAGCGAATACGATCGCGCAACGTAAGCATCCGATGCGCTTACGCAACGCGCCCCCGGACGCGCCCGGGGCGGGTAGCTTAAGCGCGTCGGGTCATGTGACCTGAAAATAACACTTTTTATTGGTGCAGAAAAGTTTTGGTTTCCAAATGATGAAAGCCCGGGTCATGTGACCTGAAAATAACACTTTTCATTAGTTTAGGACAGTTTTTTTTTCCAAATGATGAAAGCCCCCACCTTTTTTTTTTATTCTGACTTTGTCCTTTGACTGAGGAAGACCTGTTTGGAGATCTGTGACTAATATTTTGTACTTTTAAATGGCTACAGTAGCAGCAGCAGCTGGAGCATCTGCACCACCACCACCACCACCACCACCACCACCAAGAGGACCACCACAACACCACAGTGGTGGAGATGAAGAAGAGGAGGAGGAGGAGGAGGAGGGGAGTAGGACATTCCTACCAGAAGACAATACCCCATATAGGCCAAAGCAGCACATTGTATGGGAGTTTTTTTCCATCCCAGAGGGCAAGAAGAAAGTGAATGCGCCAAAGGTGACTTGCCAAATCTGTGGCATTGAACTGTCAAGGGGGAACCCTAATAAGAAATACTCCTTTGGCAATAGCACCATGATTCGGCACATGCAGCGCAGGCATCCCAACAACTATGCTGCGGCAGAGGTGAGAGAACTGGCCAGCAACCCTCCCCAATCTTCACCCAGCACCTCCAAACGAAAGCAACCCACTCCATCGGGACCAGAGACAAGGGAGATGGTCCCAAACATACAACCACAGTTTGAGGAATACAAGATCTCTTGTATATTTTGTGGTAAGACCATCACCTATGGTGAGCCAAGCATAAAGCTCATCAACCGTGCTGGTGACAACCACAATTGCCCCAAAAAACAATAATTTTTTCCTGATTTTTATTTTGCTTCAGTTGAGCCGTTTACAATTCCCTGTTTTTTGTTTCTCCCCATAAAAATAACAAAAAAAATATAAAATAGTCATAAAAGCCAAAAAAAGTACAAAATGTTCAAAAAAACATTAAAAAAAATATAAAACAACAAAAAGAAGAAAAAAAACAGTTCTTTTTAGAACTACCTCCAATTTATAAAAAAAGGCTACATTTTTTAAAAACTCTGTCATTCTTTTTTCCCCATGGTACGCTCCCCGGTCCGCTCCCCGGTGCGCGTACCGGGCACTCTCCCCGCGCAAATCGGAAAAAAAATGCCCTTTTATAGCCCCCACATCAAACCTAGGAGGTCAGGGGGGGTCTACTCTGCCCCCTTATGGTCATTTCCCCCTTTGTTTTTGCCACCTCTACCGAGACACAAGATGGCGGCTGCTCTGGACTGTTTGGAATGTTGAAAGACACCCGAGAGCCAATCAGCTTTCCGCGCGCGAACTCGCGTAGCGCGCTGGTTAGCCCCCCGGTGCGCGTACCGGGGCGCACTTATAGATATATATGTATTTTTTAACCTAAATTACTCAAAATCCACTGAAGCACTTATCTTGAGACATAGCAAAGGCACTTGGGGTACCAGTCCCTACAATTTTGCCAAGTTTCGTGGAAATCCATTCAGCCGTTCGGGCTAAAAGTGAGGTCGACCGCCTTATGGAAATTAACATGGGGAAAACACGTTTTGGGACTCCCCTTTTTTCTCGGCCCCCGCTTCACAAATCCCCCCCAAACTTTCAGGGAAGGACCGGAGCACCGCGAGGCAAATTTGAGGAAATTATCAGGCAGATTTCTCAACCGGCGCCAAAGTTATTCACAATAAAATGTTGCGATTTCCCTATTGAAAATAATCCTAACTATAACTACCTACTGGCAACCGCCCAGGTAATATATATATATATATATATATATATATATATATATATATATATATATATATATATATATATATATATATATATATATATATATATATATATATATATGTGTGTGTGTGAACAAGGCAGGTGTGCTGAAACACGCCATAGCAAAGAAATTGATTAAAAGACAAAGAATGGCAATGCTACCCCTGTGTCGGTGTCGGTTTTTATGCGGAATTCGGAAATGGTGTATACATATATATATGTGATTAAGACAAATTGTTGTCGAAACGCGTAACGAGCTAATAAATTGCTACCAACTTTGCAGTACTCAACTCTGAGAGTGCGTTTTATTGGAAAAGTGTTAACCATATATATATATATCCACACACACTGCTTAAAAGCTGTTCCACAGCGTCTCTTCAAGCAAGCAGGCACGGACCCATTTCTTGGTGCTGAATCACAAGTTTTATTTGTCGGCCATTACGCGTTTCACCACCCACGGTGGCTTGATCACATGACAATGCTAAACAGTAGTCAGACCTATTATGAAGCTGCACGTTAACACGTGATTGCTGTCGTGGTGTAAACATAAAGAAAACATTAGATTCTGGCAATAATGCTAAATAAAACGAAAAAACAGACTTTCAAAGTGGTATTTCTCCGGTCCTGAGTTAAAAGGGCACAGTAAATACATTTTAGGGAAATGAAAAAACCCACATCGTAATATTTCCGATTGTTTTCAAAAAGAAAGATAATATCAAATATACTTTTCTTTCTTTATTTCTCCTCCAACATTATAAATATGAAACATAGAAAAATATAAATAAATATATATAAATATTCACATTTTCACATTTTCTCTATATATAAAAATACAAAATTTACTTTAAAACATGTAAAAAATCATTAGATTTATGAAAATGTTTTGTATCAGGTCCCATAAGTCTATTGGATAAATGGCATCAATGCCAAGTATTCTTCTCGGATCCTTCAAGTCTGCTATTTGATAATTAGTTCTAAAAGAACAAGATACCCAAATCATTGCATAAATGCGAATTATATTTCAAAGTGCCACAATGAATCAAATATACTAAGTGTTTAAATGTTGTCCATATTCAATGGAAAACACCCTAATAAAAAATGTACAAGTGTATAGTGTGCAAAGAAGTGTATAAGGTGAGAAATTAAAAAAAAGCAAAATGACCATTGGTTAAAGGGAAATCTTAGTAGCTTTTTCTCGTAGAACTGGATATTTACAATGATATTAACATGTTTCATTTCTATATATTTAAACCTGAGGTAGCCTCCCAAAAAATGAAGGTAAAATCAGAGAAGGATTAGCGAGGCAGGCCAAACTGGTGATGAAAACAAGGGCTGCAGATATAAGGTTACAGACAAGTGTATAAGTCTTCTGTGTTATTTAAACCTCCAGGAGCCTTGCTATTAAAAATGAGGATATAGCGGGTCTCCAACTTCCGCAAAGAATTATCCCTGTCGCCACCTTTCTTAATTTTTGGAATAGTATCTATGACATAATATGTGAGGTCTTTAACTCCTTCGACGCTCATGACGAGCTCAGCTCGTCATGAGGTACACCTCTTGTACACTGATGCCGAGCTGAGCTCGTCATGATTAGTAGGAATTCCAGATTTTCAGCACAGGGGGGGGAAAACCATGAGCGTCGATGGTGCTAAGATTATTATTGTGTACCTCACGAAAGTGTCTGGCGACTGAATAAGTTGGGTCCTGATTGCTGGTTGCCCGGATGTGTTGCAGAATTCTTTTACTGGTGGGTAATTTGGTGCTGCCTACATATGTTAAAGGCCAAGTACATTCCAAAATATAGACTGCATATTCGGTTTTGCAGTGAAGAGGTTTGTTGATTTTTATCTCCTTTTCACTAAATGCAGTACAATAGCTTGTCTTGTTAATGCCATGTTGGCAAGCTTTGCAAGATCTGCATTTGGTAAATCCGTTGGGAGCCATCAACCAGTTAGTAGAGGATGACGTTTCCGGGCTACTAGACACCAGAGCATTGTGCATAGAGGGTGCTCTTCTAAAGGTGATGCTAGGTTTAATAGGCATCTCAGCACCTATTATTGGGTCATTTTTGACCAGGGCCCAGTTTTTGTTGATTATTTTAGAAATGTTTTTTTCTTGTGCACTGTAAGGAATTATTAATCTCACTGAATCAGTGTCGGCAGCCTCAGTCAGGACCTTGTTTGAGTATTTTTTGGACTAAGGAGATCATCCCTATCTTATTCCTGAGTTTTGTTTATGGCACTCTGGATGGTTTTGAGGGGATATCCTCTGGCCAGAAACCTATTTTTACATTGCGTTTGGGCATCAGCTAGATCCGATGGGTTACTGCAGATTCTTTTAAGTCGTAGCATCTCCTCGTAGGGGATGCTGTGCACCAAATGTCTTGGATGAAAGCTGGAAAAATGTAAAATGGAATTGCCCGCAGTTTCCTTTCTGTGAAGTTTGGTTTCCAATCTGCTTTCTGACTCGTAAATCTCTACATCTAAAAGGTTAATTTTAGAGCTGCTTATAGTTGAGGTGAAATGTAAATTGACATTATTTATATTGATGGTTTCAACAAAGTTCAATGCCTGTTCAATGGTCCCATCCCACACCAAAAATAGGTCATCAATATACCTATAATATAGTTTTATATGATCATCATACATCTTTTTGTGCGTGCCTTTGAGGACCAGCTCCTCCCACCAGCCCATAAACAAACAGGCATAGCTGGGGGAGAAGCTGGCCCCCATTGCGACACCCCGCATTTGTTGGTAAAACATTTGATTAAATAGAAACATATTGTTGTTAACCCCTTCGAAGCTAATGACGAGCTGGGCTCGTCATGGCGCTTACCTGCCGTGCGCGGATGACAAGGCCAGCTCGTCATGATTTATGGTGTTTTACATTTTTTAGCGCAGGACGGGAAAACGCCTAGCAGCCATGTGGTTAAGACAAAAGTTAATCATGTCTAACAGCATAGTGTCATGCTTGGGGCAAACAGTCTTATTCTTGGTTAAAAAGTACTCCACGGCACGCAGACCGTCTTTGTGGTCAATACACATGTACAATGAGGACACATCTAAAGTTAAGAAATAAAAACCCTGTTTCCACTCAAAGTCTCTGATTTTGTATAAAAAGTCACTGGTATCTCTTAAATAAGAAGACAATCCCATCACCCACTCCTGCAGAAATAAATCAATATATTTTGAAGCATTCTCCAATAGACTAAATCTAGCTGATATAATTGGCCTACCCGGAGGTTTCAACACATTCTTATGGACTTTGGGTATAACGTAGATGTTAGGAATGGTTGGATGGTCGTTTCGTATGAACTGATATTCGTCCATGGATATAAGTCCTGCACTTTTCCAGGCAACCAGCTTGATATAGAACACACTGGCAGTCTCCTTGATGGCTAGCGCACTGCTTAATCTGTAACAGGACCGGTCATTAAGTTGTGAAAGTGCTTCTGATATGTACTCTTGTTTAGACCATAGCACCACATTCCCTCCTTTGTTGGAATTCCTCACTATTACATTCTCGTTTTGTTGTAGTCTATTAATCAGACGGTAATATTGCCTGTTTCTACTAGAAATTTTCTTTTTGGAGTTGCAGGTTCTGTAGTTGAGCGAATTTCGATTTTTTCTTAAATCGAGTGGTTTTAATTTCAAAATTGGTGTTGGCCTGAGATTGACTGAGACAAATAGGGGACAAGGGATCATGTTCCACATATGCATTTTCCTTGTGCAAATCTGTCAAAGTGATTAGTAGCGCTAGTTCTGAGTCAGATCTCGAAGTGGTATTAAAGGCTAAAGTTTCTTGTGTACTGGGAACAACTTTGTCCGTGGGTTTATTAGACATTTTTAAAGCGTGAAATTTACGTAGTTTTAATTTTCTAACAAATTGGTATATATCCATGCATGTATTAGGGTAATCAAAGTTTGATTCATTGCAGGAAGATAAGCCCAATGCTAGTATTTGAATTTCCGCTTTAGTTAAAACCACTTCAGAAAAATTGATAACAGTTTGTCTCACATTCCGTTATCGGCGACTCCACCAGCCTCTCCAGCGTTTCTTGTTGTTGCCTCGCGGAGTTGAGTCGTTTTTGGGCTTTACGTCTTTGTTGTCGTTTATAATTTCTCCTCTGCCTGCCGGTTTTTGCTGTAATCGTGGCCGGAGTGTTGCCCTTCGTTCTTTCACTAAAAAATCCATCTCTTCCGCGGGTGAAGGTACAAGTTATATATGCACACATATATATTAAATAGCAGTATTAATTTAAAAAAAGTTAAATAGATTTATTATATATTTTAACAACTATAACAGATAAAATTAATTTAAAAAGTTAAATACGCATAATAAGTATTATATATATTTAAATATATTGATTTAAAAAACAATTCATTTACATATTTTAACTAACTTAAAAATATAACAAATACATATATATTATATAAATAGATAAACCAATAACATTAAATCTTTAAAAAAGAAACCATTCTAATTAAATAAAAAAGTAAACAAATGAACATTTAGGGGATAATTCCGATTCGGTAAAATCCCCTACAAATAGCAGTACAGAGCATTTTTCCCGTACGAATCGTACACCTTCAACGTCCTCGTACGCCCGATGAAGTACGATCCGAACCCAAAGCAGATCTCCGTACGAATGGTACGAAAGACCATACAACTTAAAAATCCATACAAATCGCATTCGGAATACGCAGTGCGCGACATCCGTACGGATGGAAGCAGCTTTTTCCAACCCAACAAGTACGATTTTTCACGTCAACACTCTGTACATCTCTTTTTCTACGGGAGCGGAAAACGTCCGTAAAAGCAGATTTCAACTCGAACCGCGTATGAAACGGACCCCCCCGGGGTACGCGAGTACACCCCATGATTTCAGGGGTACGGTGCGTAGGGGTACGGTGCATAGGGGTACGGTGCGTAGGGGTACGGTGCATCGGGGTACGGTGCATAGGTGTACGGTGCATAGGTGTGAGGTGCGTAGGGGTACGGTGCATAGGGGTACGTTGTGTAGGGGTATGGTGCATAGGGGTACAGTGCATACCACCATGATTGCAGGGGTACGGTGCCTATGTGAATGTGTGGCTCTCCGTACGAATTGCTCATAAGACGTTTTCCGTATGAATCACGTTCTCGTTCCCCGGTCCGGATCGTACTTGTCGGGTCGTACAGAAAGTTTACGATTTGTACGGTTCACCATGAGGGTCCTGTATCGTACGGATTTTCCCTTGCTTTCCGTACGGTTCGCAAACTCTCGGACGTATTTTTTTCCTACGGATCGTAGTACGCGATGCGGACGGATTTGTACAATTCGTACGGAAAGGGCTACGAATTCGAATCGTCATACGGATTAGTTTCCCGAATCGGAATTGACACCCTAGTAAACATATTTTACATGTTAAAACATTAATAATTATTTGATAATTAGAAATATTATAATTTTAAATAAACAAAAACATAATAATATAAATTATAACAATATACAATACATTATCAAATTTAACATATATACTATTCCCACTATGCAAAACCCCACAAACTATTAAAGTAAATATATAAAAAATTTACTAATCCCACTTCACGCAACGCGCAATTAATAAAATTGGGAAAAATCTGCAACTCTCGCTCCAGTAAATACAACAGTAGTAAAAGTGTTGATTTGCAAATAGGTAAGTTTACTATTCCCACTCCAGTCAGTGCAACAGTAGAGAAAGTGTGGAGTGCAGAAGGGTAACATTTACTATTCCCACTCCAATTAGTGCAACAGTAGGGAAATCGTTCGAGTGTGAAGGGGTCAAATGTACTACTCCCACTCCAGTAGGGAGTAGTACAGTAGGGAAAGTGTTGGATAGCGGAGGGGAAAAAGTTACTATTCCCACCCCAGTTAGTACAACAGTAGAAAAAGCGTTGGATAATGGAAGGGTAACATTTACTATTCCCACTCCAGTCAGTACAACAGTAGGGAAAGTGTTGGATTGAGGAGGGGTGAATGTACTATTCCCACTACAGTCAGAGCAACATTAAAAAAAATATATATATCTGGAACAAAATTAGATTATTTAAAAAGAAAAACCTAAATAAATTAAAATGTAAATATGTAGACTAGAAAACAAATATATATACATATGTATAATAGCAATAAGAACATATTGCAATGTTAAATACATATAACAAATATCTATAAATATTATTATGAATAAAATATGAAAACATATTTAGAAATTAATAAAAAATATGCATTACATCAATATAAATTAGTTACTTCACACCCTATAACCCCACAACACTCACAACCTGCACCTAAACTTAACTTTAAAAAGCAACATATTTACACTATTAATATGCATATGCATCAACAAACTAATTATCATTAATTAAATATTAATTAATATTTATTTTTCATTAATTTACTCCCCACAATAGACTACCACAAAACACACCACACACTCATAAAATCTAACAAAAAACTATTTAGACAATTAACATAATGAATCATCAATTTAATAATTAATTATTCATAAAAAAATATTAATCATGTAAAATGAATTTACTCCCCAACCGATAGCCTACAAAACCCACAACCCACAATTTAAATCTTTAAACAATTTGATTGCACAATTACCAGAATTAATTATCAGTTAAACAAATACTATTAATTAAAAGTGAATAATAATTCATTAAAATTCATTAACTTCCCACATGTTACCCCGATAAATCCCACAACCAACACCGAAAAATAAACTTTAAAAAAATTATTTACGCCGTTAAAATATTTAATTGTCAAAAAAGTATTTAATAGCATTTAACAACGAATTATTAATTACATTAAATTAATGTACTCTCCACCCTTTCCCCTTATAAACCACACAACCCACACATTAAAAAAGTTATCAACAAAAAAACTTATCAACATAATTAATTGTCAACTCATTAACAACTAATTATTAATTAATTAAAAATAAATGACTTCCCACCCTTTACCCTTATAAACCCACAGCCCATATCTAAAAGAAATACACAATTAACATAATAATTTACTAATGAATTAATTAATAACTCATTATTAATTAAAAATAAATTATTTCCCGCCCTTTACCCCCATAAACCCCACAACCTGCACATAAAAAGTACATTAAAAAAAATGAATAGCACAATGACTATAATTAAGGCCCTAATTAGGATGTTGGTTGGTAAGCCTCCAACCGCTCGTCGGAGGCGTACCCACTCACATCCTTGGTTTGAATTCCGACCGCCGTTTTACGATTACGGCGGTCGGAATTGAAACCGGCCGGTCAATCTGGCTGGTTTCCAATGGGCTCAAGGAGCCGTTGGCCTGTTGGACCCGTCAACATAATTTAAAATGGACGGCCTTTCCGCGTCTGGATTATGATGTCAGTTTCCAACAGGCTTCCATGTCGGAAAGTGATTCTGGGGGCCTCTAGAAGGGTCCCCCTTCTTCAGCGGCCTCCGATTGGGGGCCAAATAATTCCGTGAACCATGTGGCAGGCACCATGTCCGCCGCACAAGCTCCCATAGGCAAATGGGAGTCTGCGACCACACCATGTGCGGTTGCATCATAAGTTTGGTTTTGGACCACCGACACGAGGTCGTCAGTTTAAAAACCAAAGGGATGTCGGTCGGAGGAAAGTCCGACTGACATCTTAATTAGGGCCTACATATAAATTAAAGTAATTATATTAAACAGAAAATAATCATTATATGTATCATAATTAAATTACTTCCCACCCTGTACCCCTATAAACCCACAACCCACTACCGTTCTAAAAATCCCCCAAATTAATTAAATAAAATGTAATAACTACTAAAAACGTAACAAACAGTAGTAACCTGTGTTGTATGTATCTGGTTACTGACTCCCTAGCTGCTCAGCCAGTGTGAATGTGATGCATGTAATTTTGGTGTGAGAGTCTTGATTGGAATGTTTGGGTGCCTGGATGCTTGAGTGTGTCAGTTGGAGTATGGGCTGAGCAGCAGGAAGACTGCATCTGATGGGGCTGCATCTCTACAACTCAACTACCTTTAACTGAACTTAATAGATCTACTTGAAGTACATCACGGCTACCGGGAGTTAACTAGTACAGATTTTTGGCGAGGATTCTAGAAACAACACTACACGTGTTTTAAAAAGGTCTTATTGAAACAGGAAATCTTCAAAGGATATAAAAAAAAAAAAATGATTCAAAAATGTTATTTCATATACATTTAAAATATATACTAAAATACACGACAATAGTTAAAAATCAATATTTTAAACATCTATTGGGGTCATTAGTATGGTGGGCGGACATACCCCCGGGAATCGGGACTGCCCGCAATGCTAGCGGCGGTCCCGCACACTCTATTAGGATACGCCCACCACACTAGCGGGCGCATCACGCATTTGAAACATTGCGGTGGGCGGTGCTGAAAGCGCACCCGCCACAATGCCAAATAGGCAGGTTGTGCCTTTTAATGCACACTGTGATAGGCACCGCACGGTGACTGCCAGGTCATACATTCAAATACAGGGGGATACCATAGGTACCCCCCATGTGCACCCCCCACCCCCAGAGTCCCTGGGGGCCCGCAGTGGGCTCCTGCAAGTAAACTCTGTATGCCTTTAAGGCATGTTTCCATCCCAATTGTAATATGGCTGGCGGTGTCTAACAGACACCGCCACCATATTTAACCCTTTTCCGCCCAGTCGACTTATAAACCGTGCAGAAAAGCGGCAGACGGTCTTTCCGTCCACCGCAGACCCCCAGCCTGCGTAATATGCCGGGGGATCTTTGCTGCATGGATGGCGGGCGGATCGCCCCGCCGGGCCGGCGGTGATTACCGCCGGCCCGGCGGGGGCGATCCGCCCACCATCCTAATGGGGACCTACATTTTTGCAAACAGTATAAATGACTTTAATATTTTTAAAAAATCGATATTACTCACCTTGAAATCGATATTCTTGACAACAATATTCTTGCTGATGATATTTCGATATCACGATATTTTGGACACGATATTCTGGTATGGCAATATTTGTTTCTCTCAATATTTTGTCTGAATACACCACTAAAGTAGCCCTTTAAAACATCTCAAGCCTGCCATTGCAGCCTGTAATGTCAGTTTAAATTGCACTTTTGGCCTGGCAAGATAAACTTTTTGCCAGGTCTGAACATGCCTTTTCAATAGAATAAGTCACACCTAAGGTAAGACCTAAAGGGCCAGGGCAGGGTGCATTGTATGTATAACATAGGACATGTGGTCTTACGTTTTACATGTTCGAGTAGTGAAAAAGACCTAAAATTGATTTTTCAAAACTGTAAGGCCTACCTCTCCCATAGATGTATATTGGGTTGCCTATTACAACTGATAAGTGCTAACTTTTGATTGAGAGCTGATAGAAATATAGGAGCTTATTACAATGTCTGTCGGAATTTCCACAGACCGACATCGTGGCGGAAACGGAACCGTCCGACCTCCGGTCGGTGGTCCTGACCTCCTAATCATGATTTCCACATTTCTCTATGGAGCCTGTGTTACGGCTGTCAATCGGCCATGAAACAAGCACCCATAGAGAAATGGGAGATTGTGTTAATCCCTGCACCGCATGGTGCGCACCTCAAGTTGCCTGCCACAAGGTACAGGGATCAACGTGCCCCCTCCGCCCCCAACTGGAGGCCCAAAACAGAGGGGGCACTGCTAGGGGCCCCCAAACGTGCTTTCCGACAGGCTTTCCATGCCGTAAAGCCTGGCATGAAAATGTGCATCGTAATCTGGACAATTTAAAACGCCATCCAAATGGATTAAGGGCTGGTACGACTGGCCGACTGGCTCCTTGAGCCTGTCGGAAGCCAGCCAGAATGACTGGCCAGTTTAAATTCCTACTGGCTGTATTGTAGTCATCCAGTTGGAATTGAAACCGACGATCTCGGTCGGAAATCCTCCAACCTAAGGTTGGAGGCTTTCCGAGCAAGATCATTGTAGGCCCCATAAAGATGCAAATGAATTGCAATATAAAATCCTCTTTAGCGATAAAGTCGTATTTTAAGTCACAGTTCTGAAAATAACATTTTTAGAAAGTTGACATTTTCATGTCCTAGCCATTGGTGCCTTCAGCCAGTATCCTGGGTAACATGACTGTGAATTGCTCTGCTGTTGGACTTTGTGTGTTCCTCCCAAACAGTGAGACAAAAGGAGAATAGGTGTGGAAAAATGGGCCATCCTGCCGGAAGCTATTCCAGATCCCACTTACACTTCAAAGGGCTTGCCTCCAGCACACACAAAGGAACCTCACATTAGTCTTTTGCCACCCCAGACTTCTTGGAGCCTTGGCATGGGAAGGGAAGAACTTACCAGAACCAGATGTGGGGTAGTATAGGTAAATCCCCCACTTCAAAGGCTGGCACCAAGTATAAATATTGGACTCTCAGAACACCTCTTCAGTACACTCCTGGACCTGTGGATATTAAAGAAGAATGACTGCCTTGGCCCCAGAGAACTGGCCAGCTGCCTGAGTCCTGCACTGCTGCTACCAGAGGACTGCCCTTCTGCTTGAGCTCTGCCTTGACCCAGAGAGGGTTGCCGTGCTGGTTGAGGACTGCCCTACTCTCTGAGAAGAAAGACAGGATATGCTCCATTCATCCCAGGCTCACCTGAGTCACTCCAAGAGTCGGTTAGATGACCTCCTGTTCTTAGCTACAGGATCAAGGCAACTCCGGAAGCCTCCCTGCATCTGCTCAGCTGACCTGCTACAACTGGGCCTGCCTGACTGAGCTCTGCTGGCCTCTGTGAGTACCTGATCCTCAAGAGATGCCTCCCCAAGCTCTGGACCCTTGGCTGGCTCCAGAGTGTACTATTCTTCCAAGACAATGATACATTATGAAGTTTTCGGCTCTTTGCAACTGTGAAACTGCCAGTTCGTGCTGAGACTGCAGCCCCTGACAACTGCCACACCAAAGCTCTGGTGACCCTGACCATGCTACTGCGAAGGCCAGTAGCCCGTGGTCTGCACTTCCCGCTATAACAACGGCAGCCCGTGGTGACCACCAACACAAAGCTCCAGCAATTACCGTCCAATGTGCCCAATTATCCCTTCACGCTACAGCGGCATCATTTGCCGCCACCCAGCCTGCTCCTTGCGCTACAGCGATGACCATCCACAATGCTCTGTTTCTTTTTTACCTTCTCCACTGCTAACGGAACTCCTTGCACCAGACTTTGAGATGTTGACTATTTGAGTGATATAAACCTGGTGTCTGTATCCGGCCCATGCTCCATTGCGGTAGTCCAGAGCTTGTGACTCTCCGCTTCTCCGCTTCTCCGCTTCTCAACCATGACCAGATGGTCATGAGTGATGCTTTGCGCTTTTAGGATCTATATCTGCTTAAAACTTTACATATCTCTGGTTCTACTGATTGCATTGTTTTCATTATTTTATCATATAATCTACTCTAGTTTTAAAAATTGGTTGGGATTTTTCTTGCGTTGTGTTTTCATCTTATTAGTGTTTGTGTGCATAAATACTTGACATGGTGATTCGAAGTTAAGCCTGACTGCTTTTGTGCCATGCTACCAGAGGGTTAAGAACAGGATAATTTAGTGACTTGTGTGGTTCACCCTGAAAAGGACTGAGGTTGTTGCTAGTGTAGGGTTTCACTCCACTGAAACAATAACCCAATTTCTTACAAAGGGTATACAGGAAGCTAGAGTAAAAGAACTGACTACACTAAATCTGAGATTCTTGATATATTGTGCCAATTTCAAAACAAGGCTACGCTTACTAGAACAGTCAGGCTCAACGTGCGTTGAACAACAAGGAATAACAAAATAGGAATGCATTTAAAATATGTGTAACAGAGCAATAATGCTAAGGTTTTAGTGCACTTTCAGCAGGTATAAAAAATGTGCAATTGCTATTACAAACAAAAAGAGAAAATGTAAGCCCAATGCTTACCACAGGTTTACCCATTTAAAAAAAAAAATTACATCATCCATACCCTTCCCCCCTTTTATGTTAAGAATGACCTTCCATGAGCAGGCAACATACATTACATGCATGCAATGTTGGGAGGATGTGTTCACCTATCAAGCGGTATTGTATCCATGCTTTCCTTAGGCCTATTTCCAGGAAACCCACCTAGTGTTGCCTGAATTTAACACATTCGTTAAAAAGTCGAGTGGCAACTGCAGAGTACAATGTATTCCGTTTTCTCTATAATTGAGGGATTGTTGGTTGGTGCACTGCTCACCATAGCTAGTGCCTATCTTCCTAATACTTGTCAGCTGTGGTTTTTGATGCTCTATTCCTGCACCTCACAAGAGCCCTGGAGATTCCCAATATACGGACAGGGGGCTACAATAATTTAGTCCTTTATTGTGAGGTGGATGGATCACTTCCTTCTCTGTGGGCAGATCCCTCTGTGGATTTAGATGATGGCTCAGACACTGGAGGCTGACAGATTAATAGGGGAAACTCCACCCTTAGGAGCAAGAGTATTCGTACTTCTCAGCAGAGAATGTGATCCATACAAAGCTAGACATGTTCATTGGACCTGAGAGTTCAGTTCATCATGTGAATAGGGCAGATAACTTGTCCCACACACAGCCTGAAGATAATCCTTTGATGCTGCACCTGAGTGTTGGAAGACTGATTCCTCTGGTGCCTACTTGGAGATTGCAGCCTGATGCCTTGCCGGATCCCTCCTTTAGGTATAAAATCAGTTAAGCAATACATTATTACAATTAAGAGAACACATTAAGGGGCAAGCTAAGTTATTTTATGGTATATGTATTTGTAAAGTGCACTATCAACTAAGAGGGTATCCTAGGGTTTGCAGGTGAGTGAGACTAGCCCTGGAAGTGGGGAGAGAAATTACTCAAAGAACCAGGTCTTCAACTTCTTGGAGAATTCAAGAGAGGAGGAGGTTCTAATGTACATGGGAGGATGTTTCACACACTAGCAACGGCAAAGAAGAAGAGTTGACATCCGGTTCTACTTTTGTGAATGTGTGGGACATGCGCTAGTGATCGTCTGGCTGAGTGGAGGTACCTTGAGGGTTGAAGTAAGTGAATCCAACTGTTCAGGAACTGTGTTGTTTGGAGTTTTGTATAAGTGGGTGAGAAGTTTGAACATGCGTGTGAGCCACTCGGGCTCCCTCTGGTGTGGTGTGATGTGGTACCAGCATGGGAGGTTGAGAACAAGTCTGGTTGCTTTCTTCTGGATGGTCTGCTGTTTCCACTTGAGATGGTTGGTGATGCCTGCATAAATAGCTTTCCCAAGGTGTAGTCAGTAGGTGATCAGAGATTGAGTGATGGACTTTCTGGTGTCCGGTAGCACTTGTATATCTTTTACAGCCTCTTTACAGTGTTGAAACTAGACCTGGGCAGACATGTCCAGCCTGTTTTTGTTGATGAGTTTAAAGTTTCTTCTTTAAGGGCTCGGTAGGGTTGTGTCCGAGGTTTATAGGCTACCATGTGGAATCCCACAGTGAGGCATCAGCTCGAGACAGTTGGACTTCATCCAGATGCCCACTTTGCTCATGCTGGCGGTGAATTTGTTCTTTCTGTTGGACGATTTGTCCTAGAGGGTCATTATAAGTTGTGTATCATCGACATAGGACAGAATGTTGATTTTGTGGGCACAGGTGAAGTCAGGCACTGAAGTCATGTAGATGTTGGCGAGGGTGGGGCTGAGAGAGGAGCCTTGAGGTATTCCACAGATGATGTTCGAGGAGTATGGCGGCTGGGTGACTGTTTGAGTTCTTCCGATGGGAATGTACAGATCTGGTCTGCTGAAGGTTTCTTCTTAAAGGTGGCTTTGCTGATATAGGTGTTAAAGATGAGGATGAGGGCTTTGCTGATAGGGAAGATTTCTTTATTGAGGGCGTGGTGGGGCAAAGGTCAGATGGGTCTTCAAATTGGATGGGCTTCATGATTTTGGCAGTTTGATCCATGCTGATGGTGCTCCTTGTTGTGATCATGCGTTGGTTCACCTGAGATTGGCAGACTGGCTGCAAGATCGCTGCAAGCTTCCCTTCCATTCTCTAGTCACCATTTCTAAGTTTGCGATCATGTTCTTGCAAAGCATATAGGAAGTCACTGTTTAGGAAAGATGTCAAGTTTAAATGTAAAAAGATGATTTGTGCTTGGGCCCAGATGAACCTTACAACACTGGCCTGCAGTGGTGCCCTTGCTGCTTGGCTTTGTTTGTGAGGGGCAGGGTGTCGGGGCTGGCAGTTATCCAGTCATTTACATTCTTAACGCCTGCAGGTAGATTGTCTGTGTGCTTTAGGTTGGTTTTTAATAGAGTGAAAACCTAACCCTTTTCTGCTATGTTCGTCCAGCAATGGCGTACCAGGCCTGTATTAGTTGTTCTTCTGTGGTGTTGGATGTTAATTTTGAAGATGACGTGGAATTGGCACCAATCAATACCAAAGTGCATCTCTCTGCCCAAGTCCATATTTCGGAACTCTTGTTTACTGTGGCAGAGTCATTGACTCACACACCTGAGGTGAATCCAGGACAATGATTCACTGCTTCTAGAAAACCGGTTCTGCAATGGGGTTATCCCACCTGGAGGAGTTGTTGGCCTGTCTTCATTCACAAAAGAGCAGGCAAGCTAAGGGGTGACTCACATTGGCTCTCAGAGGAGGTGACCCCCTTGAATCTGGCCCATTTGTGGCCACCGCCTGTGGTCCATCCTGGCAGAAGAAGGGCACATTTCCTCACGCTGGCAAACCCTTTGGTTCCCTTCTTAATAGTGCTTCCCTACCCTTCTTGGGAGAGCTTCACGACTCTTAGCAAAAGGGCAGCAGCAGGCTGTTAGGGGGACAACTGCTGCAGTTAATCAGAAGTGGCTACTAGGTTTTTTGGGCAAGAAAGTGGTGCTTCTCTAAAGTCATCTTTGCATTAATAGTTACTTTAAATCCAACTTCAGCAATAAGTTGGGTTTAATGCAACAATTAATTTGATATTTTGAAATGCTATATTCGGTGGTCCTAAATGGAAGTTTGCACTTAGAGTGCGGGCTAGTGAAACTCCATGTTTGCTGATGGAGCCACCGGCCATGCAACAGTGAAAATGACAATTTTTAGGTTTTCACTGTTAGGACATGTACAGTTTAAATTTGATATGTCCTTCTTTTTAATATCTAGCACCCTGTTTTACGGGCCACTAAGGCCTGTCTTAGGGGTGATTTACAAATATTAAAACAGAAATACTGAACATGGCAAAAAGGGTTATTTTGACATGTCTAGTTGGCTGTGTGCAAGCTGCCTGACTAGGCTGCAATGGCATATCTAGAAACCATATTTTTCTCTGTCACAACAGTGGTGGCACAATAACTGCTACAGTCCACGGGTGAGATTTAACTAGTTAGCCCTGGGTGCCCTTTTTACAATATTCCAGGGACTTATAGCTAAGTTAAATATGCCAATTGGGATTAGCCAATTGCACATTCACTTTAAGGGGTCTGGAACACATGCACTGGAACCTGATCAGCAGGGCCCAGTGCACTTCAGAGTAATAAAAACACAGCAGCATCAGTCCAAAAAATGTGGGCATGATGATGCAAAAATATTCCTTTCTGTTTGTGCACCGTTTTTTTAAAGTAAGCATTCGCTGCACCATTTTATGTTTAGTCGCCATTTTGAAGTATGCCACTGACTGCTTATTGTCTCCTGGTAAAGCATGCTGTGGAAAGTTTCGTTTCTCCAAGGTTAGGCTGTACTCCGCTAATGAATGCACTGTTCTTATTTGTGCATACCTTTCCCACTAGATAGAGGTTTTCTCCCACCAGTCTAGTGGGAGACACAGATAGGGTAACCTTGGCTAAAAGATACTGTGTGCCTAGCCTCAGAATCGAAACTCATCCTACTGTACTTCTTTGTGTTAGCTGCACCTGCTCGTAGGATTCCATTATGGGCGGGTGTTCCGTGGTACTGAAATGTACATAATGTATAGTTTTGTTTGCTGAAGTCAGTCCTCTCTGCAGCGCCTCTAAGCGACTGTGCCGACGGGGCTCCTCTCTAGTGCATCTGAATAAACATGTACTTGGTTTGTATTCTCGACTATCTGATTAACTATCCATTTGGTATGGAATGCTGAGAGGTGGTCGTGAGTGACCCGAGTGACCCTAAACAGGCCACTTCCTTCAGGACTCAGTTGTTTTATTTGCATATTGATAGCGTTGATTACAATGCTGTAGTGTTCATGTGATGACACACATGTGAAAAATAGGCTGTACTGTTAAGCTCTATCAGCAACTGTTTTATTTGAGTTGATAGAAGTCAACGTATTTGCTGACTGAATAAATATATGCTACCATCTCTATGGAAATTAAACAATACGGAGCTAGTTAACAAATAAAAAAGATTTCCAGTTTTCCATTGCTAACTTTTTGACATGTGCTCCAAGCATGTGCCATTATGCCAAAAATGATGTATACTAACTATGCCAGTAACAGGATTTTTACCACTAATGCTGAATTACACCATTGTGACCCATTGTATGAGGGTTAGCTTTTTCATGGTTTCTTCCTCCCACCACCCGCAATATGGCCTGGTTACCCTCCTTGAGGCCAAGAATTACCCCCAAAAATTCCAGCATCTGCATTTTGCTCTAGGTGCCACATATACCAAGAATCAAGGCCCATTACTATGAGTACCTGCATTTTGCCAAAGGTGCCCTTCCTCTTACACCAACATTTACCTCTAATGTGCTAGTACGACAATGTTGCCATGGTTGCCCGAGAAGCCACGAATAACCATAATTATTCCATGCCTGCAGCAGTATCATAAGCCTAACACACACTAACATTTACTCACACTCACCTAATCCCACGATTCATTCTTACTAACTCCCTCAGACTCTTTACTCACATTCTCTCCCTCTCACTATTTCGCCCTAGCCCCTCACTAACTCACTCATACTGCCTAATTCACACTCCTCCACTCCTTCCCACTAAATAATTCTCACTCACCCTCACATTGGCACGCTCACACTCACTGTTTCACACTCACTGGCTCTCACTCACTCTCCCTTTCATTCACTTACATTCTCTCACTTACACTTCTTCACTCCATCACGATCACTCCCTCCATGCCATTCCTACTCACCCCAACTCACTCTCACTAAGTCTCACTGACTCTCACTCACTCATAGACACACACACTCACAAACACACTCAGTCTTTCACTCAGACCCTCATTGATTCACAGTTTCTCATTCACTCACAAACACCACTCACACACACCCTACACCCACTCACACATAAACAAAGAAGCAAAACCTGATTTGTTTCACATACCTTGCTATATCTATCAGCAATTCCTCTTTGGCAGCAACAGGATGGCAATCCAGCACTAGGCAATGGGGCTAACAAGGCATGATTTGTATGCTGTAAACAAGATTCCAGACAGAGCAGCAAGGCTAAGATTAACAAGGGGCAGACCCACCTCAAGCCTTCTTCCAGCCTCTGCTATGGCTGGAAACACAGCCCTGTCAGAATAAGGGATAGTGCTTGAGATCTCATCCCTGCTTCTCTTTGTGGACTCTTGTTGGGCACAGAGATGCACTGATAGGCGCCCAGACAGACCCATTTTAGTAGATATACTGTGTTGCCTGGAGCATGCACAGCATCTCAACTAACTAAAATGAATGTGAGGGGACCTTAGTTAAATGTATCTCCTCGGACATGAGCAATGCTGACTTCCACCTACAGAGTGCTGTGTTTTAACTCTGGATGGATCGTGCATCAGGCCACTCTGCCCCCCCTTCACCCATAAGGTGTCTGGAGAAGTTGAAACACTAACCTGTGCACTGGAAATGTACGTTCTGTCACTTCGCTTGCTTCACTTAGTACTTTTTATGCAGAGTTCCTCATCCCTTCAGGCAATTGATCTGTGGACTCCTGTTCTAGGAATGCTCCTGGGGGGGGGCGGGGGGGGGGGGGTATTGGGGTGGAGACTTGGCGAGAATTTGTAGTGGCTATTCGGGCCGGTTACATAGTTACATATTGCTCGTATAATCGGTGATAGTTCTTGTCTCAGCCTCCTGGCCGTCTCCCCCACTCTTACCGGTTCGGTTGGGCTGCGTATAGTTCGTATGGCCGGTTGTTGATCATGTCTGCTGCCCCTTAACTGTCTTTCCCCCCGACGGCGAGAAAGGAAAGAAAGAAGGTAGAGGAGGAGAATTGTATGGTTGTGATGTTGGGTGGAGCACAGTGCTCGTGTGCAATTGAGACTGGTCAGGATCTTGACTC
The DNA here is from genome assembly GCF_964263255.1 of Lissotriton vulgaris. Classification (NCBI taxonomy): domain Eukaryota; kingdom Metazoa; phylum Chordata; class Amphibia; order Caudata; family Salamandridae; genus Lissotriton; species Lissotriton vulgaris. The sequence continues at coordinate 695,982,239 of NC_141700.1, read as the reverse complement.
GCTCAAGAGGTTTAGCTAAGTCTGAGCGGCTACGGTGGATGTGTGAGAACAGGTAGTTGTCCAGGGAGAGCCACATTTCGCTCTTTGTGTGGGTTTTGGGTGTATGGTTGGCGGTTATGGTGTCCGCTCCACGTAGGAAGATGACCCAGTTAAACCAGGCCTTGAAGGACGTCTTCCCTGTGTCTTTCCAGTTGTTCAGGAACGTCTTGACCGCCGCCGTGAGTAGGAGGTCAGTCAGGTCTCTGTCTTCTCTGGATTGGATTGTCGGGGCCATGAAGCCTGTGGCTAAGCTGTGGAATTCGAGCTGGAGGGGGATGCCTAGCACGTTGTTTATAAGTTCACTTATTTTGTGCCAGAATTTTTTTACATTGGGGCAGTGGAGGATTAGGTGGGCCAGGTCGCCTCTCTTCCCGTTGCAGTTCCAGCAGGTGCCGCTTTCGCGGACTCCAATGGACGCCAGGCGGGCGGGGGTCCAGTACGCGTTGTGTATTAGCCAGAATTTGGTTTGGGCTAGGGTGGTGGTTACTTTCTTGTTCGAGGTTGACATCCAGAGGTTGGACTTTTCTTTCTCGCTAGTTTTCCTGTCTAGTAGTGATTCCCAGTATGCTGTGGCCTTGTTATTCAGTTTGGAAGTCCCTGGGTTCAGTATTTTGTAAAGGTGCGATATTTTGTGTCCTGTTTTGTTTAGGCTAGTGGCATATTGCAGGATTGGGGGGGTTTGCTTATTGAGGTCTGCCTTGGTGATTGCCACTTTTATCTTAAGGAAGTTATACAGTGACGAAATATCCTTTGATAATATGCCCCAGAATCTTTTTAGCTTGGGACTGTTCCAGATGAGGTGAAGTGGGGAGCCTGTGTTCGAATACCCTCTCCAGTAGAGCGCAGACCTCCTTTGGAGTCACACATGCCGTACCAGCATGTGACTAGCTTTGTATTGGTTTTTTAGGTCTCGCATGTCAATGCGCTTGCGCATTGAGCTTGCGAGAATATAGGGGCTTAACGAGAGCTTATCTATAGGGCGATTTCATGCTGTGCCCGTAAAAAGCAAGCTCAATACGCAAGCGCATTGACTTAAAAAGCGCGTGCACATGAAAACCATCCACCTGCCACCAGCAGCTTCACTTGAAAGGGATCATTGTGCACTTTTCACGGCCGCCATACCGTGCATTTCTCCTCCCCTAATTATTCACGGCCGGCCGGCCGTACTCTCACTTTCACAGCCATCAGGCCGTGTCTCTCGTTTCTCCCCCCCCCTTCCCCCCTCCCCACAGCAATGCCAAGAGCTTGTTGTTTTAGGGATGATTCTGTGTCACATTTTAGTGCCAATGTGACACTTTATCTCGAACAGAAAGTAGCTGTATATCTATTCAATGAAATCCGCTTCAGAAATTACCCCTTTTGTTAAGTTTCATAGTCTGGTCTCAACAGCGTCACTCGAGAATATTTTATGAACGATCTCCAGCTTAATTCCACCGTCTGCCTCCCTCTCACAATCGGAACAACAGAGTGCGCATCTGTGATTTAGTTCAGATTATAGGAATCTGAGTGGGATGCTACCATCGCACGAAGAGACGGCTGATAGCTCCTGCAGTCTTCACAGCAGGGCTTTACTGTCTCAGTGGTCACAAGCAGTAGATATCTCTCCGTTTTATCCCGCTTTTTTCTTTCCACTCTCCTCGCTCTCTGCTTCTTGTCCCTAAAATTTTGATTTCCTCTGCCTAAGTCATGCTTCCCTCCACCCCCCCTTTTCCTTCCGAGAATGAGTCTCTTCCATGGACCCCCACAGAGACTGACTCTCGCCCAAAAAGCACCTCTTCAAAAAATAAGATACAGTGAAACCACATTTTGGGTCATGTGAAGAATGGAAAGCCTCTACCGGATTACTGTCACCTCATGTGCATGATTTATGAAAGTCTTAAATCCACCAAGAAGGTTGTTTATTGCACTCTGCTGCAGTAAGTGTTGAGTCATGGGGCATACAAAGAGACGGCTGATAGCTCCCAACAAACCCACTTAACTTGTGGGAGTCTGGTCTCAACAGCGTCACTCGAGAATATTTTATGAAAGATCTCCAGCTTAATTCCACCGTCTGCCTCCCTCTCACAATCGGAACAACAGAGTGCGCATCTGTGATTTAGTTCAGATTATAGGAATCTGAATGGCATGCTACCCTCGCACGAAGAGACGGCTGATAGCTCCTGCAGTCTTCACAGCAGGGCTTTACTGTCTCAGTCGTCACAAGCAGTAGATATCTCTCCGTTTTATCCCGCTTTTTTCTTTCCACTCTCCTCGCTCTCTGCTTCTTGTCCCCACATTTTGATCTCCTCTGCCTAAGTCATGCTTCCCTCCACCCCCCTTTTCCTTCTGAGAATGAGTCTCTTCCATGGACCCCCACAGAGACTGACTCTCGCCCAAAAAGCACCTCTTCAAAAAATAAGATACAGTGAAACCACATTTTGGGTCATGTGAAGAATGGAAGGCCTCTGCCGGATTACTGTCACCTCATGTGCATGATTTATGAAAGTCTTAAATCCACCAAGAAGGTTGTTTATTGCACTCTGCTGCAGTAAGTGTTGAGTCATGGGGCATACAAAGAGACAGCTGATAGCTCCCAACAAGCCCACTTAAGTTGTGGGCAACATAACGAGCACAGCTCACCACAAACACTGCGTGCCTCAATCACTGGCGTTTGACTCAACAGTGAAAATGCATTCTGGGCTTTAGATGAATACCTGTTGTGTACAATATCATTATTTGCAGGGTGTTTTGCATCAGCCCATTGCTTACAGTTTATTGGGGTTCTAGTCACTCACACACTGCCCCCTCACACACACTGCCCCCTCACACACACTGCCCCCTCACACACACTGCCCCCTCACACACACTGCCCACTCACACACACTGCCCCCTCACACACACTGCCCCATCACACACTGCCCCCTCACACACTGCCCCCTCACACACACTGCCCCCTCACACACACTGCCCCCTCACACATACTGCCCCCTCACACACACGACCCCCTCACACACACTGCCCCCTCACACACACTGCCCCCTCACACACACTGCCCACTCACACACTGCCCCCTCACACACACTGCCCCCTCACACACACTGACCCCTCACACACACTTCCCCCTCACACACACTGCCCCCTCACACACTGCCCCCTCACACACTGCCCCCTCACACACTGCCCCCTCACACACTGCCCACTCACACACTGCCCCCTTACACACACAACCCCCCACACACAAACACACACACGCAACCCCACACACACAATCCCACACACACACAACCCCACCCCCCCCACACACACACAACCCCACACAACCCCATGCACACACACCCCCACACACACACACACAACCACACACCAGGATAGCAAACATAGCATAGCAAAACAAAACATAGCGTAATATAGCATAGCATAACAAAACATAGTATAGCATAACAAAACACAAAAAACAGCATAACAAAACACAACAAAACATAGCATAGCACAACAAAACATAGCATAGCATAACAAAACAGCATAATAAAGCATAGCATACCACAACAAAACACAACAAAACATAGCATAGCATCACAAAACATAGCATAACAGGACATGGCATAAGAAAGCATTGCATAACAAAACATAGCATAGCAAAACAAAGCATAGCATAATAAAACACAACAAAACATAGCATAGCAAAGCACAGCAAAACATAGCATACCAAAACACAGCATACCATAACAAAACAAAGCATAGTATAACAAAACATAGCATAGCATAACAAAACATAGCATAGCATAGCATAACAAAGCATAGCATAACAAAACAAAGCATAGCATACAGCATCACACAGCACCACCACAGCATCACTCAGGAGCCCCACAACATCACTATGCGCTACAACAGCATCACTTAAAGGCCACAGCATCACTCGTTCGCCTCCACAACATCACTCAGCGCCACCACAGCATCAATCTGTACAACCATTCAACAACAACTGGTTCAAATATGTTCTCTCAATGTTTCAAGCTTTATTACAAATGTCACAAAAAGATGCTAAAATTTCACTTCTGTTCTTGGATTTATGTCACAATAAAATACACTGAACATAATCTTCACAAATGTTATTTACAAAAGTTTAAGCTATTGCCATTATAAATTACAATAACTTTTATTTAAGTATTAATTATTTTAAAAAAATTAAGTCATTGTTATTTGTAATATCAATACATGTAAGTCACGTAAATACAACACATATTGCATTACAAATGATATAGGTGTCACATTTGCAAAAGTTATAACTATTGGCATTGTAAATGACAAAGCTACTAATTTCGCTATTTTCAAAACCAACACATAAATAAAACATGTCATTTACAATACCAATAGCTCAAACTTTCCTAATGCGAGACCTATTGCATTGCAAATGCTTGTCTAACAACCGACCACATAGTTGGAACCAAATCTTCCCATTCTTTATTTGGAAGTTTGCCGTAATTCTCCACCGCCCCTTTTGTGATTGGCTGTTTTGTCTGTCAGATTTGATTGAGACAGGAATGTATAGATCTCCCTACAGCAACCTTGTGTTGTTTTGAAGAGTCACTTCTTGAAAGCGGCCAGGAGCCTACACACCTTGGATGTTACTGCATTGTTGGTCTTTCAATGTGTAATTAGTAGATAGTGCAGTCTCTCCAGTTATGGGTGGTTTTATTCCTGATGCAGGCGTTCTAAGGGGATGCTTCCCTCCATGTCAGAAAGGCTTTCATCTCTTCCCAGCATGATTCTTGTCATGTGGTGAATTTGTCTCCTGTAAGTGTTGGGAAGAAGTCTGGATTGGATAATATAAGGGGAAAGGGGGACAAAAACTGTGCCAAACCCTGCCCTCTCCACCACTTCATCCCACACTGCCAAGGAGGCCCTTGTAATTGGGGGAAGGTGCATGCCCCAAAATCTGTGTATTTTGTGTAGCCAGGGACCTTCCAAACGTGAATTCCTGAGATGAACTGCCCAATAAAAAAATAAATGTTTCTCTGATACCTCCCAACCCCGTTCCACAATGGAACTCATCTGTGACACTTGGTAATGTTGTGTTATTTTAGGAATGTCTATTCCCCACTCCCTACGATGCCTATAGGATGTTCTGCAGGGCATGCTTATGTTTTTGACAAAGCTGATTACTTTCTTCTTCAGTTTCTTCGGGATTGTTTGGGGTGGCTGAAAAGAAAGTTTTTGGAAGACGAATGTTATTTCGAGGAAAGTGCTGATTTAGATAAAAGCGTTGATAGCTTGTTGCGGCGGCATATGCAGGTCTTGACGAATGATGTTGACAAGGTTGTTATGGGTAAGCGAGGCAGAGTCGAGACCGTGGTGTTTTTGACCGATACAATGGAAAATTGTGCGTTGAGCAATTCTTGCTCCTCCGTGGGCACAACCTACACATGGTTATTTTTTAAACGCCTTAATGTTTAGGCCTTTTATAATCTGCTGTGTTGTTACCGGACCATGAAAGCCTCTGTGTGTATATATATGCTCGCTTTCTGTAAATATCCAGGGCTAGAAGACACCCGAGGGCGCCCCCACCCTGAAGGAGGCCCCGCGCACCTACAGAGTGACAGTACAATCTCGCAAAATAAAGCTGCTACCTGGCTGCAGCCTGCTATGTACAGTGTCATAGTCGGAAAGTAGGGAGCTGCTGCCTGGCTGCAGCCTGCTATGTGCAGTGTCATAGTCTGAAAGTAGGGAGCTGCTGCCTGGCTGCAGCCTGCTATGTGCAGTGTCATAGTCTGAAAGTAGGGAGCTCCTTCCTGGCTGGAGCCTGCTATGTGCAGTGTCATAGTCTGAAAGTAGCCTGCTATGTGCAGTGTCATAGTCTGAAAGTAGGGAGCTGCTGCCTGGCTGCAGCCTGCTATGTACAGTGTCATAGTCGGAAAGTAGGGAGCTGCTGCCTGGCTGCAGCCTGCTATGTGCAGTGTCATAGTCTGAAAGTAGGGAGCTGCTTCCTGGCTGGAGCCTGCTATGTGCAGTGTCATAGTCTGAAAGTAGGGGGCTGCTGCCTGGCTGCAGCCTGCTATTTATAGTGTCATAGTCGGAAAGTAGGGAGCTGCTGCCTGGCTGCAGCCTGCTATGTGCAGTGTCATAGTCTGAAAGTAGGGGGCTGCTGTCTGGTTGCAGCCTGCTATGTGCAGTGTCATAGTCTGAAAGTAGGGAGCTGCTGCCTGGTTGCAGCCTGCTATGTGCAGTGTCATAGTCTGAAAGTAGGGGGCTGCTGCCTGGCTGCAGCCTGCTATGGGCAGTGTCATAGTCGGAAAGTAGGGAGCTGCTGCCTGGCTGCAACCTGCTATGGGCAGTGTCATAGTCGGAAAGTAGGGAGCTGCTGCCTGGCTGCAGCCTGCTATGTGCAGTGTCATAGTCGGAAAGTAGGGAGCTGCTGCCTGGCTGCAGCCTGCTATGTGCAGTGTCATAGTCTGAAAGTAGGGGGCTGCTGCCTGGCTGCAGTCTGCTATTTATAGTGTCATAGTCGGAAAGTAGGGAGCTGCTGCCTGGCTGCAGCCTGCTATGTCCAGTGTCATAGTCTGAAAGTAGGGGGCTGCTGCCTGGCTGCAGCCTGCTATGTGCAGTGTCATAGTCTGAAAGTAGGGGGCTGCTGCCTGGTTGCAGCCTGCAATGTGCAGTGTCATAGTCTGAAAGTAGGGAGCTGCTGCCTGGTTGCAGCCTGCTATGTGCAGTGTCATAGTCTGAAAGTAGGGAGCTGCTGCCTGGTTGCAGCCTGCTATGTGCAGTGTCATAGTCTGAAAGTAGGGGGCTGCTGCCTGGTTGCAGCCTGCTATGTGCAGTGTAATAGTCTGAAAGTAGGGGGCTGCTGCCTGGCTGCAGCCTGCTATGTGCAGTGTCATAGTCTGAAAGTAGGGAGCTGCTGCCTGGTTGCAGCCTGCTATGTGCAGTGTCATAGTCTGAAAGTAGGGAGCTGCTGCCTGGCTGCAGCCTGCTATGTGCAGTGTCATAGTCGGAAAGTAGCCTGCTATGTGCAGTGTCATAGTCTGAAAGTAGAGGGCTGCTGCCTGGCTGCAGCCTGCTATTTATAGTGTCATAGTCTGAAAGTAGGGGGCTGCTGCCTGGCTGCAGCCTGCTATTTATAGTGTCATAGTCGGAAAGTAGGGAGCTGCTGCCTGGTTGCAGCCTGCTATGTGCAGTGTCATAGTCTGAAAGTAGGGAGCTGCTGCCTGGTTGCAGCCTGCTATGTGCAGTGTCATAGTCTGAAAGTAGGGAGCTGCTGCCTGGCTGCAGCCTGCTATGTGCAGTGTCATAGTCTGAAAGTAGGGAGCTGCTGCCTGGTTGCAGCCTGCTATGTGCAGTGTCATAGTCTGAAAGTAGGGAGCTGCTGCCTGGCTGCAGCCTGCTATGTGCAGTGTCATAGTGGAGAAGTGTGGCTCAGGGGTTAGAGGTGGCAGACCTGGAGCTTGAGTTCGGCCCTGGACCAGGGTTCAATTCCCCGCCTCGGCGGGTCTTGGGCTCAAAAATTCCACGGACTCGTTAATTCTCGCTCCGGTGCCTTCTCGACTCACGGGTTCACACTCTGCGACTCTGGGCAATAGCTTGCTTAATCTCCACAACGGCCCCTCGCGGTGGGATGCCTGGCTTTCACCTTGTGGATACCCTGCCAGGGTTATCTCACAGGGGAATACCAGGACGGGTTCCCTAAGCAAGCGCGGAGATGCCCCAGGGTAAGTCATGCGCTATATAAGCTTCATTCATTTAATTTCATTTCATTTCATAGTCTGAAAGTAGGGAGCTGCTGCCTGGTTGCAGCCTGCTATGTGCAGTGTCATAGTCTGAAAGTAGGGAGCTGCTGCCTGGCTGCAGCCTGCTATGTGCAGTGTCATAGTCTGAAAGTAGGGGGCTGCTGCCTGGCTGCAGCCTGCTATGTGCAGTGTCATAGTCTGAAAGTAGGGAGCTGCTGCCTGGCTGCAGCCTGCTATTTATAGTGTCATAGTCGGAAAGTAGGGAGCTGCTGCCTGGTTGCAGCCTGCTATGTGCAGTGTCATAGTCTGAAAGTAAGGAGCTGCTGCCTGGCTGCAGCCTGCTATGTGCAGTGTCATAGTCTGAAAGTAGGGGCCTGCTGCCTGGCTGCAGCCTGCTATGTGCAGTGTCATAGTCTGAAAGTAGGGAGCTGCTTCCTGGCTGGAGCCTGCTATGGGCAGTATCATAGTCTGAAAGTAGGGAGCTGCTGCCTGGTTGCAGCCTGCTATGTGCAGTGTCATAGTCTGAAAGTAGGGGGCCGCTGCCTGGCTGCAGCCTGCTATGTGCAGTGTCATAGTCTGAAAGTAGGGGGCTGCTGCTTGGCTGCAGCCTGCTATTTATAGAGTCATAGTCTGAAAGTAGGGGGCTGCTGCCTGGCTGCAGCCTGCTATGTGCAGTGTCATAGTCTGAAGGTAAGGAGCTGCTGCCTGGCTGCAGCCTGCTATGTGCAGTGTCATAGTCTGAAAGTAGGGAGCTGCTGCCTGGTTGCAGCCTGCTATGTGCAGTGTCATAGTCTGAAAGTAGGGGGCTGCGGCCTGGCTGCAGCCTGCTATGGACAGTGTCATAGTCGGAAAGTAGGGAGCTGCTGCCTGGCTGCAACCTGCTATGGGCAGCGTCATAGTCTGAAAGTAGGGAGCTGCTGCCTGGTTGCAGCCTGCTATGTGCAGTGTCATAGTCTGAAAGTAGGGGGCTGCTGCCTGGCTGCAGCCTGCTATGGGCAGTGTCATAGTCGGAAAGTAGGGAGCTGCTGCCTGGCTGCAACCTGCTATGGGCAGTGTCATAGTCGGAAAGTAGGGAGCTGCTGCCTGGCTGCAGCCTGCTATGTGCAGTGTCATCGTCGGAAAGTAGGGAGCTGCTGCTTGGCTGCAGCCTGCTATGTGCAGTGTCATAGTCTGAAAGTAGGGGGCTGCTGCCTGGCTGCAGTCTGCTATTTATAGTGTCATAGTCGGAAAGTAGGGAGCTGCTGCCTGGCTGCAGCCTGCTATGTCCAGTGTCATAGTCTGAAAGTAGGGGGCTGCTGCCTGGCTGCAGTCTGCTATTTATAGTGTCATAGTCGGAAAGTAGGGAGCTGCTGCCTGGCTGCAGCCTGCTATGTCCAGTGTCATAGTCTGAAAGTAGGGGGCTGCTGCCTGGCTGCAGCCTGCTATGTGCAGTGTCATAGTCTGAAAGTAGGGGGCTGCTGCCTGGTTGCAGCCTGCTATGTGCAGTGTCATAGTCTGAAAGTAGGGAGCTGCTGCCTGGTTGCAGCCTGCTATGTGCAGTGTCATAGTCTGAAAGTAGGGAGCTGCTGCCTGGTTGCAGCCTGCTATGTGCAGTGTCATAGTCTGAAAGTAGGTGGCTGCTGCCTGGTTGCAGCCTGCTATGTGCAGTGTAATAGTCTGAAAGTAGGGGGCTGCTGCCTGGCTGCAGCCTGCTATGTGCAGTGTCATAGTCTGAAAGTAGGGAGCTGCTGCCTGGTTGCAGCCTGCTATGTGCAGTGTCATAGTCTGAAAGTAGGGAGCTGCTGCCTGGCTGCAGCCTGCTATGTGCAGTGTCATAGTCTGAAAGTAGCCTGCTATGTGCAGTGTCATAGTCTGAAAGTAGGGGGCTGCTGCCTGGCTGCAGCCTGCTATTTATAGTGTCATAGTCTGAAAGTAGGGGGCTGCTGCCTGGCTGCAGCCTGCTATTTATAGTGTCATAGTCGGAAAGTAGGGAGCTGCTGCCTGGTTGCAGCCTGCTATGTGCAGTGTCATAGTCTGAAAGTAGGGAGCTGCTGCCTGGTTGCAGCCTGCTATGTGCAGTGTCATAGTCTGAAAGTAGGGAGCTGCTGCCTGGCTGCAGCCTGCTATGTGCAGTGTCATAGTCTGAAAGTAGGGAGCTGCTGCCTGGTTGCAGCCTGCTATGTGCAGTGTCATAGTCTGAAAGTAGGGAGCTGCTGCCTGGCTGCAGCCTGCTATGTGCAGTGTCATAGTGGAGAAGTGTGGCTCAGGGGTTAGAGGTGGCAGACCTGGAGCTTGAGTTCGGCCCTGGACCAGGGTTCAATTCCCCGCCTCGGCGGGTCTTGGGCTCAAAAATTCCACGGACTCGTTAATTCTCGCTCCGGTGCCTTCTCGACTCACGGGTTCACACTCTGCGACTCTGGGCAATAGCTTGCTTAATCTCCACAACGGCCCCTCGCGGTGGGATGCCTGGCTTTCACCTTGTGGATACCCTGCCAGGGTTATCTCACAGGGGAATACCAGGACGGGTTCCCTAAGCAAGCGCGGAGATGCCCCAGGGTAAGTCATGCGCTATATAAGCTTCATTCATTTAATTTAATTTCATTTCATAGTCTGAAAGTAGGGAGCTGCTGCCTGGTTGCAGCCTGCTATGTGCAGTGTCATAGTCTGAAAGTAGGGAGCTGCTGCCTGGCTGCAGCCTGCTATGTGCAGTGTCATAGTCTGAAAGTAGGGGGCTGCTGCCTGGCTGCAGCCTGCTATGTGCAGTGTCATAGTCTGAAAGTAGGGGGCTGCTGCCTGGCTGCAGCCTGCTATTTATAGTGTCATAGTCGGAAAGTAGGGAGCTGCTGCCTGGTTGCAGCCTGCTATGTGCAGTGTCATAGTCTGAAAGTAAGGAGCTGCTGCCTGGCTGCAGCCTGCTATGTGCAGTGTCATAGTCTGAAAGTAGGGGCCTGCTGCCTGGCTGCAGCCTGCTATGTGCAGTGTCATAGTCTGAAAGTAGGGAGCTGCTTCCTGGCTGGAGCCTGCTATGGGCAGTATCATAGTCTGAAAGTAGGGAGCTGCTGCCTGGTTGCAGCCTGCTATGTGCAGTGTCATAGTCTGAAAGTAGGGGGCCGCTGCCTGGCTGCAGCCTGCTATGGGCAGTGTCATAGTCGGAAAGTAGGGAGCTGCTGCCTGGCTGCAACCTGCTATGGGCAGTGTCATAGTCGGAAAGTAGGGAGCTGCTGCCTGGCTGCAGCCTGCTATGTGCAGTGTCATCGTCGGAAAGTAGGGAGCTGCTGCTTGGCTGCAGCCTGCTATGTGCAGTGTCATAGTCTGAAAGTAGGGGGCTGCTGCCTGGCTGCAGTCTGCTATTTATAGTGTCATAGTCGGAAAGTAGGGAGCTGCTGCCTGGCTGCAGCCTGCTATGTCCAGTGTCATAGTCTGAAAGTAGGGGGCTGCTGCCTGGCTGCAGTCTGCTATTTATAGTGTCATAGTCGGAAAGTAGGGAGCTGCTGCCTGGCTGCAGCCTGCTATGTCCAGTGTCATAGTCTGAAAGTAGGGGGCTGCTGCCTGGCTGCAGCCTGCTATGTGCAGTGTCATAGTCTGAAAGTAGGGGGCTGCTGCCTGGTTGCAGCCTGCTATGTGCAGTGTCATAGTCTGAAAGTAGGGAGCTGCTGCCTGGTTGCAGCCTGCTATGTGCAGTGTCATAGTCTGAAAGTAGGGAGCTGCTGCCTGGTTGCAGCCTGCTATGTGCAGTGTCATAGTCTGAAAGTAGGTGGCTGCTGCCTGGTTGCAGCCTGCTATGTGCAGTGTAATAGTCTGAAAGTAGGGGGCTGCTGCCTGGCTGCAGCCTGCTATGTGCAGTGTCATAGTCTGAAAGTAGGGAGCTGCTGCCTGGTTGCAGCCTGCTATGTGCAGTGTCATAGTCTGAAAGTAGGGAGCTGCTGCCTGGCTGCAGCCTGCTATGTGCAGTGTCATAGTCTGAAAGTAGCCTGCTATGTGCAGTGTCATAGTCTGAAAGTAGGGGGCTGCTGCCTGGCTGCAGCCTGCTATTTATAGTGTCATAGTCTGAAAGTAGGGGGCTGCTGCCTGGCTGCAGCCTGCTATTTATAGTGTCATAGTCGGAAAGTAGGGAGCTGCTGCCTGGTTGCAGCCTGCTATGTGCAGTGTCATAGTCTGAAAGTAGGGAGCTGCTGCCTGGTTGCAGCCTGCTATGTGCAGTGTCATAGTCTGAAAGTAGGGAGCTGCTGCCTGGCTGCAGCCTGCTATGTGCAGTGTCATAGTCTGAAAGTAGGGAGCTGCTGCCTGGTTGCAGCCTGCTATGTGCAGTGTCATAGTCTGAAAGTAGGGAGCTGCTGCCTGGCTGCAGCCTGCTATGTGCAGTGTCATAGTGGAGAAGTGTGGCTCAGGGGTTAGAGGTGGCAGACCTGGAGCTTGAGTTCGGCCCTGGACCAGGGTTCAATTCCCCGCCTCGGCGGGTCTTGGGCTCAAAAATTCCACGGACTCGTTAATTCTCGCTCCGGTGCCTTCTCGACTCACGGGTTCACACTCTGCGACTCTGGGCAATAGCTTGCTTAATCTCCACAACGGCCCCTCGCGGTGGGATGCCTGGCTTTCACCTTGTGGATACCCTGCCAGGGTTATCTCACAGGGGAATACCAGGACGGGTTCCCTAAGCAAGCGCGGAGATGCCCCAGGGTAAGTCATGCGCTATATAAGCTTCATTCATTTAATTTAATTTCATTTCATAGTCTGAAAGTAGGGAGCTGCTGCCTGGTTGCAGCCTGCTATGTGCAGTGTCATAGTCTGAAAGTAGGGAGCTGCTGCCTGGCTGCAGCCTGCTATGTGCAGTGTCATAGTCTGAAAGTAGGGGGCTGCTGCCTGGCTGCAGCCTGCTATGTGCAGTGTCATAGTCTGAAAGTAGGGGGCTGCTGCCTGGCTGCAGCCTGCTATTTATAGTGTCATAGTCGGAAAGTAGGGAGCTGCTGCCTGGTTGCAGCCTGCTATGTGCAGTGTCATAGTCTGAAAGTAAGGAGCTGCTGCCTGGCTGCAGCCTGCTATGTGCAGTGTCATAGTCTGAAAGTAGGGGCCTGCTGCCTGGCTGCAGCCTGCTATGTGCAGTGTCATAGTCTGAAAGTAGGGAGCTGCTTCCTGGCTGGAGCCTGCTATGGGCAGTATCATAGTCTGAAAGTAGGGAGCTGCTGCCTGGTTGCAGCCTGCTATGTGCAGTGTCATAGTCTGAAAGTAGGGGGCCGCTGCCTGGCTGCAGCCTGCTATGTGCAGTGTCATAGTCTGAAAGTAGGGGGCTGCTGCCTGGCTGCAGCCTGCTATTTATAGTGTCATAGTCTGAAAGTAGGGGGCTGCTGCCTGGCTGCAGCCTGCTATGTGCAGTGTCATAGTCTGAAAGTAAGGAGCTGCTGCCTGGCTGCAGCCTGCTATGTGCAGTGTCATAGTCTGAAAGTAGGGGGCTGCTGCCTGGCTGCAGCCTGCTATGTGCAGTGTCATAGTCTGAAAGTAGGGAGCTGCTTCCTGGCTGGAGCCTGCTATGGGCAGTATCATAGTCTGAAAGTAGGGAGCTGCTGCCTGGTTGCAGCCTGCTATGTGCAGTGTCATAGTCTGAAAGTAGGGGGCCGCTGCCTGGCTGCAGCCTGCTATGTGCAGTGTCATAGTCTGAAAGTAAGGAGCTGCTGCCTGGTTGCAGCCTGCTATGTGCAGTGTCATAGTCTGAAAGTAGGGGGCTGCTGCCTGGCTGCAGCCTGCTATGTGCAGTGTCATAGTCTGAAAGTAGGGAGCTGCTTCCTGGCTGGAGCCTGCTATGGGCAGTATCATAGTCTGAAAGTAGGGAGCTGCTGCCTGGTTGCAGCCTGCTATGTGCAGTGTCATAGTCTGAAAGTAGGGGGCTGCTGCCTGGCTGCAGCCTGCTATGTGCAGTGTCATAGTCTGAAAGTAGGGAGCTGCTGCCTGGCTGCAGCCTGCTATTTATAGTGTCATAGTAGGAAAGTAGGGAGCTGCTGCCTGGCTGCAGCCTGCTATGTGCAGTGTCATAGTCTGAATGTAGGGGGCTGCTGCCTGGCTGCAGCCTGCTATGTGCAGTGTCATAGTCTGAATGTAGGGGGCTGCTGCCTGGCTGCAGCCTGCTATTTAGAGTGTCCTAGTCGGGAAGTAGGGAGCTGCTGCTTGTTTGCAGCCTGCTATGTACACAGAGGCATAGCTAGAGCTTGTGGCGCCCGGGGCTATCCCTCAGATTGCGCCTGGGGGGGAGGCGGGGTTGCTGGGAAAAAAGGGCAGCTAGCACTTGAAAGAGGTCTGAGAGACATCTACCACTCACCGCCGCCACCTGTCAGTGCAATTTTATAACTTTTGAACCATTTGAGCTAAAAACAACCTCTTTAAAAATCTGCAGATTGTGCAGAATATAATGGATTATGTGGCAAATTTGGCAAATCCATAGCTATGCGTAAACCTACTATGCATAAATCCCTTTATGAATAGCAAACAATGGTGAACTTGCATGAAAGTGTAAGTTTAACTTTGTGAATCAGGCCCATAATGCGAACACATGCCAATTTTAATCAACATTGTTGCAATTGTTTACCAATCACCGGTTCTTGGTGCAATTTTTCTTGGTATTATCATAAATTTCAGATGCTTTGAAAGTCTCACAATGAGGTGATGGATATCTGCATGCGGACTTCCTAGGTTTAGAAATTCGAATTCGCTAGAAGTTATATGTGGAAATCCCGCCACCACACAATTCTGTACTGCACCTCTCCTGAAAGACAAACTTTCTTTTAAGTGATTTGTTAGTAGAAAGAGGAACATGAGGCACTGTAAAGGTATACTTCATTCCAAATACATTTTTAACATTGCCCATAATGTTGTCAGCTCTAAAATTTGATGCGTCAATTTCACACTTTTTAAAAGAAATATTGATTTACAAGTCGCGTAATTGAAGCCAGTTTCCTTTTATTATGTTATATGCCTTAATGACAAAACAGGCAATTTGGCAAACCCAAGTAAATAGCAATAAATGATTGAGTGTGCACTAGTTTATTCGTATACTGTGCGGATCACAAAACATTTAAAGGGATATTCTGCGCGCTTTGCATTCACAGCAGAGTTGTAAGATATATTGGTCTGAAAGCACAGCGTTCTGTGGTTTGGGGGAACAAAATCTTGAAAGTTGAAACGGATTTCTTTCCCTCAAAAGAGATTCAGAAACATCTTTCATCTTTTTAGCAAACCCCACAAAGGCTTGTCTTTGCCACTTACAAAGCCAAAGGGCAAGAAGTCGCAGGGGGGAAACAGCTTATTAGAGACAACTATGCCTTGTAGATGGAATATTTTGCTAGGAATTAATGTCAGATTCTTCTGTTGTTCACATCCATCAGGAATGCGAAAGTCAGTGTCTACTTGATGGTTTTAAATTTTAACCGCATAAAGATGCTTTGACTTTGACAGTGTCTACTTTATTTGGGGACACTGTGTTCGAATCGTTCCCAAATAAATTATAAAGGCCGGCGCGGCAGCAACGGGACTCCAGTGCCGCGAAGCCGCCTCAAAAATTGTGCCGCCTGGGGCGGACCTCCCCCAACCCCCCTCTAGCTACGCCACTGCATGTACAGTGTCCTAATCGGGAAGTAGAGAGCTGCTGCCTGGCTGCAGCCTGCGATGTGCAGTGCCCTGGTTAGCAAGTAGAGAGCTGCTGCCTGGCTGAAGCCTGCTACGTACAGTTTACTGGTTGGGAAGTAGAGAGTTGCTGCCTGGCTGCAGTCTGCTTTGTACAGTGTCCAAGTCGGAAGGAGAGAGCTTTTGCCTGTGCCTGGCTGCAGCCTGCTATGTACAGAGTCCTACTCGGGAAGTAGAGAGCTGCTGCATGGAGATGATTTGCTTAACACCTTCTACGCTCATGACGAGCTGAGCTCGTCATGAGCCCCGGTGCTTGTGTGCTCATGACGAGCTGAGCTCATCATGACCGTTGGAACGCTCGCACACTGGGCTAATTCCCCTGCTGTGCCAGCGTTCTACAGGAACGGGTGTGGTCATGACGAGCTGAGCTCGTCATGAGTACACGAGCACCGTGGCTCCTGACGAGCTGAGCTAGTCATGAGCACCAGGGCGCTGTGCGCACCCCTGCTCCCCCCAGCACAGCGGAGGAATCAGCCTCGCATCCAAGGGGTTAGAGTCAAGGAGCTTGTTAGGTCTAAACACAATGCTGTTTCCTTGCATCATCATGATTCCAGAAATGCAAAGGACATTGTGTTTTGTGTTGGGGATTGGGTTTTAATTAAAAAACCTGCAAGAGTTAGAAAAGGGGAGTCTAAATTTACATTGCCAGTTAAAGTTATACAGGTTTCAAAAAATTTTGTTTTGCTAAAAGGAAAGGGATGGTGGAATGGAAGATGTTTGGTCAAAATTACTGATGATCAAGCTTCCAAGATCATCTCTGCCAAGAGAAGAGGTCTTCATGATTATGACTCAGATGAGTCAAACTCTGGTATGGATTTCTGTGTTAATAAGTCATCTTCATCTAATGTTAACAGTGATCAGGTTTCAAGTAATGTTGACAATGATTATGTTTCAACTACAAATCCCATTTCTAATGTTGTTTCTTCTGCTGTATTGCCAACTTCTTCTACAAGTTGTGATTCTCCATTGGCTGTGCGAACAACATCTGATGTTTTGTCTCCATCTTTAGGTCCTCAAAGGTTAAATCGCAATGTTTCTGTTCCACAGAAATTTAAGGACTTTTATTTGATGTAAACTCTTATCTATGTAATAGAATTTTTACTTGTTATTTTTTTTTATTTGATAATAAAGGGGGATGTGTTGGAGTTGTGAGTTGCTTTTTCCCCTTTAAGAGCGGCTCGCAATTCCACGTCATTCATGTTTGCATTTTGAGCGTGCCTTCACGCTCTGTTGATATTTAAATGCTCTTGTAATACTCATGTGTTTGTATGCCTCGTGAAATGTTATGCTTTAAACATGTCCTCACTGATGTGCTTTCGTCGTAACTGCCTTTTCGGTTTGTGAGGGCAGTTACGACGAGGACGCTGCGGGAGTCGGTTGTGGGCTTATTTCTGTAAACCTACTTACATGAAATAAACACTTACTATTCAAGTGCAACACTTCTGGTAACTCATTCCTATCTCCACAGTACAGTGTCCTAGTCGACAAGTAGGGAGCTGCTGCCTGGCTGCAGCCAGCTATGTACAGTGTCATAGTCGGGAAGTAGAGAGCTGTTGCCTGTGCCCAGCTGCAGCCTGCTATGTGCAGTGTACTGGCGGGAAAGTGGAGTGCTAATGCCCGGCTGTAGCCTGCTATGCACAATGTCCCAGTCATGAAGTAGAGAGCAACAAAGTTGCATCAATTTTAATTTATTGTTGCAATATATGGAGCCCTGATGAAAGGATGCCCTGTGATTTTCTGGGCTCCTAAACACGTGGTTGGAGAAAGGGAAACGTGGCCTAGCGGGGAAAAACATATAGGGAAATAAACGAGAGAGGACAATACAGAGACTGGAAGAGAGGCAATAAAGAGTCAGAAGAGTAAATGACATGAAAGAGAGAGGGAGTTCAGAGAGTGAAGAGTGAGACCAGAGAAAGAGAGTGGCTATAAAGAGTCAGGTGTGCATGTAAGTGGGAGACCAAGAGAGAGAGAGAGGAGAAAGAGAGAGGTTATAAAGCGACAGATAGGACAAAACTGAGCCAGTAAGAAAGTGAAGAGACAAGCATAGGATGGATAGCTTTGTCAATGAGAATGAGCGGGGGAGAGGTGGGTGAATGTCACATTTCTCAACTGAAAAAGCAGCGGGTTGTGGAATGGAGGGGTGAGATGACCAAGATTCAGCCTGGACTGTGTCCATCAGAAACAGGGTCAGTGATGATTTGCATTAGATGGGCCTCTGTCTAGAGCGGCACATTGGAAGAAAAATAATGGGTTGCAATGCTAGCTGAGTGATTGCCACTGATCTGACTATTTGCACAACTTCATCCCACACCTTTTGCATGTTTGATTGCCAGTGGTATTTCTGGAAACTTGAAACTGGCGCAGCTTTCCAAGCTTTCTGAGTCTACTTTAGTGAATCCCAAAAAGCAGTGCATTTACATCCATTCAAGGAGTACTTCTATGGCTGCAGATTTACTACTTTTTTGGTAAACAGGTCACTAAATATTTTCAAGATCGCGATTCAAAAGAATGAACAAGTTACAAAACTCTAAGTGAAATGAGAATGATGAAAAAAACTGTCAAGAGACATAGCAGACCTGACTCAGGGACCCCGGACCCAACTTCTAAACCAAGAATGCATTATAGGGTTGTCACACCTCAAATACCCCTGCTGAAGCTACCTGCATCCTGACCCTTCCCTCCCCAGCGTTGTAGTTCTTCCTAGGAACTCAAGACTATGGTCATGTATAACACAACCTGGCGTCCTTGCCCTTGGACCACTTATAGACGTATTTTCACTGCACCCGCTCTTCTTTGTCTCTGCCACAAGAAGTGCATCAGTGCATGTTTTTAGTACTCCATGTTTCCAGTCCTCATCTTTATATTTTTTTCAAGTGACTATCATCCTTATGTACTATGCCTGTGTTGTAAGTAGAGGTGTGAGGGATGGAAATTTAAGGGTCAGGCCAAGCCAAAGCTGAACCATGGCTCTGCCTTGGCTCTAAGAAGCCTTGCACAAATCGAGCCATTGTATATCAAGATCTTCTACAAATAGGATTCAATCTTTTCAAAATTCAAAAAAGTGTTTTTCTACAACGTAAGGAAGCGTTTCACCTTAATACATCAGATTATATCTACGGGTGGGTGATACATTCTGCTCTGCTGAAACAGCATGAAAGCTCACAGAAAAACAAGCCTCTATCAATAAGAGGATGCCAATTTTTACTTATCTCTCTCAGGCAACGTCCATGGGACATTTGTGAGCCCAACTGTCAAAATATATAATTGTTTGACTCTTAGTATCTCAAAAACTACAGAATGGATTAACACCAAATCACAAAAAGCACAATCTGCAAACTAAGATCTAGCTTCCTGCCGAATTTGGTGCAATCCATTCAGGAGTGTTTGCTGTAGCTTTGTATAAAAAAGTCTATGTAAAATGAATGGGGATGTTTCATTTCTGGACCCCCCTTTTTCTTGGTTACCGCTGGAGGGATAACCCCGACACATTCCAGGATGTAGCTGAGGTGGATGAACTTTTTTAGGAAAGTTTTAAAGATTTGTCAAATGGCACCAAAGTTATTAGCAAACCAAAAAATTCTTCATCCCTATATATAATGCAGGGGGCACGTGGCAGTCACCAGTAGGTAGTTATAGTTAGGACCGAGTTTCCATAGGAAAATAATTTTGTGACTTGGCGATAAATTTGGCATTGTTTGAACAATCTGTATGAAATTTTCCCCAAAAAGTGTCACGTTGGGTACGATTGTTATAGAAAGTTTGGGGGTGATCCATGCAGTGGGAACTGAGAATTTGGAGTGCTAAATAAGGTTGCATTTGCAATATTAATTTCCATAGGAACATGTAGCCACACCTACAGCCCAAACCACTGAACGGCCTTACACCAAATTTGGCAGGGAGGTAGATGTCTGTTCTAGGAAGTGCTTTTTGCGTATTTGGTGTAAATCCATTCAGTAGCTGTTTAGAAATATGAGTTAAAAATTGTAGTGATATCTCTGGCCGTGGATATTTCGCAGTGGTTTCGCTATTAATTGTGAATGCACGCGCCAATGGGAATGCTCTGACTAGCTGTACGCAACCTGAACAGAAAGTTGTGGCTGCCATTTTATCTATAGGGAATGGTTCCTGAGGCAGAAAATCTGCGTGAAAGCCCACTTAAGGAGTCAGGGTGGAGATACTCTGACCTCATGGTTGAGAAATGGGGGTGCTAGTGGCACAAGTTTTATGTCCAAAATTGATTATTTTAATTGTGCCCTATATTTGCAGCGCGGCCATATAAATTAATCATTAATATGCATTGTTATAGAGATATTGACTGTCTGCTTTTGTTTTCTGTTTTCGCAACATATCTGTGGGGATCGCGATTTTCAATGTCATTGCGGTCTCCAGAGTCACCTCAAAAAGATAAAATAGGTTTTAGCCATGGTTTTTATAGAAACTCTCTACTAAAACATGACTTTAGAGAATACTGTGAGAAACCCCTATTGTTTAAAATACTGTAGTATGGGTGGATATATGTGCTATACACTTTATGGAAAAGGAGCGATCATCACGCTTAACGGCGCCATTGTGACATCCTGAATAACCGCAAACATTGAAAATAGGTCTGAAAGATGGATTTGAAAGAAACTTAGTAATAATAATAATAATAATAATAATCCACATTTGTAAAGCGCACAATCACCCGTAAGGGTCTCTAGGCGCTGGGGGCCGTTGGGAAGATTAAGCAAGCTATTGCCCAGAGTCACATGGTGCTGGGCTAATCTGCCGCCGGCCCTGGGGGTTGAACCATGATCCCCAGATTCCGGAGTCAGTCACCCTGGCCGCGGCGCCACACCTCTCACCACAAACATGAGATTAAACATGTTTTTAACAAATTATGTATATAGTAATATGTGCTGGGTAATGTTCAGAATGGATTGTTTTGTTATTATTTTTGGATGTGTTAGTGGTCATTGAATGTCTTCTTTTGTTTTCTGTTTAATGACGTCACGATGGGTATCGCAACTTTGTTGCGAATATCAGAAATGTAAAGAAGGAAAAAAAACACTTGTTAATCCACTGAAGACAATCTTATATAAATACCTGTCATAGAGCCATTCTAGATAGAAAATAAAATTTAAAGACCTTAAATATTCAATAAAGAAATCATAGGTCACATAGATGTTATAGTTGGGGAATTGAATTTGATAAACCTTACAAATTCACAGTAAAAACCGTGGGTTACAGGGATGTTATAGTGAGGATTTAGGATTTAAAAAATCTTAGAAATTCACTGAAAAAATCAAAGGTTACAGGGACGATATAGTTGGGAAAGAGATTTTTAAAAACCTTAGAAAATCAATGATGTCATCAGTGATGTCATTTGAGCTGTCATCAGTGATGTCACTGAGTGATGTATTATGTGACGTCATAAGCAGTGTATTGCGGGCGCGCGAGTTATAGTTAGCTCAGCTAACTATAACTGCTGAATTTCTCTGGTTTTGTATGAGTAAAATGTCAGCCTAACTTTAACGTCTCTGTAACCACAGGTTTTTTCGCTGAATATATAAAATATATTGACGTTTTTTGCTTTATAAGAAAATTAAAACTTCAAACGTTTTTTGCTATTAAAGAAGGGTTAAAAGAAGTGAAGACAAGCCATTTTGACAGTGAGGATAGTGGGAGGGAGCCCACTATGGAATTACAGGCATCAGATGTGCCTGTATTCCGAGCTTTACAACATCTGGATAGGAAGGGCATTATGGCGACAGAAGGGGAAGAACAGATGAGCTCCACATTGGAGGGACTGCGAAACAAGAATATTAAACAATTGGGAGCAGGTATCAGTCCATTCAAACCTAAATCCAAGTTTATCCCCATCATGCCCAAAGACACGATTGACATTTATCAAGAGGTAGTAATTGAAGACATCAAGAGATTGTATCACCGTACAAAAAAAAGAAAGCACAATAAAAGTAAAAATGATATGGAATATGCCAAATTGATTAAAATATTGAGTGGCAAACATGAGATCATTGTGGCAAAATCTAAAAAAAAAGGGCAACATGGTCATCTGGCCCCATAAGGACTATGTATTAGAAGCAAATAGACATTTGCAAGATAGGGAATGTTATGAAAAGTCCTCCCATACTAGATATAACACGGCAAGACAGACTCTAAAAAAAGAACTAATGACCAGGAAAAGAGAAGGGGTGATATCTATGGATGAGTTCAAATTTTTAAATATAGAACACCCGGTTTTAGCAAAACTCTATTTCATCCCTAAGGTCCACAAGAAAACAACACCAGTGGGGGAAACAAGTACACAATATGTGGACGTTTTCCTTCAAGAGTCTGTCAAGCAATTACCAAGTTAGGTAAAGGACACTGGTGATTTGTTAAGAAAGGTTCAATGAATTACGTGGTTGGATGATTTATTATTCATCACATTGGACATTGAATACTTTTACACCAGTATTTAACATTCCACAGGTCTTTATGCTATTAAGTATTTTTTAGATTTTAGGCCAATTGAATTTTATCAACATAATAAGATACTTTTAAGTCTGATCTCATGGTGTTTCGCACAAAACTATTTTTTATTTGAAATGATATCTACTTACAAAAGAGAGGTGTTGCAATGGGGGCTTGCTTCTCCCCTAGCTACGCATGCTTGAATGTAGGCTGGTGGGAGAAGCAGGTCCTCAAGATTATGTATGCCACCATTTTTGACAAGCATGTTTTTGTACTGGTTACGATACATTGATGATGTTTTTATTGTATGGCGTGGTAGTGAATCCAGTGCATCTAATTTTATTAAGCAGATAAATTACAACACTGCTAACCTCAAGTTTACTTCTCAGTAAGAATAGTATTGAATTTTTAGACGTTAAGATTTACCAGAGTAAGGGGCAAATTTTTACCACTCTACATAGAAAGGACACTGCTGCAAATTTGACTCTGCATGCCAGCATTACGCATCCCAAGCACTTGAGCAGCCAAATTCGATACGGAGAATTCTTGCGCCTTAAGAGAATATGCAATAACAGTGAGGATTTTAATTGATGCACTGAGGAGGCCTACCAGAGAATCAGACAAAGGGGGTATAGTGAGAGGATCCTAAAGGTGGCCATTGATAAGCGAATCCTTATTCACTAATAGTGTAGATTTGAAAACAACAATGAATGAAAAGGCTGCCACTAGATTGATTACTACCTTCAGCAAGCAAGAAAGGAAAGTACATGCCTTTATCAAACGTCACTGGCCGATTGTTTTGACAGATGGGGTGCTGTCTGCTAGATTACCGTCCCAACCAACTGTTACTTACAGGAAGGGCTTTCTATGCGTGCGCAGATTAGGAAGTCCTGCCCGGAGTTTGCAGCAGCTAAAATGTGGTTACAATCCAAAGATGGGTTTACCAAATGCTCCACCTGTAGAGCATGTAAGTTTGGGAAGAATACCACACACTATTCTTTACCTTTCAGCCCAGACGAAATAGCCATTAGAAGTAACTTTTCATGCAGGACGGAGTTTGCGGTGTATATTCTGGAATGCACCTGCAGATGAGATATGTGGGCAGCACAAAGTTGCAGGTGCATGTCAGAATATTACAACACCTGTGGGCCATAGTTAATAATGATTCTTCCTATCCTGTGGCTCACCACTTTAAACGAACACACAATAATGATCTTAGTTGTTTAAGTTATTTTGTGGTGGCAGTCATCCCCAAATTACATCGAGAGGGAGATCAAGAGAAAGCTCTCAGACAGTTGGAGTCGAAAAATGATTTTAGATCTAGACAGCAAATTCCCTTATGGTTTGAACAATACGGAAGACCTGTACAACTTTCTATAGAGGTCGGTTGGAATCAACCGACATAATGCTTTATGAGTATTAATCACAGTGGCCTTCTATTAAATGAGATGAAATTCCTGTATGCATTTGTAAATAAGTAATATTTTTGGTAGCGGCCATTTGAATTGATTGCAAGCAGAATTGGATTTTATTCGGTGTCCAAACAGCTAAAACAGCATCAACGTGTTTTCTCATCCTTAAATGGTTGAGGAAAATATTGTGGCAATTACCGGATGGGGCTCAGAGAATAGTCCTACAGGCATTAGTCGGTTCAAGATTAGACTATGGGAATATCCTCTATTTAGGAGTCACTAAAAATACATTGAACCGACTTCAAGTCATTCAAAATGCCGCAGCTAGACTGCTCTTCAATCTCCCACGACGCACGAGTATGTCAGCACACCGCAAGAAGTTACACTGGTTGAGGATCGCTAAGAGGGTAAAATTTAAAGCACTGTGCTACATGTTTAGGATTAGCACAGGGGAAACACCAATATATTTATGTAAACTGGCCCAAAAATACTTTCCCTCCCGTACTCTTCGATCCATGCATCAGGCCAAATTTGCTGTTCCCAGGTTCAAACGGGCAAGGTTTGGGCGGACGCTCATTTGCCCATCTGGCCCCAGTACTGTGGAATTCACTTCCACTCCAACTTCGCTTGCAACCTTGCTACCTTCAATTTCGGAAGGGAGTGAAAGCGTGGCAGTTTAATCAATAGTAGCTCACTCCGCTCTCTAAGTATAACAGACACAAGGCACAGGGAAACCCTCAGGGTAGCTGTCGCGCCACATAAATGGAATAAATAAATAAATACATTCGGTTTGGGTTGTATTCAATTATTCTAGGCCCGTAAATTGAGAATGTTTTTAGATTATTAAGTATTTGTGATGGGGTATAAATTGCACTTGCACTATAGGATAGTATGTGATTTGCACATTGGTCAGCACCTTATATACTTGTTGCACTATAGGCCAAGAAGGTTGATAGATACTTTTAGTTCTCACATTTAACTATGATAGAGGATGGAGTATGTTCTAGGAGTGGTTCTGACATATCAGCAGTGATGCAGGAATTGGAGGCAGTTCTAATACAGTATGAAAGGCGCTTTAGCATTAGCAGAGTTTTGCAATAAATATTCACATCTAGGAGAACTCATATACATATATATCTTGATGTACTAGATACTATGTTGGTGATATTATTCATTGAGTGCGTCTTTATGGGTATTTATTTATATATTATTATATATTTATTTATATTGTATTTATATTCTCCTATATTATAGATGGAATAGGAAATATTTATTGGAATTATTTATTGAAACTGCCACAGAACTTTAGACATATCACCCCTATATGGACATTGAAAGAGAAGATTATACAAACAGATGGGGAGAAACGGAAAAGGGAAAGAAAGAAAGAAAGACTATGTACCTAGGCTCATGTGTGTATTTTCACCATGTTTACTTTGGGTGTTTTATCACGTGGTTTAAGCATTTAAAAAAATTGTGTTTTCACTCCTCGCCTGTGTGATCAAGGGCAAGTGGTGCCCAAAACGCGTAATCTGAGGAAAACAGAAATAAACATTTAAATTGTCTACATTCTGGTGGTTCGTGGTTCCTTTGCGGCAGAAGCGAGTGCTGACAGCGATGCGATTTGGCGGAGGATCTTTGCGATTTATATATATACAATTAGATGGCACTACATCAGAAGATAGTGTAGAGACATTTTTAAATTAAATCTCTGCAATATTAGCACAGAGGGTTAATGAAAAATAAAATTGTAGTAGGAAACCATATACTTGTACCCGGACTCAAATAGCTATAGCAGCATTGCCTCACAAGCTACAAGTTGATTTGACTAGACACACCTAGGGGCCGATTCCGATCCTGGAAAAATGCTGTACAAATCGTGCTATGGAGCGTTTTCCCTATACAACTCGTACTTGTAAGGATTCCCCTACAACCTAGGAAGTACGATCCGTACAAATAGACGCACTCCGTATAAATTGTAAAAAAGACCATACAACTCGTATATACAAGCAATTCTGATTCGGATTGCTCTGTACGCAACGTCCCCATGTATTCCCGGCAGCAGTTTACAACCTGTCAAGTATGATTCGTACAAACGGCACTCCGTACGGCTCTTTTTTTACAGGAACCAAAAAGTGCCGGGTAAACCTTGTACGCCCCGAAAACAGTACGAGACAGACCCCCCCATGTACACGTCGTACACCCCATGAATACAGGGGTACGGTGCGTATGTATGGTGCGTACAGATGACACGGAAAGTGGGGTACGGTGTGTATATACGCGA
Source organism: Lissotriton vulgaris (assembly GCF_964263255.1). Taxonomy (NCBI): domain Eukaryota; kingdom Metazoa; phylum Chordata; class Amphibia; order Caudata; family Salamandridae; genus Lissotriton; species Lissotriton vulgaris. The sequence continues at coordinate 695,956,698 of NC_141700.1, read as the reverse complement.
TGAAGGGGTACTGGTCGTGTACACACCGTACAAGCACAGTACCCCAAAATTGCGTATGTATGCACCGTACCTCGAAATCACCTGTGAACGCACCGTACCCCAAAATCGCATATGTACGGTGCGTACATGCGAGATGTTGGGGTACGCACCATACACACACCTTGCATGTGGCGGGACCCCTGTACGCCTCATACCCCTATACGACCCATACGCCGGTATGAGTTGTACCCCCAGGACGAGTCATACCAGTGTACGAGACGTATAAGGGTTCGCTTTGTTGCCCGATATGAGTCATTCCCCGTATACAGGCCATTTTCCATACAAATCGTATGCTGACAACCCGGTACGAATCGTACTTGACGGGTTGGACAGCCTTTTTACAAATTGTATGGTCTTTTTTACAAATCCGTGTCGTACAGCTTTCCCCGATCCGATTTGTAAGGATCGGTCCGATCTGTATGTATTTTTCCCGTACGAATCGTACTACACGCGTTGGAAGGGACTTGTACAATTTGTATGGAAAAAAATACGGATGCGATTTGTATGGAAAATAAAAATCCAGGGTCAGAATCGGCCCCCTAATGTGTATAACATGTTTATTTCTTGACCTCTCTATGAACATTTTCTTCAAAATAAATAATGATTGCATACATTTTTTTTATACCGTTCCACAGAATGTTTCTAGATACACAAATATCACTGTTAAGAAATGATTTGAAATTAGCCTTTTAAAAAGGGTAAAGAAGAGTTCATATATGAAGATGCAGCATTTTGTTAGAGAATATGAATGGTTGCTATGGTAAAAAAGTGTTTTCGTTATATTGATACATAGAGCGTTGTTAAGAAAATTGATATTAGAAGGTTAGAAATGTAGTTAATATGTCAGAAAGTAGACTTGAATGGGAGAACGACCCATCTGAACTTAAAACTGCTAACCAACTTATTTGCAAACTTAACATTGCTGTCTGTTTATTATTGTATTCCTGTGTGAAGACTAGGAGTGATCCTGTTCCCATGAAAGCATCTAAAGCTTATTTGCTGGCTGGAGTAGGAAGGGGTAACATATTGCAAAAACATCCGAACGTGTAGTCTATAATAGTGTGTGTTCCTAGAGCAGATTAACACACACTTCTTTTACAATTTCGCTTTTTTGTCCTTATTCCATGTTGCTTTAAGACTCTACTGAGTTTACTGAACCTCTATTTATCATTCTGTTTTGATAGATTTCTGATGTATTGAGCTGAATTTAATGCTAAAGCTTTATGCTTTTTCTCACTTTCTTGGGCTACAACTCTTTATGGGTTTTGACTGACACCTTTTCCCCGATTCTTAGAATAGGTGTTCTTTCCTTCATGGAATGCGCTTAATGCATTTTATTTAAATTTTACTGATTGTTTATTGATTCATTATTGACTTCTAATAAGATTCTAATGACCAAAAAGGATGAATTTAACTTGTGACTTAATAAAGATGATTTTCTGAAAGAGTTGACGAATAAAACCCTTTAACTCATACCAAATTCCCTTTATTGTCTGAAAATAGTTAGGTGATTGTATTTATGATGTACAGCTTCTGATCTTCCTCTAAAACAACGGCAAAGTTCCATTTACCTCAGAGGTAAATAAAGAGCGTAAATTAGACCGTTTGACGATACACCACTATTCTTTAAATTACAAACTGATTTCCACTATAGCAATAGTGAGAGATTACAAACAGATTGGAGGGGAGGCAATAGGTGATTGGATGCTAGCTCCCAAACTTTCAGAGGCAAAGGATCCAAGGGTGTGACTGAGGATAAAGAATTGGCCAGTCAACAAGACTCTTTGGCATTGAGAGAGCCAAGGCTTGTAATTGTGTGGGATGAACTGTCCGTCTTAAATCTCTTTTGAATGGGGTCAGAATGTAAATCTAAATAAATGGGATTAACTGGGGTGGTGAGACTCATAAATATATTTGAAACCTTTTCCCCAAAATGAAGTGAGATGAAGTCACACAGCTGATGGGAATGTTCAACTGTATTTGGAGGTATTTGATTGTTTTCCTAGAGACTGCACTACAGGAAAAAGTTGTTTAGAGCTGTTGAATGCATTGAGTATTGTCCTAGTATAATACTTTACTTTAGCAACATATATGCATGCATTATGACGTTTTTGAGCTCTTCTTAATTTGGTCTAGTGAGAAATTAGGTTATTCTTTGAGGGGGTGAAAACCCTACTCACTCAACAACCCCAATCCTTGCCAGGAACCACAACAATCCCAAAATGAACGTGTGCTAAACCCTCTTGTATCTCGGCACACAGTTTGTAGAACTTGAATAGCAATAAACCGCTGAACACTGCCTGGAGTGCTGTTCGTTTTGAACCCGAAAAGTGGAGTCTGGTAAAATATCTATTGATCTATCTATCTATCTATCTATCTATCTATCTATCTATCTATCTATCTATCTATCTATCTATCTATCTATCTATCTATCTATCTATCTATCTATCTATCTATCTATCTATCTATCTATCTATCTATCTATCTATCTATCTATCTATCTATCTATCTATCTATCTATCTATCTATCTATCTATATATATATGTTTATGTATATGTATAAAAGCAGGTCCTCAAAAGGCAACACAAGGACATCTTGAACAATCATGTTCCCCTATGGCTAAGATATATAGACGACCTTTTCATTATTTGGAGGGGGTCGGAGGAACTAGCCATACAGTTTATCGAGAAATTGAATATTAACCATTTAAACCTTGAATTTACCGCTCATATGAGCAAGGAATCGGTTGTCTTCTTAGATACGGTGGTCTTTATATCTGATGGCGCCCTATCTACTAGGCTTTATCGTAAGCCCACTGCGGGAAATTCACTGTTGCATGCATTTAGTCACCATCCACAGCACTTGATCCACAGCATCCCCTATGGGGAGATGCTAAGGATAATGCGCATCTGCAGCAGTGAGAATGAATGTAAATTAGCCCAGGAGGCTTGCAAAAAGAGATTCCTTCTGAGGGGTTACAAAGCATCAGTTATAGATAAGGCTATTAAAAAAACCAGATGCCTTACTAGGGAACAGGCGTTAATCCCAAAGGAAGTAAATCCAGACAAGGTTGAACCAGAATCATCTAAGGTTAGGGTCATCCTGACTTTTAACAAACAACATGGTGCCATTAGAAAGATCTTTAAGCAACATTGGAGTTTACTCCTAAGGGACCCAATAATTGGGGGGACTTGACACAGCACAATTGGTTGCCTCAATTGACCTTTAGAAAAGCTAGGTCCATGGGGAATTGTCTCGTGAGAAGCAACCCCGAGATCAAACGCCTTCCAATTGGTTATCTAAACAAAAGGGGTTTTTCAAATGCCTGATTTGCAAAGCATGTAAACATGCAAAAAATGTGAAAAAGTATAGTACCCCATTTTTACCTCGACCAGTAAAAAGGAAAAAAGAATTACCTGCAAAACAGAATATGTTGTATATGTTTTAGAATGTCCATGTGCACTACGATATGTGGGCAGCACAAAACTGCCCGTGCACAGAAGAGTTCTTCAACAGATACGCGCAATTGTCAACAAAGACCAAGCATATCCTGTTGCAAGGCATTTCGAGGTAGTCCATAACAGCGATCCGACCCTTCTAAGCTATTTTGCTATAGATTGTATACCATTGTCCCGTAGAGGGGGCAATCTGGAGAGTGCACTTCGCACACTTGAGACCATGTACATTTTAGAGCTAAATACTAAATCCCCTTTTGGACTGAATGCAACTGAGGATTTATATACATGTTTATGAATTAACTGTTTCTAAATATGATTGACGATTTTAGCTCTTATGAATTTGTTGACCGCTTAATAGTTGTTCTCCATTTATAAACTTTGATGAAACTGTGCACTATAGGATTTTAGCTTGATGATTTGTTTTTCTTTTTCACTTGGGTGTTACTTTAATTTATGTTTAGTTAATGTTTACTTTTATTTAGCAAATCCTCCCATTGCCTTTGGCTCAGGGTGTTTTTTGCTAGTAGTTCGGCCATTGCCCTTTCTTTAAACTATGCTTGGCCAGCTGTGCTTGCCCACTGGGGCACTATTGTGAAATCATGAAAGGATGTGATGTATTCTAAATCTTTGAATAGCAGCAATTATACCAGAATGTTTCACAATATTGTAATCATGGTATAAAGTGAAGAACTGGGGAGGTGTTGGGAGGTGTCCTTAACTACAGGCACCTCAGCCATTGAGATCTCTCAGACAATCATGTATATAGATTTGAGGTCTTTTATATTGAACTTTGCCCAGTCTTACCGCTTATATATTTTGATGGCGGAATCTGTGTTTATTTAGCAATTTTATAAATATTTCTATTTTAATATTTATAATTTTAAACACAGACATGTATGTCTGGTTTTATATCCATCTACCGTGGTTATTTACCGTATGTATTACATTCTTAACAAATGTTTGTTAATGCTGCTATATTTATCTGTACAGACAAAATCAAATGTAATATTATGGTGCATTTATGCCGACATTACATATGTATAGTCTTTCTTTCATTACAATTCTTGGCATGGCACAGCTGTTTGTAATTCAAGTAACACTAGCACTTTAAAAAGGCGTTTAATTGTACGTAACGCGTCATGTGATCAAGGTCCAGGAGGGACCGAAACGCGTCATGGTGGCTTTGATGCAGGGTGTTTTGGAATAAACAGCACGAAGAACTTTGGGTCCGCGTGTTCATCCTTTTTTCTACTTGCACAGGAAAGCTTTGGGTGAAGTACGAGAATATATATATATATATATATATATATATATATATATATATATATATATGCGTTACTGCTTCCAAAATTACGTAAGCTCTCAGGAAATAGAGACAGGAGTCTGTATTTCCTGAGAACTTACGTAATTTTGGAAGCAGTAACGCACACGAAGTATCGGTTTTCTCCGCCGGTGTGTAAGCCAACCTCCATGGGTCCGAGCGAGTCCAGAAGGAGTAAACAGAAGCAGTGATATATATATATATATATATATATATATATATATATATATCCCGAAGAAGGGAATCACCCGAAACGCGTCTGGACATCAGTCTGATGCTTAATTGTCTGGCGAGGGCGTATGTTCTTACCAAAATAAAGCTGTTGGGGTAAAAGCTCTCTGTGCCCGAGTGCTTCTCTACTGTTGGACCAACCCCCTGAGCATGATATATACATATATATATATATATATATATATATATATATATATATATATATATATATATATATATATATATATATATATATATATATATATATATATAGGTCAATTTCTGCTTCCCAGGCTGTAACCACAGAAAAATACGGACCACCACACGGCTTTCAGAGTGTTCACAGCAAAGGTTTATTATCCGTTGGCAGTTAAGGTAGGCATGACGCGTTTCGGGCAGGAACTGCCCTTGATCACATGCAATATATATATACATATGCACAGGTTACCCAATGTGAGGAGACCACCGCAGAGGATCATTTTCTGCCAACAAGGCTCCCCAGAAAGCAGCCTGTCACCATCCGTCACAGTACGCGGCTCAACGCGTTTCAGGTTTCCCCTTGAGCAGGAGCCTCACAGCATGAAAAGCAGTACACCTATGATTGGAAGCACCTGCTTTATTATGTAGTTACCGCCCCAATGAGCTTGCCCTGACACCATACTCGGCATATGCAAGTTTGATGCATTGTGGTTTTAGCCGTCCAATCACTCCGTTTTACCTCAGTGGGTTGGTGTTACAGTTCCATGTATATGCGCAATTAAAATCCCCAGTGGGTTGACGCAAGGTTAAAAGCAGTTTCCGTGGACATCAGTATCCCCTTCGTTTTTGAAACCTCCGCCCCACTCTGGCACTTTGAAATCCGGTGCCTGGTTCCGCACACGTGTGGCGGGCCTTCCTAGCGACCTGGGAGAGGCTGCTTGAAATTCAACATGCACAGGTTACCCAATGTGAGGAGGCCACCGCAGAGGATCATTTCCTGCCAACAAGGGCTCCCCAGAAAGCAGCCTGTCCCCATGTGTCACAGTACGCGGCTCAACGCGTTTCAGGTTGCCTCTTGGTCACGAGCCTCACAGCATGAAACGCAGTACACCTATGATTGGAAGCACCTGCTTTATTACGTAGTTACCACCCCAATGGGAGTGTCCTGATGCCATACTCGGTGTATGCAAGTTCTATGCATTGTGGTTTTAGCAGTCCAATCACTCCGTTTTACCTCAGTGGGTTGGTGTCACAGTTCCATGCATATGCACAATTAAAATCCCCAGTGGGTTGACGCAAGGTTAAAAGCAGTTTCCGTGGACATCAGTAAAACATGGCACTTCCAATGTTTACCAAAGCACTATCTACACTTAAACCTTGAGATTTCTGAATAGTCACTGCAAATGCCAAAGAAAGAGGAAACTAATTTCTACGAACATACAAGTCTTTGACAAGCATAAAACGAATAGCACAAGATCCAATCTGTTTCACTTCTTCAATCTGATCAAATTTATTCTTCAAAAATTCAATTCAATCTCTATTTTGATAATTAACAAAATCAACAACTTTTCCCATTGCCCCATTTATTAAACCTTTTTCCACATCCAAATTACGCCGTAAAATTACCCGACAGTTTTCATATACATATTAATTATTTTCTAAACCAGCAGTTTTAGATAACGATTTTTCAAAAGAATCTAATTTTGTTTTTAATTTTTCTGTCAAAATAATAATAATACCTTTGTGTTCTATTTTATAAATGGCTTCCATTTTTATTATTTTTTGTTTTTCCATCTTTAGTAGTTGTTCGTTGAATGTAGAACACTTTCCCAGTGTTGGCATTAAGCAGATTATTCATTTCTTTTCTCCAATTTTTTTGTATATTATTTCCGGAGTAACATTTTCATTTGGAAACAAATTTATAAGTAGCCGACTTTGCAAAGCTCCTTTTCCATTTTCTGTCAAAACACCAATTGTTTTATCTCAAAGGATGCTTCCGTAATCTTCATTACTTAACTGTCGCATATGTTTAATAAGTTCTTTGTATTCAAAATATGGCCTAATGTTGACACTTCCAATACTTCCCAAAGATTTCCTGGTGTCTTCATGCAGAAGTGTTTTAAAAACTGGTTCCCCTTTTACAGGAGTAAGTTGCAGTAGATCGCCAAAAACAATAACGTTTTCCTCCCAATAACACATCATAATTTGTTTTAAAAATTTGCTGCATTCATAAATGTACAGAGGCAAGCATTAAGTTTGAGAACATGCTCACCTCATCAATTACCAGAAGTTTCATTTTCTTTAGTACTTTTGAAACTTCCAAACGTCTTCTCCAGAAAGCTTGTGATATTCCAACTTGTTTTCATGTTGAACAGGTAGCATGAGTAAACAATGTAATGTAATCCCTTTAATATTGTGTGCTGGTAACCCAGTTGGATCAGTTACAACACAAGATAATTGTGAATCAGTGGTTTTCTGTAAATAACTGGTCAAAACTTTAATTAAGAAACTTTTTCCTGTACCAACTTGACCACTGATATACGTTCGGATAGGTTGAAATGATGTGCAGTCGCATTCTTTTTTCCATGATGTAAACCATGGTTAATCTGTTCTGTAAGTTCCTGATATATTTCTTTCTGTTCAATATTTAGTTTTTCTTCCAAGTTGCCTAACTCCATAATATCCTGTTGAGCTTGACGCATTGAAGTTTCTACTTCACTCATAGCAATTGCTGCTTCATTTTCAAGAATTGGTTCTCCCAGTGGATCTTGAATCAGTGGAGCAGAACTTTGACTATCTTGAGAACTGTCTAGCAATCTCAGCTGCAATAGTAGCTTCTTGTTGAATCTCTTCATTCAACATTTGTAGATAATTTTGAATAACTGTGCATTCAATGCTAACTTTACACGCATTAAAAGAATCGTCATACAACTGAAAATCTCCAAGTAATTCCATTTCAGTACACCAAGGCTTGAAGAGTTGCAGAAACACTAAATAGTAAAACTCCCTTTTATCTGGAGTATCGCTACTCAGTTTCCTGTGATTAATGAGATTTCCTTTACTAAGTCTCACCAAACATTCATCAGAACCAATCACTGCGTATTTCTCTTCATTTATGTTCTCTGTAAAATTTCCTTTAAAGCTGTAGTATTGCAGGACTTCATAGAGACATATGTTTTCAAGATAGGGACTTCTATTTGGATAGTATGTATCCAATATATTTGTTTTAACAATAGCTGTGCTTTCCGGTTCATTTAATGCTAAATATTTGATTTCTTGTATAGATTTAAGTACGCGATTTCCTGCTGTAGCAAGACCTAAACTAACCCAAATGATGCCCCTTGACTTTGAATATAAACTTGCAGAGGTCAACCGATCTGAACATTTCTTACTAAGACTCTTCTCTTAGGAAATTTCTTCCCACATTTATTCCAACTCTGTCTTTTCAGATTTTGTTATGTATGACATTACATACCGAGCAACAAAAATGGAATTAACCACAACATCCTGGATATCCATATTTGCATTCCACTTCGACAAAATCATTAATATACTTTGATTGTTCACTTCTTTTTAAATTGTAAGTATTTTTGGGAGATTTTCTAGTGATTGTATGCCTCACTGCTGACATGAAACTGTTGACTCTTCCTTTGGATATTACTGGACGTGGAAATCCGAAAAGACATTTGGTATAAAACTTTTCCTTTGACTTATATTTCCATCTACAGTATTTGCCACATCGATGAGTTTGAAACTGTAAAACTTGTTGTCTTAAGGTATTTTCTTCTCTTGTTTTTGGTATGGCACATGTGACATCGTCTTCAATAAAAGATAAAACAATGTCAACCGAATCAGTTCCAAACTTGGGTGCATCTTTGATCCATAAAAGCATATGGATATGAGTAGCACCTTTAGCTTTGTACTCCTTTCCCCAAAAGAAATCTCTAGCTTCTCCAAGTGGTGAGTTGTGTTTATTGCAGATAAAGGACATCATAGCTTGAAACCTGTGATTAAAATATCTGCACACATTTACTGGATCCAAGTAACACAGCTCTCCACGTGTTTGAATTCAATGTTTTTAATATTTGAATTTGCTACTTGAGAAAATTCAAGTAAATCATCCCATGCGTATTCAGAGGTTTAGCGTGACAAATCATGTAGGGGTTTCTAAGTTCCTTAACATATATTTAAGTTCTCCATGACAAGGATACCAATACTCATTAGTACCAAGTTGACATGCCATCAAATTAATCAATTGAGATTCTAAAGGATTGTCTCTCTGTTCTACTTTGTCCATGAATTCTTTTGCAGAAACATGTTGAAGATCAACTCCTGTTTTTAATATGTGGTTCACCACATAGACCAGACAAGTCACTTTCAAACAAAAGATTAAATATAAATGGAATACATTGTCGAAATCTTCTGAGTACAATCTTGTTGTATGATATTCTGATGCTGGAATCTGTACTGGTCGTTTGTCATATCATCCACCTTTTCCAGTGTGGAAGAGCTGTGGAAAACAACGTGCTTCCAAACATCTTTCCGAAACACTCATGGGAGTTCCCTTTGCTTTCTACATTTGGAGTAATTCAATAGTATTTCTAATCACTTCCTTTGAATGTAAAGGTTGCACACTATAATGTTCATAAATTTCTTAACTTTTGGAGATAGCCACTTTTTCAATTTGGCCACTTGAAATTTCACTATCATCAACTAAATCGATTTCTTCTTCTTCCACGTACACCTTTTTGTAATAATCATTGTTTTTTGTGAGACATAACGTAGCCTTTTGCACTTTGCTAACATCTACTAATTCTTGCCATTTTTCCGATTCTTTAATAGGAACACAATTAACTAGAATAACTACAGGTTCAGTTTCCTCTTTCTCTACACCAATAGTTTCAAGATTTAAAAGAAAATCTAAAGGTAAATACACAACTCTTCCTTTTAAGCCTCTTTGTAAATCTGATAGAGGCAGTTTTCCTGTTTTAGGCTCCATACGAACAATAGCTTGAAACGGGTGCACATATCGAATCAGAATGGACTCAGTAGTGTTTAAATCTACTAGTTCAATGAGAATAGCAACCAACTCTAGGTTATTATGTACAGCTATAGCTGGCATTTTGTTCTCGTCTAATTTGGTATAACAATATTTACAAGTACGTTGATCACTAACCAACTCAAAGCAATCTTCCACCAACAAATAAGCTCCAAATTTTTACACTCATCATTGTTTTCTTTTTTGCTTTTTAAATACAAATCAACATTCCTAGTTTGATTTCTGTAGTGAGTTCGTCGACAAAAAATACAAACATAGTTGGTCTTTCGCAACAAATCACCTTACACTTCGTAAATTCATCTTCAAACTTCTCAGTACTACTATCTTCCACGTCTCAGCACCTACACCTATGAAACTCTAATTTTCTCTATATTTTTGTTCATGACCAAAGTAACGAAACTTTATTTCATCACAAACTTTTTTTACATCTGATACTGACCTATGCAAAAGAGCACTGTTTAACTCACTTAAAATTATTGCAGGACTTTCTACATAGTACAATCTTCTTACTAACTTCCGCATTTGAGAGGGATGTACTGCTAACATTCTCAAATGAAAAAAACACGTTGACACACTTTTCTAGAAAGACAAGCTAGAGAATCACCTTGCAAGCCAGTATTTTTTCTCACTTTACAAGGATCTAGTCCTTGCAACATCTTAATCTTTTGTTTCTTAATTTTTTTAGTATACTCTCGTAAGATATTTCATAAAATATCAATAGACTCCTGTTGTATACACAAATACTACTACAATCCCACGTATACACTGGAGCTTGTGTACGTCTCCCTTGCACTTCCTCATCTATCACTTCTTCCATATCTCAGGGAACCATCTTTTCTTTTTCAATTGCCAACCATTCTTCACTTCATAAGCACTCCCACTAGTATCAATTGCGTGAACTAATGTATTGTTTTGAAAATAGCTCTCTTCATTAAATAAAGGTTCTGAACTTGAAGATTGCTTCCATTCACTCCAAAAGAAGTGCAGAAGTTACTTCTGTTGATTATTCTTTTCCATTTACATTTGTCATTCATCAAATTAATTGGTTTATCCAAAGTTTGCATTCTTTTAAGAACTAATATAAACAATCTTCTTTTTAATTCAAAAGCCTTTTCGACTATACTTTCAATCTCTTGTCTCTTTTTATAAAACGCAGATCTTCTTTTATTTTTTTTCAAATGTCTTAATAAATGTTGTACTACTTTACTTTTGCGCATTCGTTTTCTAATATTTCCAACATTGATTGTTTTCTCATTTTGTAAATTCCATTAATTTGTCCTTTTTTAATTTGATTTTTATTCGTTCTAATAGTAATCTTTCTATTTTCAGCATTTGTAAAACATTTTCTAGTTCTTGAAAGTCTTTTAATAAAATCTCTTGTTATCTTACTGCGAGACGTTTTCGTTTTTGTCACTTGTTGCAGTTTATCGAATTCCTGCTGTTGTCTTTTCTTTAAATAACACTTGGGCTTTTTTTGTCATGGTAAATCGTTCTTAATAATAACGAAGAATATCTGACAAAAAATAATAAAAAAAATATTTAATATTATTAAAATAATTACATAGTAATATTCTTATCTATTACTTAAGAAACACATTCTATTTAAAATCTACAAACAAATACATTTATGGTTTTTTGGAATATGGTCATAATTACACATTAGCTGAAAAAATAATGAAGAGAGGTGCAGAAAAAAACAAGTGCAGTAGTAATGTGTGAATGATTAAAGTACTATATAATTCAAGGAGTGCAGCAGTAGTGGTTGGGGGACATTAGAAGTACATGACTTATACTTTAGTGATTCCATAAGTGCATAGATAGTGCCTAAATGATAGAATCAGTGCAGTAGTAATGCCTGAGTGATTACAGCACTGCATATGTAGTGCCTGCATCATTCTAAGAGTGCATGACGACTACTTGGGTGTTTTTATAAGTGTATGAGAGTTGGGCCTAGCCACATACAAAGCAGCAGACTATTACATGACTCAACTAGAACACTGTCCATATTGATAAAAGCACACATACATATGTCTCTACCTTTTAAAATCATCACCCTATTTAAAAGAAATATGTATGCAATATTTCTGAAACATAGCAAACCCTAGAAACTCAGACATGTACTATATCTGGCTGAGTGATTCCAAAATTCCATAGGGAGTGCTTTGGTGAATCTATGAATGGAAGGGTAGTCACTGGATAATTGCAGGTGAAGATGGATAGTGACTAGCTAATTTCATGAGTGCCAACATACATATTGCCAGCATGGATAAGTGTATAAATAGCAGCTGAAGGGAAAGATGAGTCATTGAACACTGCCTAGGTGAATAGATTAATGTAACAGAAAGGCATGGGTGATTCAACAACTTCAAAGGTACTGAGTAGGGTATTACATGACTGCATAGGTCCAGCCTGCGTGATTGCATGACTGTAGGGGAAGTACATAACTAGACCCTGGGTAATTACATGCCTGCAAGGCTGTTATCTGGGGCACTACTGAAGTAAATAGCAAGAGAGTGGGTGATATTATAAGTTCATGAGTACCGCCTGGATGGTTACTAAACTTTCTAAGAAACTGCCTGACTGATTACAGGAGTGCATAGATAACTTTATAAATAACACTTTATATGATCTTCTATTAAACCACACTTTTATACTGCATCTTCACCTTTCTATCTAATATTATGTGGTATCATTCAACTATTCCTTTCTACAGACTGGAAAAAAAGAAGCTTAAATAATAACACCTTATATGTGCATCTTTCAAAGCACACATTTGTGCTGCATCTTCACCATTCTATCTAAAATTATGTGGCATCATTCAACTATACCTTTGTACAAAGTACAAAAAACAGTAGGATCTGCTTGTCCCTAGTATATTGTACCTTAGGTACTAGGGGCATAGGTACCCTAGAGGCCTGCCAGGGGCTGCAGCATGTATTATGCCAAGCATAGTAAGCCTTCCAAAATGGCACCACAGGACTGTTACTGCAGCCTGGGTAAGGTGGTGCATGTACCCCTTACTAAGAAACAGGTTACCGATATCTACTTTTAAATCTACCAGTCACTCCTATGGCAGCCCTTATCAATCCTGAAGGCAGATTGCTTGGTTTTGTGTGAGAGGGTGCCCATGCATGAGCTGAACCCCTCTGCAGCTTTCAGAATCTATTCTCTGAAGCTTTTCTGTTATGCAGCCAGACCATATACTCTTAAGTGTATTATAACCTCGCTGTAAATGCTAACTTTGGAATGGCTGCATTAAAACATGTCATGTTTGGTGTCAAAAACTTTGGAATCCTACCCCCCGCCAGTCCTGGAGGCGGGGGTAGAATTCCACTCTTCTAGAGGGAGAGACATGTACACACTGGTCTGACCGGTAATAGTAAAAGAACCCTAGCATAACAAAATGGATGCTGCAGCCACAGAAACAGGTCTGATCTCCTGCTGCTGGACGAAACTCCGGCAAAGGAGGCCTGGACAATAGGTTTCCTGTCACAGGGAGGTGTAACCACCTCCCAGAACAGGCTTTAGTGTTTTGGGGCTGGGTAGGGGCACTCAGAGAGTGCTTTTCAGAAAGTGCTGGGGGCATACTTGGTGTCTCTATGCGTACCCCACTTCAAACTGGTTGCAGGGGCGCTCAGCCCCTCCTCTGGCGCGAGACTGGACAAAGGGAAAGGGGTGTAACCACCCCTCTTCCTAGACCCTCCCATAGGTGGGTCCCCAGAGTATGTCCAACCCCTTTTTTCAGTATAAGTAAAGGACCCCTGGCAACAGGACTTTAGATTATACCTGGACAAAACTCTGAAGCTGAATCCTGGAACTTCGATACACTGCTAACGACTAGAGGACTAAAGAATCTCCCTTAGGGTCAAGGAGTGACTCCCCTGCTCAAGAAGGCACCAAAGACCCTACCACAAAAAAGCTCTTTCTTATACATAATACACCACATAATGTATAAAACATATTAAAATACATATACAGATAGAAACATACATGAGCCTCAACTCCATGCACACCTTAATATTTGTCAGAGTCCACCTTCAAACTTAAAGGAACAGCTAAAATGATGCGGTATAGTACACATATACATATCCACACACTAAAACAAACTATTATAATCAGTAATCCATATTCCAATATACACATAATACTTTACAAAATGTATTTAAAACAACACTTAACTACGTTACAACAAACTAAGAAACATCTCAACATTTATTAATATATTTCAAACATCAAAGACCATGAATATTTTCCTTTAAAAATAAATGTAACACATAATACACCTTACACGTTTATAACTCACTGTCCAAACTGATTTGTAGAATATGAAATATCAGAAAATCAGAATGGATTTTCTTATGCACACAATCAATGTACCACACTGCTCTCAGCAAGGCAAAACCAGTAATGGCAAAGTTTCCCTCTCTTTTTCCACACATATACATGTAAGTAACAAAACACATTGCTTCCTTGATTATTTCAAATTCAAAAACACATTTCTTTTGGTTTCACATATCAACACTTACCAACTGACTTCTAAAATAACCCATACTGCTTCTACAATATTTTGGAGCCGCGATTCCACTGTGCAGCAAAGCTATGGAACCGCAAATCCATACGGGAGTTCAAAAATATATAAAAAATAAATGTACCTTTTTTTTAATAACACACCACATCTTAAGATAGCATTGCCCTGGAAAATCTAACTGTAATAACATATTACTTTTGTTTTATTAATAAATTCACATTTTATTGCCACGGTTAACTTTCAACCCTTCCCCCATTCAGTTTAAGGCCTGCTTCCATAGTAACACTTCATGGAACACTCAAGTGAACTCACAGGTCACAAGTTCAGCATATTTTCAAGTTCACCACACAATGTTGCAAATACAAATAGCAGGTGTGGTTAACTTTCCAAATATGAGCTTATCCTATCTAAACTACCTTTCAAACATTTTTTACTAACCAACAAGAAACATGCTTTTTAACCCCATCGCTGCTCAGCTCGTCATGCAGTACACTGGTCGTGTGCTTATGACGAGCTGAGCTCGTCATGAAACAATAGCATTCATATAAGCTCAGCACCCAGCGGGAATTGCCTTAGCAGTCAAGGTGTTAAAGACAGTAACATGCACCCTATCTTTGAATGTACATTGTTTTTAAACAGCCAATCAATTCTCTACTGTTTAAAAAACAGCTTCTTGTCAACCATTTTACATAACTCATTCTATCAACTGACTTCCTCAGCTACAGACATCTTTTCATTACTTCCAGACATCCCTTCAAGATGCTTACAGTGTGGATTGTTGGGCACAGCTATGTTTTCTGGTGCAAACGGTATGCTGAACATAGAGGTATTGACAAAGACCTAGCTTTGGAAAATGTGGACATTAAATGGATTGCATAGAGAGGATTAAAGTGGCACAATTGATACCTTTGGTTAAAACCTCTTTGCATCTCTAACCCCCTGACCTCATGATTGTGCACTATGGTGGCAATGACCTAGGTTCATTGACTGGGGTAGGTCTGGAAATGCTAATGAAAGACACCTTTGCACAATTGATGTTGCTTTTGCCTCGAACTGTCTTTGTATACTCGAATATATGCCAAAGACAAAATGGAAGTGGTCAACTCAATTCTGTTAACAGATTGAGAAAACTAGACAAAATGTCAATAAAGCTGTTTCTGCTTATCTTAGAGACCATAGGATGTCCTGCTCTTGCCTCTAAAAACCAAATCAATTTTGCTATGACAGGGCGAGAGCCATGAGCCCACACTGCGGTACAAAAGGGGGTATTGATGGACGGAGCACCTGAACCAATCAAACACTCACACCCAGTCAACAGATCTGGGTTTAATCCATCACTGTTCTTTAGCCCACTCTGCCACTCCAGTTCAGACATGGCCATATGCAAATCAGTCTGACCCTGTGCCTCATGGGAACAGTCCAGCCCAAACTGCCAAGCCATGCCTTCCCTGGACCGGATTCAAGCTTCCTAGGACTGTTTTCTGGCATTACAGCCATCTTCAGCCAGGCTTGCTTGAATCCAGAGGCAAAGTGAGCAAGGGGACTCATGTCTGAGCATACCCTGCCAACTTATGGCGAACAAAGCGGTACAAAAGGGGGTCGTGATGAACGGAGCATCTGAGCCAATCAAACACTCTCACCCAGTCAACAGATCTGGGTTTAATCCATCACCGTTCTTTAGCCCACTCTGCCACCCCAGTTCAGACATGGCCATAAGCAAATGAGTCTGACCCTGTGCCTCATGGGAACAGTCCAGCCCGAACTGCCAAGCCATGCCTTTCCTGGACTGGAAACAAGCTTCCTAGGACCGGTTTCTGGCATTACAGCCGTATTCAGCCAGGCTTGCTTGAATCCAGTGGCAAAGTGAGCAAGGGACTCACGTCTGAGCATACCCTGCTCACTGTAGCTGGGCTGTAGTACTGCCCACATAAAGTAGATTGCAAGGACATGATAACACATAGGCGGCAAACTCGGTTTTACAGGTTAAAAGTTTAGTAATTTGAATGGCCCTTTGGTTAAATGGAGTTGTGTAACTAGTCTTATTTTCACCATGCTGGCAGGCTTTAAAAATTTTGCATTTGAAAAAAACCCTATGTGCTTAGAGCCAGCTGGTCCCATCTAAGACCTCCGGACTAGTTTTGACTAAGTCATCCAGCATAGATCCGCCTCAGGTATAGGTGATAGATGGTCGGTTGGTACTCTAGGACCAATAATAGGACCATTCAATACCATAGGCCTGCTCAACTGTAAAATGATCCCGAAGTCCTTTCCTTTGTATTTTGCCATTTGAGTGATGGTATCAGGATTAGGGCATTTTAATAACACGTGTCTGTCTTGGTTCTTTGATTTTGATATGGCACTGTCTATGACTTTGCCGGAGTATCCACGCTCCATGAATCTCTGTCTGCTGGCTTTTTGTGCCTTGATCAGATCATCATTACTATTTATGCGTTTGAGGCGTAGCATTTCCCACTGGAGGCCGCGTAACTAGTTAGCATATATATTCACAGAAAAAAACAAAGGTTTTTTGGGACGTATAGTTAGTTGGACATTTCATTCGTACAAAACCAGAGAAATTCAAACGTTATAGTTAGTAGAGCTAACTATAACTTGCGTCCCTGCAATGCACTGCTGATGACATCACATATTACACAGACCCCCCATAGATTTGCAAATTTAGCGGCACAAAAATGGAAATTTAGCGGCACAAAAATGGAAATTTAGCGGCATTATTGAGGCACTTTATTGTACTCGTAATCATTCCTTTTCAGCCTTAAATCAATTTAAACTGATTTACCTGAGTACTCCACTGTGAAATAGGTATATTTAAAGTGTCACATATGCATCTCGTGAGAGGGGCCCTATTACTTCCTGGAGTGTTCTAGCACCTATGCATGCAGACCTGCCGGGGCACCTCTACCTCCTGGGCCCAAACAGAATGTGCTACACCTGAGAGCCAAGAGGAGTGTTTGCCTCAGAGCCAGAGTGAGTGATAGCCACAACTCAGGTGAGCTCAGTCTCCTCTTCACAGGGCGGAGATCGGTGCTACGAGCAACTCTTGAAACTGTTTAGATACCAGGCCCCACAGCACAGGTGAGTGCCTCTAGACAGCTCAACCTCATTCTGGGCTGCAGTAGAGGAGTGGGTGTCCTCAACCATTGTTAAATGTAGCCAGACAATTTGTTTTACAGCACAATTTTCCATACATTGTTCCTAAAGGCCAAAGGTTTTTCAAGTATGTATCTACGATAAAACCGTGCACAACTCCAGGTCGGTTTTCAAGGCTGGGTGCCTCATTCTACCATGCCCCGGAGTCAACCAGCTGCATACCAGGGTTTTTCTGGCGTCTTAGATTTGTGATGGGGGTCACTGAAGTGCGTGGTTTCCTACAGTACTCTTCATGGATGGGATCTATTTATTGCCTAGTCATGTGGAGGTTCAACCCAGTTGCACACTACGGTATAAGGGATGCAGTCTCCACTGCATGTTCTATTATATCCAATCGGTGCCTGGATATGCTTGGGAACGTGGCAGCCTAAATGTTTTTTTTTTTTCAAATCGATCTATTTTTGTCTGTATGTGTGTGCATATTTTAAAGTTACTGTATGTTTGTTGGCTTGCATAAAATTTCAAGGGCATTTTTTGTGAATTTATCTGTGTGTGTATACATGCCTGTGTCTGTTCAATATATTTCCAGGATACAAATGACAGCATGTAATGAAATTCAATTGGATAAAAGTAACTAGTAGGGATGTGCACTGGTTTAATTATCTCGACAAATGACAGCATGTATAAGCACACAATTAGTGAACTGCAGGAGTTTGATTTTCATGTAGTGCACTCGCTTACATAATTAATAAAAGAAATCCGATTTTAATGAAAACCATTAGCATATTCACAGATTCGCCCCGTTCATCATCGGATCTTTAGTAAGATTAATTCTAATTTAATCGACAGCATTGAAGCTGTCAAAATAAAATACCTCTCTAAACACAAAGCCGCGCAGCAGCTCATTCCTCGAAATATCCTGGTGGAAGATATGTTGTCAAAACAGCACGTGCCGTTACAACAAGGGCAGGTAAAACCACCAAATGATTCAAAAGCCTGTGAAGCCAGATGCTTTTGTGGAGCAGCTCAGAATTCAAACTGCTGCAACTTCATAAACATCCAAGTGGCTGTGGACGCCTGAAGAAAATATCTGGAAACCTAACGGGTGTTTCTTTTTCTCATTAATTGCTGCTGATCAAGGCTCCGATTTTCCGCAGACTTGTTCTGAGAAAAAAAGCGAGTGTGAAAGCTGTACACGTATTGTTCTTCTTGATCGCCTCTCACAGCATGGCCAGGAGGAAGCAGCTATTGGACGGCGGCACGGAATGACGTGTGCACGCACAGCCAATAAATGGGGATTTATTTGTTTTGCTGTCTCCCGGTAGAAATGTTAACTTTTTTTGTAAATATCGCGGCCACAAACGTAAATATCGCGGTCATCGCGCTAGTCCCCTGATTTCGCGATTTTTTCGTAAATCGCGAAATCGCGAAAAG
Source organism: Lissotriton vulgaris (assembly GCF_964263255.1). Taxonomy (NCBI): domain Eukaryota; kingdom Metazoa; phylum Chordata; class Amphibia; order Caudata; family Salamandridae; genus Lissotriton; species Lissotriton vulgaris. The sequence continues at coordinate 695,937,561 of NC_141700.1, read as the reverse complement.
CTGGAGGGTCTGATTACATCACTCATGAAAAGGTCAGTGACATCACTGATGACATCACTGATGCTAGATGCCTAGTACCACCAAGGCAGCACACAACAGGACAGCGGACTTTCCAAAAACATCTTGGCCTCTCAGCTACACAACAGCTGAATGTTAGGAGATGTAGCAAGCAAACATGTGTGAAGGACGCAAGTCACCCACCAATAATAATGCACACAATACCAACTGTAGAGGTGATGTGCTGGACAAACCTCACTATGCAGAACACAAACCTCTCCATGTGTACATATACTGCTGGTGCTTGTAGTGTTGTGGACAGTGGACGCACCTATGTTACCTCAGGCAGTGGAGAAGATCTCAGTCATGTACCTGTGTCTTTGTCCCCTGTAAGCGGAAGTACAGTGGGCTGGTCCAATGTACTCCACTCCAGCGTAGAAGTGTGAATAAATAGGCAAGGGCTCTTGGCGTAGTTCACTTGTGTGGAGGCCAACGCGTCTGCCAGTGCAGCGGCCCTCACCCTGCCACGTGGCTGCTGCCATGACTGCCGGCCTCCTTGATATAGGCCCTCTGCGAACACAGCTGCATAGCACCACAGATTTATTTTTGTACAGACTACTGCCTTCGATCTACACTGCGGACAGCAGGTCTCACAATTCAGGTGGAGTGGCGATTGCATATGACGCAGTCCAGGAGGCAAGACACATTTCTCCCAGTGTGACCCGCCCGGACCACGCATCATCGCAGGCTTCGCACACCCGATGGGCCAGAGGGACCACTAACTCAGTGCACCAAAAGTCAATGCCAAGTAGCCTTATTAAGGCAGAATTCATTAGACAAAAGACATTGCTACCAGTGCAGCCCACCCAGACCATGCATCATTGCAGGGGGCACACACGCTGAGCGCTTCAGGTGCCACGAACTCAGTGCACCATAAGTCATCGCCATGTACCCTTATTAAGGCAGAATTCATTAGGCAAAAGACATTGGTACCAGTGCGTCCCGCCTGGACCACGCATCATCACAGGCTCCGCAGATGCTGAATGCTTCTGATGCCACTAACTGTGCAGCTCAACACCACATGGCTGGGGGCCCTTGCTGACCACTGCCTCTGGCCTACACTGCGGTCAGCAGAGCTCACAATAAAAATTCAGTCTTGATTAATTAATTACAGAGTCCAGTAGGCAACTAACTACAACTTCCCTAAATCCTACATAATATCCTTTTAGTATCCTTGCTTCAGGAACTTTTTTTATATCAATTATAGCTTTAGTACAATTACTAAATTCATCTTGCAAGTCCAAAGGAACACTGAATGGCAGTCTACACTACAGACAGCAGAGCTCAGAATTTGAATTCAGTTTCGATTTATTTATTGCAGAGTGAACTGTACTCTATGTCGTTGGATAGGCAAATGACATTGGTATCAGTGCGGCCCTCCCGGACCACGCATCATCGCTGGCTGCGCACATGCTGTATGCTTCTTATGCCCCTATCTCAGTGTAGCACAACTCATGGACGGTTTATGGTACAATGTTTTGTGTATAATTTCACATCTGTTGCCCCTACCTCAGTGTACTACAAGTCATGGACCCTTTACAATAGAATCTTTTGTGTATTATTTCACATCTGCTGCCCCTACCTTAGTGCAGCACAAATCATTGGCCCTTTTTTATTGAATCTCTGTGTCTGATCAAATGATTACTGTTGTACTTGTTGCCAGCACCAACCATTTCCGGAGGGCTGGCTTACACTCATCCAGCACATACGTCACTGGACCCTGGTAATAAAAAGGAGTCGAGCACACGTGCCCGTACCCATTTCCACTATCTATCTGTGTCTGTGTGTTCATTATGTATGCAAGATGGTGCCCCTGGGTCCTACCACATTATATTGTTCTGTGGACAACGTATACAACCATCTTACCTCTGGCAGTGGGGAAAACTTTGGTTATGTATCTTTGTCTCGGTCATTGTACAAGTACGTACGTAGAGACTGGATCATTAGAGTACTGCAAGGAGAGTGTATAGTGAATTTATAAGTGCTTGGGGATAGGCTGAGTGATTGGATAAGTACATATGTTGGCAGAGGCTAACCCCCGAGCACGAGCTTGGCTCTAATTGGCTGCCCTCCATGTGCCGAAAACAGAAATGTGGGCTTTGCATTGCCCTGCATTGCTACAGCTGCAACATTCCACTGAATGTGCAATAAACATTCATATCCACACAGATGTGTCATGTGCACGATCTTTGGTGCTTGCTGCTCAGGGGGCGGCAGCACTACAACAGGGACACCCGCATCAGTTGATCCCTCATACAGCCCACGAAGGAACCACGCCCAGAGCTCCGGAGTCATTCTTCACAGCCTCACACAGGACTGGCATACACCAGAACAGCCCACTCCGCTTACGCATAGAGGGATAACAACGCTACATGGCCCAGGTTTTCACTGTAGTGATCTGCTGCTCACAGGTCTAGTTGTCAGTATGCCACAGCCACTCCTTGATGGCTGGTTTACACCCACACCACACCCACCAAGCACACCCGCCACAGTATACAAGACCCTGCCAATAAAAAGGACCGGGCGCACATGCTCCGCACCATTTCCATTTCAGACTTGGTGGCGCCGGATGCACTACAGCCAGCACAGGCACACTGCCACAGGACGGTGACTTTTGGTGGACTGAGGTATGGGCACTGTAAGTGCTGAGCGGATGTGCAGCCTGCGGTGATGGTCCATCTGGCGGTCCGGACAAGTCAGGTTTTGTGTGCCCTACTGGACCGCAGTGTAGGCCTGAGCCATCGAACAGTGGGGGCCTACCGCCACGTGGCGTGGCGTGGCCTCACTGGTCACATAGTTATTGCCACTGCAAGGGCTGAGCGGGTGTGCAACCTGCGATGATGGTGTGTGCAATGGTATGTCCTCTGCCATGGTGAATTCAAGATGCAGCACCAAATGTGAGACCTTGTGGCCTGCCGAGCTGGGCTGCATGATATGCAGGGTGCCCTGTCTGCGGGCCCCGGGATTGGGGCTTGCAGCGCCACATGGTATGCCCTCTTTTCTACATGCAGGTTGCAAAAGGTGAGCAGAGAGCTTTGTTTGCGGCGGGCAGTCACCTCCAGGCAATGGGAGTGGATTTGGTGCAGCAGCCTGGGTGCGAAGGGGCGGGCAGTCACCTCCGTGCAGTGGGAGTGGATGTGGTACAGGAAACTGGGTTCGCAGTGGCAGGCGGTCTCCTCAGAGCAGTGGGAGTGGATGTGGTGCAGCAGCCTGGATGCGCAGCAGCGGGAAGTCACCTCTGGCCAGTAGTAGTGGATGTGGTGCTGCAGCCTGGGTGCGCAGCGGCGGACAGTCACCTCCGAGCAGTGGGAGTGGATGGGGTGCAGCACCTGAGTGCGCAGCGGCGGGCAGATACCTTTGGGCAGTGGAAGTGGATGGGGTGCAGTTACCTGGATTCACAAAGGCAGCACAGCGATTTAGGCGTGCGCACTCGTATGTACTCTGCAATTACTGATTCTGTACTAAGTTTCAGATGAGTGAGCTTGAGGGCTCCAATATGTCCCGGCACATGGTTGGAGACACACCAGTGGTGGAAAGGTGAGCTGTGAGGGTTTTGTCCACAGTGTGGGCACTCGCTGTGCCTCTCCATCTCTTTCTCTCTGTCTTCCTCTCACTATTTCTCTCTCTCTCTCTCTCTCTCTCTTCTTCTTTCTCACTCTTTCTCTCTCTCTCTCCTTTGATGGATGCATGACGCACAATGTTATCCACACCCCCCACATGGATCGCCCACCACGAGGCGATGACTTCAATTCCACTGAGTTAGTACCACCAGAGCTGAACGCATGTGCAGCCTGCGTTGATGCGTGACCATCCTGGCAATCAACACTCTCTCTGAATTGTGAGCTCCGCTTGACCGCGTGTACGCAATGGCTTCCCTCTTACACACATGCCGGTGGTGGAAGGTGAGCAGAGAGGCTTGTTTCCGCAGCAGCCGGCAGTCACCTCTCAGCGGTGGGAGTGGATAGTGTGCAGCAGCCTAGGTGCACAAGAGCAGGCAGACACCTCTAGGCAGTGGGAGTGGATGGGGTGCAGCAGTCTGAGTGTGCAGGAATGGTCAGTCACCTCTGGGCACTGGGAGTGGATGGGGTGCAGCAGCCAGGGTGCACAGCAGCGGGCAGACACCTTCTGGGCAGTCGGAGTGGATGGGGTACAGCAGCCTGGGTGTGCAGAGGCGGGCAGACACCTCTGGGTGGCAGGAGTCGATGGGGCGCAACAGCCTGAGTGCACAGGGCGGACAGACACCTCTGGGCGGTGGGAGTCAATGGTGTGCAGCAGCCTGTGTGCGCAGGGGCGAAACAGAGCATTACGCATCTGCAGTTGTATGTACTCTGCCATTACTGATTCTATACTATGTTTCAGATGACTAAACTTGAGGGTGCACTATGTCCCGGCACATTTTTGGAGACACACCACCGGCAGAAAGGTGAGCTGTGAGGATTTTCTCCACAGTGTCAACACTCACTCTCCCTCTCCATCTCTTCCTTTCTGTCACTCACACTCACGCTCTTTCTCTCTCTCTCACTCTCTATCTCTTCCTTTCTCTCTCTCACACTCTTTCTCTGTCTCTTCCTCTCTCTCTTATTGTCAGTGAAATTGCTTTCCCTCCCTCGCAGCTCCACCATTAAGTGAGGTCTTCCTCCGAGCCTCTGCACTCTTGAGTGTTGGTGTTCGAGGTCCTCCTCCACCTGCAGGTTTCACCTGCACCTCATCCCTGGTGGTCCAGTGGACCTCTGTCTCCATTCTCTTGCTCTGCTTTTTCTCTCCTTTTTCACTCATTTTTCCCCTCACTTCTATCTCCCCTTCACTCTCCTTCTGGGTCTTACCACCATTTTCTGTAATTTTCCCCTGATTTCAAGCTCCCCCCTTCACTCTCCCTCTGTCTTTCCTCTGTTTGTCACTCATTTTTTACCCTCATCTCAATCTTCCCCTTTCACTCTCCTGTGTCCTCTGTGTCTTTCTTCTACTCTTTCTTGCACTTTTGCTGCCTTATTTGCACTTTTCTCTCTCTTTTTGCCGTTGCCTTTTACCTATTTCAGCCTGTTCTTCCCCGCCGCTGCTGCTCCCGTGGCCCATCCCCCCCAGCACGACCAGTGTGACTGGCCCAATCCAGCTCCCCTCCCCGCTCTTGCCTCCCAGTTGTCCAGCCCGCCCGACCACTACTTGATGGCAGCCGATGTGCGGCCACACAGCGGCCACACCACGTGGGCGCTTAAGGCAAGCTTGTCTGCACCCGTCCGTGACCCAACTGCGACCAGCGCCAAGAACCCTGGATCTCTGCACGCCAACGCTATGACCCAGTTGCACTGCACTCTCTAAACCGAGGCTGCAACAACAACTGAAAGCTAGCATCACCAGCCGACACCCATGGATCCTTCGGCTGTCACTGCTGTCAGCACATCTGCAGCACTGCCAAGACCACTGACCCAGTGCAATCCGCCCAGAAGAACACAACCGAACCGAAGACCCTGCAATGCATCCACCTCAACTTCTGAGCGCTGCAAAAAGACGCCACCAAAATCTGGGACCTCCTTGATAGCACTACCCCGGACGAAGCATTCTTACCAAAACCTGGAAAAACACCACCTCAAGACCGGACATCGCCATCGCCATTCCCCAAGGATACAAGATCTCCAGGAAGGACTCACCCACCCGCCCGGGAGGAGGAATCGCCATCGTCCACAAATCCACCCTACGCCTGAGCACACTCCTCGACGATCCCGCTGACCTGATGGAACACCTTCACTTCAAGATACTGGCCAGCCCTCCTTCCACCCTCCGAGGAACCCTCATCTACCGACCCGCTGGACCCAGCTGACTTTTCACCAACTCTATCACAGACATCATCTCCCCACATGCCATGGCGTCCACCAACTACACCCTACAGGGAGACATCAACTTCCACCTCGACAACCATTTGGACCCCAGCACCACATCCCTCCTGGACAACCTCCACAATATTTGACTCCGCCAGATTATGACCGAACCCACACACTCAGCAGGAAACACCCTCGACGCCCTCTTCACAACAGGAAACACCATCACCTTCAGCCACACCACCAAACTCCCATGGACCGACCATCGATGCGTCCAAATCACCTTCAGAACACCCATCATCCACAGACATCAGCACTTGCTCCCACAAACAAACTGGACCAGAATCACTGACGACCAGCTAACCTCATCACTCAGCAACTTCACCCCAACCATCGCGGAAAACAACAACGCCAACACTGCAGCCCGAACCTTGCACAGATGGATCTCCGACAGCGCCAAAACCTGAGCCCCTCTCAAGAAAAACAACAACACCCATGCGGAGAAAGCTAGATGGTTCACCACCAAACTTCGAGAGTCCAGACGCACTTGCTGCCACCTCGAAAAGGCCTGGAGGAACACCAAATCCACAGAAGCCCACAACAACTTCAGAGCCGCCACCAATGCCCACCACCAACTCATCAGAAAAACGAGGAAAAAGCGATTAAAGACCGAATCTCCACTCATGCACACAACAGCAAAGAACTTGTCAACATCATCAAGGAGTTCGCCCAACCCACCACTGCGAAAAACTCAGCACCTTTTTCCACCACAAAATCAAGAGCATCTACGACAACTTTGACGAAGACAACCAACACACTGAACCCTCACCAACCACCCCGACACCCGGAAGGCAGCGATAGACAACTGGACAGCCCTCACCACCGAAGAAACACTGAAGACGATGAAGTCAATCCACTCTGGGGCCCCCACGGACCACTGCCACCACCACATTTTCAACAGAGCCGCCGACACCATCGTACCCATGCTCTGCCACACCATCAACGCTTCCTGGCAACCACCTCGTTCCTTGATGACTGGAAACACGCTGAGATCAACCCCCCTCCTGAAGAAACCCTTGGCGGACCCCACTGACCTAAAAAACTACAGAACCATCTCCCTGCTCCCGTTCACAGCAAAAGTCATCGAGAAAACCATCAACAGCCAACTCGCCACATTCATCGAAGAGCACAACATCCTTGACTCCTCCCAATCCGGTTATAGAAAAAAAACACAGTACGGAAACCGCCCTCCTTGCCGCAACAGAAGACATCCGTACCTTACTGGACAAATGGGAAATAGCAACCCTCATCATCCTTGACCTCTCTGCGGCATTTGACACAGTCTCTCACCGCACCCTAACACGCAGACTCCATGACGCAGGGATCTAAGACAAGGCCCTCAATTGGATCTGATCCTTCCTCTCCAGCAGAACACAGCGGGTCAGACTCCCCCCTTTCCTCTCGGACCCCACACCTACCACCTGCAGAGTCCCCCAAGGGTCCTCCCTCAGCCCGGAGCTCTTCAACATCTACATGGCTCTGCTCGCCCCCATTGTCAGAACCTACAGACTCAAAATTATGTCATACGCAGACAACACCGAACTCATCCTCTCCCTATCCAACAAACCCAACACCGCCAGACACAACTTTCGAGAAGGCATAGAAGCCGTCGCCAAATGGATGAAAAACAGCTGCCTACAACTAAACACCAACAAAACGGAACTACTCATCATGGGCCCAAACCCAGGTGCCTGGAAGGACACCTGGTGCCCCCCCCCCCCTCGGAAGCCCACCCACCCCCACTGACCACGCACACAACCTGGGAAACATCCTGGTCTCAGAGCTCAAAATGGACCGACAGATCAAATCTGTCTTATCCTCCTGCTTCCACACCATCCGACTCCTACATAAGACCTTCGAATGGATCCCCCTCGAACACAGAAAGACCGTCACTCACGCCCTGGTCACCATTAGGCTCAACTACAGCAATGCACTCTATGCCGCAATAAACAAAAACCTCACCCGCAAGTGACCGAACCCACACACTCAGCAGGAAACACCCTCGACGCCCTCTTCACAACAGGAAACACCATCACCTTCAGCCACACCACCAAACTCCCATGGACCGACCATCGATGCGTCCAAATCACCTTCAGAACACCCATCATCCACAGACATCAGCACTTGCTCCCACAAACAAACTGGACCAGAATCACTGACGACCAGCTAACCTCATCACTCAGCAACTTCACCCCAACCATCGCGGAAAACAACAACGCCAACACTGCAGCCCGAACCTTGCACAGATGGATCTCCGACAGCGCCAAAACCTGAGCCCCTCTCAAGAAAAACAACAACACCCATGCGGAGAAAGCTAGATGGTTCACCACCAAACTTCGAGAGTCCAGACGCACTTGCTGCCACCTCGAAAAGGCCTGGAGGAACACCAAATCCACAGAAGCCCACAACAACTTCAGAGCCGCCACCAATGCCCACCACCAACTCATCAGAAAAACGAGGAAAAAGCGATTAAAGACCGAATCTCCACTCATGCACACAACAGCAAAGAACTTGTCAACATCATCAAGGAGTTCGCCCAACCCACCACTGCGAAAAACTCAGCACCTTTTTCCACCACAAAATCAAGAGCATCTACGACAACTTTGACGAAGACAACCAACACACTGAACCCTCACCAACCACCCCGACACCCGGAAGGCAGCGATAGACAACTGGACAGCCCTCACCACCGAAGAAACACTGAAGACGATGAAGTCAATCCACTCTGGGGCCCCCACGGACCACTGCCACCACCACATTTTCAACAGAGCCGCCGACACCATCGTACCCATGCTCTGCCACACCATCAACGCTTCCTGGCAACCACCTCGTTCCTTGATGACTGGAAACACGCTGAGATCAACCCCCCTCCTGAAGAAACCCTTGGCGGACCCCACTGACCTAAAAAACTACAGAACCATCTCCCTGCTCCCGTTCACAGCAAAAGTCATCGAGAAAACCATCAACAGCCAACTCGCCACATTCATCGAAGAGCACAACATCCTTGACTCCTCCCAATCCGGTTATAGAAAAAAAAACACAGTACGGAAACCGCCCTCCTTGCCGCAACAGAAGACATCCGTACCTTACTGGACAAATGGGAAATAGCAACCCTCATCATCCTTGACCTCTCTGCGGCATTTGACACAGTCTCTCACCGCACCCTAACACGCAGACTCCATGACGCAGGGATCTAAGACAAGGCCCTCAATTGGATCTGATCCTTCCTCTCCAGCAGAACACAGCGGGTCAGACTCCCCCCTTTCCTCTCGGACCCCACACCTACCACCTGCAGAGTCCCCCAAGGGTCCTCCCTCAGCCCGGAGCTCTTCAACATCTACATGGCTCTGCTCGCCCCCATTGTCAGAACCTACAGACTCAAAATTATGTCATACGCAGACAACACCGAACTCATCCTCTCCCTATCCAACAAACCCAACACCGCCAGACACAACTTTCGAGAAGGCATAGAAGCCGTCGCCAAATGGATGAAAAACAGCTGCCTACAACTAAACACCAACAAAACGGAACTACTCATCATGGGCCCAAACCCAGGTGCCTGGAAGGACACCTGGTGCCCCCCCCCCCCCCCTCGGAAGCCCACCCACCCCCACTGACCACGCACACAACCTGGGAAACATCCTGGTCTCAGAGCTCAAAATGGACCGACAGATCAAATCTGTCTTATCCTCCTGCTTCCACACCATCCGACTCCTACATAAGACCTTCGAATGGATCCCCCTCGAACACAGAAAGACCGTCACTCACGCCCTGGTCACCATTAGGCTCAACTACAGCAAAGCACTCTATGCCGCAATAAACAAAAACCTCACCCGCAAGTTACAGAACATCCAAAACGCTGCCTGGTCCTCAACCTGCCAAGACACTGTCACATGCACCTGCGCACACTCCACTGGCTCCCCATCGAAGCTAGAGTCACGTTCAAGATGCTCCAAGGCCCTCCATGATACCGGACCAGCATACCTGAACAGCCCACTCAAATTCCATGCACCCCAAAGGACCCTACAATCAGCCCAGCTCTCCTACGCCGTGGTCCCCCGCACCAGAAAGACCAGATCAGGAGGCCACTCCTTCTCCTTCCGCACGGCCTTAGCCTGGAACGACCTTCTGCTCCACCTCAGACAGATAACATTGCTTCCCATCTTCGCAAGAAACCTCAAAACCTGGCTCTTCGACAGACCCCCTCCTTGATGGACTGGAATCTGCGAACCCCGCTCCACATGCCCCAGCGCCTTGAGACCCTTACGGGTGAGTAGTTGCACTTAGCAAACACCTGATTTGATTTTGATTTGATTTAGCATTCTTTCTCTTTCTCTCTCTCTTGTCCTCTTTCACACTGTTTTTCTCTTTATCTCTCTCTTCCTTGTATCTCACTCTTTCTCTCTCTACCTCTCTCTCTCACTCTTTCTTTCTTCCTCTCTATCTTCCTCTCTTTCAATCTCTCTCTCTCTCTCTCCTTTGATGGACACATGACGCACAATCTTATTTTGCTTTTTGTCTTGCAGGCAGTGATTCACAAATGTTCCAGGGATGACACGCTATGGCTGTACCTAGTTTTATTTGTTGTTCTTTGCCTAAATAAAATGTTTTATATGTAAATCTATACATGACTGTGATTCTTATTTGTTCAAACTCACATGCATCTTCTTAATTATAATTGTGCGACATTAGCCAATTTGTTACGTCCCAGATTTTCTTAGGTTGCTGTCACATTTGTTTGTGGGGGGAGTGATGGGGGATGGCAGACAAGGGGCTGGTGGCGGGGAGTGGCGGAGCAGTGTTGGGTGTCTGAGCTGCATGATCGTTGGCTCCATTGCATCTGTTGTTGTTCAGGTGTGGCTCTGGGCTCGGCTCCCTTTCATGTTTTAGGTTGTAGTCCAACTTTACACCAGCTCAGAGCAGGTGTAAACTTCCTGCTACTAACGCACCATATTACCTGTTTTGTACTCTCTTGGACGATCTAGTTGGTGGTTGAGAAACTTGTGAAGTGATGTGCTTGCTGCTTTTTGCACGGGAACACCTACTCTACATCTTTGAAGCTGCTATCACTATTAAACTGGTGATACGGGCTGTTTTCTCCAGCTTGTGAATGGTGCGTTAAATTTATCACCATTTTGGTTGCCATAAATTGCCAATAACTCGGCGATGTGTGCTTGAGAATATACCCCTTGGTGTTTGAAAGACCTAAGAAGTACTCGAGTGCCATGCTGAGAGCTGCACACTCATCGCTTTCACAAGGGGACCACGCGGAGAGCCGTGCTAGAGTTGCGACAAAAAAAAGTACACTTTCACTAACTTATATTCGCCTTGGGGACCCCATCCCCTGAAGCATGCCGACATGTTCATTATTTTAAAACATTTTACAAACGAGAAGGGGGCCGCGTTGGCCACCCTTCCGTGGCCAATTCCGACCCCGAGGACCCCATCCCCCGGCGCCTTGCCTCACCGTTGGCGACCGTGGGGGGAGCCCCAAAGCCGACACGGTCCCACCGGTTCCCCGTGTCCTGCGGAAGCCGGCATTGCTTTTCCACGCGGGGAGCTGCTGACATGCACCACCCCATGTGGAAAAAAAATCAGCTTTGGAATTTGGAAACGATAGCATGTTTACCACCTCTCGCTTCCAAAATCCAAAGCAAGTTTGCTACGACAGGGAGTGCGGCACCCGCACTGTCATAGCAAACAGCAGTGTCCCGGGTTTGGGCACCCCGGGACATTGAAGGAGCCGGCCCTGGGGGGTGGCATCCCCAGGGCAATCACTGGCTCCAGGAGGGTGTCCGCACGGCCCCCCTCTCAACATGAGTGAAGTCCCGGGGTATTGGTGGTCCTCTGGGCTGCGGAGACCCCTGTGTGCCCCCCTGTGCCCCTGCTATTAGTTTTTTAAGAAAAATGCCCCCGGGACCTAGCCCTCCCATTGTTTTTTAACAATTTCGGCAGAATTTGTGACACCAGCACAAATTGCGCCAACATGTGTAATAAAAACCCTGGGACCCCCTGAGTAGGCATAGGGAGTCAGGGGTTTCTACCCTGCCCCCTTCTCTTATTTTATATCTTTGTTTCTCTGTTTTCTGCTGACTCACTTATACTGAATCACAAGATGGCTACCAACACTTCCTGGTTTGGTGTGTTGACATCCAAGTAGAATGAATATCGTGGTCGTGGCAGCCAATTAGAATGAAGCTCATGGTCGGGAGGGGTCGCGACTCCACCGCTGCCCTAGATATCAAAACTTTTATTTTTTCAATTTCTCAGCAACTATTGAGCGGATTTACACCATTTAAAAAAAGAACGCTTTTTGATCCAAGCACTACCTTTTTGCCAAATCTGGGGTAATTCTGTTCAGCAGTTTTCGCTGTAGCCTAGCTCAGAGTTTTCAATGGGAAATAGATTTTTTGACTCTTATTTTTAGAATTTCTCAAAAACGACTGGACGGATTTACACCATTTATTAAAAAAAGGCCACTTTATGAACCAAGCTCTACCTTTTTGCCAAATTTGGGGTAATTCCGTTCAGCAGTTCGGGCTATAACCCGTCTCAAAATTTCCTATGGAAATTAACATTGGGAAAACACGTTTTGGGACCCCCTTTTTTCTCAGCCCCTGCATGACGAATCACCCCAAACTTTTAGGATAGGAGCTGACCTGGACAAACTTTTGTTTTGGAGAATTTCACGAAGATTCATCAAAAGACGCCAAAGTTATTAGCAAATCAAAAAATGCTTTTCCTACGAAAACTAGGTTCTAACTATAGCGACCGCCAGTAGGATATATATATATATATATATATATATATATATATATATATATATATATATATATATATATATATATATATGTATATATATATATATGTATATATATATATATATATATATATATATATATATATATATATATATATATATATATCCAGCATGTGTCTCCTAAAAAAAAAGACGAGGAACCCAAAGGAGACGTTTGTAGAGACTTTATTGGGCAAAAGAATCCTCCGGTGGCGGCGAATGCATTTCGGACTGTGCCTTCATCAGCGCCCAGCACCGGCTAAGTATGTCTATCAGGTTAGTCTTTCTTTGCTGTAATTTTAATGATGTAGGCTGAACCGCTCCTCCCCCGCTGGTGAATGCAGAACACCTGCTGTAGTCCAATTTACTCTTGAGACTTCAGCACCCACAATGCCGTGTTGCAGCTCAGCAGGTAGGTGGAAAATAGCGGGATTGGGTTTATAGTTCTTTCCTGCTGTTCCCCGATTTCAGCAGACATGATAGCACACCCTAGTGAAGCCTTGCACAATGAGTCCCTTCTCCGGTCCCCTTCAACTGCCACTCGCCAAGGAGCCGGGATTCCGGTAAGCAGGGGCTCAGCGCGAATAGCAAATCACCCAGGAGAGGTGGAGTACCTCTGACTACTTGCTTCCTCCAAGCTCCAAAGACGGGGGCCAGACTTGTCCGTATCCGGACCAAAAGAGATGCCGTGAAGCGTTGCCACTACTGGTCTGGTCCCAAAAGATGTGGCAGGAGTATCCTCAAGTGCGCTACTGGCGAGCGCAGATATGTCCAGCATGTATCTCCTAAAAAAAGAGACGAGGAACCCAAAGGGGACGTTTGAAGAGACTTTATTGGGCAAAAGAATCCTCCGGTGGCGGCGAATGCATTTCGGACTGTGCCTTCATCAGCGCCCAGCTATATATAAATATATATATACGCCAAAGCCGTCACACACTCTAACCAGGACAGCAATCACGGACACAAGATCTGTTGCAGTAAACCTCCGTTTTATTTCCCTCGGGTCTAATGGCAAGTGCTAAGTGAAAACGGAGGTTTACTGCAGCAGATCTTGTGTCTGTGATTGCTGTCCTGGTTGGAGTGTGTGACGGCTTTGGTGTATTTTTTTGAGGCTGCCTGCCTCATCACAGACCGCCGGCATGAGTGGCTGGGGAAAGGCACGGTGAGCAATTGCTCACAACTTTGACTTATATATATATATATATATATATATATATATATATATATATATATATATATATATATATATATATATATATATATATATATATATATTGTTCCACAATTCCAGTCTTCTTGTACCAGAAAAAACGGCCAGCACTCGGGTGAGATGTTATTCTTTTTATTTTGTTCCCGAACCCCCTACACCCCCGACAGACGCGTTTCGCTCAAGGCTTCGTCAGTGTCGTTTTGTGAACAGACATTTACGCCATTTTTAAACAGTCCGCCTTGGCTGGTAATAGACACAAAAGATGGTGCATAGTTTATCTACATGGCGGCCATTACTGAGTGTGCTTTTACTCATATTTTTCTTCCTGTTCCAAAATGGCGACAAATAAAGTGCATCGTGCAAAAATAGAAAAAGTGTGTTCGACATTTGACTGTGGTAATTGTTAAGACTACCATATATACATTTATCATCTGAAATGTTAGATACCGTTGAACTTCATTATTTACATTTTAGTGTACATTATTTACAGTGGCTATGTGGGGGTGTATCCCCAATCTCACTGTCATCATGGATAAGTGCAGAACCGATATTTACAAGAAATTCATCATCGCTTTTGTCCCATATTTACAAGCATTTCATTACTTCAAGGTTAAACAATCATTATGTTGCTCCTGCGTATTGACTCTTGTAGGAGTATTAAGTGTTGTTGGACAAAGCTAATTTCTCCCTTATACGGCCCTGTATGGGCTATAGGTTTCCCACAGTTATCCTTCTCGTTCTCATGTTCTAGGTACCTATTAACATTTCCAGTTTCTCACAACATGTGCTGTAGTCTAGGCATTCAACAAGTTCTATAGACTCGATTCTTAATTTCTCTTGTTAAGGTAGTTAGATGTTCCACCTCACGTACCCGTCCTACCACTAGCATATTCTGTCAGGTTTCTATCACAGGTGCACCCACATCTCGGCATCATTATTAAGACCCCAAGGTGTCATGGTCTTAAGATCTAGGATGTACTTAGATTCCATTACTCTGAGGGCCTTTTCCCTATTTCCCCCTCTTTCAGATTTCGGAACCTGATCTATACAGTAGTACATCAGAAGGTCCCTATTGCTTTGGTGTCGTTCCGCAAAGTGCCGGGCTATTGGATAGTTCTTATCTTGGTTCACAATAGCCCTCATATGTTCCAGGACCCTCATCTTTGCCGGTTTAATGGTGCTCCCTATGTACCTTTTTTCACACGGACATACCAAACAGTAGACCGTGTATTCCTAGTTGCAATTCAGGTGTTTCAAGATCTTTCTATTCGGTCTATTTTCCCCTGATCTACCTGGGTACTCTTTCACCTTTTTACTGAACTTGCATGCCTTGCAACGCAAACAGGGATAGAAGCCCACCACTTGGCTCACCGGTTTAGTTGTTGTCTCAGGGGAGTAGTGGCTATGAACCAAATAGTCCGACAGGGACTGGCACTTTCTGTAGGTTACTAATGGTTTATCTTGTAACGCATGTTTTAAGATGTTGTCGGTCTGCAGAATGTGCCAGTTTCTCCTGAAGGACTGGACCAATTCTCCCGACTTACTGTTATAAGTCGTGATCATTCTGACTTGTTCATCACATTTTTCAGACTCTTTTATCACCAGGAGATCCCTCCTGTGGATAGTTTCTGCTTTTGCACTGGCTTGGTCTAGGATATTGCGAGAATATCCCCTCGCCTGGAATCTTCCCCTAGCTTCTACCTGTGCTTTCCTGAAATCCTTGTTTTCAGAGCAGTTCCTCTTGAGTCTTAGAAATTCACCATAGGGTACATTTTTCACTAGGCTCCTAGGGTGATAGCTTTCTGCATGCAGTATAGCATTGCCAGCAGTTGGCTTCCTATATAATCTCGTGTGGAGATGATCCCCTTCCACAAATACCTCTAGGTCTAGATAGAATACACTTTGGTTGCTGATGACACTGGTGAATTTCAAATTCTTGTTGTTAATGTTAAGAGTTGACACATACTCCTCAGCCGAGGTTCTGTCCCCCCTCCAAACTATGAACAAATCGTCAATATAACGAGTCCACATAAGTATGTTCTGGTTCCATTTTTCATTTTCACCTCCCCAGGCCTCGTGCTTCTCCCACCAGCCCACGAAGAGATTTGCGTAGCTAGGGGAGAAGCACGATCCCATGGAGGTCCCTCTTATTTGTTTATATATCCGGCCTGCAAACAAAAAGAAATTATTGAACAGACAGAATCTTATCATGTTGAGGAGCATGTTACTGTGTGTCTGGAACTTAGGATGTTTCTGTTCTAAAAACCATTTGATAGCACACAGTCCCTGTTCGTGAGCTATACAAGTGTATAGATTCACCACATCCATGGTTATTAATAACATGTCCTCTCCCCACGTGATGTTGTCCATGATTCGTAAAAAATCCTGTGTGTCTCTTACATAGGACGGCAAGTCCTTCACAATTGGTGCTAAAAAGATGTCAATAAAGCGTGAGGTATTCTCCAAAAGGCTACCAATTGCCGACACAATCGGTCTCCCTGGTGGTCTTTTGGTGTTTTTGTGGATTTTGGGCAAGTGGTAGAAGGTGGGCAACATGGGCGCGTCACAGTACAGGAATGTAAATTCATCATGGCTAATCATGCCTTCTTCCTTCCATTGTTTCAGTAGATTTTCATATGCAATGGTGCTCTTGACAAATTCCTCTCGCTTGACTGTGACGTAGCAGTCCTTATCTTTCAGTTGCCTGTGGGCCTCCTGTTCATAGTGTTCTTTGTTAAAGATGACGATATTTCCGCCCTTGTCGGAGGGCTTGATCTCGATAGTCTTGTCGTCTCTTAAAGATTTGATGGCTGCCCACTCTTTTCTTGTGATGTTAGACTCCTTCATGTTCATTTTCCTGCTTGCCATCCTTTCCAAATCCGTTGTTACAGCTTCATTAAAAACATCTATAGCATCATGTGGCGTATTTGGCAGTTTTCTTGATTTAACTTTCAGATGGCTAGGATCTCTTACTTGTTGTCCGGAAGCACCTGGTTCATCATTGTCTCCTTGTCCTCCCTCCTGTAAGTCTTGAGTTGGTGTGAGTAAGATTTCCAGGAGATCTTCATTTTCTGTTGCATTTGATGTTGTTGCATGAGCCGTGGTGGCTCTATCCGGATTTAACAAAAAGATTTTCTTGAACTTTAGCTTCCTGACATACTTAAACAAGTCAATTTTGGCGTCTACCAGGTTAAACTTGCTTGTTGGACAGAAGCTTAGGCCTTTTTTCAGTATGCTTATCTCATCCGTTGTTAATGTTCTCCTAGATAGATTTATAACATTGTTTTCTTCCTCGGTACCAGTTACATTTTGCGGTTGGACGCACTCCGTGTCAGCATCGGGGTAGTTACATTTTGTGAGTTTCCCCTTGTGCCTCTTCCCCCGCCTCGTCCTCCTCTTTGTTTTTGTTGCGGAGGATGTTTTCTCTGCTGTGGTCTCTGGCGGGTCTCTTTCATCACATGGTACTCGTCGAAAAAAGGCTCTTCCCCCTCTCCGTTTTTTGATGCTGGGGCACCATTTTGTTCCCCATCCGAGGTCTCCACTTCTGATTCCTCTGTATCTAAGCCTGTTGCCTGGGTCGTCGCTTGTGCCAATCTTTTCCGTGTGGCGTCAAATTTACGCGCAAACGTGAGAATCCTGCCAGATGCATAGTCCTGCTCATCTCGCTGAAATTTTGTTTGCTTCCTCTTTCGTATCCCCATTTCGTAGTCCTTGATTCTTTTACTCATTGCCTCACGCAGATCATCACAGGCTTTTGTGTCTCTCTCTTTTGCAATATCTGCCTCTAGGTCTGCAATTTCTTTCAAGCACTTTTCACGGTCACTCCATGCGTACTTTACAAGGAGTCTAACCATCCCCTTCGAGGACTCCGCCGTATACTCTGCCCAATCCTTCAGGAGGGCAGGGTCCGGGTTCTCATAAGATGGGATCGTGTAAATGCGCAAACCTCTTGGCACTCTATTGCACTCCAAGTATTTTTCCAGGGAGGTGGCTTCCCACCATTTCCTCACTTCTCTTTCTTTTAGTCTTTCTAGTTTTACAAAAAGACTCTTGAGGTTGGTGGTGCCTTCCGTTGGGACATTTTTTTCTTTACTTGCCCCCGGTTTTCCTTTCCCCGGCATGAACATCACGTTCGCCGCCGCCTCCCTCTCGCCTGTGAAAAAAAAAAAAATATATATATATATATATATATATATATATATATATATATATATATATATATATGTATATATATATATATATTCACTGAAAAACCACAGACGTTATATTTAAAAAAAACTTTGAAATTCACTGAAAAAAGCATAGGTTTCAGGGACGTTATAGTTAGAACGTAGCTTTTAAAAACCATAGAATTTCACGAAAAAAAACATAGGTTTCAGGGACGTTGTAGGTAGTGGGACATTTTACTCATGCAAAACCAGAGAAATTCTGGCGTTATAGTTAGTTCAGCTAACTATAACTCACGCCCCCGCAATGCCCTGCTGATGACGTCACATATTACATCATTCATGACATGGCCAGTGACATCACTGATTAAATCACTGATGACAAATTAAATAACATCACTGATGACATAATTGATTACATCATCCATGTGACAATCTGATGCACCTTCTCACACCCTAATATAACCTTTGATACACCTCTCCAAAATACAGAATACCATTTTAGAAACCATAGACACACCAATACCAGTAACTACATATCTAGTCACTGGTTCTTAGGTCTACATATACATCCACTCATTCACCCATACAATCACTCATCCATGCAGTCACTCATCAATACAACACTATCATATGTACTCATACACCTACACAGCCACTCACACACTAGCACTCATCCAGAGTTACTCACACACCTAGTCAGTCATGCAAAGAATCAATCACACTTCCATTTACTGACCTATATAGTTATACACACAACACATCACTTATTCAAACAAAATGAAATACATAATAACTCTCCTATACAATCACTGATACAAGTGCACACTCATCTATACAGCCACTCTCACAACCACTGACTTTCACGTATAGTCATTTATATACACCAACTCTCACATGCACTGCCTTTAACATATGTAGGGACTTGGACATGTACCATTGAGACATCCATTCACTCACTAGCATACCCATACACACACTCACCCACCCGTATAGATGTTTCAACATGAACTCTTGAACCCATACACCCAATCAATCAACCATTCAAACATGTATGCACAGATTCACACACCTCCCACGCACCCACACACACACACTCAGGCACCCATACAAATACTCTGGCAACCAATCAATAACCCATATAGACACTCATGTAGCTACTCACCAACCGATACAGCAGCTTATACAACAGCAGACAGACTGATACACACATTCACACAGTTTAGTCACTAACCCATGCATTCAGTAAGACACTTGTAATAACTCACTTAAACAGTCAGTCACACACCTAGTAAATCCTCCATCCAGACACGTATACACCCACTCATTATTCAGTACACCTTGGTATATATATATAATACATATTTAAAGTTTAAAGAAAAACACAATCACTGGATGATGTCATCAGTGATGTCATTTGATGTCATCATAGATTTCAGGGGCGTTACAGTTAGTTGGACATTTCACTCATACAAAACCATTGAAATTCCCCCATTATAGTTAGTTCAGCTAACTATAAATTGCGCACCCGCAATGCACTGCTGAGGACGTCACAGATTACATCACTCATGACATGGTCAGTGACATCACTCATGACATTCCCCTTCGGGGAAATAAAATTCCAAAAATGGTGAGGCCTAGCCCTCCCGATCCAGAGGCCAGCCCTCCCATTACCCAAGCCAGCCATCCCATCTCAGGTCCAGCTCTCCCACTGCCCAAGTATGCCCTGCCGTCACAGGTCCAGCCCTCCCACTACCCAAGCCAGCCCTCCCCGTCCCAGGTTCAGCCCTCTCACAGCCCAAGCCCGGCCTCCCTATCCCAAGCCCAGCCCTCCCACTGCCCAAACCAGCACTTCCCATCCAAAGCCCACCCCTTTCAGAGATTGAACCTGCCTCCCTCTGCCCACCCATACCCCCCCTGAGCGGTACCTGGTGTGCCCTTTGGTGCCCCCATCTTTGGGAGGTTTCTCTGACATTGATCTGTGTGGAAAGTTCTGTGGTACACCAGAGGTGTCTGCAATTTGGACTTTCCAATGGCCTTCTTGCTTGAAACTTTTTAATCTGTTCAACTAAAAAGGAAAGATATATTTTCATACAAAACCTTTTCCGTCCCCTTGCTAATGATGCAGACAATTGCATGTGTGGCTCACTGGTTAGAGCAGGCAGACCCTGAAGCAGAGGTCAGACCCGGGACCAGGGTTCAATTCCCGACGCGGCAGGGTCTTGAGCTCAAATGTCCATGGACTCGATAATTCTCGCTTCGGTGCCTGACCTAATCATGGGTTCACACTCTGCAACTCTGGGCATTAAGCTTGCTTAATCTCCACAACGGCCCCCCCGCGGCGGGATGCCTGGCTTTCACCTTGGGGATGCCCTGTAGGGGCTATCTCACAGGGAAAAGCCAGGACGGGTTCCCAAGGCAAGCGCGGAGATACCCCTTCGGGGGTCGATTCAGGCGCTATATAAGAAACATAATAATGCCCTGTTACAGTACAGTATTGCCGCTGTCACCATAGCATGGCATGGATTTGCAGTGGCAGGTGTACCCAGATCTTGGAGCAGGTAATGGGTTTGCAGAATCAGAGGGTCAATGTGGATTTGATGCCTAACTGTGATAGGTTACTATTGATTGAGCTATACATTGCCTTGGGTGGGGTCTGCTATGTTACGCATGGCATCTTTGCTTCCACTATATAGACATGGACAATTTTGGTTTACTGTCTGACTTCTGGGGTGGACAGGGTGTTTCATATATGCACTATAAGTTGTTTTTGAAGCATACATGGGTAGGTGTGCTGTTGTATTGTTTTTTTTTCATTTAATCTTTATTTCGGTCAATTGCAACCATAAAAGATACAATTTAAAAAAAACACAACATTTCATTTTTGTTACAATTTCTCCTTTCCGTAAAATCAAAAGAGGTGCGACGCAAAGAGAAAAAAGGTGGCAGATACGATTGTGCATTTTTATACTCAGCCTCTACACGCCATAAAACCTATCTAATTCATAAATACATTTTTTTAAAGATTCTAAAAAGCTTGGCATCCTTAAAAAACTTAAAATCATACACAGTTTTTCACAGTAAGCGATTGTTGAGTCTCGCATGGATTTTACCCCAATTGGAAATTGCAAATGCATTTCTTTTCAGCTTGTTATTATAAACCAGGACAAATAGGTTTTCCCTAAAACTTTAGGCCCTTCTCTTCCTTATCAAGAATACATTGAATAGGAACCTACTTACAGAAAAAACTATGGGGCATATTATGAAGGGATTTATCTCTGCTTTTTTGGCTTTAAAAGCCAAGAAAGCGGAGATAAAATTATCTCCCTATCAGCAACAGGGTGCTAACACGCAAATGTGCATGTTAGCACCCTTTTTCTCTACTCTTCCCCTTGCATCTCTAATGAGATGCAAAGGGGGCGTTCCAGAGAAAAATAATAGGAGAAATGTTGTTAAGCAACATTTCTCCTATTAACAAGGATATCGCTAACCCTGTTAGTGATAAAAAAAACAGCACTAACCGTGGTTAGCGCTCCTTTTTTTACACCTGGTATTTTCCTGACTTAGCCATGATATCCTATGGAAGGTGGATTTCATGGCTAAGTTTGTGAGCCCCTATCATCAAGCTAACGCCAAACTTCGAGAGATTATTGTTGGTTTTCCAGCGATAATCTCTCATTTGGCAGTTAGCGTGAGGATATTTATCACTTCTGAGATAAACGTTGCTAATAGCAAGTTATCTCAGCGATAATTTCCGGCGATACTTAGCGATAAAAAAATTGTTGTGATGTGTGTTTTTGTGTATAAGAATTGTTTGCATTTTTAATATATGTGTTAAAATTGGAGTAGGTTTTTTTTATTTGAATGTTGCGCTTTTAGTTTCCTAGCGGGTTGTGAGTTTATAGAGGAATAGGGTGGAAAGTAATTTACTTATATTACAGTTATTAATGTATTTTTATTTGAATTTTTCGTTATTAGATTCCTAGTGGGTTGTGGGTTTATACGGGAATAGGGTGGTAAGTAATTTAATTATATTAATTGTATAGATTAATTTTTATTTATTAATATTTATTAATTTAATGTATTAATATTTGTTTACTTGAGCTGTTATAGTGCTAAATGTGTAAAGTAAATTATTATTAAGTAATTATTAATTGGTTGTTAATAAAATGTAATTAATTGGTAATTAATTAAGGTAATTGTGTAAATAATTTCAGGTGTGTTGTGGTGTTTATAGGTGTAAAGTGTGGGAAGTAATTTATGAATTATAAATTGGTTAATTAATTGTAATTAATTTATTGGTTATTATTTTGGAAATCATGTAATTAATTTGAGGTGTGTGTTGTGGTTTTTATAGGTGTAAAGGGTGGGAAGTAATTTACTTTGAATTGATAAATTAATAATTGGGTGTTAATTTGAATTAACTAATTGGTAATTAAATATCGTAATTGTGTCATTAATGTTAGGTGTGTGTTGTGGTGTTTATAGGTTTAAATGGTGGTAACATATAGTTGTTAATTAATGTTAATTATTTGAAATGTATTTTGTGTAGTTGTTTATTTTTGTGTGTGTTATTTTTACTTGTAAAGGGGTAAAGGGTAGGTATTAAATTACATTTAATTATTTAATTATTAGTTGTTAAAAGTAGTAGTTTTACATTGTAAAATAAGTTTTAATTGGGTTTTATTATTTCATAGTTTAATTTAGGAGTATGTTGTGGATATTACAGTGTTAAAGTTTATGTAGTTAATTAATGTTTGTTTTCATTAGTAATATTTCTAATTGATTGTTAATCATATTAATTATGCAAATAAATGTAATATAAAATGATGAATTGTTTTGTTATAGGTGTTTTGTTATAGGGTAGGAAATAAAAGAAATACATTTATGTTTGAAATTATTTTTTGGTTTGTAAATATTTCCTACTATAAGAATTATTTTTTGAAAATAGTTTTTTTCATATAATATTTCTAGTTTTTTGTTATATGTAATTATTATTTAATATGTGTTCTTTTTATATGTTTAATATCTTGTATATTTATTTTTTGAATTTTGTTTGAGTGTGATTAGTAAAAAAACATTCTCTGCTATCCAATACTTTCCCTACTGTTGCATTCACTGGAGTGGGAAGGGTAATTTTTACATCTCCGCTATCCAATACATATTCTACTGTTGCTCTCACTGGATTTAAAATAGTAATTTTTACCCCTCAGCTATCCAGCTCTTTCCCTACTGTTTCACTCACTGTAGTGGGAATAGTAATATTTTACCTCTCTGCTATCCAATACTCATTCTACTGTTGAACCCAGTGGAGTGGGAATAGTAATTTTTACCCCTCAATCAATCAATCAATCAATCAAGGGATGTTTTTTTTAAACAATTCTTTATTGATAATTTTTTGATCATTCTTTCCCACCCATCCCACCCAATTATAAAAACAACCCCACGCAAACAGGCAATGAATGTAAACAGAAATATTTTAACTAAGGCGTTATGCAAACAATTAGCGAGACACACAACGGATAAGTGCAAATCCATACAAAGAAAATCCTTTCATATACAAGCAATTAATCAGCATTACGAGTCTGATCTCTCGATCCATTGTGTAACGGGAAACCATATTTCTAACCCTTTTTTTTCTTTTTAAGGCCCTTATGTTTGTATATGGCTGTTTCCAAGCTATAGGTAGCAAGGAATCGTGCCCACCATTGCTGGAATGTAGGCGGGTACGAGTCCAACCATGCAGATGTTAAGCAGATTCTAAGTACCGCCATTGAGATAAACAGTAAGCCCTGCATGTTGGCGGATCTAACGTTCCTATCTACCCCCAGTATTATTTCAGCAGTGGTGATCTCAATATTACTCTCAAATATTCTTGACAGAAACGTTGATATATCTTGTCTGATAGTATTTAGGGTTTGACATGTATCTAACATGTGTACCAGATCTGCTTCGGGCTTCGCACATCGAGGACATAATGTGCCTTTACCGGTACTCCATTTGGATATTCTAGCTGGTGTATAATAAAGTTGAAAAAACGTCTTGTAAAATTGGGCTTGAAGTTTGGTTGACATTAATAAGCAATTTGAGATTTCTAGAGCTTTTCGCGTAAGAGGTTCTGTTAATTCTAATTTGTTTTGCCAATGACGGATATGCTTGTCTAAATCATCTGGGAGACTTACAACTAAGTCTTTATAAATTTCACCAATTGTAACACTATTAGTGCGCACCACTGTTTCGATTGCTGGAATTTTATTCAGGGCCCTACTGCCACCCCCCTTTTTAGCAATAAAATCCCAAACTTGCAAATATTTAAAAAAGTCACGCGATTGTAGCCCAAATTTAGTTTTTAGGGATTCGAATGAGCGGAAGCCCGTACTGTCATATAATGAGCCAATCTGTGTGATTCCCGATCTTACCCATCGTGTCATACAATAATCTGTAAAGATCTCAGGGAGATTGGAATTTCTAACTAGGGTGGTATAGTGGGAGAACCTACCTAGCCCCAAGAGTTTTCGCACATTGTTCCAAACAATATAAAAACCTTTAAGTGTTTTAAAACGGACCTTTTTGAAATGACAGTCATATGTTAACCTCCACAAATGATCACTTGTCTCTTTGCCTAGAATGAGTTCTTGTGGGGTTGGGACTAACATATCTATATTGGGCTCTTGCCTGGGGGTTAAGAGAGCTCTACTGTATTTAAGGATGGTTGCCCACCAATAGATTTTAAAGTTGGGAAGCACCAGACCCCCTCTTTCCCTTGGTAGGATAATATATTTTTGAGCTCTACGTGTTCTTCCATATCCCCAGATAACATGAGAGAATATATTATCCATATCTTTAAATATTGATGGGTCGAAATTTAAACAGATGGTCCGAAAAAAGTACAGGAATTTCGGAAAGAATAACATTTTAATAAGATTACATCTTCCTATGATAGATAAATATACGTTATGCAGGCTGTTTAAACTTTTCTCAGTCTTTTTCAGAAGTGGGTTCAAATTGAGACTTACTAAATTGTTTATATTAGAGGTGATATTGACACCAAGATATAGTGCATTCTCTACCACCCTGTCGTTGGAAAAATTGATTTGACTATTGGTTACAATCTGGGTTGTGGTTTCGTTCAATTTATACCCTGATATATCGCCAAACTTTTTCGCTTCTTCTTCAATTTGTTTTAGTGTTTCCTCTGGATCGGCAGTAACTATTGCGATGTCATCTGCAAAAGCCAAGGTCTTTGTTTCACATTGGCTGTTTTCCTGGGTTGTATTAAGTGGTTTGATTCTAGCCTTGAAATAAATGGATCAATAAAGATGGCAAATAATAATGGGGAGCAGGGACAGCCCTGCCTCGTACCTCTAGTCACGTTGATGGCATCTGATAAATCCCCATCAACCATTACCACTGCCTTGGGAGTGGTATACATCGCCTGAACAGCTTTAATAAACTGGTCGCCAATCCCACTTTTCGACATGGCTGTCCATAGATACTGCCAGGAGACCCTATCGAATGCTTTTTCGGCATCTAGCAATATCAAGGCCATAGGGTCTCCTGCCACTTCAGCCATGTCGAAAAGCGTGATCACCCTCTGAATATGATCTGTGGTTGATCTCCCTGGGACAAATCCATGTTGTCTAATGGATACAATTTTAAGGATTAAAGGTGACAATCTACAGGCTAATAATTTAGAGTATATTTTGGAATCGTTGTTGATTAATGTGATTGGTCGATATGCACCAAGTTCCGTAGGATCCTTATTTTTGTTGGCAAAGACAGTAATTTTCGCCCTGGCCCAGGATGCCGGAGGGCGTCCACCTTGAAAGATATGAATCATTAAGTTAGTAAGAATATCTTTCAGTTTGTTACTAAATCTGGCATAGAATTCGGTAGGGATTCCATCAAGGCCTGTTGCTTTACCCGACGGAAGACTATTTATTGAGAGTAGAATTTCTATCCAATCCGGAGTAACCGAGAGAATATCTTGATCCGATTGAGATAAACGGGGGCGTGTAGTCAATTCTAGATATTCATCACCTGGCTATTACCTATCTCAGTATAGAGATCCGAGTAATACCGCTTAAAAGCTTCTCTGATTTCTTTGGGATCATGAGTTAATCCATGGACAGGATGTCTAATTGCTTTAATCATATTTTCTGAGTTCTGTTGTCTAATACGAATAGCTAATTGATGACCCACCCGCTCACTCAGTTCGTAGGTTTTTTTCCCTGTTCACTACAGCTTTACTGATTGCTTTGGTCAATCAAGGGATTTGTAAAGCGCACTACATACCCGTGAGGGTCTCAAGGTGCTGTGGGGGGGAGCTGCTACTGCTCGAAGAGCCAGGTCTTGAGGAGTCTTCTGAAGATCAGCAGGTCTTGGGTCTGTCAAAGGTTGCTGGGGAGGGTGTTCCAGGTCTTGTCGGCGAGGTGGGAGAAGGATCTGCCGCCTCCGGTCGTTTTCCGGATGCGTGGGACCGTTGCAAGGGCGAGGCTGGCTGTGCGGAGGCTGCGGGTGGGGGTGTAGAAGCTGAGTCGTCGGTTAAGGTATGCTGGTCCGGCGTTGTGTAGGGCTTTGTGTGTGTGGATGAGGAGTTTGAAGGTAATCCTCTTGTTGATGGGGAGCCAGTGTAGGTGTCTCAGGTGGGGGGTGATGTGGCTGCGTCGGGGAATGTCAAGGACCAGTCGTGCCGAGGCGTTCTGGATGCGTTGCAGCCGTCTTAGGAGCTTGGTTGTTGTTCCTGCGTAGAGGGCGTTTCCATAGTCCAGCCTTCTGGTGACGAGGGCCTGGGTGATGGTTTTTCTCATTTCGGAGGGGATCCACTTGAAGATCCTGCGGAGCATTCAAAGTGTGTTGAAGCAGGATGCGGAGACGGCGTTGACCTGCTTGGTCATGAAGAGGGTGGAGTCGAGGATGACCCCCAGGTTGCGTGCGTGATTGGTGGGTGCTGGTGCTGTTCCCAGCAAGGTAGGCCACCAGGAGTTGTCCCAGGCTGAAGGGGTGGAGCCGAGGATGAGGACCTCCGTCTTGTCAGAATTCAGCTTCAGCCTACTGTCCTTCATCCATTCGGCTACGGCCTTCATTCCCCTGTGGAGGTTGGCTTTGGCGGTGAGAGGGTCTTCGGTGAGGGAGATGATCAGCTGGGTGTCATCGGCATAGGAGATGATGTTGAGGCTGTGCTGGCGGGCGACGTGGGGGAGTGGAGCCATGTAGATATTGAACAGTGCTGGGCTGAGGGAGGGTCCTTGCAGTGCCCGGCAGACGATCTCGGTGGTCTTGGAGCGTAAGGGTGGGAGGCGGACGCTCTGGGTTCTGCCTGAGAGGAAGGATGTTGTCCAGGCCAGAGCCTCCTCTTGGATTCCGGCATCGTGGAGTCGCGCTGTTAGGGTGCGGTGGCAGACCGTGTCCAAGGCGGCTGAGAGGTCCAGGAGGATGATGGCAGCTGTTTCTTCTTTGTCCATTAGGGTCCTGATGTCGTCGGTGGCGGCGATGAGGGCAGTTTCGGTGCTGTGGTTGCTCCGGAAGCCGGACTGGGATGGGTCCAGGAAGTTGTTGTCTTCGAGGTATCAGGTCAGTTGTATGTTGATGATTTTCTCTATGACTTTCGCCCGGAACGGGAGCAGCGAGATGTGCCGGAAGTTCTTGAGGTCCATGGGGTCCGCCTTGGGTTTCTTCAGTAAGGCGTTGATCTCTGCGTGGTAGTTGCTGTCTCGAAAGAGATGTTGATCGTTTGCCGGAGATGGGGGGCGATGGCTGTGCTGGCTTTGTTGAAGATGTGGTGTGGGCATGGGTCAGACGGGGATCCGGAGTGGATGGAGTTCATGGTCTTGATGGTGTCTTTGTCGTTGACGTTGGACCAGGTGCTCAGGTGGCTGGTGCGCCTGGTGGTCGTGGGTGTGGTGGGCTTGGCGGTGAATGTGGGGGTCATGGCGTTGAAGCTGTTGTGGATGTCAGCGATCTTGCGGTGGTAGAAGTTGGCCAGCGAGTCGCACAGGTCCTGAGAGGGGGGAATGTCGTTGGGGTTGGAGAGTTCTTTCACGATGTTGAAGAGCTCTTTCCTGTTGTGTGCATTGTTGTCTAGGTGGCCCTTGAAGGCGGTCCTCTTGGCAGTCCTGATGAGCTGGTGGTGTCTGCGGATGGCGTTCTTGTGGGTCATGTAGCTGTTTGGTGTATGTTTGCGAAGCCAGTTCTTTTCCAGTTTTCGACAGGTGTGTTTGGAGGCCTGGAGGTCTTCGGTGATCCTGGAAGCTTTCTTGCTGGAGTGTTTGGCGGCGGGGGTCCTTAGTGGAGCGAGGGTGTCGGCGCAGTCGTTGATCCACTGTTTGAGGTTGTGGGCGGCGGTGTCGGTGGGGTCAGGGGGTGGTCTCAGGGCGAGGGTGGTGGTCAGTTGGTCTTCAGTGACCTTGCCCCAGCATCGGCGTGGTATCTGTTGGGTGCGGTGGTGCATGGTGGGTTTCCTGAAGGTGAAGTGGACAAATCTGTGGTCGGTCCACTGGGGTTCAGTGGTGTGGTTGAAGAAGACGCAGAGACTTGCGGAGAAGATGGGGTCAAGCGTGTGTCCAGCAGCGTGGGTGGGTGTTGCTATGAGCTGTCTGAGTCCGAAGTTGGCGAGGTTGTCGATTAGGGCGCTATCCAACACTTTCCCTACTGTTGCTCTTGCTGCAGTGGGAATAGTAATTATTACCCCTCCGCTATCCAACACTTTGCCTACTGTTGCACTTACTGGAATGGGAATAGTAATTTTTTCCCCTCAGCTATCCAACACTTTCCCTACTGTTGCACTCACTGGAGTGGGAATAGTAATTATTACATCTTCGCTATCCAACACTTTTCCTACTGTTGCACTCACTGGAGTTGGAATAGTAAATTTAAATATTTTGCTATCCAAAACTTTCTCTATGTTGCACTTATTGTATTGGGCAGTTTAAGTTTACTTAATTTTTTATAGTTTAATGTTTTAATTTATTCTAGAATTTTTTTATATTTTAAAATATATATATATATTACATTTTTATATAATTTTAAAATAAATTAAAGATACGTTTATTATTTAAAAGTAAATTATGTATATGTATAAATTATTATGTTTGTGCATTTCTTTTTATCAATTTTGTTTGTTATATTTTGTAAAAATGTATATTAAATGTAATTTATTTTGTTAAAATTAATAATAATATTGAATATATATTATGTTATATATATTTTAATCAATATTTTTAACATCTATGTTTTTTACATATATATTTTTGATTCAATATTTTTGTGCTAACCTGTTTAGGTATAGAAGTCGATATTTTGTATCAATATGTTTTTTTCGATATTTAAAACATTAATACTTTTTATATCGATATTCTCAGTGAACCGGTTGGGAGTCGCCTCAAAGCTTTTTTTTCTGGTCTGGGAGGAGTTTGTTCGGGATCAATGGGTCCTGCTGATTGTCAAGCTGGGCTATCAGATCAAATTTGGGGTTCTACCAGTGGATGTGTCCAGGGCTACCCCTGTTCCCAGATCTCAGGTCAAGTATCTGGCTCTGTTGGACGAGGCTCAGGACCTGGTTTACAAAGGGGCTGTGGTGAGGGTGCCTGTGAGTCAACAGGGTTGGGGTTTTACTCAATCCTGTTTCTGATCCAAAAGCGAAATGGGAACTTCCGTCCTGTTCTGTATCTGAAGGTGGTGAATTTGTGCATCCCCCATCGGTCCTTCAAAATGGTATCGCTGCAAATGATTCTGCCCTTCCTGTCAGTGAAGGATTTCCTGGCTACTCTGGATCTCAGAGGTTTCTACGGTTCTGTGTGGGTATCAATCATTACCAATTCCAGGAATTGCCATTTGGGCTGTCTGCCTTTCCTAGGGTGTTTACTAAAGTTTTACAATACTGGCAGGGGATAGTGGTGGAGCAAGAGGTCGCACATCACTACAGAAAATAAGTTAATGTGGGTAAACTGTAGGATCAAAAAAATCTGCTCACCAGGAGCTCTTTACACGGACCGGAGTGGAGTGCGGAAGCGGTGTGGTGAACTGAATTGACAGGGGCTTATTACAGCCCAGAGTCAATAACGCTTAAACAAAACTTGTCCATAGCTAGCCGATCGCATTTGATGGACATTTTAAGACTATAACCAGTTTCGCATTGTTACTTACAGGGGCATATTACAGTCCAGAGCTTAAAACGCTGAACCACAACTTGACAGGGCATTTCGTAGCCCATGATAAGTCGATTTTTTGATCCTTTGGCTACCTGCATATTGATTACACAACCTTTGACAAGAACTTCAACTTCAGAAAACTTCTACTACGTGGCCTCCCACATCTCTTTTTTGGGCTGGTCCACTACTTTTGCAGAACTTTGACAGACATCCCACGATACACAAGCAAAATAAGCAAAGATAATTTTACACTCCACGGCACAACTACAACACTACACTTGTGGAGTCACCAGTATTCCTAGAAATCTTGGAGGATTCATTGTTTCTACCCATTAAAGCCTTGAAAAAGTTAAGGATGTAATGAAACACACGTTGGCTGTTATGTTTTCCCATTAGCAGCCTGTTTTTTTCTCCATTAACAAGAATTGGATTATTACCATCATACGGAATAACATTTTATTGTTTAGCACTTATAACCAATGTATGAATACTTTACCTTGAAGACTGTCTAGACCATGTATGCAAAGCATCATTTCAGAAACAATGTATATGTAAAAACACTGTGAACTAGCTGAATAATGTATAAATTATTAAATCTGAGACAATTCCAGTACAACCTAACTATCGGTGTCTCCTGTGATTTGGGCTATCAAAAATGTTTGTTGTATTAGTGCTTTAAATTGAATTAGGAATTAAGCAGTTATTATTATGAGTGCCCGGGTACAATCGTTATATTGTTTATTAAGATGTTGGCACCCTTGGTGGGATTGTGGAAGCTCAGTGGAGAAGCGTGGCTCAGTGGTTAGAGGCGGCAGACCCGGAAGCTGAGATTGACCCTGGACCAGGGTTCGATTCCCCGCTTTGGCGGGTCTTGGGCTCAAAATTCCACGGACTCGACAATTCTCGCTCTGGTGCCTTCTCAACTCAAGGGGTCACACTCTGCAACTCTGGGCAATAGCTTGCTTAATCTCCACTACGGCCCCTCGCGGCGGGATGCCTGGCTTTCACCTTGTGGACACCCTGCCGTGGTTTCTCACAGGGGAATACCAGGACGGGTTCCCTAAGCAAGCGTCGGGACGCTTACGGGCAGCTGTGCGCTTTACAAGTCCAGCACATTTACACATTTACATTTACATTGTTGCATGCTCACGGTATCCAAGTGTTTCCTTACTTCGATGACTGGTTGATATCTTCCTCTTCTTTCCTTAAGGCTCAAGCACATACCAAGGAGGTTAGTCGGCTCCTTTAGCAGTTCGGATAGATTCTAAACTTGGAGAAGTCCCATCTGTGTGCCACCCAGAAACTTCTTTTCATTGGGGGGATCTTCAACATCAAGATGGGGAAGGTTTTCCTGTCAGAACCCCGAAGACTGACTTTAGTGCACAAGCACAGGAAGGTGTTGGTAGCCCAGTCATCCACAGCTCAGCAGTGGTTACGGTTTCAGGGATTGATGTCTGCTATGATAATGATTGTTCCTTGAGCCTGTTTGCTCTTGTACCCCCTGGTGAATCGCGGCACTTGAGTCCAGGGTCTCAGAATTACAAACAGTTGATTCCGGGGGTGTGGATATTGCCAAGGACTTGTCCTGGTGGCTGGAGGATCCGAACCTCTTGCAGGGCTCTCCCATTTTTGTATCAGGAGTGGTTGGTGCAGACAACAGATGCCAGCGAGCTTGGGTGGGGAGTGGTGTTGGCTCAGGAATCTGTGCAAGGAATTTGGTCAGGTCAGCAGGTGGAAATGTCTTCAAATTGGAGAGAATTGAAGGCAGTGCAGTTGTCTTTGACTCATTTTCTTCCTTGGGTCCTGCAGCTAGATGTGCTGGTGCAGACAGACAACACAGTGGTGGTGTGTTAGGTCAACCACCAGGGGAGTGCGAAGGTGGCTTCCTTCAACTTGTTAGCGCATCAGATTTGCCTGTGGGAGAGTTGAACTTGTTGTCCCTGAGAGCATTGCATCTGCCTGGAGTTTTGAACTCGGAGGCAGATCGCCTGAGCAGGTTGTTTCCCTCCCTGTTCGACATGTGCCTGATGCAGGAAGTGTTTGGGGGCCTGATGGAGAGGTTCGGGTCCCGTGGTGGACCTGTTTTGTGTCCCGGAGAATGCCTTGCGGGAAAAGTTTTGTTCTCTGTTTCGGTCAGAGTCGGTTTGGAGGATGGAAGCAATTTCCTTTCGGTGGGAGGGGGGACTGATGTATGCTTTTTGCCCTGATTGCCCTGATTCCGAGGGTCTTGCTGAAAGTCCAGTTGGATCAGGCTGCGGTTGTCCTAGTGGCTCCTGCCTGGTCCCCAAGGCCTTGGTTCCCTCTGTTGTAGAGGTTGGCAGTGGGTCCTTGATGGCAGTTGCCAGTGGTACCTTGTCCGATGTCGTTTCCAACTCTGTCCCTGGATTGTCGTATCTGCTTGCAGCTGGCGGGTTGGCTGTTGAGAGGCTGAACCTGGGGACTTTGGGGTGTTCTCCTACTGTGGCTGAGTTTATCCAGCAGTCCCGGTGCCCTTCGACTCTCAAGTCCTATGCGAGCCATTGGGTGTCTTTTCATGATTGGTGTACAGCTTGGAGTTGGTCTGCTTTGGCGGTGGAAACCGTGAGTATCTTGGATTTCCTGAAGGATGGATTCAACTAGGGTCTGGATACATCCTCCTTGCGGGCTCAGTGGGCGGCTCTGAGGGCCTTTTGGGGTTCGAACTGTGAGCCAGTGGTTCCGTTGGAGTCCTGGTAATTGC
This sequence comes from Lissotriton vulgaris, assembly GCF_964263255.1. Lineage (NCBI taxonomy): Eukaryota > Metazoa > Chordata > Amphibia > Caudata > Salamandridae > Lissotriton > Lissotriton vulgaris. The sequence continues at coordinate 695,904,588 of NC_141700.1, read as the reverse complement.
GTATTTGTTTCCTCCAGAAGCCTATGATTAAATCCTTTGCACCTAGTTGGGATCTTCCATTGGTACTGAGGGCCTTGCAGATGGCTCCCTTTGAGTCTCTGGGTGAGGTGTCTGCGTTTTTTGACGAGCAAGGTGGTGTTTCTTGTTGCTATTTCCTCGGCTCAGAGCCCTTTTGGCGTTTTTTTACGGATCGGGTGGTTTGACGTCCTGATCCTTCCTTTGTGCCCAAGGTCCCTTCCTCCTTTCACTGCTCGGAGGATCTTGTTTTGCCTGTGTTCTGTCCGGATTCTCTTTCAGAGGATGAGGTCCCGCTGCACTGTTTGGACATTAAGCTGGCACTCAAGGTGTACAGGTGCACTTGGTGCATACTAAGCCTTTTCGTAAGGTGGATTTGCTTTTTGTGACCTTTGGACTAGCTGGTCAGTGTCTGAAGCCTTCTGGGGCTACTCTCAGTTGTTGGCTGAGGTGGGTTGTGGGGGCGGCATATGATGCTTGTGGAATCCTGGCCCCTGGGTTGGTGCAGGGCTGATCGAATTGGGTGTGGTTGCTTCCTGGGCTTGTTTTCAGGGGGTATCTATGGCTGAGATCTTACGGGCAGCTACTTGGAGTGCGCCTCACACCTTTATGTCCTAATTTTATTTGGTGGTGGGTGGGACAGGGTTCGCTGGCTTTGGAGATGCTGTGTTGCGTTCTGTTCAGGTGGTGTGACTTTTTGCTGGTGTTAATAAAGTCTGTTTCATGCACTCTGTTGAAGCCGATTCTTGCTTTAGTATCTGTTCATGTGGTAATGACTGTGACGGGAAGGTCTGACGAGGAGGTAATGGCCGGTTCCTTACCAGTAATATTTATTACTCCAAGTCGTAGACCTCCCGTCACAGTACAGGGCCCCATCCCTTCCTCCTTGTTTGGCTTCTTGTGCTTGGGGGTACAGGATGCGCTTTCATGGGTAAAGGGTTATATGCCCCAAGATGTGGGGGTTGCCTGGAGGGTAGGGATGGGCTCGGGAGGTCTTGCTTGGAATTTCTGGGGAGGAACTTTTGCTCATGTGGCAATGACTGTGACGGGGAGGTCTACGACTAATGATTTTTACCGGTAAGTAACTGGTCATTTCAGGGTGCACCAAACGATGTCCCTGGGGACTACTAGATCTGTAATACGAGAGGCGGGTGAGGATCAGAGGCCACACAACCACTGCAGCAGGACTTCTTGCCCACGCTTTAGGCCCGCCCTCCCGAGCTGGTTAGGAACAGATTGTTGCCTGCAGTCGTACCCTCTTACAATAATCTCCTCTCCCACAACGGCCTACGTGCAAAGATTGCTAATTATAATAATTTCAAAGGTCAAACAGGAACATTGTGGAAAATTATAAGAAAATAAAATTAAAATGAAAACACAAGAACAGTGGTTTTTACCTTAACAAACACGAGACACACAAACCTGCCTGGTGTCACGGCGTACCGGCGCTTTTCACCAGCATGGGCCGTGACACAGGCCCCTTCCCAGAGGGGCGCACAGGGGAACCCGGTGAACGGAGTTCATCATCCTGCGCGCGCACTTTGGTGAGCGTGAAACTCCGAGTCCCGCTGAGAGCACGCGCTCATTTCCGGCTTGAAGGTTCCCACGCGGAAGCCATGGAGGGTTTCACAACCTCCACCCAAGGAAGGAGGTTGCGGTAACCTTTGCTCTGTTGGAGAGGGCACGCGACGCGCCCACCTGCCACAAAGTCCAGCCACCTTGCAAGGCACCTGTTCCTGCCTCCTGGCACCAGGACCTGTGAATGATTAGGTCTGTTATGTATGCGACGCCACGCCCTGTGGTGTGTCATTCTGCTGATGCCGCTGGCCCTGTTAGAGGCAGAGACGTGACAACTGTGCACCTGGACCCTGAACAGCAGCCCGCTTCGAGGATCGCTTTAAAGTAAGTGCCTCCATGTTTACCCGTTATTTAAAGGCTAACATTACGGCTGGAAATCTTGTGACGAATGCCGGGGTTAGAAAACATTGGCAGTTTGGTGGTTGCAAAGAGTAATAAAGCGTGGCAGACTCCTGTCTCCGGTGTGTATACCTCAAGGAGGGAAGCAGGATTCCTGAAAAGCAGAAATATCAGGGGCTTCCACGTCACCGGTACAACCTGCTTCGCTCCTGGGTTTAATGCTGACAATCCATTCTAATCGGGTGCTTTAGTATAAACTCCTTAATTTAAAGTCAACAAACTTAAACTCCAAAATGTAAAATGAGAGCTAGTAGTGTAACATGGCATCCTCGGGTGTCGTGCCACCATCTGGTGACCCTAGTCACTGAAGAGCCTCGCGAATGTAACTTTAACTTTAAGCACCGCGCTTCCTCGGTGTGACCTCACCTGGAAGAAGAAATCCGATTTTGGTGTGCTAGGGCTGCCATCCTTTCGAGGTCAAATGAAACTCACTTCAGCGTTTCCTGTCAAATAGTGCTTTTCTACTTTGCCAGAGTGTATGTAACTCACCGGAATCTACACAGGTGTGAATTTATAGATGGACAGGGCTGTTTCAGACTTTCATCTTTCAGATGTCAAATATGTTCAATCCTGTGAATTGGGGGCAATATCAACCATGACAGCGCCAAAGGTCATCTAGTTTTGAGCGTGCTACATGAAACGTAAAAACATTATTTTAAGAACTGTTTGTGTGCATTAAAAGGTGAATTAAACGGCAAACATTGTAATCAAAAATAAAACAGCCTAACCTTTTGTACGAATAGAATGTCTCAGGAACAACAATATCTGTCTGTCAGCTCTACCCTTTGTCCATGTGGTTGGGTGGGGCCGAGTCTTTCGAGTGCCAAGTGTTATTGGAAAACTGACCCAGGTAGTGGCGGGTAAGGGAGGGCTACAGAGAGGAGGGGCTCACGGTGCTGTAGATTTTGATTCTCATATTAAAGAACGATATGTACTGTTAAAGTACATTTTTAATTCATCATTTACTTCAAATTTGCAATGTAACTTTATGTATTCTTGTACAAAGGTAGAAACACGGTGAGATAATTTATGAGCACCATCAGGCAAATCTGAGTCTATGGGATAGAAGTATATAATAATTGTCCTGTTCCCATTAGGCCAATGCGTGGTTAACCTGTTGATTTATTGTGTACTTGGAAGGACGCCTTTTTTAAATAAACACATTTTTCCGCTGTAAAATGTAATGCATAGGAGCAGGGGTTGCAAATATGACTCACGGAAATGAATGAATGAATGAATTTATTGACTGTACAAATATTTAAAATCATTACAGTAAAAAAATCGACAAATAGAAAAATAGACTAAAAATGATAAAAAGAACAGTTTATGTTTGATAAATTTGCCGCCCCCCACCGAGCACCCGGTCGATCAGCCAACACCTGAGTGTTATGTCGGAGGAAGTAAACCACAAGACACCGGATAGACTGTTCGGTCTCTTGGACACACCAAGACCCTTTTATTTACATATCAAGACACACCCCTAATTAACTAATTATCATCATTAGGTACATATAGATTAGGTGAAAGCGCGCAATCCCCTTTTAGAAACGCCAGTCGTTTAAGGTGAGTAAAACACACCACATTCCTCCAACAATCCAACAAAAATGGAAAAGAAAAACATATACATCGTAATCATGTGACATAATCCTTCAAACGGGTAGAAGGAACAGGACATGGACGTAACTGATACCTCCTCACACCCCGTCTTTGGATACCAGACTCAGGTAACAGACTTTCCGTAGGGGAGGGCATAGGAAGGGGCTCAAATATCACATCTGAGGGTGACACAGAAACATTTTCATCACTTTGACTAGATGGTACATTATCTGGAAATGAAACATTGGGGGGGGGGGTAATGATCTCAGATCAGTAGATTTGTCATCTGAACATACAGAGTCCATATCAGATGGTAACACTCGTCCATAATCCTGAATCGACACAGGGGCTCGATACAATTTAAAGAAAGATACATTCCGTGAAATATTCACACCACCCCTCATGGAAGTAATTTTTGTCCCATGAACTGATTGCACAACCCAAGGCTCAGGCTCGAAGGGTAAACCAAACTTCCCTTTACCAATACAAGATCACCAACCGCATATGTCCGGGGCTTAGCCCCACGTTGGAATGCCACTTTATCGTTCTTCACTTGCCGATTCTTCAGTTCCGTGGCCACACCCACATAGCTTTCTGGAATCGTCTCCATTCGGGGCACAAAATTATTAATAGGACGATTCATACAGAGGGACATCGGACTGACCTTTGTGGTGGAATGAGGAGTCATCCGATATTCCTTCAGGAACAAAAATATCGCACAATCCAAATCCTGGCGATCCGTAAGGGCAATCCTAATGGCTTTGTTAAGTGTACGCATAAAGCGCTCAACTTCCCTATTAGCCTGAGGCCATAAAGGAGTAACCCTCCGGTAGACAATGCCTCTAGACTGCAAATATGATGAAAAGCCATGAATAGAAAAAGGTGGTCCATCATCAGTTCTTAATTCAGAAATCAAGCAATGAGTCGCCATGATTTTATCAAACAGCGGGATTGTGCAACATGCTGTGGTGTTATCCATTATTTCTACCTCTGGATATTTAGAAAAATCATCAATCACCACCAACATATGCCGGCCATCAGGTAAGCATCCAAAGTCAGGACTAGCCCTCTGCCAAGGGAAAGAAGGAATGTCCTCCGTGATGATAGGAGCCGGTGCATCCCCTCCCCCAGCAGCCTGACGCAGAGCACATCCCAAGACTGCATCCTCCAATAGAGCATCCATTCCAGGGAACCATACTTTTGATCTTAAATGGGATTTGGTCTTCACCACCCCTTGATGAACCACATGAGCCAGATCCACCACTCGCTGTTGGAGACTTGCAGGAATTACCAATCGAGGACCTCTCATGAGACAGCCCTCCGGAGAACAAGCCAATTCACCCTGCACCCGAAACGGAGATGCCAAGGTGGTCCTGGCATCCATCGTACAACACTTATTGGAAGACATCAGTGCATTCCAGTTCCCAGTGCCAAGAACCGACAGGCAAAGTTGAAGGCACCCATCCAAAGCTGTGGAACGCACAATTTCCTCCATAGAAATAGGTAGAGGCCGAGAACGTTCCACCACCAAATGCACATATTCCTCTATTTTATCAGCATCTCGTTTCTCGGCAAGGGTGGCAGGACGAAAATGCCGGGAAAGGTAATCAGTGGGATTCATAACCCCAGGACGGAAAACCACTGTAAAACAATAGTCCTATAACTCCAAAATCCATTTTTCAATACGGGGAGGAGGCTTCGAAGATGAACCCATAAACAAAGGAACAAGGGGCTTATGGTCGGTATAAATAACAAAAGGCTGTCCGTACAAATATAAATGAAAATGACGACATCCCCAATGCACTGCAATAGCTTCTTTTTCAATGTGGGAATATCGCTGTTCAATGGCAGTCAAAGCACGGTTAGCATAAGCCACTGGAGCCAACTCACCATCCATCTGCCGCTGGGAAAGCACAGCCACCAATCCCAATGGACTTGCATCCACAGAGAGCTCAGAGTCCAGTAAAGGATTGAAGTACACTAACGTAGTCGCAGCAGAGAGGGCCTGCTTAGTAGCTTGAAAAGCAGATTCCTGCTCCGGACCCCAGTCCCAGGCAACGTTATTCTTGGTGAGTTCTCGCAAAGGAGCCGTCAAACCTGACAAACCACAAATAAACCGTCCACAATAATTAACCATCCCCATAAAGCTTCTCACACCGGACACATTCACAGGAGCAGAAGCGGAATCAAAGTATCAGGAGACACACCATTTTGTGAAAACGGGTAACCAAAGAAAGAAATCTCACTCCTTAGAAACTCACATTTTCCTTTATGCAGGGTGAGTCCATGGTCTAACAACCTTTGAAACACTTTGGTTAGACGGCTAATATGTCCATCCAATGTCGGGGCATGTACCAAGATGTCATCACTGACATTAATTACGCCATCCAGTCCAGACAAAACCCCACGAATAGTGTCCTAGAACACTTCCGCTGCGCTAGAAATACCAAAGCTCAGGCGCTTATACCGCCGTAAGCCTACATGCGTGGAAAATGTAGTTATTGCTCTGGAAGCGGGGTCAAGCAGCAACTGGTGGTAACCGGCTCTTAGGTCCATTTTCGAAAACCATCGAGACCCACCAACCTCCACCACAATGTCATCAATCGTTGGGGTAAGGTGCCGTTCGCGTTTGATCGCCAAGTTAGGCAAACGCATGTCCACACAAATTCGGACCTCCCTAGGCTGTTTAGGCTTACGGGCAACCACAATAGGAGATACCCATGGAGTTGGGCCCTCCACCTTCTCGATTATATCAGCCTCTTCCAATTTGGCCAACTCAGCCTCCACTTTTGGCCGACGATGAAAAGCCACCCTCTGATGACGTCACGCCACAGGCTGTATTGACTCATCTATGTGCAGTTTAATCATCCGGTCTTTCAGGCCGCCAATACCATCAAACAATGGACAGAACCGGGCCAGGAGGTCATCAACAGTCCCCTGATGGATGGCCAATGCAAAACAACCAGATGCAAGTTCTCAACTGTCTGGCAACTCAGCAGCATGCTCTGACCAGTCCTGGTAACATACACCAACGTGTTCTCAACATGAGAAACATGTGAAATCTCAGCGGAAAAAACACCAGCCAATGGAAGTGGTTCACAAGCTCCAAAGGCAAACACCTTGGTCGATGTTTCATTCAGAACAGGTATTTGGGGCAGTCCCATCATCATAGATTCATCCATCACATTAATACTTGCACCAGTATCAATCAAGGTGGGCACAGAGTGACCATTCACTAGTACACAGCATTTAGGCAAACCTCTCCTCATAACGCCTCCAGGTTGCAATGCATGTAAAATACGGATAGTCTCATTATCATCATCCATATCGCCCTCCATTACATTGGAAGCAGTGGAATACACCTGGGCAGAGGGTGAAGGAACAGACCCTCGGGCAGGAGCAGAACGACATACTTTTGCAAAATGATTCATTTTATGGCAATTGGAACACAGCTTCCCAGCCGCAGGACAAGTCCCTTTATGAGGATATAAACACCCACAACCATAGCAAGTCCGGGGTCGCTCCATTTTGCCTTGAGACATCATCTTAGATCTATCCAACACCCTAGTTGACACGGCGTTTACTGGTTCCATCTTTACCGCTTGAAGGACAGCGTCCATATGGGCAGCCCAAACCTTCGAAAGTTCTTTAGACCTGCCAGGAGTCAACATATCAGCCATAGGCATATTGGGCACTTGCAATATCTCTTCAAGAAGTTTGCTGGAGTAACATCCTTGGGTGAATTGGGTCCTAATCTCATCTGCAGCATCTGGCAAACGACAAGTACTAGCCAAAGTGCGCAGACGAGCAAAGAATATGTCCACAGAGTCGTCAGGTAACTGCCGAGCCTGGCGTAACAGGAACCTCTCAAAATCAGGGTTTTCCAGGGGTTCAAAATGGGCAGTCAGGGCTTGTTTCAAAGTATCATATGTTTGTGGAGTACCTTCCACTACTGATCACCCCAAACGATGAATCGCCGCCCCTCCAAGATGCAGCAACATAGGACGCCTTCGGTCTTCCACCAAATCAATGGCGTCAAAATAGTTCTCCAAGCGGTCCACCCACTCTTTCCAGCGGGCAGCCTGGGCAGACAGTGGACCATCTAATAGGAAATTCTCCACTAGGGGTATAGTCGTCATGATACACCCCAATTAAACGTACCACTGTAACTGTGCTTCTTAACCCGCAAATAATGTGGTCACCAACATATGTATCCTACACAATGGCAACCTGGGTCAGTATAAATGTCAGTAAAATACCAGCAGCAGCAGTATCAGGGCAAATCCAACGGTGTTCCAGCAGTATTGTGCACAGGGTGAACGCCGGCAGCCAATGCACCGCAATACCCTCCTCTCCTGAGAATCAAAAGGCGTTCCTGCCACGAGACGCCTTTTCCGTACCAAAAACCTGGCTGAAAGCGCCCCCACAGCTCTGTAGACAGGACTGGAACAAATAACAGCCAACGCGCTGTCACCGCCGTGAGCCAGCCGGTCAACTGCAGCAGCACGTCACGAAATTCCAGCCACACCCCCAAAACGCAGTCGAAGAACAAGCAGACAGCAGAAAGGATCACCAGTCTGGAAACACTGAAAACCAGCAGAAAAATGGCACGCTAGAAGAAATGGCCTGAAGGAGCACCGTGAGTACACCAACACCGGGTGCACCGCAGGAGAACAGCCGCAAATCCCACCTTCGTCGCCAAACTGTTATGTCGGAGGAAGTAAACCACAAGACACCGGATAGACTGTTCGGTCTCTTGGATACACCAAGACCCTTTTATTTACATATCAAGACACACCCCTAATTAACTAATTATCATCATTAGGTATACATAGATTAGGTGAAAGCGTGCGATCCCTTTTAGAAACACCAGTCGTTTAAGGTGAGTGACACACACCACACTGAGTTTGTAGTCGTAGTCGTGTGCCCCTTGCTCAAGTTTGTGGAGCCACCAATGATCCATAAAAATAATCTACTTAATGAGTGATTAAACCGTTCACCTTGGCACTTCGATAAGAGATTATAAAATAACGCAATCTTAATAAGGCGGATGAAGAGGGGCAAGAGCCTCAGTGCTTGTTGAGGGCCAGACTGCTTTCTTCCGCTGGATTTGCAGTGCTCGTCACCAAAATGTGATTGTATTTGTTAGCAACCTTTAGGGAGATCCTGATCTGATGCGTGATTTTCCCCAGTCTTGCCAGGGTAGTCGTGTTTGTTGTGGAGAAGCAGAAAGCAGACGCTTCACTTCAAGGCTTTATTCCATTAGTGATACAAATCAGGCAGCCACCGGCATTCGTTATTGAGGTTGGGGCAGCAGCATAGGAGATGCAACCAAGATTTCCTCATGAAGGAACACAGTCTACAGTTTGTGGTTTCCCCCCTGTGGGCCCATGCGGGGTTAAAATCGGCAATTCCTAGTGTGATTAATCTCATGAAAAGTATTTTGCTTTGGGCTTGTGGTGTGAGGGCCTCGCTTAGGTAGGGTTGTGCTTTGCCTGCCCTGTAGGAGTTGTTCAGTGGGTCTAAGTGGGAGCTTGAGCGGAGAGACTTGAAGTCAAGATCAATGATATTTTGCACCCTTGTCTGTTTATCACTTTTTCCAAGCGTTCAGTGGAATTTCCAGCAACGGTATACTCTCTACCTCGATCTTTAGTATGTAGATAGCTTTGCCAAGGCTGGTGTGCCAGGCGAGCGTGACCCCTTGAAGATAGATCTCAATGGATGTCTTAGGGAATTGACTGGAGCCCTTAAAATCCTTAGATGTAGCTTTATGATCTCCCCCTGGAAAATCAAGTCTGGCCTCGCCAAACCTAGCTCCAATCTTAGCCTTGATTTCCTGGCTGACCACGGAATGAGGAGCACTGATTTATATGCTTTGGCTTGGGCTGAGTTTAGGAAGGCGCCCTGTGACCCAGGGAAGGCCAGGTGCCCATAACTAATGGCTGGGAGCAATTTTGCTTTTAGGACGTCAATATTGGTCTGGCAGAAGGGCTTATCAGTGGTTGGCTCAGTTGCTTTAACAGGTGTATGACCATATTGGCCTTGGAGGTCTGCTGTATCAGGTGGACGTTTACAATGGCCCATTCCGAGAGCCAAACCCCAAGGTAATTATATGAAGCCACTGTGCTAATTTGCAAGTTTCCCTTTAGCCATTGTGTTTTCCTTTTCAGATGGTAGCTCCTAAAGATGATGACCTTGGTCCTCCTCTGGTTGACTGTCAAGCTGTTGTCATTATTAAAGCGATTCAGTGCGTTTAGGGCTTTTTGTAGGCCCACCTTCATGTGGTCCATTATGACTGTGTCATCGGCGTATTGTAACAACAGCAATCTCACACTTCCTAGCCTTGGTGCTACTAGGCTAACTCCTTTTAGGGCGTCCCCCAAATCCACAGTTTATAGGTTAAAAAAGATGGGGGCCAACATGCATCCTTTTTTCAGTCATTTGTTTGTTGTTATTTTGGGGGACACTGTGCCAGCACTTGTTTTAACCCGCACCCAAGTGTCTTCGTATAGTGATCTAATTGCCTTCAGGAGATTTGGTGGAATGCCCCAGTTTTCTAGTTTCCACCATAATCTTCTGCGTACAACTTTGACGAAGGCTGTGCTATAATTGATAAAGCAGCAAAAGAGTGGAGCGTTTTTCTTCTTTGCTGCCTCGGCTGATATGTGTACTAGCACCAGCACATTGTCCAAGGTCGACAACTGTGACCTAAAGCCGGTCTGACAGAAGGGAATGATACTTTTCTCTTCCTCCCTAGTCTTCAGGTCCTTCAGTAGGACGCGGGCATAGGCCTTGGCTTTGAGATCAAGCAGGGCGATAAGCCTGTAGTTTGATGGCTTTAAGCGATCTCCTTTTTTAAAAACAGAGACCAATAAGGAGCCCCTCCAGGAATCAGGGGTTTTAGCTGTCGAAAGATGTAGTTGTAAAGTGGAGTAAGAATTGCTGCCCAGAAGTCAGGGGTCTTTTGAGGACCGGTGTCGGTATCCCGTTAGGCCTGGGAGCCCCTCGTTTTTCATGTTCTTAAGGGTTTTGATGACCATTTAAGTGTTTATCTCGGCTGGCGGTGTGCACTGCTCCTCAACCCGGGCTCTCTGTCCCATGAAGTCGTTGCCAGGGCTGGGAGTCACTTCGCCTGGCTTTGTACTAGTTTGCTGATGTTGTCCAACCCCGAGGCTGGTCTCTTCTGAGCTGACTTTGTTTAAAGGGGGGATTGAATATAATTGCTTCACGTGAATCAGCTAATCTTGCTCTGCTACTCTATTTTCTCTTGAGACTCCTCTGCTGCTCAGCTGATTTATATGTCTCCATAGTCCGGATGGATTCTTCTGCTTGAGCAGGGAGATGACTTTGAGCCATTCCCTCTCTGTGTGTTTTTTTGTGTTCCCACAATTTCTTCCTTAGGTCAGCCCTCAGTGATGCGACCGAAGTTCCCTCAGTTTGTCTGCCCCCTCTTTTCTTTGTTACAAGGGCCTTACGCAGGGCCTGTTTACTTTCACGCATGTCTTTGAATGGCCAAGCGTGTCCAACCGTTGGTTGCATTTTGTATCTGGGACATTGTGACTGGGGGTGTCCCATCTTTGCTTGTAGATCCTCTACAATGTTCTCTTAGTCCTTTGAGGATGAGATCGGCGTTGATAGGTTCCCTTCCAGTTTCTGATCCAACCAGATTTGGAGCTTCTTGCCTAACTTATCTGACCATTTGATCCTCCTCAGGACTTTATGTTTTTCGTCCCCTCTTGACTCTCCAATGGCTTGGAGAATGGTAGCTGACGGTACTTCCAACAGGAACTCCGTTCTTAATGGCCTGTGATCGCTTTCCATCCTATTCTCGACTACAAAGTCTTCCAAACTCGCCGCCATTGCTTCACTGACCATGATATAGTTGATTCTTGAGATGTCCCGGAAGGTAGGATGGGAATGCCAGGAATTTGAGTGTGCTTCTTTCAATGCATGGGTTGTGGTCAGCTTATGATTATTGAGGAGGTCCTAAAGGGGTGCAGCCCAGCCTAACCGAGGGGGGGATTTAGCTTTATCAAGATCCTTCAAGTTGAAGTCCCCAAATAGGATAACCTGGTGAGATTTGTATTTATTTAAAAGGTCATCTAATTTCCATGACAGTGCCTCCATATGGTCTTTCATGGTGGTCTGTGCCGGGTTGATACAGCAGGTTGTTTTCAGAAGGCGCAGTGGATGTAAGTTGAGATTCAGGCCTCCGATCTGTAGAGCTTGCAACCCGGATAAGTTCAGATTGATATCTGTAGCCGCGAGGCTGCTTGCATGTTTTATAAAAACTGCTAGACCACCAGACAGACGGGCAAAGAGATTCCTTTTTGTTGCTGGAACATAATGTTCGTGGTACCCTGCCAGTGGGGTGCTAGTCAAAGTCCAGGTCTCTTTAAAGCAGAGTATGTCTCCAAATTCCAGGAACTGCTTCAAGTTTCATTTTCACTGATTTTACTGATCCCTGCAATGTTCCATGAAATTCTGGTTAATTGTTTCTTAGAAGGGGTTCCTCCCCTGGTCTTTCCCCTACCAGGCATGGTGTCGCAGCTGTTAGGGCTTCTGCTGTCATCTTCTTGAAATTCCGGTTTCATCCGGGGAGAGGGGGGTTGCGCTGATGACCCGATGGTTGTTTCGGCATGAGATCCTGATGCCCATGGGGTCCTTGGAGCCCATCCAACCTCTGCCAAGGGGCCCTAGGCTGTTTGTCCCGTGCAGGACTGACCAAGGACCCTTCCCCCCATTATCTGGTGCTAAAACATGTGGATATTTTGGGTGTGACATAGTCTGAACATCAATGCCACACTCGGTAAGTTGTGTGGAGTTATTCAAGATGGCTTGTATTTCCTTTTGCTCAGGCCCACCACTGTGGAGTCACCATATGTGTCCTCTTGATACTCAGGAATCTCACCCATTCCAGATCCCCAGTTTGTATCCGATCTAGGGTGGCAAGATGTTTAAAAAGGCAAAGAATGTTGCTCCGGTTCAGAATGTCATGCTGTTCCGTGCTATGCAATCTTGGAGTAAGGACTTCCTCATGTGCCTGGGGTTTGATTCGCTTTTCCCCTTCCTCTGGCGTGCTCTGCTGAAATTGATGCAGAGCATTGGCATCCTTGTTTGCTTAGGGCAGATCCTACTTGGGACCTATTACTCTGGCCTTGATTAACGGTGGTCCCGGACTGCAGCACAGGGCTTTGCTGGAGTGATTTTAAACTATCCGGCTGCGGTGGTGTTGTGGCCATCACTGGCTGTGAGGTTATTTCTACAAGTGCAAAGGTTGTTCGCCCTATTGATTCATTGCCTATGGGCTGGCCTGAACTTGCAAGTGGCTTTAGACTCTTTGCAGTGGGATTGCTTGGTAAAATTGACTGCGTTTGCTGGACTCCAGGAGGTAGGGCGATGGAAGAGTCTTTCTTGTCCCAGTTTTCAGCTGAAAAGATTGATAGATCTGACTGGCTTTGGCATCCCCTTGTGGGGGTAGGTGGTCTGTCTTCCATAGCTGTGATTGTCTCCCTCTTATCTTAGTTTTTTTCAGCAGTTTCCTCAGATTCTTGTTTGCTCTCCTTGATAAAGTAGGCCCAGGATTGACCATTTTGCAGGGTGTGGGTTCTTGAGATCCAGTTGCTGGGACATCGCTACCCCTACTTACCCACTGTTGGGGCTTTGTGTATCTTGGGCTACTTTGGATCTATGGGCAGAGTTCTCGATCCTGTGTGCCACTTTTTGGCCCGGTCCGTCTGTTGTCTTCAGGCTGGATGGAGCTCCTTCTGTCTTTCTCATCGCCAGCAGATAGCTGTTAGCAGTTGCCCTGTCATTCGTATTCCTCAAAGTTGACGTCTCCCTGCTTCCTTTAGCTATCTCCACTGTTAAACAACGATGGGGGTGCACAAACTTACAAAGTCCAGTAGACCAGAGGTGTATGAAAAAAGTCACTTCTTTATTAGATCAAAATGTTTCACTTATAAAATCAGTTGCATCAGAGTATCAACCAATGCGTTTCGCTCCCACATTGAGAGCTTCCTCAGTGCATAAAAAAAAATATATATATATATATAGCTGCAATCAGTCCAAATAAGGTTTCACCGGCAGAAAATATGAATATAGATGTTGTTAATATAATCCTAGGCAGCGCAGTAGGTAATAATGAGGCCTGTCGTTATCCAAAGGATCCTTGGAGTCATAAAAAGTCAAGTTGAGTTCCTGCAGCTTAAGACAACTATGGATAGGCTGCAGTCATTGTCACAATATTCCCAGGATTCTGTGAATCCAATTATAAACATCCAAAGGCAAGGATCGGAGCCACAGTGATGGTCAAGAATTCCACTATTTTTCAAGAAGAAACCTCAGAACGATCTAATGAGTATAAAAGGAATTAGGTCCAAGACGAAGGCTTGCAATAACAAGCAAAAAAATGTTTTCGGTCATGTTGTAGATGCACAGGAGGGAGTATCTGTAGTGAACCGGACCTGCATGTATCACATCGCGTAGTCCATCACTCCAGGCCTGCCACACTGAAATTGCACGTGACGAAAAAAAATTCATATCGTTCTGCCAGGATTTAAAGAAAACTGTTTTCTCATGATTGCCCCATCGAGGTTATTGAAGGTGCTCCAGAAGGTAAAATGAGGGTATATTTTCTGTAAATTCACACTGTTTTTCTCGACCATATGAAAATGTAGTTTTAAAGTTGATTCCCTTGTGTTCTATTGCAGCCTCTCAGAGTGTTCTAAAGAACAACTAGAGAGCTAACATTGTTATTTATGACACAAGTATGGCACTCCTGAAGCCATGTTGATTCAATCAAACTGGTAAAACGTAAACATTCATTTTAAAACGGAAGAAAATGAGGGGGTTCAGTTTGTCATAGTAATTATAATTAGTGCTGTAGAAAGAAAAGAAAAAATAGGACACATTTTAAGTGAGTTCTCAAATATCTTCCTCTTCATTTCATTAAAACATTCTGACATGCAGACTAAAACATGCGCTTTCAACACATGCAGACTGAAACATGCACTTTCGACACCAGCAGCAGCTGCCAGTTAACTCCCTGGTGATAACTAGTTTTACTACTGTGTTCTAATGAGCAACTAGAGTGCTAACATTCTGAATTTATGCCAAAGGTGTGGCAAATATGAATGCCATCTTGATGGAATCAAAGTAGTAAACTGAAAGTATTTTCTACTGACGCTACTGTAGTAAATTATGAAATTAGGGAGCTTCATAATAAATAAGCCTTCCAAGATGGCCACCGGTGAAAAAAGAACACAAATCTTGCACAAATATCACCCAAATGTAGCCCAATGACAGAAGTATGCAAAACACTAAATTATTTTGTGTTTTTGCACTTTTATATAGCGCAGACTTGACCCAAAGGTATAGGCATGCTTTACATGAGCATCAGTTACATTACACAAGGACACATACTTCTTAGTTTTAGGCATAGGGAGCTTAAGATTTTTGCCCAGAATCCCAGGATATCGGGCTGATGCCAAAAATCGATCCTGGATCTCCAGTTGCAAAGTCTGCAGCTCTGGCTGTAATGCTGCATCCTCTCCTTTAAATGTAACATATACTCAAGTGGTCAACTGGCTAAAAAACCATAAAGATAGCAAATTATTTAAAAGTGCTTTGTTGCTATTTGAGGGCTCAGAAAATATGTCCTAATTTTTTAGAGCACTAACCCTAATTTCTATGGGAATAAGACCCTTTCATGGAGGAGGGTGCAGAGGCAACAAGCTGACCACTTTGTGCAGGTGGGAGGGGCTGTGGCAGCACAACGGACCATGGAGGGCAGGGAAAAGGGGGGCAGGGGTAACAAACAAACCATGCAGTCCAGGCAAGAGAGGATGAGTCTATGAAAAGGCAGTGGCAGTACAGCCATATATAGTAGGATCAAAGGAATTTCCCCCACATACAGTTTCTAAACCTTATTCATATATTCACACATCTATCAGGACCCACATACTCTCTAACATTACAACATTGAACCCAAATATATGCAAACATGTTTAATATTTATTATGTTAATTCAATGTACATATACAAGACAAATAAAATAGTTAAAATCATTCTATTGTTTTTCACTACACACATCATCTCCTGTGTCCCTTTTGTATCAAGGTATTTATATAATATCATAGGAGAAACAGTTTTGTTTCAAATAAACCTTTACCTTTTCATACATATTTGCATATTTGGTGTAGTGGGAAGTCACTTTTAAAGTGGCATGCCATATACTCAGGGTCTGGGTTTCAAGTGCTACTAGTGGGCCTGCAGAACTAATTGTGCCACCCACATAAGTAGCCTTTTAAACCTGTCTCTGTGTGTGCTGTTTACTGCCACTTCCACTTGGCATTTAAAACTAGCTGCCAAGCCTCAAACTCCCCTTTTAATACATATATGTCACCCCTAAGGGTTGCCCTAAGTAACATTAAGGGCAGGGTGCTATGTAAGTGAAAGGTAGGACATGGCCCTTTATGTTTTACATGTCCTGGTAGTGACAAACAGCCTATTTAGTTTTTCACTACTGTGATGCTTACTCCTCTCGTAGACTAGCATTGGGAATTCCTTATTGTTCTTTTAAGCTGTAATTCCTGATCAGAGAGGAGTTGCTTTTTCATTTTTCACATGTTTAGAATGTACTTAGTGCTCTGTGTCTCCAATACATGTCTGGGGTGGGTGACAGCTACACTTTGTGCATTCCCCAGACAGTCACAACACAGGAAGGATAGGTGTGTCTGATTAACCATCTACATACATCTTCTTTCTGATGGCCTTGCCTCGGCAGGATGATAGTGAATATTTAACGTGAATAGTCAGTGCCCTATCCTCACACAAAGGACTGATTACTCCCCACAGATTGCCTGACTGACACAACAGGGTTGAAAGGGATACTTGTGCACTTCAGAGAGCTGTTTTGAAGTCACCCTCAACTTCAAAGGCAGTTTGGGGATATGTACCTAAACTCAGACACTACTTGGCTTGTTACTGTAGCTCTGCTTAAGGGATTCAGTTGGACTGCTGATCTGGAAGGCCTTCTTTTCTGTTTGCTGATCTGCTGCTCTCTGACTCTGCTGAAGTAGTGCTAGACTCTGCCTTCACTTCAACTGCTCTCCAAGTGTTTGTTGCTTGCCTCCTGTTGCTTGGGACTCCTGTATATATGCTCCAATGCCTATGCCTATGCTCCTATGCCTAGCTCACAGGAAGTAGCCCAGAGCAACAAAGATTTTGACACATCTCTTGTCTGTATGTAGCAGAACCGGTGCATTGACCTGGTTACAGGAGTAAAATTGTTGCTTCGTATTGGAACCAGTGCTTTGCCGCCGGAAATCAATGCATCGGACAGCATATCACCACCACTGCAGCTTGGTGAGATCGATGCATCCCCTTGACTGCATGGCAGAATCAGACGCACTGCTCAATGCCTCTCGACTCCAGCACCTGTCTTTGGAACTGACACATCACCTTCACTAGGTGGAGAAGATCAACACATCTCACTGTTTGCAACCAGGAAAGGTACTTTGTTCACGAGGCCTGCATGGGTGCTGTAGTCGGCCGCGCTCCATCATGTCGACCCGAACGTTGACATTGCCTCGGTCCAGCGCGACCTAAAGTAACCTTTTTAGTGCTACTTGCTTACAAGCGCTGTACTGCATTTATTCATTTAAAATTCAGTATCTCAACCTCAATACAATGGATTTTTGTCTTTTTGGTCCTATTTTGTTTGTAATATAATAACCTATTTTTCTAAACCTGTGTGGAGTCTTTTTGTGGTGTAGTCATTGTGTTACTGTGTGTGTTTTGCACAAATACTTTACACATTGCCTCTTTAGATAAATCTGACTGCTCTGTGCCAAGCTAACATAAGGTGAGCACAGGTTATCTTTTAGTGTGTATCTAGCTTTCCCTGGCTAGAGTGCTGGTCCCTGGTTGGCCTGGGTGCATACCTCAACCAACCAGGAATTCCATTTCTAACAGTACTCAAAGGTCATTAAACAGAATGTGGTAGTACATTGCAAGCCTATGCAGAGGCAGGAGTGGTGGAGTCATACGTGATAGACAGTGTGTTCTCATGACCAGAGCAGCCGCCACATTTTGCATGTATTAGAATTTAGCAGTTAAAGCGAGAGGTCTAACTATAGCCCATTATAATAGCCAACCCTAGTTGACACAATGGCGAACTGTTTCTCCATTGGTAGGCAGTAAAGGGACACCTTTCCTAATATTTTTAGCTGCAAAATGACAAGATTTAAATAACGTTAGGATTCAGAGACCATAGCTAAGGTTCCCATCTAAGTGGACATCCAGTTATCAGACCGTGTTGTAGGTTAGATATGGCCTGTAGTTACTGAGTTGGTTAGTGCTTAATTACAGTTTTGTTAGCAGTTAGATAGCAGTGGCTTGCTTTAAATTAGAATGGGCGCATACTGTCAACAATGAGCTTAAACTGGAGTAACTAATGTTGAGATTGTTTTAAGAACTTTTATAGGGCAGGTATCCTGTGTAGAGCAGGCTGATTTTATCCCCATCAATAAAGACAATGACGTGTTGAAGTGCAACTGGCCTAAACAGACAGGTGAATGTGGATTCTGCCTCTGGCTTATCTGTTTTTTGTATTTATTGGCTCACAAGGGAATTCCTAAGAGAATGGCTTCGCAGCCTGCCACATTTTATTTGTAAAACCATGTATTTAGGCAACTGCACATCATTTATAGAGATGACATAGAAGAGATGGCCGATTCAGGAGTCAGGACTCAAAATGTCTGAGAATATAAAAAATACTCCATTCATATCATTTAAGATATATTTATGAGGGCAGACTCAGACAAAATCAAAGAGACACAATACTGGTTAATTGATACAGATGGTTTTAGAACTTTAGTTGATACTCTAGAGCACTTTGTAACATTTGGGTTCTAAAGTTTTTTATTCTCTTGCAGCAAGAAACGAGGCTTCCTGACCCATATAATTGGAGTGTTACTTCAATAACATTAATCAATTCTAACTTCCCCAGCAGTTCCCATTATGTTGTGTCTGAAATAATTAATATGTTTGCTTTATGATGCATTACCAGTTACTATTTCTGATTTGTACCAGATCTACTTTAAACTGGGCCAGGTTTGTATTATGGTGTACAGATGGGCAATCTCGGTGACATTTTCTGTATATAACTGCTGTCAATCACAGTTAATTATAGCACTTAATAAATTACCTCTCAATCTTATGTTTTTTTTAATCAGAATTGTATACTACTGTAAAATATTCTATTTTTGCATAATTGCAAAATGCAATCATAGTTTCCTCTACAAGTCTTAACTTCTTCAGTGTGTCATAACTAACCTAAAGAAGGAATGTGAGTTGACTTCATAACTTTCAACCAAGCATTATCATTTGTCTAGAGAAGGTATTCATATAGCAAGTTTGCTTGTTTTAGTTTAAAAAAGCATTTAAAAAACAAATGTATGATAACCAGCTTGCACTAAAACATATTTGCTTGTGACTGTATATATGTCTTTATTTCATTACATACAACTGATCATACTATGTTTATTGTAGTATCAAGAATGAATTTGGAAGAATATTTCTCAAGAATCCAGTACAAAGGAGCCGCCGAAATTTGTGACTACGAAACATTGAAAGAGATCTTCAAGCAACATATTAAGACAGTTCCATTTGAAAGCTTGAGTGTCCAGTGTGGGGAAGCCATTGACTTGGCTCTTGAAGTGATATATAACAAAATTGTAAGAAAGCGACGTGGAGGATGGTGCTTCGAACAGAATCACCTATTGTTTTGGGTACTAAAGACAATGGGATATGAGGTCACAATGCATGGAGGAAGTGTTTACCTTCCATTGCAGAAAATATACAGTACTTATATGTCTCATCTTATGCTCAAAGTGGTTGTTGATGGCCAAGCGTATATCGTCGATGGTTGTTTTGGTGCCTATTTTCAAATATGGGAACCCTTGGACCTGATATCAGGAAAAGATCAGCCTCAGGTTCCTGCCACATTTCACTTAACAGACATTGATGGGGTTTGGCACTTTGATCAAATAAGAAGAAAACAATATGTTATTGATCAAAGTTTTTCTAAGTCTGATCTGTTGCATAAGGATGAATATACAAAGGTATATCGCTTCACTCTTCAGGAGAGAACGATAGAGGATTTCCTGGACATAAACAAGCTCCTCCAAACATCTCCAGATTCACTATTTAGAAAGAAGTCCCTCTGTACCCTACAACTCGCCAATGGCGTTCGATTGCTGAGTGGCTGGAACTATACAGAAATAACATACAACCACAAAGATAATATGGACCTGGTGGAGTTCCGAACCATTAAAGATGAAGAAGTGGAAACGGTTCTAAGAGACAAATTTAATTTGATCTTAGAAAAGAAATTTGTGCCAGTGTTCACAAGTGGTGTTTACTTACTATAGGCGATAGGAAATCACTTGTGAAAAGGTGAGAGAACATGAATATATGACGATACAATGCAAACCATTACAACGCATGCTTTTACAATGCAGTTTTTACATCGCACCTACCGTTACATTGCATGATTTTACAATGCATACCATTACAACGCATTTTTAAAAAACTACCATTACAACTCATTCCAATACAACGCATTACAGCACAACGCATACCATTACAATGCATAATACTTTTAGTGCAACAGTAGAGTAAGTGTTGGATAGCTTAGGGGTAAAACGTATGATTCCCACTCCAGTGAGTGCAACAGTAGGGAATGTGTTGGATAGCATAGGGGTAAAAATTACTATTATTTCTCCAGTGACTGCAACATTAGGGAAAGTGTTGAATAGCGTAGGGGTAAAAATTACTATTCCCACTCCAGTGAGTACAACAGTAGGAAAAGTGTTGGATAGCATAGGGGTAAAAATTACTATTATCTCTCCAGTGACTGCAACATTAGGGAAAGTGTTGAATAGCGTAGGGGTAAAAATTACTATTCCCACTCCAGTGAGTACAACAGTAGGAAAAGTGTTGGATAGCATAGGGGTAAAAATTACTATTCCCCATCCAGTGAGTGCAACAGTAGGGAAGGTGTTGGATAGTGTAGGGATAAAAAAGACTATTGCCAACTACCCCTAAACCCATACCCACCCTAAAATTTAAAATTATCCATAACTTACCTCATAATGTGTTGTGATGACATGCTTTATAATGTGATGGCATGCACTGTAATGGCATGCGTTGTAATGGCATGTGTTGTAAAGGCACTTGCATTGTAAAAGTTTCTTTGTAAAAGCATTGCGATGTAAAGAATGCTCTGTAATGGATGTTTCCTGGAGAACATTGGCAAAAAAAGCTGTCAATCACAGTTGATTATAGCACTTAATAAATTACCTCTCAATCTTATGTTATTTTTAATCAGAATTGTATACTACTATAAAATATTCTATTTTTGCATAATTGCAAAATGCAATCATAGTTTCCTCTACAAGTCTTAACTTCTTAAGTGTGTCATAACTAACCTAAAGAAGGAATGTGTGTTGACTTCATAGCTTTCAACCAAGCATTAACATTTGTCTAGAGAAGGTATTCATATAGCAAATGTGCTTGTTTTAGTTTAAAAAAGCATGTAAAAAACAAATGTATGATAACCAGCTTGCACTAAAACATATTTGCTTGTGACTTTATATATGTCTTTATTTCATTACACACAACTGATCATACTATGTTTATTGTAGTATCAAGAATGAATTTGGAAGAATATTTCTCAAGAATCCAGTACAAAGGAGCCACTGAAAATTGTGACTACGAAACATTGAAAGAGATCTTCAAGCAACATATTAAGACAGTTCCGTTTGAAAGCTTGAGTGTCCAGTGTGGGGAAGCCATTGACTTGGCTCTTGAAGTGATATATAACAAAATTGTAAGAAAGCGACGTGGAGGATGGTGCTTTGAACAGAATCACCTATTGTTTTGGGTACTTAAGACAATGGGATATGAGGTCACAATGCATGGAGGAAGTGTTTACCTTCCATTGCAGAAAATATACAGTACTTATATGTCTCATCTTATGCTCAAAGTGGTTGTTGATGGCCAAGCGTATATCGTCGATGGTTGTTTTGGTGCCTATTTTCAAATATGGGAACCCTTGGAGCTGATATCAGGAAAAGATCAGCCTCAGGTTCCTGCCACATTTCACTTAACAGACATTGATGGGGTTTGGCACTTTGATCAAATAAGAAGAAAACAATATGTTATTGATCAAAGTTTTTCTGATTCTAATCTGTTGCATAAGGATGAATATACGAAGGTATATCGCTTCACTCTTCAGGAGAGAACGATAGAGGATTTCCTGGACATAAACAAGCTCCTCCAAACATCTCCAGATTCACTATTTAGAAAGAAGTCCCTCTGTACCCTACAACTCGCCGATGGAGTTCGATTGCTGAGTGGCTGGAACTATACAGAAATAACATACAACCACAAAGATAATATGGACCTGGTGGAGTTCAGAACCATTAAAGATGAAGAAGTGGAAACGGTTCTAAGAGACAAATTTAATTTGATCTTAGAAAAGAAATTTGTGCCAGTGTTCACAAGTGGTGTTTACTTACTATAGGCGATAGGAAATCACTTGTGAAAAGGTGGAAGAACATGAATATATGACGATACAATGCAAACCATTACAACGCATGCTTTTACAATGCAGTTTTTACATCGCACCTACCGTTACATTGCATGATTTTACAATGCATACCATTACAACGCATTTTTAAAAAACTACCATTACAACTCATTCCAATACAACGCATTACAGCACAACGCATACCATTACAATGCATAATACTTTTAGTGCAACAGTAGAGTAAGTGTTGGATAGCTTAGGGGTAAAACGTATGATTCCCACTCCAGTGAGTGCAACAGTAGGGAATGTGTTGGATAGCATAGGGGTAAAAATTACTATTATTTCTCCAGTGACTGCAACATTAGGGAAAGTGTTGAATAGCGTAGGGGTAAAAATTACTATTCCCACTCCAGTGAGTACAACAGTAGGAAAAGTGTTGGATAGCATAGGGGTAAAAATTACTATTATCTCTCCAGTGACTGCAACATTAGGGAAAGTGTTGAATAGCGTAGGGGTAAAAATTACTATTCCCACTCCAGTGAGTACAACAGTAGGAAAAGTGTTGGATAGCATAGGGGTAAAAATTACTATTCCCCATCCAGTGAGTGCAACAGTAGGGAAGGTGTTGGATAGTGTAGGGATAAAAAAGACTATTGCCAACTACCCCTAAACCCATACCCACCCTAAAATTTAAAATTATCCATAACTTACCTCATAATGTGTTGTGATGACATGCTTTATAATGTGATGGCATGCACTGTAATGGCATGCGTTGTAATGGCATGTGTTGTAAAGGCACTTGCATTGTAAAAGTTTCTTTGTAAAAGCATTGCGATGTAAAGAATGCTCTGTAATGGATGTTTCCTGGAGAACATTGGTAAAAAAAAGTAGCACAGGAAGGTTTTTCAAAATTGATGCCAGACAGTGCCTTTTAAGCATTTTCAGTTAGGACTCTAACATATATTGTCCACGTAGATAACTGAGCTCAACTTTGATTATACTTCTGGAGCCGATTTACTACACCTAATCTGGATGAACCTTTCTCAGTTTTACCCATGTTTCATCATTAGTCATGTTTTTCTGTTTGTCTGGGTAATCAATGTACCCAATGTACAGCTCAATTTACAGGTCTATCCCTTTGTGGCTGGGAGGTTTAGTATGCTCTTATATATGTCCAGGTAAACCTTTGGACTACCTTCGTTTTACCCTCCCCAAATCAACATTTCAAGAGAAGCAATCTCAAAGTTTACAACTTCCAACCTGACCTCAATTCAACATGGAGACATTGAACTTTCTTCAAGTGAGTCATTTTGTAACAATATCAGGAATGATCCCATCATTTTGACTGGTACATGATCTATACTCACTATAGGCCACATCTATGCCTGACAGTCTGGATATTCACAGGCTGATTGTATTACAAATAATCTAATGGAGCTCCTCTACATAGTGGTTATTTTGAAAATCTGGTATGAATTCGAGCCTCTATAGTGTTTTTTGTACCATCACATTGTGGGGCAATCCATTTTGTCCACATAAGGCAGTTAGTCACAGTTGTAATGAGTCACACAGTCACAGCCATTTCATTAAGATGTTTTTGTTTTTTCATGATTGGGTTGCCTTATGCTAAGCATTGTCCTTCCCCATCACTGTTTTTTTAATGTCTCCTCTGAGGCCATGTTAGAGTTGTTCATCATATATCCATTCTTTGGCTCCATGTTTGTGTGAGCACTGGTGTAGTCTACAACTACTCACACTAACTACAGGGCAGGCCCATACTCAATAATAGTCAATGTAACTGTCTATTTCTTAAGAAACCCTCTTGCCACTCAACATTCAATTAAATCCTTAAAGCAGGAAGGGGTAGTACAAGGAGCATGCTCAGTTACCTAGGGTCTTTCTAGATACCTTGATGGGCCAGAGTATCCTTAGGATGGAACTACTATTGAAAGATTTGTCTGTGAAAGGATCTGAATTCAATTTCTATGCCAAATATCAGATGTTTTGTAATCGGCATCCCAGTTCTAGGTGGTTTATAAATGCCTCCTCTGAGGCAACTTAAGAGTTGTTCATCAGATATCCATTCTTTGTCTACATGTTTGTGTGCGCACTGGTGTAGTATACAACTAATCACACTAGCTAGAGGGCAGGCCCATACTCAATAATAGTCACTGTAACTGTCTAATTCTTAGGAAACCCTCTTGCCACTCAACATTCAATTAAATCCCTAACGCAGGAAGGGGTAGTACAAGGAGCATGCTTATTTACCTAGGGTCTTTATAGATACCTTGATGGGCCAGAGTATCCTCAGGATGGAACTACTCTTGAAAGATTTGTCTGTAAAAGGATCTGAATTCAATTTCAATACAATATATCAGATGTTTTGTAATCAGCATCCTAGTTCTAGGTGGTTTATAGGGGCAGATCCTGCTTTTAATGAACAGCATATTAAACGGAGCATTGCAAGAATATCTATCTAACTTCTTAGAAGACTGCTTTATAGTAATTGACACAGATGATGTTTCATTAGAACCACCATTCAGCCCTTTGCCATAAAGAAGGCTGATGTTCATATGCTTCAGGAAGGCACTTGTTCTGGTTGTCCAAAAAAGGGCTTACTTATTCAGAGGGGATAGGATAAGAGCCTGGAATTGCTTAAGAATTTTGAAATGCCGGGAAACGTCACCTCCTAGGATGCTTTGAGTGACTGATTATTATTTTGCAGAGACAGGGTGGTGAGAAGTATTACAAAACAAAAAGATTGAAATCCCGATCCGATCTTTTAGAATTCTGTGGCCATTTAAGAAAGGATTAGGAAGACCTCATGGTTCTACCAGGTAGTAGTTTAACAGTTTATCAGATGCACTTGTCATTTTAGTTATATTAAATTCAATTCAATATTGACTTGTTTTGGAGAGCATTGGTAAATTTCAATACAGTAGACATATACAACTCCTTCTTGAAATCTAAATGTTAAAAAACTTCAAAACCTTTAGGGAAGATTTTCTATTACACAAATTGTAACAGTGCATAAATCGAGTAAAGTAAAACCTAAGCATAATGTGTTTTGCATTATTGAAGTCGTTTCAGTTATTTACATCACCCAAAATACCACTGAATTGTTGTGTTCCCTTTTATGAATAGCCTTGTTCAATATACATAACAATACAAAACTATTCAATGTTATAGATCATAAAATAAAGGAACTATGGGATGTACATGGGACATTAATAATCGGAAGATTGATACTGTGACAATTCAAAAGTCGTAATGATTTATGAAGAGAACTGTCCTTTAAAAAAAATAATTGAGACAAGGACTCTGGTAATAGCTCTAGCAACTTTGTTGAGAATGTTTAGCTCATGAAAACATAATGTGAATACCTCTTTCTTGCAACATCATATCATTAGGCTTTTCTGTATTGGCTCAAAAGCTTGTCAATCTGTGGCCCAAGTTTGTTTTCTACTCCTGGGCATTTACATTTGGTAAATGGGGTGGCATGAACAGACGAACAAGTATAAACGTTCAACCTTTTACTTTATGGGCCCAATGAAAAAGCATCTCCAATGGATAAATTTCTCTCATCCTTGGGAAGGGAATCATTCTGGGCTTTGTCCCCGAGACCACAGAGTAGGATTTTTTGATGATGTGGCTCAAATCAAACCACTAAATGGGCATAAGTGATCCCAAGATCCTCCTGTAAGTTCAGTGGAACAGTGGAACTCTTCACTGATAAGAGACTATAAAAATGTGGCAAAAATGTGTATGTTAGAACAAAATCTGTATATAATTGGTTAAAACCTATATGTTCGAAGGAGATACTCATGAAATAATGTACTACTTTCATTGGGTGTCAAGCAAGCCTGAATCTTCCCAGGGCTGCTGAGGTGTTGTTGTCGTCCCTACAGAAACTGATTTTGAGCGCAATTTTCCTAAATGTTGACCATTGTCAGAAAAGGAGTTATGAATTTGGTAAGGGGTAGTAGCCCTACCAACTCAAAAATCTGATTATTCCCTGGCATCTAAAGTGCAAGCTGCAGGCAATGCTTGGAGAACAGTGTGCTAAGTTTATTAAATACCAACACTTTTAAAGTAAAAAACCCAACACAATATAATAACAAAATATTTTAGAAAAAATTATGACATATTATTTTTTGAATTTTTAAGGCAAAAATGCCCAGAAAACTTCAGTCACTACGGAAAAACAACAGTTTGCAGTGGACGGGGTGCCGTTTGCATAGCCGTTCACTGCCACTGCCTTTCCGCTTTTCTTCCCTGCCTGCCGGAGGAGTTCTAATACACAGGACATTGGAGCACCGGAGCAGAGACTACTGCCTGCGGGGCCCTGGACGGGACTGCGAGACCCAGCACTCCTAGCGCTTTGATGACCACAGCGCAGCTGGTGTCTCTTCCCGCCCCAGCACTCCCGCAGGCTAAAAGCGGCTTCCGGCCCCCGCTCTACGGGTGCCGTTTGCATAGCCGTTCACTGCCACTGCCTTTCCGCTTTTCTTCCCTGCCTGCCGGAGGAGTTCTGATACACAGGACATTGGAGCACCGGAGCAGAGACTACTGCCTGCGGGGACCGGGACGGGACTGCGAGACCCAGCACTCCTAGCGCTTTGATGACCACAGCGCAGCTGGTGTCTCTTCCCGCCCCCAGCACTCCCGCAGGCTAAAAGCGGCTTCCGGCCCCCGCTCCACGAGTGCCGTGTGCATAGCCGTTCACTGCCACTGCCTTTCCGCTTTTCTTCCCTGCCTGCCGGAGGAGTTCTGATACACAGGACATTGGAGCACCAGAGCAGAGACTACTGCCTGCGGGGACCGGGACGGGACTGCGAGACCCAGCACTCCTAGCGCTTTGATGACCAGAGCGCAGCTGGTGTCTCTTCCCGCCCCCAGCACTCCCGCAGGCTAAAAGCGGCTTCCGGCCCCCGCTCCACGGGTGCCGTTTGCATACCCGTTCACTGCCACTGCCTTTCCGCTTTTCTTCCCTGCCTGCCAGAGGAGTTCTGATACACAGGACATTGGAGCACCGGAGCAGAGACTACTGCCTGCGGGGACCGGGACGGGACTGCGAGACCCAGCACTCCTAGCGCTTTGATGACCACAGCGCAGCTGGTGTCTCTTCCCGCCCCCAACACTCTCTACTTAACCCCGCCCCTTCTCGCGGACCGCGGGACACGCGCGGGACACAGTACGGGGCGAAGACCGGGCAAAGAGCAGGCCGTTTGAGGCCGTTCGAGGACGGCAGAGACCGGGCCGGGCCCTCCCCCTGCCCGTTTATCCCATTCGAAGAACGGAGCAATGTGTACCAGAGAAACTAGGAGCAAATCTTCCTTGGCCGCGGCTGGAGCTGCTAAAGGTACCATCGACAACTATTTTGTCAAAGCTGGATCACTTCGGATTGAGGAAATAGAAGTTCTGGAGAGACAAATTTCCCAGGAAATAGACTGGGTTAGGAGATCTTCGATGGGGCCAATGGCCCAAGCTAAAACCCCGGATGGGAGGCTAGAACCCACAAACTATGCACTGAGGGATATGGGGCAAATCAGCCACCTAGCGAATCAACCACTAACCCAGATTTCACAATTGAGGCCCCCAGCGACCTTGAGGATATGAGTCTAATGGCCCTGCCCAAAGCCCAAACACCCCAAATTCCACCTGGAACCCCGCTCCCGACCCTTGAACCCATTATAGTTATAGTTAATGACAAAGAGATTAGCTCTGATCTAACAAGGGGAGCTAGGGAAGGTGCAATTCAAAAAAGGAGGAAGGGGGGGGAAAAACAAGGAAGGCAGTAAGACAAAAGCCTCAAAATCTAATCCACCGAGGGGAAATGGCGCCAAAGGAAGCATCATTGATACTAACTCGGATAAGCCCAGTATAACAATCTCACCTTTAGCCCCCATCCACATGGCTATACCAGCCGATTTAAACAACATTTCAGTGGAACATTCTAGTGATGACATCACACTGGCGGATAAAGGCACACTTTTCAGGTCCCTATTGAGTCCCCTTGAAGCTCGCTTGATTAAGATCGAAGCTAGGTTGGTCAACATTGAAAAATCTACAGTCCAACTAGCAGATTCCATGGAACTCGAATTGAAAGGAGCTAAAGGGGGCACAGATCCAAAGTCTAAAAAGGGAACCGAGTCCATTACAACCCTAAAGAAAAAGGGCTTAGTTACTGCTACTCAAGACCCACAACCCAAATCGAACCAAAATAAGATCCCTCAATCCCTGGCCAACCCCAACACAAATATCGCCCCTCCAAAGACCCAGCAGGCTTCAATCCCAACTCTCATTATTATTCCCCCATCTAAAGACTCTGCTATAATCCCGACTGCTACACAGAGCGAATTAACACTTTCGGGGAAAAAAACACAACATTCCCCGCAAATCTAAACCTGTAAATTTGCCACCAGAGGCGTCCCCCTATACTGTGTTCTTGGCAGGGGTCCCTGAATTAAAACCTATGGTAACAGAATCAATCCCTTTCCTTAAAAATAAAGTCATTAGCTGGCTGTCTATATATAGACCGCTCCCACAAGGCACAACTAGTGACATTATTATGGTTAGGCGGGCTCCCTGGGTAGGATACTCCAGAAAATCAATTAGAGGAGACTGTGTCTTGGTTACTTTTAGAGAGCCAAACACAGCCCCCTACATCTGCACTTGGCCTTCTGACGACCAAGGTAGTAACATCCAAGCCCTCCCTCTCTCGTTTTTCTATCCTTGGAATTTATATATTTCAGAGGATCAGAGATGGGGGCAACACCAGGAATTGATGGATGACTTGGAGAGCTGCCGCAGGGAGAGAAGGGATCCATATCACCAGAGGGGCAGAGTTCTTGATCACTTCTTACCGTATGGGGAGGAGGTAGGTTGGGAGCCCAACATCAGGAGGAGGGGCGGAGGGGGGGAAGCATGAGAGGAGTTCCGGGGCCTCACAGAATGCACTATCCAGCCCACTTTCCAACTTACAACAGATATAGTAGTCTCGAAATGGTTGATTGACAATCTGAGTCACAGGGGAGAGAGTACTTCCCATTCCATCGGATAGGGAATAGCATACCCCTGGAACAAACGCAAGTCACAGGGGCACATAGTGAACTAACACCTCATCAAGTCCTAGAGCCTTCCCCAGTGGACATACCTGAGATTAATACCAATATAGGGTAGGTCCAGGGGCAATTGTCCCCTCTCCCGATGGACACCCATCAGACTAACGGTTCTAATGCCCCCGATATAGGGCCACCTCCTATCAACCCACAATCCATGACCTTGATCTCATGGAATGTTGCTGGGTTGGCCAACAAAATCGATTGTCTGGAGTGGGTTTCCTTTATTAATTCAAAAAGTGTATGCCTTTTCCAAGAGACCTGGGCTCGAGAAGAACTCACATTTCAGGGATATGCAGTATTCTCCAAACCAGCTAAGTGGGGGGACGGGGCAGACCATCTGGAGGACTGGCAACTTGGGTAGCATCAGATCTAGGCTGCCATGCCAGTTGTATGACGACAGACTCTGACAATATATTTGCTGTCCTCTTAGAGTGGCCAAACTCCACGAAATTGGTGGTAGTAAATGTGTATTTGAGACCGGTACCCACGTCACGAGAATCCAACACTATAGAGGAACTCTCGGCCTTCCTAGATGGCACCCCAGGGGAACTTCATTATGTGGTGGGAGGTGACTTAAATTCACACTACGAGCCATTACCAGGCCTTCGCGATGGACCCTCCTTTGAGGAAGATTCACGATGGCTAGTACCGGTTACGGTGGCGCCCCCACCTAGAGCTTGGACTCCCCTCGCCCTTCAGATAACCGCCCTTACTTTAAATCAAGGTCTAAGGGCCTGCAATGGGCGCTGTAAGTCAGACATGCCAAGCAAATGCACCTATAATAAATCTGGCAGTGAATCGAGACTTGACTATATTCTCGTTCAATTACCACTGTGGTCACAAATCATTGACTTTAAGGTTACCGAGAAATGAGACAGTGACCACAACGCCCTGGAACTCGATTATGCCCTACCAGGCAATGAGGACATAGCCCGCGGTCTTAATAATGATAAGTCAGGCCTGCTCCTGGAAAATAATCGGAGAAGAGTAAGGTGGGAGAAACTGGCCACAAGTGGCGATAAGCTACCAAAATTGTACGCCAGAATTACCCCGCTTTTAGAGAGGGCATTCTCCATTGGGGTGAAATTAGGAGAAGGGGAAAACAGAGAAAAGTTGGGACAGATTCATGTAGACTTAATTAGTACCTTGGAGTTGGACCTGTTTTCAAAAGGAGGGTGCAAAACCGGTCTAACAACCAAGAGAACATGGTATAATGCCACATGCAGGGACTCCAAAACTAAATTGTTACTTGCAATAAAGGCGCGCAAAGGCAGGGAAAAAATTCAATCCAGGAGAAGGGCTTATAGGAAGCTCCTGACGAACGCCAGGGCTGAGTGGGGCCAACAATATTGGGAGGAACTCTCAAGGTCACTCGCCATTAGAGATTCTAGCAAATTCTGGCGCATAGTGTCCAATGGAACGGAGGATTTATCCTCGGCAATCGAGCCCAACATAGCTCCTAGTATATGGCAGAACCACTTCCAGTCATTGTATTCAATGGAGGAAGGGGCTCTGAATTCACCATACAATATGATAGTGCCTGACTCTGAAGGAGAACCTTTCACAAAAAAAGAGGTGAGGGTGGCTATAGCTGGCTTGTCAACAGGGAAAGCCCCAGGCCTTGACGGGGTACCCGGCGACCTATTTAAGCAGGAACCAGGGATATGGGCCCCCTACCTCACGCTGATATATAATGCTGATCTAGGGGGGATGAAGGTTCCGGATACTTGGCTGGGAGCAGAGGTGGTTCCTATCTTCAAAAAGGGATCCCCTCTGCTGCCAGCCAACTATCGCCAGATCAGTCTTATTGATGTATCCCAAAAGCTTTTTGGAAGACTGATCTTGGACCGGCTACAGAACTGGTTGGAGGAGACGGACATCTTGACTCCTTACCAGGCGGGATTAGGCGAGGGGTGTCCACAATCGACCACATTTTCAGGCTGAACCTATATTATTGGAGGACAGCATTAATCGAGGGCGGCACCTTGTACACAGTTTTCGTGGACTTACATGCCGCCTTCGACTTGGTCCCAAGAGCAAAATTGTGGCAGGTCATGGAGGAGATGAACGTCCCGGGAGATATCTTGGCAATCCTGATGAGATTACATCATAACAACTACGCGCGCGTTAGGTGCGGCAGAGGTGGCAATTTAACCGGAAGTTTCCCCGTTCGCAGAGGGGTAAGACAGGGCTGTGTGCTTGCACCGACCCTGTTCTGCCTCTTTGTGAACGGGGTAATCGCTCACCTGACCAGGATTCCCAACACTGATGCCCCAAAACTGACTGGCAGCAGGGTGCCCGCAATTATGTTTGCGGATGACACCCTGCTGCTGTCTAAATTCCCGATGGGCATACAACGAGTCTTGGACGGTTTTCTGGAGTTCTGCACAGAAAGGGGACTCGAAATCAACCCTCAGAAAACCAAATACATGATTCTCAACCCCAAGCCCCTTAACCGCCCACCTCCCCTGCTAGGTACAGTGCAACTGGAACGGGTCCACACAATCGAATACCTGGGGATCACCCTCAGCGAAAACCTAACGTGGTCGGCACACCAGTCAAAAGCAAACATCAAACTGGCACAGTTGGTGGGTGGTACTATGAGATTAGCGAATAAATCACCCTACCGGCCACTTACCCCTGTCATCCAAATCTATAAGGCACAGGCCCGGGGGGGTGTCACATATGGGGGCGAGTTGTGGGGTCATATTCCAGCACCAAAACTATTGACTACCGAGAATAAATTTCCGAGGCAGATTGCTGCTCTTCCGTTGAGTACTCCAATTCTTCCTCTCAGGCTGGATATGGGCCTCCGGCCCATAACGGAGGAGCTGGGGCTTAAACCTTTAGCATTCTGGCGACGCCTATGGAGCAGTCCAGACCTCTCAACTTACAGAGCTGAGCTACAGGAATTCCTACAGCTGCCCAATGCCACAAGAACACCTTGGCTAAACTACATTAAGCGAATTTCTGAGGCAATTGGACTTCCTGAACTATGGTTGGATCCGGCAAATACAAGTAACAGGACCCCCAGAAAGGTGCTATCGAGAGCCTACTACGATCTAATGCTCTCCCGAGCTGTTGAAGGCACCCGTGACGGATCACTGACCAACCAGTTCATAAAAACTAAAGACTCCTACCAATTGGAAAGTGTCCTAGATGCCATGACTCCGGAACTAACTAGGAAATTATTCCTGCAATGGAGATATGGGACTCTCCCCCTGGCATCTTTCACAGCAACATGGTCTTGTCGCTCCCCCACAGAAATTTGCCCCGCATGTGCCCACACAAAGGAGAATGATGTACATGTGGTCTTTTTCTGCCGAGCCTATGAGAGGAGCAGGAAACACTGGCTCATTCCTTTGCTGAAAAACATGGGATTCTTTTTTACCCGCTTACAGAGTTTTAAAGACAGACTAAATTCTTAACCTCAATGTGGTATGCCAGAAATCGCTGTATTAAGAGACTTGGCGACTCAGGTCAGATCTGAATTCCCGGCATACCTCTATTAATTTTGATCACTAATGTTGTTTAATGCATTTTTAAATTTTAAAATGAAATATTCTGTGATGCTATGTATATCTTTTATGATCATGTGATCGAAATAAAGATTTTTCGAACTCGAACTCGCAGTGGAAAATGACCTAAGTGCAATATCAGGCTGACTGTGATGGAGTGAAGGTCAGATATGCCAAGTAAGTTGTCCTGCTCGAAAGGTTTTACCTTTAGACTTGATCAACAGCTGGGAAAGGTTTTCTGCTCAATGCTGCAGCCCCCAGCTCATCAGGTCAGGTTTTGGGGAACCAGGTATCTCTCTGGCCAGGTCTCCGGCTGCGTCCAGGCCTCTTGAGTCAAATGGGTCCTCTTGGAGTCATGGGTCCTTCTGCTTTTCATGTCCCTGATGGGCAATTGCTTGACACTTGGAGAGCAGTTCCTTTGCCTGGATGTCAGCAGGATTCAGGAGTCCTTGAGTGTTTGTGCGTGTCCTCTTCTTCCAGCATGCATCACCAGTCAGGATTCTTCTTTCTGCAGGGTCTTCTTCAGATTGAATATACCTTGGTCCAAGAATGCTCTGAGGATGTAGGCTAGAGGTGCCAGATTTACCCTATGTACTAGACAGTGATTGGAAACATACTCCCACCTAATCTTAACTATTTTCTCATAGTTTAAAAAAACTTTCTTTATTGCTTCATATTAGAAGCATACAGAAGCAGTGTAATATGGTTATGTAAAAGGAAAACAAGAAAAAACGAGTCCAGCATTTTCAAATAAAATAAAACATATGTCCAGTACAATATATATTGCCGCACCCACAGTTCTGATAGTATCTAGTGGTAGGTACATATCTGCTTGCCCCCCACTGAGTAATATATAGAGATTGCAGAAGACATTTGGTCCTCCGCCTGTCCCCAACAATCAGTTTACCACATTCTCTCAAACAGTTCCCCAATGTGCTAAATTTCTGACGCTATGTACTGCTCCTTTTAATGGCTTGTGTATCTTGCTCTGCCTGCTGCAAGAGATTATCTCTTAAAGGTTGCCAAACATCCTTGGGGCAGGATGTTGGCGGCTGTAAGCTAGCTTATAAGTTGCTAGTAGTGTTGCACTAGACTAGACATGCTCTTGAGCCATAGTTTAACTGTGCCCCACCGAAGTACTATTTCCCCGCATCTACAGTAGCATTGCAATTGCTGCAAATCGGCACATGCCTTTGGGTAATGTATCTGTGTAGCCGACCAGTGCTAGTAAGGGTGAAGGCGTCAGTTGCATCCCAGTCATGCGCTGGAGCAGTTCATGTACCTCCTGCCAGTGAGCGCTAATCCCACCACAGGTCTACAGCATGTGAATGAACATAGCTGCCTGTGTGTTGCATTTGTGGCAGTGTGTAAAGTAGGTGCTATGGATTCTACCCATCTGATGAGGTATAACATAGGCCTGTCGGAGCATTTTGAAATGTAGGAGTTTGTGTCTGTGGTTGCAGGACAGAAGTTTGATCTGTTTGCAACACCCCTTCAACTCCTTATCAGTGATAGGATGTCCCATATAGGCTACCCATACATCTCTGATTTTGGCATCATGTTGTGGCAGTAGTAACTATTTACTCATAGTTAAACCACCTCCTTTTGCCAATCTTCCTTATTGATTTACTGTAAAATTACCCACGATCCACAGTTTCAACATGGCAGGACCCAGCTGCCACTACGGCTGCCTTAAGCTTCTTGGCTAGAGCCTGACTGCCTGGAAGGTCCTAGGAGTAAATAAGAGAAGCACTCTATAGCATTTCTAAGTCAAAAGAGGTAGTGCTGAATCTGCCCTTTGTCCTGCAAAGTGTTCTGTCCACTCCCAGATAGTAAATTCCAAATAAATGGTAAGCAGTAAACAACCATTGACCTTTCCTGGGACCAGATGCAAGCCATTATCTTCCGATCCATACTAGCCTAACCAGCGTGACCACACGCCCTGTATTTAGGAAACATTCAATATTTTGAACACAATTGACCTAAACCTAGGGGCCAATGACTCTTTCTCACTTTATATAATAGAAATACATCTGACCATTTGCACATGAATGATAGAACACGTATTCTGAATGCCAATGTAACAATGTGAACGCTTATCTTTTGGTTCCACAAAGAAAATTCTAATAATTGGCTATTGAGCACCTTTCTACCTAAACACTCCCTGATGTTTACAAATATTCAACAGCAACACAAGGGTTTTGAACTTGTAAAGAAAAACAGGTTACTCACACTTACCCTAGGGCTCCATTGAACACTCTCCATATGCTACCTATTTTTAAGCTGTTGCTTATTTTTACTTAACATATGGTTGAAATGTCTCACAGTGTCACAATATGAAGTAGCATGTAATGAGTGAACAGAGGAAGGTATGAGCCTAGGATAATGTAAATACGTGTAATATAAATCATTCCCCATCAATGTGTGATTGGGAATGATTCTGGCTCTGGGATATGGTTGTGTTGAAGACCTGATACAATCTGAGGGATCTGAGTGATGTATATTATGTTCATCCTGGACTCAACGCTCTCTATGACCCAGCAATGCCACGCTGTCTTCTCCTCCTACTTCACCACCCTCGGCATACTCCGCAAGATCTACAGATGGATCCCCACTGACACCAGGAGGACGGTCAACCAAGCCCTCGTCAGCAGCAGGCTGGACTACGGCAACACCCTCTACGTGGAACCACGGCCAAACTCCAGAAAAGACTCCAACGCATACAAAATGCCTCTGCACGCCTCATCGTTGGAATCCCCCGCCACAGCCAAATCATTGTTCACCTGAGAGACCTGCACTGGCTCCTGATCAACAAGGGGATCACCTTCAAGCTCCTCACCCATGCCCACAAAGTACTCCACAACACCGGACCGGCAATCCTCAACGAAGGACTCACCTTCTACACCCCGAACCGCCAGCTTCGCTCTGCAGACTCCGCCCTCGCCACCATCCCATGCATCTGCTGAACTACCACCGGCAGCAGATCATTCTCCCACCTCGCCGCCAAGACCTGGAACACCCTCCCCATCCACCTGTGACAGACCCAGAACCTGCTGACCATCAGGAGACTCCTCAAGACCTGGCTGTTCGATCAGTAGCTGCTTCACCCCCACCTCCCCATGCGCCTTGAGACCGTCACGGGTGAGTAGCGCACTCTATAAATGTTCTGATTGATTGATTGAAAATTATCAGCTAGTGAGTGGAGAAGATATAATATAGGATGTGGGACTGAGGTAGCATGAAGTTATAATACAGCGTGTGGGGTCAAGGTGTGATAGCGGCATTATCGAGTTTGATACATGAGAAATATAATAGATTGTGTGGGATCAGTGTGAGATGAGAACGTGGAAGTTTAAAGCAGTGAGGATTTGGGGCAGGGTGATCAGCCAGAATGTTATATTGTGATGGTATATGCCTATGCTTTGTGAAGGTGCGATAAACTATAGCATCTTGTGGAGAATACTGCTCTAATGAACGGGCAAGAGATTTATTATTCTAGTTAATAGGAGATAAAGTGAAATATTTAATTATCACATTACCTATGGAGGATGGAAAAACTTATAAAGAGCTTATAAAATGCATAATGACAGATTTGACCCACAACTGAATATATATTTTGAGAGGTACACTTTCATACTGCATTTTAAACAGAGGATAAATCAATTAACAATTTTGTTACAAGATTATGTAAGCTAGGTACATTCTGTGAATTTGACAAGTTTGATAATGAAGAAGCAGCTATAAGATTGAAAAAGGAAGTATGAACAATGTAAAGAACAAAAAGGAGAAAGTATAAAGAAAGCAGTGTTACTGATGATGCATACAATAATCACACACAGACAATTATCCAGCTGTGGGACAAATATGTTGAAAGTGTGGAGGAAGACAACCTTTTGCTACTATGTGCAAAGCAAAAATGGAAACTATAACAAAAAGAGATTTGAAAGGATGAAATAAACCAAGATAAGAAAAGTGGTGGCAAATACATAAGCCACGTTAAATTGTTACTGAGTCAATCAAGAATTTTCAGAAAAAAAGAATTCAATGGAACAGCTGTGCACATAATACAAGAAGTTTGTGATACAAGTTCAGAACAAATATGTTTAATGCAAAGGGATCATATAAAGAAAACAGCCACTGTTGATATTCTTGTTGGTTCTCACAAAGCACAATTTGTTTTGGATAGTGGAACAACATGTAACATTATGTATCTGAGTATACGAAAATGGCTAAAAAGCCTCCTTTAATCCCATCTAATGTAAATATATTTCAGTGAGTGTCAGACAACCTGTCAATAATAAAGTAAAATTCATGGAAACTCTCACTTATTGAAACACATCAATTGAGAAAGAAATTTATGTCTTGCAGGAAGAAGTCACAGGTACTTGTTTATTGAGCAATGTAACTGCACAATTTATGGGTCGAATTTCATCCAGTCCTGGGAAAATGTCAAAGTTAATTTAAAAATGTAGGTGAATTTAAGAAAAGGTAATTATTTTACTTATAAATGAGTCAATAAAACAGTAGTACAAATGCATACAAAGCTCCCAGTATATCTACAAAACAATGTCAAAGAGATACATTATTGCATATTTTATACCACAGCAAGATATTATTGAGCTAGAGACTTGTTCAGCATTTTGGAAAAACTCAGAAAAAATCAGGCAATGCTTTGAAATGAGAATTGCAAATACACCAATTGAAAGGGAAAGGCATCCAGGACCACATTTGGATGACATGATAAGTAATCTCAACAGTGCAGCAGTATTTTCAAGGCTAGATCTGTGCATAGGTTATCATCAGTTGGAAACTGATGAACATTTGTGATACCTAACAACATTATCCTCTCATTTGGGTTTGTTCAGATACAAAAGATTAAACTTTGGAATTTGTTCGGCTGCTGAAATATACAATAAAGAATGTAATCAGATGTGTAGAAAATTGCATGAATTATGATGGCAATATTCTATTTTCTGGAAAAACTCAAGAAGAACATGATTATGCCTTGACAAAAGTATCTCAGTGTT
The DNA here is from genome assembly GCF_964263255.1 of Lissotriton vulgaris. Classification (NCBI taxonomy): domain Eukaryota; kingdom Metazoa; phylum Chordata; class Amphibia; order Caudata; family Salamandridae; genus Lissotriton; species Lissotriton vulgaris. The sequence continues at coordinate 695,866,733 of NC_141700.1, read as the reverse complement.
TGAATGAAGCTGGTCTCACCTTAATTGACATTCCATGGTCATATGTTTTCAAAGGAAGGAATGTGTTCAGATCCTGCCAAAATATCTTCTTTGGTGAAATAAATGCATTAGAAGGAACTGCCGGAACTGCGATTCTATGTCTGGCTAGATATTGTTCACAGTATATTAAAGCTAATAAAGTAAGGAAACAAGTTTGAAGGGAAGGGACAATTTGAAGTATCATATTTGGAAATTGAAAAGATATTTCATTTGCCACGCATCTATCATATTTTGATCCCACACTTTGCATAGAGTAAGTAGTGAAAGAACTTGGAATTGCTTTATCTAGAATTCTTCTTGCAGTAACAAAGATAGTAATTTGATTGATTTCTATTTCTCACGAAAGACACAGAAAAATGTCCACAATAAACTTTTTTCTATAAGACTAAATGTGGTTTTCTGGATTAGATATTCGTGTTGAAGAAGTTATTCAAGCCTGCCATCTATGCCAATGCACTGCAAAGAAAATATTCACAGAAGAGCTTAAGATGTCAAAACCTCCAGATTCAGTCTGAAAAACATTTGCAGCAGACTTCTACGGGCCCCTGGACTCAGTACATTATCTGTTTATTGTTATGGATGAATACTCAAGATTTCCATATCAACCTCATAATCCTCTGTACTTTCAATTCTAGAAGACATATTTTCGACATGGGGAATACCGTCTGTGTTACAAACTGAAAATGAACTTCCAGTCAGTGGTGAAGAGTCTAAAAACATTCTTAAATCTTAAATTATATGCAAGTAATTTGTCAAAAGTAATTCCTCTCTGGCCACAAGCAAATAGAATGATTGGTTGATTTAATGAGTTTCACAGAGAAGACAGTTCAGATAGCTAAACAGTTACCAGTGGCATTAAATCACACATTATGCTAAATGTTGAGACATTATAGGAACAATGTTCATGGATCCACTGGTAAACTCAGTCAGAACTGTTGCTTGGACAAATAAAGCAAAGTGGCTACCACAACTACATGCAAGGTCTCCAGAATGATGGGAAGACGTTTTCAGACAGGATATGCTGGAAGAAGAATGAAAGTAAAGATATACAGATGAACAAAGATATGCCGTAATACAAGATTCACATCTAGGTGATGTAGTTTTAATCAGGCAGCCACAGACAAAGAAATCTCAAAGTTTCTATGATTCAAATACTTTAACTGTGACTAAAGTAAAAGGATCAATGATTTCTGTGCAGAGTAAAGCAGAGATTATAACTGAAAATGTCTCACATTTCCAAAGTGTTAGACAACCAAAACAAACAAAGATTGCATCGAAATTGAAGGTGAAGAACTTGTGAAGTCAGTCCGAATTCCAATATATGGACACAATGGCGGATTCCTTTTCTCAAACCTGTCCGTCTGCTTAAGGTATTTTTTTTAAATCTAATACTCACACTAATAATGTTACTTCTGGCATCATTAGGAAATCAACAACCTATATTAAGAAACCTCAGACTAATTGAACAATGTAAATTAGTCCAGTCTGTTTATTGTTGTGTTTATTAATTAATTACTTTGTTTTTGTTTGATAAATATTTATTTATTTTTTGTCCTCATTTGCCTTGCCCTCGTCTTAATATGCCGCCAACCACCAAGCGTGTCGTACTCCGAGATACGAAGTGTTTACTGTTGCCCACTCGGTGACACGATTTCTGAGGATTGGCAGTTGATGGACCTTGAGAGGTAGAGGAGGGAATAAACAGGAGCGGGCCTGCACTTACTCCATCTTGGTATTGATAACCTGTAGTACCAACCATGGTACGAAGGAAAGGGCCCTGGTCCTTGAAGTAGAATGGCATAATCATAGGACCGGGGGGGTGAAACAAAAAAAACCCCAGCAGCTATTTACACTGAACCAACAGGTCCCAGAAAGCCAAGTTACGTTTACTGCAAGATCTGGCCATATCCAGCTTAGATGTTTCATACATAGATGACAACCAGTTTGCGTGTGATGGTGCCATATTTTCTGCCCAGCCTTTACATATCTGTCTCCTGGCCAGCAAAACTGCATAGAACAAAAGAGACCTTGCATGGCCAGATATACTAGCATCCCAGCCAAAGATAATAAGTGGCAGTGTGATGGACAAGGATATGTTTAAGATAGAATTTAGAGTTACTTTCACTTCCTCCCAGAACTGGGCAATGTAGGGGCAGTCCTTGAACATATGGATGTCCGAATCCTCGATGTAGTTACACTTATTGTATTTCTTGCCTGGGAGGAATTTAGACCGTTTCAAGGGTGAGAGGTAGGCTCAATGTATCGTAAAAAAATGATTACGTCTCAGCCATGCTGGTTTAACAGTTTTGTATAGGAGGGTACAAGATCTTTTCCAAGTTTCTGCACATTGGACACCTAACTCTTCCCCCCACAATTCCTCCGGAAGACTGAACTCTCCATCAGCTCCTCTAGCAAACTCCAGTACCACAGAGTCACCTCTTTACCCCCCCCCACTTGTTGTTCCACCAGCTGTTGTTCCATGGTACTAGTCTTCCCAAATGGTACCCCTATCCTACACAGAGCCTTGACCCAACTGTCTAATTGTAGGAACTTAAATCTAGAGAACCGAGGGCCCAACTGTTGCCGTAGCTCCTCCCAAGACCTCAAGGACCTTCCTGCCATCAATTCTCCCCATCTTGTTATTCCTCCATTCCTCACCAGGATTGCTAGCCTGTCTTTCAGACATAGTGGCAGGCCCGGGGAGTCCCAGATAGGTGCACAGTTTGAAAAATACGGCAGACCTAGTCTTTACCTTATCTGTTCATGGGCCAATAGAGGGAGCACACACCCGTCGTAATCCATGTCAGCTATCCACACGTTGGAGAGGCACACGTCAATGCACCACTCAAATAGGCACGTGCGACATTGCAATACAGGTTGAACGCAGGTGACGTCCGCAATGCGGAAGCTCAGCCGGTAAGTTATCCGCAGCACTGCCAAAGGCAGTGCATCCAGGACATTCAGCAGATTTCTTCATTGCTTTTGTGTGTTCACTGTAAATGCACCCACTACCACAGTGCAATTCAATACAGGATTTTAGTATTTAGAATATATCGCAAAGGTGCATCTCGTGTGTTTTTGCACAGGGACGCCTACTCTGCATTTTATTATCAGCATTTTAATGCAACTAAAGTTGAGATAAATCTAACACAATATTCAGAAGCTGGTGCAAACTGCAGACATCACCAGTAGTCCCCTGATAACACCATGGTGGACACCACCAAATAACAGTAATAAGAAAGAGAAAGAGTCACACAACACTTAAGTAACAACCAAAAACATTATTGAAATTTAAAAAAATAAACACAAAACAAAAGGCGGAAGACTCCTGTCGGGTCCATCAATGTCGACGACACAGCCTGGAAAATAAAGCACAAAATAAGGATGTGTGTAATGCGCACATCAAAGGAGTGAGACACAGAAAAAGAGAGAAGGAAAAAAAAGCCCGAGTGAAAAAGAGAGGTTAGGAAAGGAAGGGAAGGGAGTAAGAAGTGTAGAAGGGAGAGAGAGTGAGAGTAAGAGAGATAGGACGAAAGGAGGGAAGAGAGGGAAGAGAGAGAGAGAGAGAGACACCGCCGCCACCGTGCATCCATGACCAAATAAAGACCTGCTGCCACTGGAGTGTCTACCAGTGGCACTCCAAGTGCCCATGAAAGCTCCAGGACCCGGTCCCACCACCATGGCTTGGTGCACATTATGTGGACCTGCTCGGCGGCCCAGCAAATCCTACACATGTCGCTGAGTCCTGAGTCATCAATGGCGGAGACCACATCAGCTTCTGGTGCCGCTAGCCCTGTGCAACGCTAATCAGAGCCACATGGTGTTAGGCCGCTGACAGCCATACAACTTAGGGTGCGACTAACCCTGTGCAACTCAAGTCCGCGCCATATGGTTGTAGGCCCCTGACTGCCACATCAGCTTCGGGTGGCACTAACACTGTGCAACTCAAGTCCGCCCCACATGGTAGTAGGCCCCTGATGGCCACATCAGCTTCGGGTGGCACTAACAATGTGCAACTCAAGTCTGCCCCACATGGTAGTAGGCCCCTGATGGCCACATCATCTTCGGGTGGCATTAACCCTGTGCAACTCAAGTCCACGCCACATGGTGGTAGGCCCATGATGGTCATACAGCTCAGGGTGCGACTAACCCTCTACGCAACTTTTCATGGACTCTTTATGATTCAGACCTGTGGAGGGTCCACCATCCAGTCATTACCGGCAATAAAGGATGTGACGTTGTCGAGCCATTATATTTGCGTGGTCACATGGCCCGTGACGCATGTGCCGGATGGGTGTGGTGTGTGCAAATCTGCCCTCAGGGAGTGGCTGTGACATATTGACAACTAGACCACTGACCTGCACAACAACAGCGAGTACGCCTGCCACAGGTAGCTATGTGGGGCTAACATCGGAACATAATCGGAGTTGTGTGGCGTATGACGAAACAGGGCAGGGATAGCCACAATGACTCTGGGGCTCTGGGCATGTTCAGTACATGTCCGGACAAGGAAGTGACTAATGTGTGTGTCTCCATTGTAGTGTTTACGGCACCAGAAACACAATAGGCTATGTAGCATACTGTGACTAGCATCCCATTAGATGAGCATCATTGACGTAAGGTGAATCACTGTATCTACATTCTTCAACATATTCATACATAAATTAGGTAAGACATAACACAGCAGTGTGTTACTGGATGTGTATTGCACATCCAGTGGAGTTTAGCAGCTGGAGCAGTGGAGGGACAGGACAAGCACACTTTACAATATGGGCTCGTGGAGGGCAAACCAGAGCCCATCCGAGGATGACAGGTACAGCGGAACTGGGAGGGTACAGTCCCCAGTGAGGTCGCTGTGTCATTGGTCATTGGAGAGGATATGACAGGCCATGTTGCGGGCCAAGGTGAGCGCATTAGAGTGTAATGTGGGACAATGGAAGGTCGTGGGGCAAAGTTTGCAAATATTCATCAACAACCGGCGCCAAAGTTATTGGGAAAAGGAAAAACGATTTTCCGATGGAAACTAGGTCCTAACTATAACTACCTACTAGCGACCGCCAGTAGGTAATATAGTTATTAACTATGGAAATTAGGTCCCACTATAACCACCTACTGGTGATCGCCAGTAGGTTTTATATATATATATTTATATATATAACACGGGAGGCAGCAGCTAGTATGATGTTTTCGCATAGCCTCCCGATACCTGCCAACATTCGAGGCAGATCAAACGCTGAAACCAGCCCATGTAATAGTGCAATGCAAGAAAAATCTAAAATACTTGAGAAAAAGTTAAGGAACGAGCAGAGAAAGTGGTGGGAATCGAAATCGTTACAACGATACATCGATGTTAATCGGATTCCCAGAGGTATGCGTATACTCAAGGCCCTGAGTTATGAAAGTCCCAACCCGAAGTTGAGTTAATGAGAGAGTGGACTGATAGCAATTTAGAGGCATCACAACGCCTCGTATTAATTCTGATCAAATACTCAGATATCGACAAAGAAATAGCGACTTTAAATGAGGAACTTGAAACAATGGGAAACATGGAGGAAAACTAAGTTGACAAATGAGATGAATAGCCGATTAAAGAAGGAAGAGGCTAAAATCATGGAACGTAAAACATATAAGTTCCAATGAGACCGCAACGAATATGAATTGGGTCAAATCTTTACTTTTTCACGTAAATATGACACACTACGAGGCCCGATAACTGGGGCACAAGTACCAGCAAAGTCAAGGGCGGCAAATAAGAATAGAGAACAGACCGACTCCACCATATCAGACATGAGCTCTGGAGGGGGCAGTGAGTCTGATTCAGATTTTCGCAGTATGGCGGCAGTAAACAAACAGATTAAACTAACCCCCGGAGAAGAAATTAGTTTTTTATGTCAGGAAAGGATGCAGTCCCTGAGATCCTGCATACAAAGGAATTACAAAGAAAATACACAAACTATGTATGCAGGAAGAGGCGCAATGCGAGGAGGCAGAGGACAATACAAAAAGAGGGGCAGAGGCCAATGGTCAGCCAAGAAGTGAAAGTACTCGGGGATTCAAAATGAACAATTGTCAATTTGACGCCCCTATCACTATCAAATAAAGAACAGAATATTTTAAAATTGGGCCTCTTGTATGCGCCTCAAACTAACATGGACTATCCGGCAATCTGCATTGATATGTACAAAACAGTGAGAAAATTAAAACTGCAGAAATATCATCTACTTAAAAGCAAGAACAATAGTGACACACAAATCAGTACTTTTAATCAGAGTGCCATGGATATTGAAATCACTACCTCCAACGACATCCTTGAGCTATGGGAAACCGGAGGTGCTGGCTATGCCGCAACCCAGGAAACTGAAGGGGGTGAAGCAGCAAGAGGTGCCTTGACAGCGAATCGTACAGCATCGCTTACACCATTTAAACCACCCTCAACATTTAGCCCCACCATGCCACGAGACATGATTGATGTATTTCAAGAGAATGTGACGACTCAACTCAAAGCATTACAAAAAAAGATATATTCCAACAAACACAGATTTGACAGTCAAACATTCCAATATGAACAATTGGTGGCAAAACTGAGTAAAGACAAAAGCATTGTTGTGTGACTGTAAAGTGCATGTAGGTGTATTTATTTAAATAAGTTACATGGCACGCTGCGGCGCGCTCATGTATTCTCTTGTGTTTATATTACATCATCTGTCTTGTATTCCAACATGCTGCACGCACTTCTGAAGAGAATGTTTCTCTTCAAAAGTGCGTCCCACGTGTCATGCTGGACACAGTTTAGTATTAACTGTACCTGAGTCTGTTTCTCCACGGACCTGTTCCTGGCAAGCTGCGCTCCTGTGATCTGCTGTTCTTTTTACAAATAAACTATAATTCAATAGTTTCAACTGCTTCATCTTCATTGCCACCATACTTTACATATTGGCGACAAGGACTACGGCGATCCCAGCAATTTCGACAGCATTTCACCATTTTTGCGCATTCTTCTGAAAAATACCTGCATTTATATATGCGCTTCGCTTCAAAACCTTCACTCTCCTTCTCTGAGACCGGAAACCTCGTCATCGCACTACGCTCCAGTGAGTTTCTGGAAATTTAATCATTTTTTTTTCACTCCTGACAGCCCACTGGTTGATTCCTCGAGCGCTTTCTAACGCGCATGACGTCATTTGCCTACGTCATCACGCTCACGCTCTGGGGGCCATTTTGTTTCACTCGTTTCCATGACAACATTCACCGAGTGATTTTCGAGTCTGGTTTCTTCAGTTTTCAACAGCGAGCGCACCGAACTAAAAAGGTATTTATTTGAAAGAGACTTAAGAATTTCATACAGTTACTTCATTCACTTTATATACTGTACTAAGAATTTTTAAAAGACTTTTACAAAGCTTCCTATTTACATTATGGCCACTAATCAACAAATTGTGTACTTGAATCATTTTTTACCTAATCGTGGTAAGCCCAAAGAGTCATGGAAGTTGTGGTTCATTAGTTTTGAAAATTACTTAGTGGCAATTGGTGAAGATGAATACTCTGCAAAAAGGAAGCTGGCTATTTTATATAGCCATTTGGGAACTGCTGGAAAGGAAATTTTCAACAATCTTCCATTGTCTGTACCTCCATCAGGAGATGGAGAAGGATGGAATGTTTTCACAGATGCAGTCTTAAGATTGAATAAGAAATTTATTGATCAGCCCAGTGTTATGATGGAACGTTTCAACTTCATGAAAAGGAAACAACATCAAGATGAGTCTGTAGAGGACTTCATCTCTGTTTTGAGAAATTTGGCTGCGGAATGCAATTTTGGAGCATATCTAGACACTGTTTTAAGAGACCAGTTTGTCTACAACTGCTATCACAAAAAGATTCAGGAGAGGATTTTGAGTTGTCGTGACCCCACATTAAATGAAGTGTTAGACATGGCCAAAAGCGTAGAAAGGTCGATTGTCTCTTCGAAATGCATCACCGATGGAAATCTTCTTCAACATGAAAAGGATGTACAAATTAATGTTGTTCTTCAAAAAAACTCATCATTTAAACCTTTTCAAAAAAAATTTAATTCTTATTGCTTTAGATGTGGATCAAAAAGTCACCTTAGTAACAGCCCCACATGTCCTGCGTTGGGTAAAAAGTGTACTTTTTGTAGCAAAATTGGTCACTTTAATATTGTTTGCAGAAACAGGAAAGCAGTTAGAATCAATAACCTTTCTTCTGTTGAAGATCCTCATGTAAATGTTTCTAACGTTGACATGTCTTTCTTGCAATCTCCATTTGATGATCTTCACATTAACTCAATTCAAAATGTTGATTCTAACCTGTCTATCCCTGAAAGGAAAATTCTCTCCATTGATTTAGTTGAGCTTGATCACCACACTACACGTGTCAAAGACCCCACTTGCTGTGTAATTGTTGATGATGTAAAATTGGATATGATGGCAGATTCGGGGGCACCCGTTACCATCATCTCTAATACTTTATTTGATTAAATCTGGAGTAAGAGTGTAACTTTATCTCCTCTTGACATCATTCCCAAAGCCTATAATAGGAAAAGTATTGATATGTTAGGATATTTTATTACAAGAATTGAATGTTTGGTTAGGTTTACTACAACGAAAGTCTATATTGCTATTGATGGAAAACTTATTGTTGGATGGCAAGATTTGGCTAGAATGGGTTTGAAATTGGTTCCTGGTTCTGATTCACCAGTTCAAATCAATGAGACCTCAATTTTTAATGTAGTTCATGAGGAAGACTTGGAGATTCAGAACTTAATATCTGAATTTCCGGAGGTTTTCAAAGATTCTGTGGGCTACATCAAAGATTTTGAGCATCTGATCAGATTGAAACCCAATGCCATTCCTGTCTGCCATAAACTGAGGAATGTTCCTTTGAATGTAAGAGATGAGCTTAAAAAGTCCTAGACAACTTAGTTTCAGAAGGTATTATTGTCCCTACCAATTCTTCTTTATGGGTTAGTCCCATAGTTGTCGTTAAGAAAAAGGATTCCTCGATTCGTTTGTGTGCAGATTTGCGCTCCCTTAATCAAAACATTATTGTGGATTGCCATCCCTTACCGAAAATTCAAGAATTGTTGACAGGCATTTCGGAATCCAAAATGTTCTCACTTTTGGACCTCAAGAGTGCGTACCATCAGATTCCTCTCTCGAGGTCCTCCTCTGAGTTAACAACTTTCATAACTCCTTTCGGGGCATTCAAATATCTCAGACTCCCTTTTGGCTTGGCTTCTGCCGCCAGTGTCTTCCAAAAATTCATGGACACAATTTTGCATGACATCCCAAATGTACAAGCCTATCAGGATGATGTTCTGATTCATTCGAAAAATAGATCAGAGCATTTTAAAGTGTTAAGGAAAGTTTTGTCTCGCTTTCAAGAAGTTGGCATAACTCTGGGTGTTAAAAAATGTATATTTATGGTAAAAGAAATGGACTATCTGGGTCATAGTATTTCTGCACATGGTATTAAACCAAAGATTTGTTTAACCAAAGCTATTTCCAATGTTGCTGTCCCTAAAGATAAGGATGCCTTAAGGTCATTTCTTGGGCTTGCTGAGTACTATTCATGCTTCATCCAAAATTATTCTCAGTTTGCCCAACCTCTCCGCATCTTACTCAAGAAAGATATTAAGGGGCAGATTTATGTTAACTGGCGCATCCCGAGGGATGCGCCAGTTAACATGCGCCACAGTGCGCCACAGCTACGCCACCCATGGTGCGCCGCATTTATGATGCGGCGCACCATGGGGCAAAAACGGCACAGATGCGTGACGCATCTGTGCCGGAAATGTGGCGCATTGCTGGAGTTGCGTCGCAAGCGCGACGCAGCTCCAGCAATGCTCTGGGGGGGCCTATTCTTTCAATGCTGCCTCAAGCCTTACGCCTGCTTCAAGCAGGCGCAGGGTTTTGACGCAGCATTGCCCTGAAAGTGACTGAGTGAAATCTCATAGATTTCACTCAGCCACTTTCAGGAGGCGTTCCTGCACAGGAACGCCCCCCCCTGCGCACGAACGCCTCCTCATGGCGCAGTGCTGTACAACGTGACGCATCTCCTAGATGCGTCACGTTGTAAATAGGGCGCAGGGATGCGCCACGTTTCCGTGCCGTTGCGTCACGCAACGGCGGCGTAAACGTGGCGCAAGCCCTTCATAAATCTGCCCCTAAGTTCATTTGGTCCGAAGAAGCTAACAAGGCTTTTGACACTGTAAAAAGGGTTATTGTAGAAGCACCTGCCCTATCATCATTCAATCCAAGTTTAGAATGTACCATTGCTGTTGACGCTAGTCAAAGGGGTTTAGGTGCAGTGTTAATTCAAAGAGACTCTTGTAGGGAGAATACTATAGGTTTTGCGTCAAGAGCCTTAAATGTAGCTGAGTCTCATTATAGCACTATTGAAAGAGAAGCCCTTGCCTGTTCCTGGGCAATTGAGAAATTTAAAACATTTATCTGGGGATCACACTTCATTCTCCTCAGTGATCACAAGCCCTTACTTCATCTTCTCAATGGTAATGGAACAGGCAAGGCTTCTTCTAGATTAGTTCGCATTTTGTCTAAACTACATGAGTACAATTTTACCATTAGACACATTTCAGGTGGCAATAATTTGCGAGCTGATGCTCTTTCAAGACTGACGTTACTTGAAAATGATGTTGAGGATGATTCCGTTGATGATGTTGAGTGTGTGGTAGCATCCATAGAAGAGTTGGTCCTTTCACCTTTTTGTATATCAGAGACTGAATGGAACCATAGTTGCTCTGAAGATTCAGTTCTTCTCAATGTTAAAAATCTAATTGTTTCTGGTTGGCCAAGAATTCGCTCTCTTCCTGCGCCCTTGAAAGTCTTTGCTCAAGTGTCTGGTGAACTTTCCATTGCTAATGATGTCATTTTTAGGGGTGATTTATGTGTCCCACCTTTAGGTATTAGGAAAAAACTTTTTGACTTTGCTCATCAGGGACACCTTGGCGTTGGCAGCACCTCAAGGAAATTGAAGGAACACTTTTGGTAGCCTGGTTTAGATGGGGATGTTTCTAACTGGATTGAGTCTTGTTCTACTTGTCTGGTTTCGGATAAGCACTGGAAGACACCCCTTTTACCTTTGCATACAGTTCCTTTTCCTGCTGAAGCTTGGCAAAAGCTGGCTATTGATTTCTCTGGTCCTTGGGAGGTGTTACCTAGTAATAAACGTTTTATTGTTTCACTGGTTGACTATCATTCTAAGTGGTGCGCTTTTGAGTTCTCAGATTCTCCCACTTCTGTTACTGCCATTGATTTCCTCAGTAAAACTTTTCTCTCTGAGGGTCCCCCTAGGGAATTGGTCAGTGACAATGGCTCTCATTTTTGTTCATCCTCTTTTGAGTCATTTCTTAAGTCATATGATATCAAACATCTTAAAGTGGCACTGTACTCTCCTTCATCCAATGGACTAATTGAGAGGATGAATAGGTTTTTCAAGGAGGGAATACAGACCGCTGTGTCTTCTAGTTTGGATGTAGAAAAATTCCTTAGGGGCAAATTATGGTCTTATTTAGTTACCCCTCATAGTACATCTGTGTTTCCCCTTTCAGACTTCTAAGAAAAAGAAATCCAAATGGGAATATTTGCCCATCTTGGATAAAAGACTTGAAAGGTAAGGACAACGTTTGCTTAGCTTGCAACGACAAGGAGATTGTCAAAGTAAATGTTGCTTCTAAACAATTGGTCCAACAGAAAAACTTTAATTCAAAATTCCTTTCTTCTATTCAACCTTTCATGGTTAAATTTAATAGTAAGGTTAAAAAAGGTCTATCTACCTTTTCTTTACCTACCCAGGTCCTCAAAGTTTCCAAAGGTTCTCTCTTCCTTGATGGAAGGGGGTGGTGGAGTAAGCGTGTCATTGTCAGACTTACTCCCGAACAGGCAAGGAAAATCTTCTCAAGTAAATATGTAAATGAATCTTCCTCATCTTCTTTTTTCCCTTTAGGTACCACTTCTGATGACCATAATGAACATTCACCTGACACTTCTCCTTGTTCTCGAATTTCAACATCTAACTCAAATTTTGTTGAAAATTCTAATGTCAATGAACCAATGTGTAATGATACTGTTAACTCTCATGTTATTGCAACCCCTTCTCATGTTTCCACTGACAGGTCTCACAGGAATTGTTCTCTTCCTTCTCGTTTTAAGGATTATTTTCTTTCTTAAGTTTTCACTTTTCTTTTATCTTTTATTTATGTAAATAGGGAGAAGATGTAAAGTGCATGTAAGTGTATTTATTTAAATAAGTTACATGGCACGCTGCGGCGCGCTCATGTATTCTCTTGTGTTTATATTACATCATCTGTCTTGTATTCCAACATGCTGCACGCACTTCTGAAGAGAATGTTTCTCTTCAAAAGTGCGTCCCTCGTGTCATGCTGGACACAGTTTAGTATTAACTGTACCTGAGTCTGTTTCTCCACGGACCTGTTCCTGGCAAGCTGCGCTCCTGTGATCTGCTGTTCTTTTTACAAATAAACTATAATTCAATAGTTTAAACTGCTTCATCTTCATTGCCACCATTGCCACCCAGCAATAAAGGAGGCAATGTCGTACTTTTGTCCTAAATTGATTATGACAAGGAAGCCTACAAACAACTTAATGACAGGCAGCACTACAAACAAGTTAACATGACTCAATTAAAAAACATGCAACAGGATTATCATCAGAAACTCGCCTAATTGAGGAGCAAAAAAATGCTGTCAGAAGCTGAATACAAGTACCTGAAAGTGGATAACCCCAAGACGCCCCTGATTTATTCACTAAGACCTGTCAAACTCCCCAGGGAGACCTATATTATCAGCCAGAGGTGGGTTGCTTGAAAATACATCTGTGTATATTGACTATTTTTTGCAGGGGTATGTCAGAGCATTAGACTCCTATATTCAGGATACTGGCGACTTTTTATTTAAATTGCAGAAAATTGAGTGGAAAGAAAATTACTGGATGATTGCATTAGACGTGACAGAGCTATATACCAGCATAAGACACTCTGATGGAATTGCTGCTGTCAATATTTTTTAAACTTGGAGGAGTGCCCTCTTTAGGGACCACAATACTATGCTGGAACAAATGCTTAAGTTTTGCCTTGAAAATAATGTGTCTTTTTTGGGTACTGAAGTCTATGTCTGCAATAATAAACTAGACTCTAGACTTTTCAGAAAAACTACCGCTGATAATACTATCCTCCACGCTGGTAGTGCGCACCCATCCCATTTAATCATGAGCATACCCTATGGCGAAATGTTACGTCTGAGAAGAGTATGCAGAAACGACAATGATTTGCACTTAGCCCAGGAAGCCAGTAAGATCAGGTTCCTAGAAAGGGGCTACTCCAATCAGGTCATCGAAAAGGCCTGGACCAAATCCATGCTGGTCAGCCGACAGGAGCTACTCATGAAATATGATACCAATGCTTTGTCTAATACCACTACTACCTCTGACTGTATTGGGATTAATAGTCAGTCTGTGAAACAAGTCAATTCCTTCAGAATCATAGTAGGTTATAACAAACAACACAGGGAGCTACGTCGGATCATAAATAATAATTGGCCAATTATTTTAAATGATCCTGTTACTGGTGACACATTACCCAAGAAAGCATCTATCACATTAGCCAGGCTCCCTCGATGAGGGATAGATTGGTTAACACTAGCCCCCAAGTGATTGAAAAAAACACCTGGCTACAAACTAATAGTGTTTTTTTTAAATGATTGACACTGAATAACGCTTCTTTTCAACAGGGAGTCGTCCCCCCTAGTTGGAAAGCGGCAGTCGTTAAGGCGCTGCTAAAAAAACCCTCCTTGGACCCAGCTGAGCTGGCCAACTCCCGACCAATATCCCTCCTCCCCGGGACCAGCAAGGTCGCCGAGAAACTGGTGAATAAGAAACTCTCCCAGTTTCTTGAATCCAATAATCTGCTAAAAAATTCGCAGACAGGTTTCCGCCCAGGACAGGGCACTGACATCGCCCTCCTGGCAGCAGTGGAGGAGGCCAGAGCGCTCTTGGACGAGGGAGGATCAGTGGCAGTGATCCTCCTCGACCTAAGCGCGGCCTTCGACACCGTCAACCACCAACTCCTGGTCAAACGGCTCAAGAAGGTAGCAATAGAAGGCACCGCTCTATCCTGGCTTTCCTCCTTTCTGGCCCAACGCTCCTTCCAGATCTGGGAGAATAACACCCACTCCTCCGACACACACCTCCAATGTGGAGTGCCTCAGGGCTCCTCCCTGAGCCCCACATTGTTTAACATCTATATGTCCCCATTGGAGGAGGTCGTCACCCCGTTCGGAGTGAGCATTGTCAGTTATGCGGATGACACACAACTAGTTGTCTCCCTTTCCCACCCTAGTCAACAGCCTGCGGACCTATTTAACTGCTTGATGCAGATCCAAGAGTGGATGAATAACTCAGCCTTAAAGCTGAATGGTTCTAAAACTGACATTCTCCTTCTGGGTCAGAAAGGACTCACCTTCCCTTTGAACATCTGGCCACCCTGTTTGGGACCCCCCTGCCCCCAAACAGGAAGTAAAAAGCCTGGGAGTATGGATTGAAACAGACCTTTCATTCACCACGCAGGCCAAAAAAGTAGCAGGCACCTGCTTCGGGCTACTCAAATCGATGAGAAAAATCCTGCCCCTTCTCCCACCCACATCGCAAAGACTTCTCATCCAAGGCCTCATACTGTCCAGGCTTGACTATAGCAATGCTATATACCTGGGCGCACCCGAAGCAACCCTAAACAAACTACAGAAAATTCAAAATGCTGCCGCCCGGATCCTCACACACACCCCTGCCAGAACTTCAGCCAAACCTGCTCTGAAGCTCCTTCACTGGCTCCCAGTGAGGGAACGAGTAATATTCAAAGCCTTAAGCCTGGCCCATAGACTACTGCAGAATCAGGGCCCCCCCATTCTGAGGAAATTTATACAACCGTATAAAGCCCCTAGATCCCTCCGATCGGACAAGGAGTCCCTCATCATCTTGCCGAGATTCAAGAAAGCCCGCACGGGTGGAAGACGTTTCTCGATCCACACAGCTCGCCTATGGAACGCTCTCCCCCGAGACCTGAGGAAAAAACCGAACTACCTGCGATTCAGGAAACGACTCAAAACTCACTTATTCCCTTAATTTTTAACCACTTCTGTTTAAAACTGCTGTCCCCCCCCTTCTCTCACCCCCGACCCCTCAGGTGTAGGGATTCTTAGCGCTGGGATACCTCAGGGTGACTACGCGCTCTATAAAAAATTTTAATAATAATAATAAATGTAAGACCTGAAAATCGTGTAATCACGGGGTCAATAAAAAGACATATACAGATGGTTTCAGCACCAAAGAACATCGGATTAGTAAGGTACTCACATGTAAGACGGAGTACGCCATCTAAATTCTAGAATGTCCATGTTCACTCAGATATGTAGGTAGTACTTAGCACGCAGTCCATAAGCGTATCCTACAGCATCTGAGAGCCATTGTTAATCAAGATAACACTTTCCCAGTGGCAAGGCACTTCAGAGAGCACCATCAAAGGGACAGTAAATATCTTACATTTTATGTGATAGATGCGGTCAGTGCGAGCAGACGGGGAAGAAACAGAGAATCCAAACTTCGCAAGTTGGAAACAAGATACATACTGCAGCTCGATACCAAACAGCCAGGGGGGCTAAACCTGCTGGAAGATTTACATATTAGTCTGTATTAAAATATGTTTGGATTTAGCTAATATTCTGTCAATGCACAATACGTCTTCATTACAGTAGGCAATGTTTCAAAGAGGTTTTAACTTTTTGATATTATTTATTGTTTTAATGGTAACACTGATTTAATGCATACTTCCCCTACTGTTTTCAGCCACCAGGCTTACAGCTGCCCGACTAAAACAGTAACACTGAATATATACACGCAAGGGTCAACTGCAAGATTAAGGATTAAGACTGTAAGAAGAGAAGACTTTTTGTCCCGGTGTTGTTGTTATCAACGCTGACTCTTGTAAGACGTTCCCATGAAAGGTCAAAGTGAATATACAGTGACACAAAGTGATTCACTTAAACTATACTATATTGGACTATCAAGAACATTATTATTTGAATCCTCATTAACTATGACCATTACCACAGAGCAACATTTCTGTGTCATTAACAGCCCAGATAAATTGGATTGGTATGACTGGACTCAGTCTACCTAGGATCTCGATTGTATTTATGGCTTTTATTATTTGCACATTTGCACTTTATAATTGCACTTTAAAGTTTTTTTGCACTTATGAGTATGTACATGGCGTATGAAAGTAGAATGACTATTACAGTAATAATACTGGGATTTAACCCGCAATGTAACCCAAGAAGGTTGTTTGAAGTCATATGTAGAAGATGCACTTATTCAAAATGTAGGCATGTAGAAATCCATACATTGGCTGTTCCGCATGTTTTGGAATTTATCTAGTAACAGTGGACTAAAGGTGCATGACACCGATAGTGACCTACAATCATGTGTGTTATAATGTAATTTATACTGAACACGATAGGACACAAGAGTATCCTCTGGAATGTATTTAATAGTGAGGAACTGTTTTATTGCAGCAGCCACAATGGCAATTTGCACAGTATTAATGCATATTTGCGTCTTTGCACATATATATTGGCTACTCTGCTCTTTATTATTATGACAAAAATCATTTTGGTGTGTCATTATCCATTTGGATAATTGTTTTAGGCAGTTTTACTATTTTTAACAAATGTTATTTATTTGTTGAAATAGGTGTACTCTGTCTTCTGTTTCTATGCCATGTGACCAACATTATCCTATGCACAGGCACTTTATAAGGGGGTGGTTTAAGTATTCACGTTGTCATGTGATCAAGGCTCCTTGGAGCCGAAACGTTATGGCGACAGGCAAAGCACCAATAAAATAATTTGCATCGAAATTCCAAGGTCCGTGTCCGTACCTGTGCTGAAGACGACGAGTGAGGCCCATAAGCGATGGAGCTTTATATATGTGTGTGTGTGTGTATATATTTTCTCCTTCTTCGCCGCCGAGGCTTTGGTGGAAGTGGTTGGAGTTTTGGCTTCGATATATATATATATATATATATATATATATATATATATATATATATATATTTGCCGCTCTCCACACATCAGTGAGCGGCACTCCCAGGCGGGTGCTGACAAGCGAGGGTGCACTCGCTAATCAATTGCCGCTCCCAACTCCAAAGTAGACAGTTATCCACAGGAATAAAGCACTCGCGGGGGCCGTTTGAATCAGTTTATTGAGAGATAAACACAGCAACCAGCAAACAGACGCGTTTCGGTCGTAACCTTCTTCTATGTTTAACGAAACGTCACACAGAACATCATTATAACCAATGTGCATGGAAATAAACAAAGGACAATTAAAGACTCAAATAGAGTGCAAAGTTGGTTTACGTGTTGAGATTGACACCGCTAGACTTGTGTTGCTTTTTATATAATTAGCACTCGAGTATCACCCACATCTATTTACTTTCATTCAGGATTGTGATGGATCAGGCATGTTAAGATGGCGCTCATGCTTTGCACTCTATTTGAGTCTTTAATTGTCCTTTGTTTATTTCCATGCACACTGGTTATAATGATGTTCTGTGTGACGTTTCGGTAAACATAGAAGAAGGTTACGACCGAAACGCGTCTGTTTGCTGGTTGCTGTGTTTGTCTCAATAAACTGATTCAAACGGCCCCCGCGAGTGCTTTATTCCTGTGGACAACTGTCTACTTTGGAGTTGGGAGCGGCGATATATATATATATATATATATATATATATATATATATCTCCATACTAATATAATAAAGAGAGAGCCCAAACATTTGAGGCGGGTAATATCAGGAACCACAGCACCAATCACAACACCCAATACAGTGTTGGAAAGGGCAGTTGCAGCAGAAGGACATAGGCTATGCAGACGCCCACCATATACATTTAAAAGGTAAAAGACCCGTGCCAGCAAAGTAGTCCCTTGTGGGCGTGTCTGTGTTGTACTGTTGGCGTGTGCTGGGGGCGTGACAAACGCTGGGGGCGTGTGGTACGTTCCGCCCTTAATGCCATGTCTCATATCGTGTGCTAATCCCACCCTGCTCCCTTTAAATACCCCTGCACCCCATAATCATACCCCACCCTTACTCCTTAAAATACCCCAACACCCTTAAACACTAACCCATCTTAATCCTATAAATATACCCTGTACCCCAAAACCCAAACCTATCCCTAAACCCTAAAAATACCCCTGTACCCCAAAACCCAAACCTACCCCTGAACCCTATAAATACCCCTGTACCTCAAAACCCAAACCTACCCTGAACCTTAGAAATACCCCTGTACCCCAAAACTCAAACCTAGCCCTGAACCCTAAAAATACCACTGTGCCCCAAAACCCAAACCTACTCCTGAACCCTAAAATACCCCTGTACCCCAAAACCCCAAACTTCCCCTGAACCCTAAAAATACCCCTGTACCCCAAAACCCAAACCTACCCCTGAACCCTAAAAATACCCCTGTACCCAAAAACCCTAACCTAGCCCTGAACCCTAAAAATACCCCTGTACCCCAAAACCCATACCTATCCTTACACCCTAAAACTACCCCTGTACCCCATAACCCAAAACTATAGCTGAACCCTTAAAATACCCAAACACCCCAAAACATATACCTCAGTAACCAAAACATAAACCCCTATGCCCATACTTACCTTATCCAAACATTAAAAAAAACATGCTTTTACCATTCATGCATTTACAACGAATTTCGTTGTAAATTTATGCGTGGTAAAAGCATATTAACCCCTCCCCTGCTGATGACGGAACCGCTCCGTCATCAGCTACAGTTGAGCTGTGCTGATGACGGAGCGGTTCCGTCAAGGCCCAGCCGCCGCGCCTGCGCGGCGCTGATTTCGCGCCTGCGCGGGCGTTCTAATGAGCGGGGCGGGTCATGACGGAACCGCTCCGTCTCCAGCATAGCTCAACCGAGGCTGGTGACGGAGCGGTTCTGTCACCATCATGCGGCCGCCCTGCCCCTTTAGCGCTGCGGCGGAATAGCCGCCGCAGCAAAGGGGTTAAATGTAATGCCATGCGTTATAATGGCATTGCGGAGTCATGGTACTTTCGTAATGAAAGTATGCGGAGTGATGGTATGCGGAAAGAAAGTTGCCGAATAATGGGCGTTTACCCTCCCCCGGTAAGTACATTGGTGGCACGGTGGCCCACATCTCCAGCAACATACTCATATTTTTTCACCACCCATTTGAAAAATGCACAGGTCTCTCTCATTGATGGCCAGCACCGACATACACTTTTAGACACACCTCCTGCCACAAGTTCTAGAATTACGTACTTTAGAGCTGGAGAGCTACGTTCGAATCTCTGCATCAGCTCAACATCCTGTGATTCCAGGCAAATCGCTTTGTCTCCCCGTGCCTACCACAAATAAATGTGTTCTTCTGTAATGTAAATTGTGCTCATGCCATGTTGCAAGGAAAAATAAAGTAGGGAAACTCGAGTTCACCAACTACTGAACGCGCACTCTTAAGTGCATCAGCAGTGCACTGTGAATCGGAGCGTTTCACAGGCCTGTCACAGATAAGAAATGCTATCAAAACAAAATCCTACAAAACAATATACTACTGGCTGGCAACAATTCATACCTGGACAACGTCGGGACGGGCTGCTAGTACTAATATAATAAAGAGAGAGCCCAAACCTTTGAGGCGGGTAATCTCAGGAACCACAGCACCAATCAGAACACCCAATACAGCGTTGGAAAGGGCAGTTGCAGCAGAAGGACATAGGCTATGCAGACGCCCACCATATACATGTAAAAGGTAAAAGAACCGTGCCAGCAAAGTAGTCCCTTTTGGACGTGTCTGCGTTGTGCTGTGGGCGTGTGCTGGAGGTGTGACAAACGCTGGGGGCGAGTGGTAAATTCCGCCCTTCATGCTATGTCTCATATCGTGTGCCAATCCCACCCTGCTCCCTTTAAATACCCCTGCACCCCATAATCATAACCCACCCTTACTCCTTAAAATACCACAACGCCCTTAAACACTAACCCATCTTAACCCTATAAATATACCCTGTACCCCAAAACCCAAATCTATCCCTAACCCTAAAAATAACTCTGTACCCCAAAACCCAAACCTAGCCCTGAACACTATAAATACCCCTGTACCTCAAAACCCAAACCTACCCCCGAACTCTAAAAATACCCCTGTACCACAAAACCCAAACCTAGCCCTGAACCCTAAAAATACCACTGTACCCCAAAACCCAAACCTACCCCTGGACCCTAAAAAACCCCTATACCCAAAAACACATACTTAGCCATGAACCCTTAAAATACCCCTGTACCCCAAAGCCAAACCTACCCCTGAACCCTAAAAATACCCCTGTACCCCAAAACCCAAACCTAGCCCTGAACCCTAAAAATAACCTTGTACCCCAAAACCCAAACCTACCCCTGAACCCTAAAATACCCCTGTACCCCAAAACCCAAACCTAGCCCTGAACCCTAAAAATACCCCTGTACCCCAAAACCCATACCTATCCCTGAACCCTTAAAATACCAGTGTACCCCCAAACCCAAACCTACCCCAAAACCCTAAAAATACTCCTATACCCCAAAACCCATACCTATCCCTAAACCCTAAAACTACCCCTGTACCCCATAACCCAAAACTATATCTGAACCCTTAAAATACCCAAACACCCCAAAACATATACCTCAGTACCCCAAAACATGTACCCCTATACCCATACTTACCTTATCCAAACATTAAAAAAAAACATGCTTTTACCATTCATGCATTTACAACAAAATTCGTTGTAAATGTATGCGTGGTAAAAGCTTATAAAATGTAATGCCATGCGTTATAATGGCAATGCGGAGTCATGGTACTTTCATAATGAAAGTATGCGGAGTGATGGTATGCGGAAAGAAAGTTGCGGAATAATGGATGTTTACCCTCCCCCGGTAAGTACATTGGTGGCACGGCGGCCCACATCTCCAGCAACATACTCATATTTTTTCACCACCCATTTGAAAAATGCACAGGTCTCTCTCATTGATGTCAGCACCGACATACACTTTTAGACACACCTCCAGCCACAAGTTCTAGAATTGCGAACTTTAGATCTGGGGAGATACTTTTGAATCTCGGCATCAGCTCAACATCCTGTGATTCCAGGCAAATTGCTTTGTCTCCCCGTGCCTACCACAAATGAATGTGTTCTTCTGTAATGTAAATTGGGCTCATGCCATGTTGTCGAGTTCGCGCTATATAATAATCCAAGGAAAAATAAAGTAAGGAAGCTCAAGTTCACACACTACTGAACGCGCACTCTTAAGTGCATCAGCAGTGCACTGTGAATCAGAGTGTTTCACAGGCCTGTCACAGATAAGAAATGCTATCAAAACGAAATCCTACAAAACAATATACTACTGGCCGGCAGCAATTCATACCCAGACAACGTCGGGACGGGCTGCTAGTATATATATATATATATATATATATTTATATACATATATATTACCTACTGGCGGGTTGCCAGTAGGTAGTTATAGTTAGGACCTAGCTACCGTAGGAAATCTGCAACATTCTATTGGGAATATCTTTCGTGCCGGTTGAGGAATTTGCATGTAATTTTCAAAAATTTTGGCCAGCTCCGCTCCGCTCCTTCCCTGAAAGTTTCAGGTGGATTTGTGAAGTGGGGGTTGAGAAAAAAGGGGGGTCCCAAAACGTGTTTTCCCCATGTTAATTTCCATAGGATGGTCTGACAAGTTTACAGCCCGAACCGTTGAACGGAATTACACCAAACTTGGTAATAAAGTAGGGAATGGAACGCAGATGTGCCTTTGCTATGTTTGGTGAAAATTGCTCAAGTGGTTTTTATGAAAATTAACTTCAAAAACACATATATATCTATAGGCGCGCTCTAAGCGCTCACTGGTACGTGTACCAGGAAGCTCACTCGGCGCGCTATGGGAGTGCGCGAGCGGAAAGCTGATTGGCTGTCGGATGTCTGTCAACATTCTAAAACGTCCGGAGAGTCTGCCATCTTGTGTCTCGGTAAAATCGAGACACCTGAGGTGAAAATAAAAAGTGGAAAATGATTAAAAGGGGGCAGGGTAGACACCCCCTGACCCCCTAGGTTTTTTGAGGGGGGCCTAGAAGGACCCTGAAGGGCAAAAAAACTTTTTCTGGGAAATTTTTGCGGGTTAAGCGCTGGGTACGTTCCCAGGTGCCCTCTCCGGTACGCGCAGCCTGAGCGCACCACAGGGTGAAACAGAGAAAGAAAATAGATAATACAGCTCTTTTTTGAGAATTGGAGGTAGTTCTAAAAAGAACTGGTTTTTTTTCATGTTTTTTTATGAACAAAAACAAAAACAGGGAATGCAACACTGCTCAACAGGAGCAAAAAAAAGGGGGAAAATTAGGGCTGGGGAAGGCAGCGATGTTCGTGCATCTTGCGTGCAATGAGCTTGATGCTCTGCTCACCATAGCAAAGCATTTCATCACATTGTTTGCACTTTATAGTAATGTCACTAAAAACAGGTTGAATGTTCGGAATCATCTCCAATTCTGCTGCACGTCCTCTCCCTGATGTTGTGGGTCCTCCTGTAGATGTAGAGGCACCATCCCTTGGGGGATAACGTGCCAGGTCTCGGACACTCTCCCGGGCATAGTTCTGGGGTGCATGCGTTGGACGTGGCGAATCATTGTTGAGTTGCCAAAACTGTACTTCCTTCTAGGGTCTCCTCGGGAAAGCACAGTTTGGCAGATTTTGCATTCAACTTTGGGAGCATTCACCTTTTTTAATCCTTCAGATATTGAAAAAAACTTCCAAATATAATGCTCCTTGACCTTGGGCTGAGGAGGCTCCTTATCAATGAATCCATTTGACTCATCGCTGCTGCTGGGTGCTCTGGCAGCCATTCTTTACACAAAATGGTAGGACAGACCAAAACAGGTCTTGCTGTCTCCAAAGTGAAAGAAGAAGTGAAGGAAATGGGTGGGGTTTTCATTAGTTGTAAAAAAAAACTGTTAACAACCAATGAAAAGAGTTATGTTAAGGTCACATGACTTGACGCGCTTAAGCTGCGCGCACCGGAGCGCTTCCAGGGGCGCTTACGCGGCACGAACGTAGGCGCTTCCTGGGGCGCTTACGCGGCACGTACGTAGGCGCTTCCGGGGCGCTTACGCGGGCGCTGAGGCGGCGCGTCTAAATGATGTTTTGCTAACATTACAGAAATACGTTTAAAGTTATAATACGAGTATTTACAATCAAAAATACTACTTTTATAAGTATGTTACTGAATGTCTTGCATTATTATTTAGTTAAATACATACTTTTTTTTTCCGCACGAAGACATGGCGCTCACGCTGTGCTCTCCGGTGAGCTTACCGGTGCGCGCACGCTGAGCGCCCCAAGGCAATATGATAAAAAAAAAATGAAAAATACATTGAAAAAATTATTCTTGTGAAAAAAAAAACAATAATAGTTATAAAAAACAGGTAATAAAAAAAAATTGTTAAAAATCGTAGGTTACAAACTCGATATACAATGGAATTAGTTTTTAAAAAACCTTTGAAATTCACTGAAAAAACCATAGGTTTAACACTCGTTATAGTTAGGAATTAGCATTTAAAAAACCTTTGAAAATCCCGGAAAAAACCATAGGTTTAACACTTGTTATAGTTAGGAATTAGCATTTAAAAAACCTTTGAAATTCACTGAAAAAAACCATAGGTTTAACACCAGTTATAGTTAGCTGGACATTTTACTCATACAAAACCATTGAAATTCCCACGTTATAGTTAGTTGGACTCACTATAACTTGCGCGCCCGCAATCCACTGCTGATGATGTCACATATTACATCATTCATGACATGGTCAGTGACATCACTGATGACATCACTGATGACATCTCAAATTTCTTTTTCAGTGAATATATATATATGTATATATATATATACATATATATATATATATTTTTTCGATAAGGGTGGAAATTGAGGAAGTGTCTTTTGACTCGAAACGCGTCTGGCCTGTGCAGTTTAATTTTGATGAACATCTCTGCTTTCCTGTATGCAGCCTTCGTGTGAAATAAATGAAGCAAGTTAAACCTACCTGAATGTGGCTCTTCCTTATGAGGTGACTCTGTTGATTTGGATTGAAGCGGCCTGCCTCGGTCGCGGAAGGGCCCAGCTGTGGAATGCAGTGTTCCTCGGTGATGTCATCCGACTTCGCCTAGGCGGGTAGCACTTCCACACGGAGGAACAAGGATGCAGCAGGACAATCTGAAGGTGCGCATCCCCCCACTGTGGTGTAACAATAATAACCTTAACATGCTTCACTGATAACGGACTCACTGGAGGATTAAGCGTGCAACTACAAAGACCAGAAGGCTTGTTGGAGTAGCCACGCCCACTGGGGCGGTAAATGTTTAAATTACGTGGTTGCACAAACACCGGTTCCGTGAAGCATCCTAACTGCTGCCATTGAGGAAGTGTCTTTTGACTCGAAACACGTCTGGCCTGTGCAGTTTAATTTTGATGAACATCTCTGCTTTCCTGTATGCAGCCTTTGTGTGAAATAAATGAAGCAAGTTAAACCTACCTGAATGTGGCTCTTCCTTATGAGGTGACTCTGTTGATTTGGATATATACATATATATATATATATATATATTTTTTCGATAAGGGTGGAAATATAGTGATTTTTAGCAAGGACAAGTACAAACAAGAAGCGATGAAACAACTGCAAAATAAAGACTGCTATGAAATAACAGGACTGACTATGTAAAATGTACCTTAGAATATCAAAGTCTGTTGGAGGGATGGAGAGATGAGGGTATATCTACAGTGTGAAAACCCAGTCATCCTCACTTTCTATCACCTGCCCAAGGTACACAAAGACATTAGGAGCCCCCCGGGGAGACCAATAGTGTCCTCAATAGGCAGTCTTTTGGAGAATACATCCAGATTTATTGACACATACTTGGCACCCTTCGTGAAAGACATGTCATCATACGTAAGGGAGACCCAAGATTTCCTTAGGTTAATTGATGGCATAAGATGGGAATCAGACATGCTTCTGATTACCCTCGATGTCACAAATTTGTATACCTGTATTGGCCACGAGGATGGCATCTGGGCAGTAAAATGGTTCAGTGGCAGGAAACCACTGAAATTCCATCAACACAACCGTATGCTTTTAAAAATGACGGCATTCTGTCTCAATAACAACATTTTTCTTTTTGCAGGCACCCTGTATAGGCAGACGAGGGAGACGGCGATGGGCATGTGCTTCGCCCCCAGCTACACAAACTTGTTCGTGGGCTGGTGGGAGAAGCACGTGGCCTGGGGTGGGTCCAATGAGAAGTGGCTAGATCAAATTATGATCTGGGCCAGATACATCGATGATCTTTTCATTGTTTGGCGCGGCGACAGGGCCTCGGCTGAGGAGTATGTGGCCGCACTGAACAGCAATGATCTAAACCTAAGATTTACTAGTACCATCAGTAATATCTCGGTGTACCAGCTGGACCTTGAGGTATATGTAGAAGAAAATACACTACATACCAAACTCTACAGAAAGCCGACGGCGGGCAACACCGTGTTACACACGGCAAGCCACCATCCCAAAAGCATGATCCGAAATATTCCATTTGGAGAAATGCTTCGTTTGAAACGAAACTGCTCTGATAAGAAAGATTTTGTGCAAGCGAGGGATGCCGTCACACTAAGATTCGAAGAAAGAGGCTATTCTAAAGTACTATTAGCAAACACAACAAGTAGAGTTGATCTAATGGACAGAAAGGAACTCCTAAGAGAGAAACAGAAAATCGATTCGGAAGGGGTTACACGGATGATTACCAACTTTAACATGAGATCTGGGAAATTAGTACAGATTTTCAATCGAAATTGGCATATCTTAAAAACTGATGCCACTTTGAGAAACATTATACCCCCACACCCGTCTATAACCTACAGACGCTGTTAGTCACTTAATGATCACTTGATTAAGAGCCACTTCGAAGACCCACCTAAAACATCTAGGATGAAACCCGTAAAAGGCTTCTTCCCCTGCATGCACTGCAAAGCATGCAAATACAGCAGTAAAAGAACAAAGTATGAAGGGAGACCAAATGATCCAAGACCCACAAGATAAATTATAAAATTTCTCAATTGTAATTCAGACTTTGCTATTTACTGTCTAGAATGCCCATGCCCGAAGAGATGTATCGGAAGCACAATTAAACTGGCGAAGAAACGCATATTAGAGCACATGCGTGCAATAACGAACCGGGATAAAAACTACCCAGTAGCACGCCACTTCGAAACCCACCATATTAGCAACAGAGATCTGCTCACAATTTTCTGCCTAGGCCAGGTAGATAGGAAAGAGAGAGGTGGGGGCCGAACTAAATCTCTAAGGGTGCTTGAATCCAAATACATAATTGACCTGCAAAGCAAATACCCAATAGGGTTAAACAACGATGAGGAATTATGGGTTCATTTGGAATAAAAACATAAGGCGGAAAAACGTAGAAGTAGGAAGCAGGGAAAAAGGATATGGAGTAACGAGATACTGAAACACGAATGGGGGAATTGGCCTTCCAGTGGGATCACATGGAAAAACAATTCATGACAGGATAGAATAATATCAACCATCCTACAGTCACCGTAATTGAAAATAATAAATGAAATAAATAGGCATAATAGTGATTAAAAACAACAATCCATCAGGATGCTTTTTGAGTTAACCAGGCAGCCGGTTCCACTCTCCAAATACATTTTTAAGTTGGGAATGTAAGGTTTTGGCCCATACAGGGCCAAAACACAAAAACAACAACGATTATGGACAAAGTCGAGCTGGCCCATTCAGGGCAACATATGAGAATACACACAAACCACACTCAAGGGGACAAAGAAAGTAATTACCTAAAATGTATGCTATCAATACAAACCAGGTAGTAACCATTCCTCTAAGATTGTATTTGGGAGAGATGTCATTGTATCCATACATGTGGATTTACATAACGTGGAGATCTAAATTTCAATAGAACAGGTTGTGCTCTTTTAGGAATCAATCCCTGTCAATAGCAATACAACACCAAGATTTCTCCATGTTTTGTATTAGCATTACTTTCCCCTGAGATGATATTACGTGAGTTGTATGTGTAAAAATACATAGTTGATTATCAATTATGACAATGTTCTTAACCTTGCACTTGCACTTTTTTTGAAACCATTATTTTTATTGTTGTTGTTAACCCAAGCTATACTACCTCACTACATTCCAAGATGGCCACCATAGTGATTATAGAATGGGTAGTCCACTTTCACCTACTAGTAGTAAGGTGGAGCATTGTTGGGCGTTATAATGGTTTTCTTAGCACACACTCGTCAACACTGACGAAGCCGAAAGGTGAAACGCGTCTGTTTGCCAATAAACGAACTTTGAATACGACCGGAGTGCTGTCTGATTTCGTTGGAGGTATACGGAATTGTTGTTAGAATATATGTATATGTAAAGCCAAGAATAATTCCAAGGAACTGTCTGACACAGTTCAAAAACTTAGCCAAGTGCAGGCCCACAGAGAGAATATCCCGGATCAAGCCTTTTTTCTTGTTTTTTTTTGTCCTCATTAACCTCTTTAATGGAAAAGAAAAACAATAAAGTTCTCCCAACCTGCACATTTTTATGGGTGATGGTAACTTGGCCTCATGTGCTTTTTACAGGTAGGGAGAAAGAGAACAAGGGAGATCGCAATCAGCAAGACCCTTGGGTTTGACCTCCTTCTGCAATGTTTAACTTTAATATGTCTCTGCCCTCTCTCTGTCCAACCGAAAGACATAATACAAAAATCTGTTAAGACTGAAAAGGCTTAATCATCGGACCCCTGATTTCATCTGCTAGTACTTAGATTTTCACACCATTCGAATAGCGGGTGCCCAAAATCTTGGTTTCTGTTACCCATCATATCTAGAGGGGCTATGTGTTTAAGGGAACGCACCCAATCATCAAAACTAGGAGGGGCTACTGCCATCAATTGTTTACATATCTCTCTCCTTGCCAGTAATATACCATAAAAGGTAATCCTTGCCTGGTTCTTTGTTGTTTTAACTACTGACTCCACATGTCCAAAAATAACAAGCATGACACTTAACACAATGTTGATCGCCAACATTTCAAACAGTGCCCTGTGTACATCTCTCCAGAATACCTGTATTTCTGGGCAGTTCACAAACATAAGGACTTCGTCCTCTTTTAAACTACTGCACTTTGGACATGCTACTTCACCTCCTCTCCCAAACTTTGACAATCTCTGGGGAGACTAGTAAGCTCTGTGGATGGAAAAGAGATGATTTCTCCTCAGATATACAGACTTTACTGTTTTAAATAGCATGGCCATAGAAATTTGCTGTTGATATTCCAGCAATGTCTCTGGCAAGTATCTTCCCCACAGTTCCATTGGCAAAGTGAAAGCTTCATCCTCTGATTCGATCATTAACCAATAAAAAGCTGCCAACTCCTTCTTGTGCACTGCCTCTTGCATCTGTTGGGTTTCCAGGTCGTTTTGTTCCCCAATCTTTGTTTCCAGATCTTGATACTAACTCCCCATTTGAAGATATTTAAATCTGGATAAGTGGCAGTCAACTTGTTGGCTGCACGCCTCCCATGATATTAATTTCCCTTCCACAATTATATGCTCTCATTGCAGAAAACCCGCCTTTGACAATGGTTCTATAAGAGCATCCTTTGTTCATTCCGGAGAGCCCGGTGATCCTCAAATCGCAGCCATATAATTGTGGTATGGAATCTTTAATACTTTTCTAACCTTGTACCACGTCTCAGCGAGCCCACTCAATAACTTTAACCTGACTTTTTTTTAAAGAACTTTGGGTCAGTGTATTTGAACAGAAACCCGTTTACCACCTGACTCTAAATTTGAAATTGTAGCCCACATAGCCCCTATCTGAATTTGACTGGGTTTGTTAAACAGACACCTCCCATTCTTCAGTAAAAAAAAGCCTAAGAATAGAAGAGTAAATCTGGTAGAGCTAAGCCTCCTTTCTCAACCCTCCCTCTCAGTTTTTTCAAAGCTATTCTTGAACCTTTACTTGACCAAATAAAAAAGCTAATCTCACTTTGCAGCTTATTCCACCATTCCTTCTCGAAAGGCAAGGGTATAGTGTCAAATAAAAAAGTAAGCTTTGGAAGGACTATCATTTTAACTAAATTGATTCGACCAAAAAGGGATAACTGAAGATCAGTCCTAATTCGGTATTAGGATATACATATCAGAGGATGTTCGACAGTACTAATAATGTTTAAGCCCACATGGGCGTTATTATGTCACAGAATACTGAATGTTGAGGTGTGTTATGGACTGCTCTGATACTATGTTGGTCCTATTGGACGAGTAAATTAACATAACATGATCATGCACAGGTTGTAGGCTAATGTACATATAAGCCCACTTGGGCAAAACCGCTTGGGTTTGTCACATGATTTAAGAGCGTGATTAATGAAATGAATTGGCACGGCTCATATTTAAGTTACAGCAATTGTGTGACTAAGATTGGATCTATTTACAACGTAATGTGCGTGTAATGTGATTTACCGAATGTCCGCTATGTTTTGCACTTCGTAAGATGTCCGACATGTTTACCGGCATGTACACAGCACCTTTAAAGTAGTCTTATGTCAATGTTTATGAATTGTTTTACACCAATGGATTTAAATTTGATTATGTGCACAGAGGCTCTCGAACGTGATCAAGGCTTAACCGCCGAAACGCGTTGTTTGTTGCCGCAATAAATCACTTTTTGCAGAAGGAAGGTGTCCGAGTATCTTTTATACTACAAAAGATTGATGAAAGGATATATATATATATATATGCTCAATCTGTAAGGCATGTAAATATGGCTGTAGTAGGAAACAATATATGACTCCCTTTAGAACTGAACCTCAACTTATTACAAAACAACTGACCTGCAAGACTGAGTTTGCGGTCTATGTGCTGCAGTGCCCCTGTGAGCTTCGGTATGTGGGTAGCACCCGCCTGCCGGCTCACAGGCGGATATTGCAGCACATAAGATCAATCAATACCAAGGACCAATCGTATCCCGTAGCTCGCCATTTTGAGAGCACCCATGATAGTGACCCGAAACATCTGACATATTATGTCATCGACAGTGTCTTGCCCCTGAAAAGGGGTGGTAATAGGGATGCACTTCTCAGGGTCCTGGAGACGCGTTATATCCTCGAGTTAGACAGTCGCACTCCAGGGGGCCTCAATGCCAGCGAGGATTTTTATACCTGTTTATAATAACATTCCAATAAACAGATACAACAAACCACTAATAGATTGTACTTTGGGAACCATTGAGGAACATTAATTTTTACATTAGATATAATGAAATGTTCCATTTAATGTTGGTCCTATAGTTCATTTTAGTTGGTTTAGTTTATATATAGTATACCAATCAATATCAGGATTCAATTGCTTTAGTAGGGTCTCCTACTATAGTTTTTTCTTATTGATGTTTTCTTGAAATCGAAATGAATGTCTTTAATTTTATGAATTTTGCACTAGAAATAGCACTTTCACTTTTTCAGATTGTTTGCACTATGCCATGATTGCTGCTCTATACCATTTTCATTGGATTTTAATGTTGTATAATGCTTAAAACATCCACAGAATGTGAATTTGCACTAAGCACTTTATTATATACCCACAGGGGGTAACCGTAGTTTTGCAGGCTTCTCTTTCGGGAACAATTTAAGATTTTTACTATTAACATCAACAAAATGTTTCTAGTGATTGCAATATATATTTATTTATTTGATGTAAATATGTAATATGTACAGATGTCTTATATCAAAGGCATTCTTTGCACATTTTTTAATATTTATGAGCAAATGTAAATACTCACTGAGAGTTTAATTTTTTCGAATGTGAAGACTGTGGATATTATTTCGTAGTCATCTTTCTGTTTCCTTGATGAGGAGCCTGGTTAATGCTTAGTGGGAGGCGGAAATGTTGAGTCCGCCTTTTGTGTTTATTATTTAAATCCAATGGTGGTAATGTGACCTTACCATGTGACCAAGACTGTGGAGACAGTCGAAACGCGTAATGGCGGACAGGCTCAGCAACATGCATAAATAAAGCACCTTGTTGTTTGGCACCTAATCTGGGTTCAGCTCTTCGTTCTTTCAAGACCGATTGAATTACTAATTGGCGGCGCAGGCTTGCGCCAGGACGAGCACTGTTTTATATATATATATATATATATATCCAAGCTCCAAGTGCCCCCAAGACAAGGATGCACGCAGACGGCAACTGGCATAAGAGCCCTTTATTTCAGAGAACCAAGTCCAGCATTCCAATATGTATTACCAGCCTGCATGTCGATATCAGCCTGACGCAATTCAGAGCTCCTGCTCTTTCTTCAGAGGCTCGACATCTCAGTTTGTGCATTCTGACACACCCAGTTTATATCACGCCCTCCGATGGGCTGAGTTCTACGCTAGGCCCTCTGCCTTGTGGTTTGTGTTCAGAAATTTGATTCCTCAGATGGAAGCACATCTTTTTCACTATAGTCTTTTATTCAAAGCCCACAAATGGTGCTCAGAATGCGGGGGTTAGTTCTCCATTGTATGCGTTGTCATCCCACATCATCAGGCTAGTAATGATTCCTAGCACTGTGGCCCCCAGTGATACCGGGGCAGTGCGATCCTTCACGGCGGGACTGCTGTGTGAAAAATCCAAGCTCCAAGTGCCCCCAAGACAAGGATGCACGCAGACGGCAACTGGCATAAGAGCCCTTTATTTCAGAGAACCAAGTCCAGCATTCCAATATGTATTACCAGCCTGCATGTCGATATCAGCCTGACGCGTTTCAGAGCTCCTGCTCTTTCTTCAGAGGCTCGACATCTCAGTTTGTGCATTCTGACACACCCAGTTTATATCACGCCCTCCGATGGGCTGAGTTCTACGCTGGGCCCTCTGGGCCTTGTGGTTTGTGTTCAGAAATTTGATTCCTCAGATGGAAGCACATCTTTTTCACTGTAGTCTTTTATTCAAAGCCCGCAAATGGGCCTCAGAATGCGGGGGTTAGTTCTCCATTGTATGCGTTGTCATCCCACATCAGCAGGCTAGTAATGATTCCTAGCCCTGTGGCCCCCAGTGATACCGGGGTAGTGCGATCCTTCACGGCGGGACTGCCGTGTGAAAAATCCAAGCTCCAAGTGCCCCCAAGACAAGGATGCACGGAGACGGGAACTGGCATAAGAGCCCTTTATTTCAGAGAACCAAGTCCAGCATTCCAATATGTATTACCAGCCTGCATGTCGATATCAGCCTGACGCGTTTCAGAGCTCCTGCTCTTTCTTCAGAGGCTCGACATCTCAGTTTGTGCATTCTGACACACCCAGTTTATATCACGCCCTCCGATGGGCTGAGAACTACGCTAGGCCCTCTGGGCCTTGTGGTTTGTGTTCAGAAATTTGATTCCTCGGATGGAAGCACATCTTTTTCACTGTAGTCTTTTATTCAAAGCCCGCAAATGGTGCTCAGAATGCGGGGGTTAGTTCTCCATTGTATGCATTGTCATCCCACATCAGCAGGCTATTAATGATTCCTAGCCCTGTGGCCCCCAGTGATACCGGGGTAGTGCGATCCTTCACGGCGGGACTGCCGTGTGAAAAATCCAAGCTCCAAGTGCCCCCAAGACAAGGATGCACGCAGACGGCAACTGTCATAAGAGCCCTTTATTTCAGAGAACCAAGTCCAGCATTCCAATATGTATTACCAGCCTGCATGTTGATATCAGCCTGACGCGTTTCAGAGCTCCTGCTCTTTCTTCAGAGGCTCGACATCTCAGTTTGTGCATTCTGACACACCCAGTTTATATCACGCCCTCCGATGGGCTGAGTTCTACGCTAGGCCCTCTCGGCCTTGTGGTTTGTGTTCAGAAATTTGATTCCTCAGATGGAAGCACGTCTTTTTCACTGTAGTCTTTTATTCAAAGCCCGCAAATGGGCCTCAGAATGCGGGGGTTAGTTCTCCATTGTATGCGTTGTCATCCCACATCAGCAGGCTAGTAATGATTCCTAGCCCTGTGGCCCCCAGTGATACCGGGGTAGTGCGATCCTTCAAGGCGGGACTGCCGTGTGAAAAATCCAAGCTCCAAGTGCCCCCAAGACAAGGATGCACGCAGACGGCAACTGGCATAAGAGCCCTTTATTTCAAAGAACCAAGTCCAGCATTCCAATATGTATTACCAGCCTGCATGTCGATATCAGCCTGACGCGTTTCAGAGCTCCTGCTCTTTCTTCAGAGGCTCAACATCTCAGTTTGTGTATTCTGACACACCCAGTTTATATCACGCCCTCCGATGGGCTGAGTTCTACGCTAGGCCCTCTGGGCCTTGTGGTTTGTGTTCAGAAATTTGATTCCTCAGATGGAAGCACATCTTTTTCGCTGTAGTCTTTTATTCAAAGCCCGCAAATGGGCCTCAGAATGCGGGGGTTAGTTCTCCATTGTATGCGTTGTCAGCCCACATCAGCAGGCTAGTAATGATTCCTAGCCCTGTGGCCCCCAGTGATACCGGGGTAGTGCGATCCTTCACGGCGGGACTGCCGTGTGAAAAATCCAAGCTCCAAGTGCCCCCAAGACAAGGATGCACGCAGACGGCAACTGGCATAAGAGCCCTTTATTTCAGAGAACCAAGTCCAGCATTCCAATATGTATTACCAGCCTGCATGTCGATATCAGCCTGACGCGTTTCAGAGCTCCTGCTCTTTCTTCAGAGGCTCGACATCTCAGTTTGAGCATGCTGACACACCCAGTTAATATCACGCCCTCCGAAGGGCTGAGTTCTACGCTAGGCCCTCTGGGCCTTGTGGTTTGTGTTCAGAAATTTGATTCCTCAGATGGAAGCACATCTTTTTCAAATTAGTCTTTTATTCAAAGCCCGCAAATGGGCCTCAGAATGCGGGGGTTAGTTCTCCATTGTATGCGTTGTCATCCCACATCAGCAGGCTAGTAATGATTCCTAGCCCTGCGGCCCCCAGTGATACCGCAGTAGTGCGATCCTTCACGGCGGGACTGCCGTGTGAAAAATCCAAGCTCCAAGTGCCCCCAAGACATGGATGCACGCAGACCGCAACTGGCATAAGAGCCCTTTATTTCAGAGAACCAAGTCCAGCATTCCAATATGTATTACCAGCCTTCATGTCGATATCAGCCTGACGCGTTTCAGAGCTCCTGCTCTTTCTTCAGAGGCTCGACATCTCAGTTTGAGCATGCTGACACACCCAGTTTATATCACGCCCTCCGATGGGCTGAGTTCTACGCTAGGCCCTCTGGGCCTTGTGGTTTGTGTTCAGAAATTTGATTCCTCAGATGGAAGCACATCTTTTTCACTGTAGTCTTTTATTCAAAGCCCGCAAATGGTGCTCAGAATGCGGGGGTTAGTTCTCCATTGTATGCGTTGTCATCCCACATCATTAGGCTAGTAATGATTCCTAGCACTGTGGCCCCCAGTGATACCGGGGTAGTGCGATCCTTCACGGCGGGACTGCCGTGTGAAAAATCCAAGCTCCAAGTGCCCCCAAGACAAGGATGCACGCAGACGGCAACTGGCATAAGAGCCCTTTATTTCAGAGAACCAAGTCCAGCATTCCAATATGTATTACCAGCCTGCATGTCGATATCAGCCTGACGCGTTTCAGAGCTCCTGCTCTTTCTTCAGAGGCTCGACATCTCAGTTTGTGCATTCTGACACACCCAGTTTATATCACGCCCTCCGATGGGCTGAGTTCTACGCTAGGCCCTCTGGGCCTTGTGGTTTGTGTTCAGAAATTTGATTCCTCAGATGGAAGCACATCTTTTTCACTGTAGTCTTTTATTCAAAGCCCGCAAATGGGCCTCAGAATGCGGGGGTTAGTTCTCCATTGTATGCGTTGTCATCCCACATCAGCAGGCTAGTAATGATTCCTAGCCCTGTGGCCCCCAGTGATACCGGGGTAGTGCGATCCTTCACGGCGGGACTGCCGTGTGAAAAATCCAAGCTCCAAGTGCCCCCAAGACAAGGATGCACGCAGACGGCAACTGGCATAAGAGCCCTTTATTTCAGAGAACCAAGTCCAGCATTCCAATATGTATTACCAGCCTGCATGTCGATATCAGCCTGACGCGTTTCAGAGCTCCTGCTCTTTCTTCAGAGGCTCGACATCTCAGTTTGTGCATTCTGACACACCCAGTTTATATCGCGCCCTCCGATGGGCTGAGTTCTACGCTAGGCCCTCTGGGCCTTGTGGTTTGTGTTCAGAAATTTGATTCCTAAGATGGAAGCACGTCTTTTTCACTGTAGTCTTTTATTCAAAGCCCGCAAATGGGCCTCAGAATGCGGGGGTTAGTTCTCCATTGTATGCGTTGTCATCCCACATCAGCAGGCTAGTAATGATTCCTAGCCCTGTGGCCCCCAGTGATACCGGGGTAGTGCGATCCTTCAAGGCGGGACTGCCGTGTGAAAAATCCAAGCTCCAAGTGCCCCCAAGACAAGGATGCACGCAGACGGCAACTGGCATAAGAGCCCTTTATTTCAGAGAACCAAGTCCAGCATTCCAATATGTATTACCAGCCGGCATGTACGCCCTCCGATGGGCTGAGTTCTACGCTAGGCCCTCTGGGCCTTGTGGTTTGTGTTCAGAAATTTGATTCCTCAGATGGAAGCACATCTTTTTCACTGTAGTCTTTTATTCAAAGGCCGCAAATGGGCCTCAGAATGCGGGGGTTAGTTCTCCATTGTATGCGTTGTCAGCCCACATCAGCAGGCTAGTAATGATTCCTAGCCCTGTGGCCCCCAGTGATACCGGGGTAGTGCGATCCTTCACGGCGGGACTGCCGTGTGAAAAATCCAAGCTCCAAGTGCCCCCAAGACAAGGATGCACGCAGACGGCAACTGGCATAAGAGCCCTTTATTTCAGAGAACCAAGTCCAGCATTCCAATATGTATTACCAGCCTGCATGTCGATATCAGCCTGACGCGTTTCAGAGCTCCTGCTCTTTCTTCAGAGGCTCGACATCTCAGTTTGAGCATGCTGACACACCCAGTTAATATCACGCCCTCCGAAGGGCTGAGTTCTACGCTAGGCCCTCTGGGCCTTGTGGTTTGTGTTCAGAAATTTGATTCCTCAGATGGAAGCACATCTTTTTCAAATTAGTCTTTTATTCAAAGCCCGCAAATGGGCCTCAGAATGCGGGGGTTAGTTCTCCATTGTATGCGTTGTCATCCCACATCAGCAGGCTAGTAATGATTCCTAGCCCTGCGGCCCCCAGTGATACCGCAGTAGTGCGATCCTTCACGGCGGGACTGCCGTGTGAAAAATCCAAGCTCCAAGTGCCCCCAAGACATGGATGCACGCAGACCGCAACTGGCATAAGAGCCCTTTATTTCAGAGAACCAAGTCCAGCATTCCAATATGTATTACCAGCCTTCATGTCGATATCAGCCTGACGCGTTTCAGAGCTCCTGCTCTTTCTTCAGAGGCTCGACATCTCAGTTTGAGCATGCTGACACACCCAGTTTATATCACGCCCTCCGATGGGCTGAGTTCTACGCTAGGCCCTCTGGGCCTTGTGGTTTGTGTTCAGAAATTTGATTCCTCAGATGGAAGCACATCTTTTTCACTGTAGTCTTTTATTCAAAGCCCGCAAATGGTGCTCAGAATGCGGGGGTTAGTTCTCCATTGTATGCGTTGTCATCCCACATCATTAGGCTAGTAATGATTCCTAGCACTGTGGCCCCCAGTGATACCGGGGTAGTGCGATCCTTCACGGCGGGACTGCCGTGTGAAAAATCCAAGCTCCAAGTGCCCCCAAGACAAGGATGCACGCAGACGGCAACTGGCATAAGAGCCCTTTATTTCAGAGAACCAAGTCCAGCATTCCAATATGTATTACCAGCCTGCATGTCGATATCAGCCTGACGCGTTTCAGAGCTCCTGCTCTTTCTTCA
The DNA here is from genome assembly GCF_964263255.1 of Lissotriton vulgaris. NCBI lineage: Eukaryota > Metazoa > Chordata > Amphibia > Caudata > Salamandridae > Lissotriton > Lissotriton vulgaris. The sequence continues at coordinate 695,829,588 of NC_141700.1, read as the reverse complement.
GAGGCTCGACATCTCAGTTTGTGCATTCTGACACACCCAGTTTATATCACGCCCTCCGATGGGCTGAGTTCTACGCTAGGCCCTCTGGGCCTTGTGGTTTGTGTTCAGAAATTTGATTCCTCAGATGGAAGCACATCTTTTTCACTGTAGTCTTTTATTCAAAGCCCGCAAATGGGCCTCAGAATGCGGGGGTTAGTTCTCCATTGTATGCGTTGTCATCCCACATCAGCAGGCTAGTAATGATTCCTAGCCCTGTGGACCCCAGTGATACCGGGGTAGTGCGATCCTTCACGGCGGGACTGCCGTGTGAAAAATCCAAGCTCCAAGTGCCCCCAAGACAAGGATGCACGCAGACGGCAACTGGCATAAGAGCCCTTTATTTCAGAGAACCAAGTCCAGCATTCCAATATGTATTACCAGCCTGCATGTCGATATCAGCCTGACGCGTTTCAGAGCTCCTGCTCTTTCTTCAGAGGCTCGACATCTCAGTTTGTGCATTCTGACACACCCAGTTTATATCGCGCCCTCCGATGGGCTGAGTTCTACGCTAGGCCCTCTGGGCCTTGTGGTTTGTGTTCAGAAATTTGATTCCTAAGATGGAAGCACGTCTTTTTCACTGTAGTCTTTTATTCAAAGCCCGCAAATGGGCCTCAGAATGCGGGGGTTAGTTCTCCATTGTATGCGTTGTCATCCCACATCAGCAGGCTAGTAATGATTCCTAGCCCTGTGGCCCCCAGTGATACCGGGGTAGTGCGATCCTTCAAGGCGGGACTGCCGTGTGAAAAATCCAAGCTCCAAGTGCCCCCAAGACAAGGATGCACGCAGACGGCAACTGGCATAAGAGCCCTTTATTTCAGAGAACCAAGTCCAGCATTCCAATATGTATTACCAGCCGGCATGTACGCCCTCCGATGGGCTGAGTTCTACGCTAGGCCCTCTGGGCCTTGTGGTTTGTGTTCAGAAATTTGATTCCTCAGATGGAAGCACATCTTTTTCACTGTAGTCTTTTATTCAAAGGCCGCAAATGGGCCTCAGAATGCGGGGGTTAGTTCTCCATTGTATGCGTTGTCAGCCCACATCAGCAGGCTAGTAATGATTCCTAGCCCTGTGGCCCCCAGTGATACCGGGGTAGTGCGATCCTTCACGGCGGGACTGCCGTGTGAAAAATCCAAGCTCCAAGTGCCCCCAAGACAAGGATGCACGCAGACGGCAACTGGCATAAGAGCCCTTTATTTCAGAGAACCAAGTCCAGCATTCCAATATGTATTACCAGCCTGCATGTCGATATCAGCCTGACGCGTTTCAGAGCTCCTGCTCTTTCTTCAGAGGCTCGACATCTCAGTTTGAGCATGCTGACACACCCAGTTAATATCACGCCCTCCGAAGGGCTGAGTTCTACGCTAGGCCCTCTGGGCCTTGTGGTTTGTGTTCAGAAATTTGATTCCTCAGATGGAAGCACATCTTTTTCAAATTAGTCTTTTATTCAAAGCCCGCAAATGGGCCTCAGAATGCGGGGGTTAGTTCTCCATTGTATGCGTTGTCATCCCACATCAGCAGGCTAGTAATGATTCCTAGCCCTGCGGCCCCCAGTGATACCGCAGTAGTGCGATCCTTCACGGCGGGACTGCCGTGTGAAAAATCCAAGCTCCAAGTGCCCCCAAGACAGGGATGCACGCAGACCGCAACTGGCATAAGAGCCCTTTATTTCAGAGAACCAAGTCCAGCATTCCAATATGTATTACCAGCCTTCATGTCGATATCAGCCTGACGCGTTTCAGAGCTCCTGCTCTTTCTTCAGAGGCTCGACATCTCAGTTTGAGCATGCTGACACACCCAGTTTATATCACGCCCTCCGATGGGCTGAGTTCTACGCTAGGCCCTCTGGGCCTTGTGGTTTGTGTTCAGAAATTTGATTCCTCAGATGGAAGCACATCTTTTTCACTGTAGTCTTTTATTCAAAGCCCGCAAATGGTGCTCAGAATGCGGGGGTTAGTTCTCCATTGTATGCGTTGTCATCCCACATCATCAGGCTAGTAATGATTCCTAGCACTGTGGCCCCCAGTGATACCGGGGTAGTGCGATCCTTCACGGCGGGACTGCCGTGTGAAAAATCCAAGCTCCAAGTGCCCCCAAGACAAGGATGCACGCAGACGGCAACTGGCATAAGAGCCCTTTATTTCAGAGAACCAAGTCCAGCATTCCAATATGTATTACCAGCCTGCATGTCGATATCAGCCTGACGCGTTTCAGAGCTCCTGCTCTTTCTTCAGAGGCTCGACATCTCAGTTTGTGCATTCTGACACACCCAGTTTATATCACGCCCTCCGATGGGCTGAGTTCTACGCTAGGCCCTCTGGGCCTTGTGGTTTGTGTTCAGAAATTTGATTCCTCAGATGGAAGCACATCTTTTTCACTGTAGTCTTTTATTCAAAGCCCGCAAATGGGCCTCAGAATGCGGGGGTTAGTTCTCCATTGTATGCGTTGTCATCCCACATCAGCAGGCTAGTAATGATTCCTAGCCCTGTGGACCCCAGTGATACCGGGGTAGTGCGATCCTTCACGGCGGGACTGCCGTGTGAAAAATCCAAGCTCCAAGTGCCCCCAAGACAAGGATGCACGCAGACGGCAACTGGCATAAGAGCCCTTTATTTCAGAGAACCAAGTCCAGCATTCCAATATGTATTACCAGCCTGCATGTCGATATCAGCCTGACGCGTTTCAGAGCTCCTGCTCTTTCTTCAGAGGCTCGACATCTCAGTTTGTGCATTCTGACACACCCAGTTTATATCGCGCCCTCCGATGGGCTGAGTTCTACGCTAGGCCCTCTGGGCCTTGTGGTTTGTGTTCAGAAATTTGATTCCTAAGATGGAAGCACGTCTTTTTCACTGTAGTCTTTTATTCAAAGCCCGCAAATGGGCCTCAGAATGCGGGGGTTAGTTCTCCATTGTATGCGTTGTCATCCCACATCAGCAGGCTAGTAATGATTCCTAGCCCTGTGGCCCCCAGTGATACCGGGGTAGTGCGATCCTTCAAGGCGGGACTGCCGTGTGAAAAATCCAAGCTCCAAGTGCCCCCAAGACAAGGATGCACGCAGACGGCAACTGGCATAAGAGCCCTTTATTTCAGAGAACCAAGTCCAGCATTCCAATATGTATTACCAGCCGGCATGTACGCCCTCCGATGGGCTGAGTTCTACGCTAGGCCCTCTGGGCCTTGTGGTTTGTGTTCAGAAATTTGATTCCTCAGATGGAAGCACATCTTTTTCACTGTAGTCTTTTATTCAAAGGCCGCAAATGGGCCTCAGAATGCGGGGGTTAGTTCTCCATTGTATGCGTTTTCAGCCCACATCAGCAGGCTAGTAATGATTCCTAGCCCTGTGGCCCCCAGTGATACCGGGGTAGTGTGATCCTTCACGGCGGGACTGCCATGTGAAAAATCCAAGCTCCAAGTGCCCCCAAGACAAGGATGCACGCAGACGGCAACTGGCATAAGAGCCCTTTATTTCAGAGAACCAAGTCCAGCATTCCAATATGTATTACCAGCCTGCATGTCGATATCAGCCTGACGTGTTTCAGAGCTCCTGCTCTTTCTTCAGAGGCTCGACATCTCTGTTTGAGCATTCTGACACACCCAGTTTATATCACGCCCTCCGATGGGCTGAGTTCTACGCTAGGCCCTCTGGGCCTTGTGGTTTGTGTTCAGAAATTTGATTCCTCAGATGGAAGCACATCTTTTTCACTGTAGTCTTTTATTCAAAGCCCGCAAATGGGCCTCAGAATGCGGGGGTTAGTTCTCCATTGTATGCGTTGTCATCCCACATCAGCAGGCTAGTAATGAATTCTAGCCCTGTGGCCCCCAGTGATACCGGGGTAGTGCGATCCTTCACGGCGGGACTGCCGTGTGAAAAATCCAAGCTCCAAGTGCCCCCAAGACAAGGATGCACGCAGACGGCAACTGGCATAAGAGCCCTTTATTTCAGAGAACCAAGTCCAGCATTCCAATATGTATTACCAGCCTGCATGTCGATATCAGCCTGACGCGTTTCAGAGCTCCTGCTCTTTCTTCAGAGGCTCGACATCTCAGTTTGTGCATTCTGACACACCCAGTTTATATCACGCCCTCCGATGGGCTGAGTTCTACGCTAGGCTCTCTGGGCCTTGTGGTTTGTGGTCAGAAATTTGATTCCTCAGATGGAAGCACATCTTTTTCACTGTAGTCTTTTATTCAAAGCCCGCAAATGGACCTCAGAATGCGGGGGTTAGTTCTCCATTGTATGGGTTGTCAGCCCACATCAGCAGGCTAGTAATGATTCCTAGCCCTGTGGCCCCCAGTTATACCGGGGTAGTGCGATCCTTCACGGCGGGACTGCCGTGTGAAAAATCCAAGCTCCAAGTGCCCCCAAGACAAGGATGCACGCAGACGGCAACTGGCATAAGAGCCCTTTATTTCAGAGAACCAAGTCCAGCATTCCAATATGTATTTCCAGCCTGCATGTCGATATCAGCCTGACGCGTTTCAGAGCTCCTGCTCTTTCTTCAGAGGCTCGACATCTCAGTTTGTGCATTCTGACACACCCAGTTTATATCATATCAGGACGAGCACTGTTATATATATATATATATATTATATATATATATATATATATATATATATATATATATATATATATATATATATATATATATATATATATATATATATATATATATATATATATTACCTACTGGCGGTCGCCAGTAGGTAGTTATAGTTAGGATTTTTTTCAATGTTAAATCTCAAAATTCTATTTGGAATAACTTTGGCGCCGGTTGACGAATCTGCCTCAAAATTTCCTCAAAATGGCCTCGCTGCGTTCCAGTCCTTCCCTGAAAGTTTGGGGGGGATTCGTCAAGCGGGGGCCGAGATAAAAGGGGGGTCCCAAAACGCGTTTTCCCCATGTTAATTTCCATAGGGCGGTCGATGTCACTTTTAGCCCGAACGGCTGAATGTATTTCCACCAAATTTGGCAAAATTGTAGGGACTGGTAGCCCGATGTGCCTTTGCTATGTCTCAAGATATGTGCTCCAGTGGATTTTGAGTAATTTAGGTCCCAAAAAATATATATATCTATAGCAGCGCACAGGTGCGCGCACCGGAGTGCGCTCCAGGCGCGACACGCGAGGTGCGCATGGAAAGCTGATTGGCTCTCGGGTGTCTGTAAACATTCGAAACAGTCCGCAGCGGCCGCCATCTTGTACCTCGGTAGGATTGAGGTGGTAAAAATCAAAGGGGGAAATGAGCAAAAGGGGGCAGGGTACACCCCCCCTGACCCCCTAGGTTTGATGTGGGGGTCATAAAAAAGCCGTACGGGGCCCCCAAAATTTTTTTTTTTTAATTTGCGCCGAGGGAGCGCCTGGTACGCGCACCGGTGAGCGTACGATTGAGAAAAAGAATGGCACTTTTTAAAAAAAAAAAATAGCATTTTTTTATAAATTGGAGGTAGTTCTGAAAAGAACTTTTTTTTGTTTTTGTTGTTTTATATTTTTTTTATACTTTTTGAAACGATTTTATATTTTTTTTGGTTTTTTTTCAGGGGAAAAACAAAAACAGGGATTCAGAAAATGCTCAACAGGAGCAAAAAAATGAGAAAATTTAGGGACGGGGAGAGCATTGGTGTTCCTGTTTCTTTATTGCAATGAGTTCAACGCTCTGCTCCCCGTAACAGAGTAGTTCGTCACAGTTCGTGCATAAACATTTTATTCCTGCAAATACCGGCTGGATGTTAGGGACCATTCTTGCACGTGTTGAACCTGAAGGTGTTGCTCCACCAGTGGAGGTGCTGCTGCCATCTCTTCGTGCCTTCTCTGCCAGCTCCCTGACACTCTCCCTGGAGTAATTGTTGGGGTGTCTTCTTTTGACATGCCTAATTAAATTGGCATTTCCAAAGCTGTATTTTTTTAGAGGATTGCCTCTGGATAAAATACTTCCACATATTTTACAAGTTACTTTACTTGCATTAACTTTTTTTTGTCCTTCAGGGATGTCATAAAATTTCCAGATGAAGTGGTTCTTTGTTTTCTGGTGAGGAGGGTCCTCTTGCACAAATCCATCTGAATCACTGCTGGAGGACTCCCTTGCAGCCATTGCTGTAGATCAGGAAAATTAATGAGTAGAGAATTCACAAAACACCTCTTGCTCTCTCCAAGTGAAAATCAATAGTGAGAGAAATGGGTGGGTTTCTCTAAATTTAGAAAAAAATAATTATTGAACCAATGAAAAGTGTTATTTACAGGTCACATGACCATGGGCTTCATCATTATGAAACCAAAACTGTTATGAACCAATGAAAAGTGTTATTTTCTGGTCACATGACCCGACGCGCTTACGCGACGCGACGCGGGGCGCGGCCAGAGGCGCGCCGCGTAAGCGTGTCAGACGCCTACGTTGCACGATCGTATTCGCGCGAGTACTTCCGGGTGCGCTTACGCCGTGCGTATCACGCGGTCGCGGCTACGCGAACGTCACAATCATGTTTTCGTTTGCTATATTGGCGCTCACGGGACGCTCCCCGGAGCGCGCCAGGGGGCGCTTTTCAGAAATACGCTTTTCGGGGCGCACTCCGGGGCGCGCTCTGGGAGCGCTCCCCCCAAAAATTAAAAAAAAAAAATGGGAAAATTGTAGGGACAGGTAGCCCTATTCTGAAGTGGTTTGTAAAAAAATTAACTTTATAAAAATATGTATTGTGCTACATTGGGCTTAATATATGTTAGAGCCAAAATGTAGCCCAAATGTAGCCCAAAGTAGCCCAATGTAGCCCAAAGATGGCCACCAGAGACCAAAAATTGTAAATGTAGCCCAAATTTCAACTAGATGTAGCCCAACTGTAGCCCAATGACAGAATGTACCAGAGTGTTAAAAAGAACAACTAGAGTGCTAACAGTCTTATTTATAAAGTGAAACTTATAGTTAGGAATTAGCATTAACAAAACCTATGAAATTCACTGAAAAAACCATAGGTTTCACACCAGTTATAGTTAGGAATTAGCATTTAAAAAACCTATGAAATTCACTGAAAAAACCATAGGTTTCACACCGGTTATAGTTAGGAATTAGCATTTAAAAAACCTATTAAATTCACTGAAAAAACCATAGGTTTCACACCAGTTATAGTTAGCTGGAAATTTTACTGATATAAAACCATTGAAATTCCCACGTTATAGTTAGTCGGACTCACTATAACTTGCGTGTGCAATGCACTGCTGATGACATCACATATTACATCACTCATGACATGGTCAGTGACATCACTCATGACATCACTGATGACACCATCCAGTGAATATGTGTCTTTCTGAAAAATAAATATTAGTGAGTTATGTTTAAAAATTTAAATACATATATTAGTGTTTCACTTTGTGTATAAGTGGCTACATGTGTTGATAAGTAGCAACATGCGTATGTATATGGGTTATTTGATATTATTATTAGTATCAGTATGAGTGTCTATATGGTTTGGTGGGGGTATTACTTAGCACATAGATGCATGAGTGACTGACTCTTTGTTTGTATGTGTTTTGAAGACAGCATATGTACAGGACTGTATGGGTGGATGAGTGTCTATATGTGTTTGTTAGTGAGTGAATGACTGTCTCACTAGTGTCTTTATCAGTAACTACATATGTTTTAATCTAGTATATATGAATATTGATGTATATAAGTGAGTATATGTGAGAGTAAGAGATTGTAAGATTTCCTTTTTAAATAAGTATGTGTTTCTATAAGTGATTGTTTAAGAGAATAAATATGTGTAATTTTCAATAGAAGTAAGGTGGAAGTGTGTGTATAACTCTATATTCAAATAAATGGTTGTTCAATAGTTTATTTGCACGTGTGAATATGTCTGTGAGTAACTTTTGGATGAATGTCGGTGTGTAACAGGATGTATAGGTGTATCTCTTCATATGATGAGTGAGTATATGTATGAGTGACTATATAGAACTGTTGGTGAATGAGTGGATGTGTATATAGATAGTGGAAGTACAGAATTGCTTGTTGTAACTGATATAGGTATGTCCATTTTTTAAAAATTTCAGTTTCTATTTTTGAATATGTGTCTCAAGGGTTACTTTACACTGAGAGGAGGTCTGTGACTGTGTCACAAGGATGGTGTCATCAGTGATGTCATGAGTGATGTCACTGACCATGTCATGAGTGATGTAATATGTGATGTCATCAGCAGTGCATTGCACGCGCAAGTTATAGTGAGTCCGACTAACTATAACGTGGGAATTTCAATGGTTTTATATCAGTAAAATTTCCAGCTAACTATAACTGGTGTGAAACCTATGGTTTTTTCAGTGAATTTAATAGGTTTTTTAAATGCTAATTCCTAACTATAACCGGTGTGAAACCTATGGTTTTTTCAGTGAATATATATATATATATATATATATATATATATATATATATATATATATATATATATATATATATATATATATATATATATATATACTACTATTATAAAGGAAGAACTTTGAGGCGGGTAAACTCGGGAACCACAGCGCCAATCCACACACCAAATACATTGTTTGAATCCTCAGGGTGTGCAGATGGACATAGGCTATATAAATTTTAAAAATACGTTATATTTACAAAAATTTACAATAAAAAAAGAAGTAGTCCCCTCGAAGTAGTGCCGGCCGCGACCTGCGTGCTGACGTAGTCCAGGAGCGCGAGAAACGCGAGGAGGAGCGGTGGACATGGCGCGGGGGAGGAGCACTGACGAGCGGCACACAAGCGGTGAGCAGCAGCGGAGCGGCTTGGAGCACTGAACTGAGGAGCGGCGGCTGAGGTAAGGCTCCCGGGAACAATGTCGGGGCAGGCGGGGATCGGGGCACACGGGGGCGGGGAGTTACAACAAAAAGGCTCCGGGGGACAATGTCAGGGCACGCGGGGTCGGGACAGGCAGGGGACCCTCTGGTATAATTGTGCTCAAGCTTCCGACTTCCGCCGGCCACTCCATACTCTGTGAACTCCTACTCTTATCCTTGCAACCTCTGCTCATCCTCGCCTCCCTGCAAACAGAGTGCCAGAGCCCCACTTACCCAGAAAGCTCCCCAGTGCCTCAGGCGCTGCTGCTGGCCACCACTGCAACACTGGGCCTCTGGCATAATTGTGTGAGGTAAGCCGGGGGACGGGGCGGACGGGGGCCCAGGCTGATGGCCAATGTCAGGGCAGGCGGGGGTCGGGGAAGCCTGATTGCTCCCGGACAAGGTCGGGATGGGCTGCTAGTATATATATATATGTGTGTGCAAAGAACTAAGACGAGCAAATTCAGCACCTATGAAAGAAAGCATTCATAAGGTATCCGGTGTACATAGTGCTTTATTTTGCAGACCCCCTCCCCCGACAGGCCTGTTTTGCCCTGCAGTGTACAAAATGAGGGTCCCTGTGAACTGTATGAACATTATTCACATTTATTAAAGCAATAGTAATAAGACAATCAACACACTGTAAATTAATCACAATGAGTAACTAATACAATTTATACATTTTGGTAACAGTGCCCCAAAGGAAAAGAAGTGAAATAGCGTGATGCTGTGAAAAAGGAAAGGAAGATTGAGAAATGATAATAGTCGTGACAAATAAGTATTTCCAATTTCTTGAGATTTAAACACAATATTCGGCTTCAGGTCCCTGAGCCAAAGAAAGGGTTCATAACATATCCCATATTTTATAAAAATTGTCTATATTGACACTGGTATGTAAATATCCAAAGAAATGCGGGCGGTGTCAACTGAGGAAAAAAGGGAGGTAGCCGTCGACGTTTTGACCCCACGCTACAGCAGTAGGCGTACTTGTGGCCTTACATCGGGGTCTTCATCAGGACAAGGGTGTAAACGGGGTGCACTACAATTTCATAGTACGTAGAGGTATTTTCATACGGTAATCAATTGAAGGAATCCACTTTTCATTCATCAAAATCTGCAGGTAAAGCACAAGAGGCGTCTAATAATCTCAGCGTATTGCCAAACAATAATGGATAAACGAAAAACCCCAACCTAATCGGGGCACTTGGAATGCGTCGTATTTCAATCAAATTGCTCGCATCAGCGGTATCTAATACCGGCATGAAATTCCTACGATACGGGAAGGGTAGCCTCTCTGTGCTTGCTTGCTGCTTTGTCAGGTTTACTGTGCAACATTTCGACATTTGAAACTGAGATGCCTCATGTGACCATAATAAACAGCAATGATGGACTAAAAGTGTTTTAAAATTATCGCAGCCATCTTTAGACATGTTCATTTGAATACAATTCATTAAAATGTCGAGTAAAAATAAAGTGCTGGTGCAATTGCGAGTTAAAACATTTTGTTGGAAGAACAAAACAATATTTCTAACCAAATATTTGTTAATCAAAAGAAACATCTTTGTATGCATTATCATAACCATAATCGCAAATTCATTTCAGAATATTAATCTTGGTAAATGCATTGATGTGGTCTCCCAACTTTAGTTATTTGGCCTTGTACGGGCTGATGTGGCAGTTATTATGATAATTACCTCATCAAGTCGGTATGGGCGGCCAGTTATACCTGAGTTCCTAAGAACAGATAGATGTCTATTCATGTATACGTGTGTACCTCACTCCACTACATATGTACCCAAAGTTCTTCCTCTTTGTTCAATGCTAACGGGGCCTTGAAAAACAAATTCACTCAACACCACCAACAGGAAGTTTGTTGGAGCTTCAAAGCGCAGCAGTTCAGGATAGGGCCCGGCAGTCCTTTTAAATCCATTCGCAAATTCTCCTTCATCAAAGAATAATCCAGGACACCCACAGCTTATTCATCAATTTTATTGGCAAAATCTGCTCAAACACTGACACGTTTCGCCTTTCACCTTTATCACAGTATGCTGGTTGCCGCCATCATGCCGATTTACATGCACATAATAGTTAACAGTAAGGAAGGACAAACGTGCTAATACAAACATTTCACATACTCCTGTGAGCACCTTATTTGATGGTCATAATCAACTATCAGGCAGTTCATTAAGCTTTTAAAAACCGATGTTTGTGCATGGTGGTTTAGTTCACAATCAAGGGCAATTTTTGTTGTAATACGGACTACTGTATTTATTTATTTTTAAAAAAATTTTAAAACCTTTATTATAAAAGAGCACACAGCTATTCAGCCTAACATCCCGGAGGCAAGGCAGCATAGACTCAGGAGGAGAAAAGTGCAAGGTGATTCACATCAGAACATTGCAGGTTGTTTTTTATTTTTTAAGAAAGATAACTAAACCAAGAAAAGAAACGCCAAAAGGCGCGTGAGATTGGCAATGGAGCAACAGAGACGTAAAGGAGTCGGCTAAAGGCTGAGGAGGACAGGTAGAGAATCGATAAAAAGAATGAATGATAGGATGGGGAGGGGGGGGAGGAAAAAGCAGGAGAAGTACAAACAGCATAAAACAGTTGGTGTCTCAGGTTACGGTGATAAGTGTTCGTCCAGAGGGACAGGTTCCGGTGGCAGGCACACATCGCCCCTGTACGCATTCCATGCCCCCCACACTTTATTCCATGTCTGAGGCCTCCCCCTGGCAACATAGACCGTCTTTTCTCGGAACATGCACCAATCCATGTTGGCTTTCCATTGTACCACCAGGGGGGCTGTAGCAGCACCCCACTTTTGAGCAATATCACGCTTGGCAACCATATTACCCAATGTCACCCAACGAGTCTGCGCCGTGTTGTGATCAGACGGTTCCCAAACGTTAAGGAGGCACCTCCGCGCCACACCAGTCACCTCTCCCATAATCCGGTGCACTCTCGCCCAGTAAGGGGCAATGACGGGGCATTCCCACAGAATATGTAAAAAGGTTGCGAGAGCCCCACAACCTCGACGACAAAGGCCATCGGGCGAGAATCCCATATGCAAGAGCCGAGGGCCGGTGACATACACCCGGTGAAGGATTTTGAATTGCACCAGTCGGAGACGTGAGGAGATAGCGACCTCCTTAGGGGAGGACACTGCACTCTGCCAGTCCTCATCGTCAAGTTCCAGGCCGTCCGCCGTCCATTGGTCTCGCAAGCACAGGAGGAGATCAGTTCGAACATTAATCAATTTCTTATAGGACAGGAAAAAAGCACTGTCAGGCATATGGCCATCCAGTATCCTGTCCTCTAAGGGGGAGCTTTCGGGGATCTCTCCCTCTGCCGGCTTGGCAGAGAGCAACGCGTGTCTCAGCTGGGCGTAGCGGAAAAACTCTGAATCGCCCAAATGGTATTCGGCCCGCAGTTGAGGAAAGGTCTTGACTTCGCCCTTAATAACCATATCGTCCACCCTGGAGATGCCTATGAGATCCCATTTGTCGAAGCCCTTGGTGTTCCACAGCCTGCCCAAGATATCAGAGTCGTACGGTGGGGTAAACCTAGTCAGTCTGCCCTGCCAACCCTGCGCTTTAGTGATCGTCCGCCAAATGTGAACCGCTGCCTTGGTCGGGCCTGATAGGCGCCGATCGAAGGATCTGGAATACAGGGCACGATAGTAGTTGCCACCGCGTAAGAGCCACCTGTCCATTGCGTAGCCTGGGCTATCCATAGGGCCATAAAAGCCGTGGTTGATAGCAGTGAGCTGAGAGGACCAATAGTACCAACGTACATCCGGTAGGGCGATGCCTCCGTCGTACCACGGCAACGTGAGCTTATGGATGGCGACACGGGGTCGACCATCCCAGAGCAAGGCCCGTTGCAAGCTCTCAATCTCCCGAAAATAGCGGGCCGGAACCGGGTCCTGAGTGTTCTGTAAGGCATACAGAAACCTGGGCAAGGACATCATTTTGAACAATGCTGCCCTGCCCAGGAGAGAGAGCGGGAGCCTGCGCCAACTATCCACGTCTCTCCGCAGCCGCTGGAGAGGGGGGAGCAGATTGTGGTCGTATCGCGCCTTAGAACTACCGGAAATGTATATTCCCAGGTACTTAAAGCCGTGTCCGACCATCTGGATATTGCAGCCTCTGGGGAGGCGCGGTGTGTCCCCCTTTAGAATGTAAAGAGAAGACTTGGCCCAGTTGATGACCAGGCCAGAGTGGCGTCCAAACAGCCTGAGCACGTCGAACGCCACAATGAGCGACTTGCAGGGGGAAGTAAGGTAGAGCAGAATATCATCTGCGTACAGGGAAACTCTATCTTCAAAGCCCGGGGCCCAGGTTGTACCATGTAAGTCCGGGTGTGTACGTAGCATGGCCGCAAGCGGCTCAAGAGCCAGGGCAAACAGGAGAGGTGACAGGGGGCAACCCTGCCTGGTACCTCGGTGAAGGGCAAAGGACGCCGACACGCGGCCATTGACTGTGACATTAGCCAGCGGGCAAGCGTAAAGGAGTTGCACCCAACTCAGAAAGACCGGTCCAAATCCAAGCTTCGCCAGCACCGCCCAAAGATAACTCCACTCAAGAGAGTCAAAAGCCATCGTGGCGTCAAGAGAAGCAAGTACCGCCGGTTCCTCGAGGGTGTGAGCTCTGGCCATAACACCATGGAGCCGACGCAGATTAAGGGCAGTGTTACGGCGGGGAATAAAACCCGACTGGTCCGGGTGCACCAAATCACCGATGACTCCAACCAATCGATTGGCAAGCAGTTTGGCTAGGATCTTAGGCTCCACATTGAGGAGAGAGATGGGGCGGTAGGATCGGCACACGTCTCTTGGTTTCCCCTCTTTGTGAATAACCACGATGGTGGCCAGCCTCTGATCTAAGGGGAGGAGGCCCTCGTCCAGTGCCTTCAAAAACATAGTCCGCAGGTGCGGGGATACCGCATCCGGTCGAATTTTGTACAACTCGACCGGAATACCATTGGGGCCAGTCGCTTTACCCGACCTTAGTGCACGGATCGCCAAGGCGACCTCGTCAGCGGATATGTCTCGATCTAAGTCGGCACGGTCCTCTTCAGAAAGACAGGGAAGGTCAATCGTTGAGAGGAACGCAGCCGAGTCAGCCTCGGAGCGGTCTGAGCTGGAAGTGTAGACACCCCGGAAATAATCAGCAAAAGACTCGGCAATAGCACTTGGGTCCGTGACGGCGACCCCGTCGTCGCCCAAGATCTCAGGCACTACGCGGCTAGCCATCTCGCGCCTGTCCAGCCAAGCCAGCAGTTTCCCAGCTTTATCCCCAACGTCGTAGATACGACCTCGCTGTTCCTTGGCCAGGGTAAGGGCAGCATTCGTGGCGAGATCATGGTATTCCGCCTGTTTAAGGGAAAGGTCATGCAAAAGAGAGGGGTCGGGCTCGGGTCCCAGTCGGGACTCAAGGCGCAAAACCTCGTCCTCAATACACGTGAGGTCGGCATCTCTGACTCGCCTGGCCTCCGCAATGAGAGCAAGAGCCTCACCCCTTAACACAGTCTTGAATGCCTCCCACAAGGTAATAGCCGAGCCAACCGAGCCCACATTCTCCGAGAAGTAGAGGTCGATGGCCTTAGCAAGGAGCGCACGAGTCTTAAGATTACGGAAATACCATGGGTTAACCGCCACCGGCCGGTCAGACAGGACGATGTTAAAATCAAACGAGACCCACAACGGGGAGTGGTCGGAAATACCCCGTGCCAAAAAACGGGCCTCAGACACGGCAAACGCATGTGCAGCTAGGGTAAAAACGTAGTCTATAGGGGAGAGACTACCATGGGCACTCGACAGGAAGGAGAAATGGCGGAGCGCGGGATGTAGTAGTCGCCAACTGTCCACCAGACCCATGGAGTCAAGAAAGGAAGGCAACCACAGTTGGGAACTGCGGAGATCTCTCGGCGGTTGGCGGTCCAGGGAACCAGAGCAGACTGAATTGAAGTCACCCCCCATTATCAATAGACCATCAGGCAAGGACAAAATGGCGCCACCAAGGTCCTGGAAGGTACTAGATTGCAGGCCCGGGGGAACATAAACCGAAAGTAGCGCTAGGGAACGCCCTTCCCATCTCCCCGCCACCGCAGCGTAGCGCCCCCTCTCATCAATCACAGTGACGTCTATCTCAAGGGGAAGGGACGCACGCACCAGGATACCCGCCCCCCGGGAGCCCGAAGAGAACCCAGAGTGGGCCACCATCTTGTAGCCTTTACGGTTAAGAGCCTTGCAAGAGTTTCCTATCAAATGCGTCTCTTGTAAAAGCACAATATTGGGCATATGTCTCTTAAGCAGTTGAATCACCACCCCTCTCTTAACACGGTCACCCAACCCATTAACATTCCAACTGATCACTTTTAATTTCCTACCCCCCATCGTCCCGCAACCCGTCCCACCCAACCCCAGCCAACCCAACCATCAAGTGGAAAGCAGCAGTAAACACGATCCATTGCCTAGAGGAAAGAAGAGAGAAAGAACGAACAAACAAATAAACTTGTATAATTGCACCCCCCACCCTGCACCCCTGCATCAGACTAAAAAGCCCCCCCAACCAGCAGTGTGCCTGTCGCCCCATAAACTACTCTACAAAAAGTCCCAGAGGAGTAAGGAATCTCCGCGAACACCTCCCGCCACCCTCCATGTGACGACAGGAAAGGCAAAAGGGTCACTTAAGAAACAATACCAACAGTCTCATGAAGCGGGGTCACCAAACGCCGGTGTCACACAGTAGAGCCAAGTCTCATAGATCCGAGCCACCAGCCGCACCTCCATCTTGATCATCTTGAGCGTCCCGACGCGGCGACAAAGTGTCCAACCATTCACTCACATTCTCAGCGAAGTCAAAGAACAGGGCACGGCCCTCATGCTCAATCCGGAGTTTGGCTGGAAACATCATAGAGTACTTATATCCCATATCTCGCAGTCTCCGCTTTACTCCCGCATAGCTCTGGCACTGCCGCTGAACAGTCCTGGTAAAGTACGGGTAGAAGTGTATTTCAGCGTTCTGGTACTTTAGCGGTCCATGCCGTCTGGATGCCTGCAGGACCGCATCTCGGTCCCGAAAGTTGAGAAGCCGTGCCACGATGGGCCTAGGCGCCACGCCCGACTTCGGCGGGCCGCCCGGCACCCGATGGGCACGCTCCACAGAGAAAAAGTTACTCAGACCAGACGGTGCCAAATGGGTCTTTATCAGTTCCTCCACAAAGAGGTCCGTCGCCGCTTCCTCCGATCCCTCCGGGACACCGACAATGCGAACGTTCTGCCGCCTGGCACGTCCCTCAAAGTCCTCCAGCCGTCTCGAGAATTGGTCCGCAGTCATCCGCAGGTTCCGGACCTCGGTTTGCAGGTCCGAGACGTCGGCCGTTAGGCTGGAGGTCTTAATGTCCAGTGTCTTCACTCGATCATTAGTCTTGCCCAGGTCGGCTCTAATGAGAGTCAGATCAACAGCCATAGTGTCCACCTTGTGGGTCAAGATCTCATGTTGCTGCTTCATGTCAGCCCGAAAACTGGTGATGGCTCCCATGATGTTGCTCAGGGTAGGCTCGGAGCCGTCAGGCGAGCCCGTAGATGGAAGGCTCTTGGCAGAGGATCCCGTGGCAGGCGGCGTCTTCGGCTGGACATATCGCTCAATTCTACTCTGTTGCGACTGTGTTTTTCCGCCGACGCCTTTGTTCGACGTCTTGTCGGGGTCCCCTCTGCCCGCCATGTTGGTTCCGATGAGGACAAAGGGCTGCACCAGCCAAGCCCGAGCCCAGCGAGCCAAGTAGAAAATCCGGGCTAGACAGTTAGACCAGGCCGATGAAAGAACGCACTGTAGGCACTAGCACTTCGCCAGTAGGGACAACAGGCAGTCACTCCGCAGTCCAATCGTGCGGAGTGGCGGAGACCGGAGAGACAATGGCACAGCCCTGGCACGGAGTTCAACTCGACGTAGCTCAGCGTAGGAACCACCGATTCGAAGGCGGAAGGCAGCACCCGCCTCAGTAGACCATCAGCAATAAGAATCCACCCGCATGGAACAGGATTTCAGACAGGATATATGAGGAGGATCGGAAGGTCCGCGGAGCTCCGAGCTTACGCGGCCATCTTGGTTGCCCGCGAAGCTCCTCCCCCACTACTGTATTTATTGTTTGATTTCCCCATGTGGAAAATACCATATCGGAAGTACCATCCACCGGGAAAGGAAAAGGATATTAGAACATTAGCGAGCAATCCGGAGAAATAACGTACAATACCAGGTGGCTCGGCATTTTAATGAAATGCACAGCCGAGATGACAAGTTTCTGTCCTTTGTAGTATTAAATTCCATTGAACTACAGGAAGGAGGAGATTGGGAGCATCAGCTAAGGATTAGTGAATCAAGATTTATTATAGATTTTGAAACCCTGCCTCCTGTAGGTCTGAATTCGAGTGAAGAGATAGCGATACATTTGTAAAATAATCAAGTATAGATATGAAATTGTTGTGATACTTCTTTTCAGTTAATTAGGTGTAGATAATTGTAAATTATTGTGTACAGTTTAAATTAAATGTTGTATATATATAGAATTAGTAGGTAATTGTGTTATTTTGTTTCCTTTTATTACCAACACAGGTAGAAACCATAATGGAAAGGGCAGAAATATGTGAAATACGTGTTGTGAAGAGGACTGTGAAGTGCTAAGGTTCAAACAGCAATGATGATATTAGGACATATTAGAAATATTGCTCACTTCGGCAGGAATGTGACTATGAGGTCGAACATTATTGTGGTTTAGTGTGTTTACTTTTTTTTGGATGGAAATAAACTCTCCCTCTTATCTCCTCTTTTTTAACCTGTACAGGGTACAATGTGCCTAATATGGCGGTTTAGAACGTTACAAGTCGACTATGTTGTGTGGGTATAAATGCCCACTGAGGCTTAACATGAATTTCAATGTGTATATATAGATAAAAAAGATTGTTTTGTTGTATCAATTTATATTCTTGACGCTGGTAATGAAAGTGCAAGGTATTATAACCAACGCAGCCAATTCAATGAACTGCATTTAATGTCCCACGTTTAATGAGGGGTAATAAAAGTGAATGTTTACATTTTATAAATGGTTTTTGAACTAAACCACCATGTACAAACATCGATTTTTAAAAGCTCAATGAACTGCCTGATAGTTAATTATGACCATCAAATATGGTGCTCACAGGAGAAAGTGAAATGTTTTTATTAGCAAATTTGTCCTTCCTTACTGTAAACTACTATATGTATGTAAATTGGCATGATGGCAGCGAACAGCATACCGTGATAAAGCTGAAAGGCGAAACGCGTCGGTGTTTGAGCAGATCTTACCAATAAAATTGATGAAGCAGCCGTGGGTGTCCTGGATTATTCTTTGATTAAGGATAATTTGCAAATATATATTTATTTGTATATGTTAATTAAAAATCAACAACTCCTGTCTCCAGCAGTAATGAACCAGCACTCCAGCCAGCTTTCACTTTATTTTTGTTATTTTTCATTGTGGAATAGTTTATATTTCGCTTGATACTCGTTCATTTCCAATGCTAGTGCATAGTTTCATCATTAAAATCCATTTGAAACAGACAATTCCAAATTATTTGCTGAATCTAAAAACGAACGGTATATACAAAAGAGAAAATTCCACTTTAAATATAAAGTGCATCAGTGCTTCTTGCTCCTTAGCTGCCTATCTACACATAGAACGTCTATGTGTACCTCAACATGTCCGCCTTACTTACATAAAGTGCATGTGCTAACGAAATTCTTTTGTTTTCGATATACCATAAGTAATATATTGTTTCTTTTTTGATTTTAATTTGTTAAAGTGCCAATGCTAGTGCTTATTAAAATTCTAATATAATGTTCTAGTGTCCATTGTCCTCCTCCCAAGGTTTCAAATTAATTTCATAAACAGTGGTTCTCTTTAATGTTTAAACTCTACAGCAGTTATTAATACAGGCATGTTAACAAATCTTCATCAATATTCAATCCATTAGGCTCTTTGCTATCAAATTCAAGCATAAAATAGGTTTCCAGCTTTCGCAATTCTTGTTCTCTGTTGCCACCCCTCTTTTTTCTCTGTATCTCTGCTATGGAGCTATATCGCATCAGGGTGAGATCGCTTTGGTGGTTTTTCTTGAAGTGACTGGCTACAGGGTAATTCCTATCTATATTGATTATCTCTCTTCGGTGCTGCAGGACTCTTCTATGGGCTGGTAATGTGGTACTCCCTACATATATTTTTTCACACAGGCATTTTAAAATATATACAACAAAACTTGAGTTACAGTTTAGCCAACCTCTTATCTTTATTGTTTTATTAAAAACTGTTTTCAAAGTAGTGAGGTTCTCCCCTTGTTGTCAGGCCTTGCATTTTAAACATTTCCTAAAGCTCTCTCTCCTTTGTAACCAGGTTTGGTTATCCGTATTCTCTTGATGCTCACTCTTAACAATAAGGTCTTTTAAAGATTTAGATTTTTATATGTTATTTCAGGATGTTTCTACGCCTGAGGGCCTATATTAGGATCTCCTCTAATAAGGTGCCAGTGCTTCTTTAAAATAGATCTCACTTCTCTATGTTTTGTATTAGACGTTGTTAGAAACCTATGCTCTTTTATTTTTTCTCTATGTTTTTCTTTTTTGCTGTTTTTGAAGGTTCAAATAACACTTTCTACTTAATTTCTTTGCCTTTTCTGACACTTTCCGTAAGGTAGTAGGGGGCTACCCTCTTTGTATAAACAGACTAGTCATTTCCTTCTCCACTACCTCATAATCTTGCAGGGTATTCCAAGTTCTTATTGCCCTGTAGAACTCACCAAAAGGAATACTTCGAATTAGTGGTGTTGGGTGAGAACTACCAGCATGCAAGATTGTATTTCCTGCTGTAGATTTTCGGAAGATCGCAGTTTCCAATTTGTCTCCTCTTACTAGTACTCTTACATCCAGAAAATCTATAGAAGTCTTACTATGGTTCTCCACAAACCTCAGATTCAGATAATTCCTATTAAGGTCACTGATGAACAAATCTATGCTTGCCTCTGTGCCCTGCCAGAGCACGAATACATCAATGAACCTTAATCAAATTAAAACATTTCCAGTCCAATGCTCCAGCATGGGCCCTCCTCCCACCTACTCCTCCCACCAGTCAAGACGTAAATTTGCATAACTGGGGGCGAAGCACATGCCATGGCCGTTCCCTGCTCTTGCTGGAACATTTCAGTCCCAGCATTAAAATGTTTTTAGTAAGGCACCACTCCATTATTTCTGTCAGCATCTTATTATGGTTAACAAATCTCCTCGGTTTTGTTCTTAAAAAATGTTCTGTTGCCCTTAATCCATCCAAATGCCGTATACTGGTAAACATTATGTCAATATCATATATATGCTTTAGAAAGTCTGTTGAGTCTCTTATATGTGATGGAAGTGTTTTAACAATCGGATTAAAGAAGAAATCAATATACTTCTAAACATTTTCAAATAAGCTGTTGCATAATGAAATTATAGGCCTCCCTGATGGATTACAAATGTTCTTATGAACTTTTGGTATCATATAAATACTGAGATAAATGGATTGTCCTGTTCCATCTAAATTCATCCCAGCTAAAAAGTTATTGTTCTCTTCAATCATTCAGTCTCTCGAAAAATTTATCTTTCACTCTTTCATAATCCGATGTATCAATTCTTTTATAGCATTCTCTATTATTTAGTTGGCTCAATGCTTGGTTCTTGTAAAGCTCTTGTCCCCAAAGAACAACATTTCCTCCCTTGTCTGAGGGATTCACTAATACTCCTTGTTCTTTTTGGATTTTACTTATAACTCGATGGATTAGCACCTCCTTAGGGTCTGTTCTTCTCTTTTTATTTTTCCATATTATAGTATAATCTCGGTAAGTCCATTGTCACATTTTCAGAGAACATATCTAAGTTATCCCTCATCATCTGTGGTATAAAACGTGACCTGGGGCGGAAGGGAGTATGATCTTCTCTTTCCAATATCAGGTTCATGGTTTCAACTCTTGTATTATCAATTGGGAGCTCATCTATTCCATATCTTTCATCATTATTCTCATTTTGCAGAAAGCACATGTCTTCTAGAATTGGTACATCTGACACAGGTAGGCTAGTTTGTTGTGGTTGGGGATTGGTTGTTATTAGTAATTGCATGGGTTCAAGGATACCTCTGGTCTTATGCAGCTTCAGAAGTTTTAATTTTAAATAAATGTATACAAGTCCATCCTACTACTTGTGTAATTGAATTTATTTTTGTGACAATAAGAGAGATCTAGTGACAACACTGAATTATCCTCCTCGGTTAATTCGGTTAATAACTGTGTTGTTCTTTTTTACTGTTTCGATTTCTGTCTCGCATTGGAGCGCATTGATCTCTATTGTTCTTCCTTGTACTCCGCCGGTATCCTTGTCCTCCTCTCCTTTGCTTCCTCTTCCTCTTCCACTTGGCCTCCCGACTACTTTTTGTTTGATGATCTGTCCTCTGATACAGTTGTAAAAAACAAAGCTCTTCTGTTACTGTCAGCCTCATACTTGTTACATTCTTTCTTGTGAGATCTTCCTGCTCTACCTCTGAGCCGGTATCTGAACTTATTTCACTCTGTGAGATTTCCTGGCTTGTGGTATTGCCACTTTGGACCTTCTGCCTTCTAACTGTGTCAAAACGTTTTGCAAACGTGTATATGTGTCAATTCTCATAGTCCAATCAGTCCCGCAAAAACATTGTTGCATTTCTGTCTTTGATTCGTTTTTCTATTTCTCCAATCTGTTTTTAAAATCACTTTTAAATGAAAGTATTCTTGCTTGATCCACTTCTTTATCAAGTATATCGTTCAGTTCTTTGATTTTCCCCATAATATTGTTTCTTTCTAAATCAGCATGTTTAATCAATATTTTGATCATATTTGTTGAGCTCCCTGCACTGTTTTCCGCCCATTCTCTTAGGAGATCTGGATTTGGATTTTCGTAGGTTGGCGTGAACATAATACATAACCCCCCAGGGACTCGGCCCTCTTGAATATATTGTTTAATGGATGCCACTTCCCACCAACGCGAGATTTCCCTTTTCTTAAGTTTCCCCAATTCCTGCAATTTCTTGCCGACATAATTACTTATTGTATTCCTTGTACCTCCTATTTCTAAGTTTAACCCCTCCCATGCTGGTGACGAACCCCAGCAGTCACGCCCAACGGTGGGCGTGTGCTGATGACGGCTGGGGTTCGTCACGGCCCCGCCCTGTTCTTTTGTTTACCGTACAGCGGTAAAATCGCGGCCGCAGCGAATGGGTTAAGGAGGTGTTTGTTTTCACAAAGAGTAGTTGAGCTTCCTGCTCTCGAGCTGCACACTCGTCATCACTCATTGTTTCACTTTTCACCGATGATCTCCCTCACTGATTAGTAACTCCTTCCCTCTTCTACATTTATTGGCTCCCGCCCCCCCAGCACTTGCCCATCTTACCAGAGTCTCCTCCGAGTGTTCCATCGTCTGCATGAATCCCCCGATTCCCACCCCAGGAATCATCTCACTCCACTCCGTTCCTTCGGGTCTCGGGCAGTGCAGTCAGGTTTGCGGGGGCACTCCTGTCTTGTGGCATATCCGTTTATCCAGTGCTAGTTTCTGGCATGCTTCCCAAACGCTGGTGGTGCTAGTTGCGAGACATCTGCCACGCCTCTATGTATTAAAAACAATAACTCCTGTCTTCAGCAGTAATGACCCAGCACTACACAGGTATTGCACTCAATTTTTTCATTTTTGCAGTGTTGGCATCCACGCGTTTCTGCTGCTACACGCAGCCTTGTTCACGCTACAGAGCCCCATTTTCGCTTGCTTTAAATACACACAATTTACGATAAAATAAATTGACAAAGACAAAGGACAATCACCATTGCAACCCAAGGCAGTACATCAGGTAAATGCGGGCGCTGTTTTTGAACAGGTTATGTTTCACTTGATACTCATTGATTTACAATGCTAGTGCATAGTTTCTTCATTAAAATCCATTTGAAACAGACAATTCAAAATTATTGGATGAATCTAAAAATGAAAGGTCTATACAAAAGGGAAAGTTCCCTTTTAAATATAAAGTGCATCAGGGCTTCTTGCTCCTTAGCTGCCTATTTACACATAGATCTTCTATGTGTACCTCAACATGTCCATATATATATATAAAGCAAAGAGTTTGTCCGAAGAAGCAAAGCTGCACTCTCATCAAGGTAAATAGCAAGGACAAATCTGATAATATCAGGAACTGGCGTGCTACCTAACGTGTTTCAGACTTTTGTCCATGATCACAGGCTCCTATCTATAGAATACAACAAATCAGCTCCAAACCACCACTTAAATTAACATGATCTCTTTATTGGCCACAGGTGCATAGATGTCGCAGTGCATCATGGAACTGGTGGTTCTAGCGACATCATATCTTACCCACAGCGTGCGATGTATTCTTAGATCATTATGAAATTTAGGGGCATAACAACAAGGGGGCGTTAAAAAATGATCGCCGCTTTTGCGGCTGTTTTCGGACGAAAAGCGGAGATAATTTTAACGCCCTATTAGTAAGAACACGCTAACGTATGAATCCATGCTTCTTCGCCCTTTCCCCCAATGCCCAGCTTTGCATCTCTAATGAGATGCAAAGTGGGCGTTCCTCCCCAGGATAACAGGAGAAATGTCGCTAAGCGACATTTCTCCTATTATCAAGCATCACGCAAAGCAGCATAGCGACAGGAGAAATAGCGATAACCTCTGTTATTGCTACTTTCCTTATGCCTGCTTTGACACTGACTTAGCCATAATATCCTATGGAAGGTGGATATCATGGCTAAGTATGTGTGGCCCTATCAGTAAGCTATCTCCTAAAGTTGTGCGAGTATCGCTGGATTTCCAGCGATAATCACACAGTTGAGCAGCTTGCGCTCTGAATTTTATCGCTATGGAGATAAGCGTTGCTGATAACACGCTATCTCCGCAATAAAATTCAGTGTTGGGTGGCGATAATTATCCTAGCGATAAGTGCGCTTAGGGATAATTATCGCCCCCTCTTGATGATATGCCCCTTACATCGATCTTCAGTGGGCTGCAGTCTTGTCCAAATGCAACTTATCACAGCACTCGACGTTCCGAAAACAGTCTTTGAAAAAACAAAGGCACACAGACCCACTTTCCTTCTCATGGTGGTGAAGCTTTGACTGTCAGACCACTGTTAATAAATCAACAAAGAGTTCGTCCGAAGGGGCAAAGCTGCACTCTCATCGAGGTTAGTAGCAAGGACCAAACTGATAATTTCAGGAACTGGCATGCTGCTGAACACATTTCTGACTTTTGTCCTTGATCTCAGCCTACCATCTAGAGAATACAACAAATCGGCTCCAAATCACCACTTAAATGAACACAATCATTTTTATTGGCCACAGATGTATAGATAGTGCAGTGCATCATGGAAATTGTGAATTTTACAACATCATATCTTACCCACGTGGGCGTTGTATTCTTAGATTATTATGAAGTTTACATTGCCCTTCAATGACCTGAAGTCTTGTCCGAAAAGCAACTTATCACACCACCCGACATTCCAAAAATAGTCGTATGATGATAGCGAAACATGTGTCAGAGGTTGTTTTATTAATTTCAGGTTGGCTTGAATGGCATTTTACAAATCCAAAGCTGTAATGTACCTGAAGTGGTAAAAGACTTTTGGCATTTTACAGCTTGGCGTGATGGCAGCGTGCTAATCCTATGCTTGAAGACTGTGCTGTAGAACTGGCAAAATACTTTGGGGCATATTATCAAGGACTGTGTTAAAATTATCACTGGTTTCCGGCAGAAAAAAGCAGCTAAAGCAGCGATAATGGGCTTAATAATATGCCCTGGAGAATTCCAATAGAAGCCTATGTTCACACCAGAACATGGACTTCTAATGGAATTCTCAAGGGCATACTATCAAGCCCATTAACGCCGCTTAGCTGCCGCTAAACCTGTGATAATTTTTAACGCCATACTTGATAATATGCCCCTTTGTTCCTTTCTAGCTCAGCATGAATGGCCCTGTGCTTATCCTATGCCTAACAACTTTGCTAGAAAAACAAACATTTGAGGTGAGCAGATTCAGAGTTTTGCTTGTGTTGTAGGATGCCCTATTCAGGAGCTGCTCGCCACCTAAATACGTGAACTAACCAGGGTTCTTTGTTTCTTTTTTTGCATAAATTCTGCAGCACTCTAAACCTGAAAGGGTATTGGTTTTATATCTATCTATCTATCTATCTATCTATCTATCTATCTATCTATCTATCTATCTATCTATCTATCTATCTATCTATCTATCTATCTATCTATCTATCTATCTATCTATCTATCTATCTATCTGTCTATCTGAAAAAAAGTTAACATGATGTTACAGATAGGTGAAAATGTCAATTAAAAGTACATTTTAAACTAAGAAAACAATTACATTTACCAGCTATAGTAAACTGTAATAACAATAACTTGCAGCACCCCATGTACAGTGATGTCATCAATGATCTAAATTCACGTCATTAGTGATTTTCTTTCAGTGATGTCGTAGAACTTGTCATGAGTGATGTAATATGTGATGTCATAGGCAGTGCATGGTGTGGGCACAAGTTATAGTCACACCAGTTAACTATAACTGGAGAAGTTGTTGGTGGTTGAGTTTAAAATGTTAATTTTCAACCTGGTAAGAATCCAAAATATGGGTGCCATGGCTCCACCTCCTTAATTTTTCCCCACAATGTCAAAATTCCTTTTTTTAAATACTTTTTAATGTGGTTAAAAAAATTAAGATACAATCACACGTGTGCAGGCTGAGGGCTGCACTTGTCCTTAGTGTGTCCTGCAAACACTGTTTGGGCTTTGTTATGCGAAGATATGCATTTACAGTAATCTCAGGTGTCAATATTTTTGCCATGCTAGCATTCACACAGCCTTGAAATCTGTTATGTCAGTAGCCGGACAAAGCCACAGCCTTGTGGGCTGACCTCCACGACCTGAAGAGGCTGTGATAAGTTAGCTCCAGACCTGGAACACTGACAGAAAATCAGAAACAAAAATATTGTGTGGACAGATTATTGCATCAAAAATATTGAGGACCGAAATATCGAGTGTGTTAGAACTGGCTATTTCTGGTAGGCTAAGGCTAATGCCAAAGCCAGGCAGAAACCACCATTCTAGTCAGGGCAAGGAAGTCACACGCCAAGATAACCCTTGCTCACCCTCTAGGTAGCTTGGCACGAGCAGTCTAGGCTAAACTCGGAGGCAATGTGTAAAGCATTTGCGTCAGCGCACAACAGCAACAACATACTAGGCACACCACAAAAGAGACTCCACACAAGGTTATTGTAAAAATAACTTTTGTATTGTAAAAACACATCAGATAAAATCACACATATACATGGTGCCAACTGGCACGGGCAATATTCACATGGGATTATTCACAAGACAGGGCCACATGGGCTACTGTCACAATCAGCACTTAGTAGAAATGAAATACTGTCAGAACTTAGAATAAAAGAATATAAAATCACTGTAGCACAAAGTAACAGTTATGAATCACATCCAGTAACTACTGGGAACAGGTAAGTACACACTACGCAACCCTAAACCCCTTAGGAGCATGTCACGCAGGGAACCAGGACCTCACTAGGACCACCTGTACTAAAAAGGACAACCACCTAAGTATCACACAGCATTTAGGGGTCTAGGAAAGAACACATTACCCATGATGCATAAATGTACATTCAGAGGAGTAGTAACGGGAAACACATGACGCATAAACCTGCACATTCAGCGGTGTTTAAGAACAGAGCACATGATGCAATAAAATACAATCAGGGGTGCAGCGCAAGAAGACACATGATGACTAAAACATTCAGAGGTGCAGCGCATGAAAAGAAAGACACATAATGCATAAAACATTCAGAGGTGCCAGAGCCATATAATAGCGCAAGAATCACATGATGTCTAAAAACATTCAGAGGTGCAGGAATAACACATGATGCAAGAGAACACATTCAGAGGTGCAATGACCATATAATTGCGCAAAGACTCACATAAGCCACTACCTGTGGCAGTCCCTAGGCCAACTGGCCTTGTTGGGGCTCAGACGCCCTGAGTCTCAATGTCAGGGTGCGCTGCCATGCAGCGCCAGTCTCAAAGTACAAAAAGCCTAAACGCGGCAGCTGCCCACAAAGTGCTGGGCAGCTGGGGAACAACAAAACTGCGCCAGGGCCCTCACTGGCCCTTAGGCGCCAACTGCGCCACTGCTGGAGCCACACAGGCTCTGGGCATATCGCACATGCCCCAGACGTTGGAGCTCTCAGGCTCTAAAAACAATGGTGCCCCCATGAGCCTCACCGGACTCTAACCCTCACACTCGGTGGCAGGAGGGGACGGGCACCGACAATGTGCCCCGACGCCCCCTTTACCTAACATGGCCCCCGCCGCCTTCTCGAGGCTCTACACAAGCATGGCCCCCAAGCCCCTCACAGGGACTTCTGCAACAACTGCGGGCCCCCAAGAGCCCCTCGCGGGCTCTACAACCACAGTGGGGCAACCCACTGCCATTCGGGGCCGCCCTTCCTCAGTGTCTCGACCGGCACCAACATCAGCGTCCCCTCTTCGCGTGGGAGTCCCGCTATAGCCAGGGACTCCTACGCTGTGCCTCGCTCTCGCGCCCCCCTCTCCACCTGGCAGCTCCACTCACCGGACTGCCCGTGGGGGACGGTGGTCTGCGGGGACTCTCCCAAGCAGCGCGGGGCTCTCCTCTTCGGCAGCTTCACCGGCGGCGGGCACCGACAATGTACCCCGCGCCCCCTCCGCTCTCTCTCTCCTCTCGTTGCAGGGCTCCCTCGACACACGGGAGCCCTGTTAACCGGCCATCTCTCTTCATTGCCGCCACTCCGGTCACCCTTCTCCGAAACAGTCCCCTCGTCATCCAGGCTGGTCCAATCCCAGCGCGGCTCCTTCCTCGAGCCCCTGATGATGCATAGCTTCTTCGGCCAATCAGAGCGTGGATCTCGGGGACAGGCCTCCTGCCACGGCCAATCAGAGCGCGGCTCCTGCCGAGGGACAGCCAATCAGGTCGCGACCCTTCGTGGCTTCGTCCACGGCCATGCACAGGCGAACGGCGGCTCCTGGGCACCTTTAGGCCCCCGGGCAGCGGCAATCACGGCGTGGGCAGCCGAAGTTAAATAAAATTAAAAATAAGCGAGGTGGGCACTCGCCAGGGTGGGCAAAGTGCGCCTCAGTGCTATAATCAAAATAAAGCGCTCTTCCAGGGCTGCAAGCACCAAAGCGCTCCCAAGGCGCTAGAACACAAAGTACCAAGGTCCTTCCAGTAATGCAGCTCCACCATGCTACACAAAGGGCCCAGAGAGTCCCAGGGGGCAAAGCAAAGTCCCCCCCATCAGCCCAGCCAAGGCAGAGGGTCCCCCAGGAGTCCAGGATGGTCCATCAGGTGCCCAGGGCTGGGCAAAGCCCAGGGATTCCCCTGAGCCCAAGCAGCAGCAGCCCCTGGCAGATTCAAGTTGAAAACAAGAACCTTTTGGAAGAAGACACAGCCCCTTCTTATACACAGAAAAGTCTTTGAAGCCCTTTGAAGTCTTGGTGCAAGGAGGCCCTGAGCACTGGAATGTTTCTGGTGTTCTTCTTCCTGTCAGCTTCAAGGCCAGAGGTGACAGTGGGCCGGCAGGGGAGTGAGCCAGCATGGTGGTCAGGCAGACACAGCCCGGCACTATCAGGCGCTTCTTCCTCCCCCTTCCCTGGCAACAGATGTTGCCTTTCACCCCTGGGCTGACTCAGACAAATCTCCGGGGCCCTGCAGCCCCTGTCACACTCAGACCAGCCAGGCAATCCACAAACAGGCCCAGGCACCCTGGGCCAGGCTCACCAGCGAATCGCACGCCAGAGCCAACTTACACAAATATGCCAACTTCTAAAAGTGGCGCTTCTAGACTAGACACAATCATGCCACATATACCATTTTGCAGCATTCAGTCTCACGAGTTCGTACATACCAAACTCGACCCTGCACTCCCCACACATCAGGAACTACCATGGGCATACATAATCCCCATTCATTCCTATGGGAGGGCAGGTTACTCACCACTCATTCACAGAGAGCTCAAGCACTTTACACTGTACCACAGTGAAAAAGTGCGCAGAGGCCTAAAATCACCAACACCAGGTTCCATAAACAGGCTAGGAAAAAGCAAAAAGTCTAGGGGTGAACCTGCCTAAAGGGCCGGGTCCAACATAACCCCCTTCCAGCCAAAACGCAGGGTACACCAATCACTCCACTGATGGGCTTCCTTGCTTTGGGCGACAAAACACGGACACGGACCTGCACGGCAGGGACACCCTCCGGTTTTACGCCACTCTGAACCCACCTGGTTACCTCCAAACAATAACTCTCTGAGACAACTAGGATACCCCACTGGTACTCCCTAGTTATCCACAGCCAAGACCATCCAAATATCACAGGTCCTAATCAATACACAGAGCGGGGGCAATAACCCCTGGCACACAATAGCCATTCTCCACTCTCTCTCTCAGTGTAGCTACAACTACCACTGATCCAACAACCTAGGGTCCACACCCCCAAGCTGACCAGAGGTCACGGGCAAGAATGCCCCAGCCTACCTCGACTTCTGGGTTTCCGCACCCTCACAGAGAAGCATTCACCAGAACACAATTCTCCTACCAGATCAGGACCTTACTCCATCACTGGTCTACCACCTGGAAACTATTCCACTTCTGAGGTACAAAGCACACAACACAGTTCCTCTTCAAGCAGGTGGGGGGACACAGCACACAGCAAAGCCCCCTTTCCTCTACCTTACTGGAAACAACAAACTGCAGGTGAGCCCCCGAACACACAGCAAGGGCAGCCCCCTAAGTCTCTTCAGCGGATCCACTTTGGCAGGGATTCCTCTTGACCTAGAAGTTTCCTAATCTCCCAACCTAAGATCTAAACCCTCAGGTTGCACCGGGGTCAGAAGTAAGGACACCGTCCCTCTGCACCCCCTTCCAGTATCATGACTACAGGCCCAGTATGGCTCAGGCTAGATAGATTCAGAAAAGGGGGTGGTGATGAACAGAGTGTCTGAATTAAGCAGACCACTCTTACCCAGTTCAAAGATCAGGGCTTGATCCATCACCGTTATTTATCTCACTGCACCATCCCAGCTCAGAACCTGGCTATATGCAAATCAGTCTGTCCCTGGCCCAGTGCGTCATGGGAACAGGGCAGACTAAACTACCAAGCCAATTCTTCACCAGAAAGGAGAAAAGCTACCGGGGACCGGTTTCTGGCATTTCAGCCTTCTTCGGCCCAGCTTGCTTGAATCCTGATGATGCAGTGAGAAAGGGACTCATGTCTGAGTATACCCTGCCACACCTATAGTGGCCAAAAACGATTCAGAAAAGGGGGTGGTGATGAACAGAGTGTCTGAATTAAGCAGACCACTCTTACCCAGTTCAAAGATCAGGGCTTGATCCATCACCGTTATTTATCTCACTGCACCATCCCAGCTCAGAACCTGGCTATATGCAAATCAGTCTGTCCCTGGCCCAGTGCATCATGGGAACAGGGCAGACTAAACTACCAAGCCAATTCTTCACCAGAAAGGAGACCGGGGACCGGTTTCTGGCATTTCTGCTTAATTCAGAGACTCTGTCCCTCACCACCCCTTGTTGTAAATATTTTTGTCCACCCTAAGCGTGGAAGGGTATACTCAGATGTGAGTCCCTTGCTCATTGCACCATCAGGATTCAAGCAAACCGGGCCGAAGACGGCTGTAATGCCAGAAACCGGTCCCCGGGAGCTTGTTTCCTTCCCAGTGTAAGAATTGGCTTTTGTAGTTTGGTTTGCCCTGTTCCCATCATGCACTGGGACAGGAACAGACTAATTTGCATACAGCCAGGTTCTGAAACTGGGATGGTGCAGTGAGCTAAAAAACGGTGTTGGATCTAGCCCTGATCTCTTGACTGGGTGAGAGATTTCTGCTTAATTCAGAGACTCTGTCCCTCACCACCCCTTGTTGTAAATATTTTTGTCCACCCTAAGCGTGGAAGGGTATACTCAGATGTGAGTCCCTTGCTCATTGCACCATCAGGATTCAAGCAAACCGGGCCGAAGACGGCTGTAATGCCAGAAACCGATCCCCGGGAGCTTGTTTCCTTCCCAGTGTAAGAATTGGCTTTTGTAGTTTGGTTTGCCCTGTTCCCATCATGCACTGGGACAGGAACAGACTAATTTGCATACAGCCAGGTTCTGAAACTGGGATGGTGCAGTGAGCTAAAAAACGGTGTTGGATCTAGCCCTGATCTCTTGACTGGGTGAGAGATTTCTGCTTAATTCAGAGACTCTGTCCCTCACCACCCCTTGTTGTAAATATCAGGCTAGATAGAGCACACGCCAGCGGCGTATCAGCGACACACTCTCCTCCAGTACTCCCTATCACAGGGTGATTCTCAGTATGTCCCAGGCTAGACAGAGCACACGCCAGCGGCGTATCAGTGACACACTTTCCTTCAGTACTCCTTCCAGGTCGGGCCACAACCACAACCAGGGTTTCCCCCCTCCTCGGGGAACGACCTCCAGAGGCCCCACAAATGGTCAAGCACTCTAACCGGTCAAATGCTCAGTGAGACAGGACTTCTGCACCCTCCACTTAGGAGCGGTACTGCCCAACACTAGGACTGCCGGAGTTCTGGTTACAGACACTCCCCGTCCTCTAGACACAGGAAGATCCTCCTCAAATGACCTATGTACAGCTTAGGCCCCTGACCTAGCGCTCCCTTAGGGAACCCTCCAGGCCCTGAGATAGGGTTTCAGGCCAACGTGGGACACACCGTCCCACCCTCACTCCGCCTCCACTGAGACAGGACGGGAGCCCCTACACCCTACCCTTTCTACTGGGATCTAGCTGGGCTACACAGTAACCTCTTCCCCTTCACAGGATCATCAGATACTCAAGCCACTCCTTTTAGAATCACCCCCTAATGCTTCTACCAGACATCTAGCACACCGCCAGACATCCACCTTCTTGTCCAGTTCCTTTGTAGGACCTCCTGCACACCACCAGAGGTACACCTCCCGTGCAAGTTCCTTAAAAAAAACTCACACCAACTCCTCCAGTTCAACACACCACTCATTCACACACTCCTCCCCCTCAGACTGGTAAGGCAGTTTCTACCACCCCTGATCACTCAACCTGACCACACGTGACACAGGTACCAAACTCTGGGAGCGGGGAATGGGAATTAACACACTGGACACATTAAAGCTGCCACCACTGGATCCTACCACACTGGGGAATCCAGACACACACACACACTACACTCAGGCGATAACCACCCTCCTGAGCTAGTCATTTCTCCTCACACTCCTCTCTCTCCTATCTACCCACACACACACATGGGGACAGGATTTGGGATTGGGCACTGGACCCGGCAAGGGATTCCTAATCTATGGGAACCTCTCCCTCTAATGGCGTCCCGCCCTGTCACTTTCTCTCATCTGCCACTAAACATAAAGCGCAGAAACACATTTGAAAATGACACTTTGAGGAAAAACAAAAATCCAAAACAGTAATCCCAAACATGTCACTATCTGAAAAAAATTGCAGAGTTTTGTAATGTAGCCAGTTGTCGCTATAGCACTGCGCAAACACAAGTCCAAATCCGCACAGTGCAAATAGGTAAGTATAGATTTACTATATTTATCTTCTTAACTACGTCCCTGAAGATATATACATCATCAAGGTACATATATATGGAGTTATATAAAGTAAAACTTTGCTTACCTATAGAAACTCATCTTCGCAATATTTTTGCCCTTGATATTCTTGACACCATATTTTGTCCCACAATATTTTTGTTTGCGATATTCTGTCTAAACACCGCAGGCGCTTCAGCCTGAAACCCGGCAGTGCCAGGAGCTTGATTGCAATCAGGGACTGGAGTCTTGCCCAGCCCACACTTTCACAGCTTGTTACATGGTGGGATGGTGTGGGGTCAGCAAGCTTCACTGGCCCCACCCCACTCTGTGACCAATTGCGAAAGGTGGGGCATGAGGGAGCAGATAGGATCACTGGAGTTTGTGTAGGGGGTCAGCGCAGGTTTTGATGTCATACTGTGCAGTCTCCTGGGGCGAACTTCCCACTATGTGCTTTGAGTGCACCTCTAAATCCTGAGTGGTTCGAGCTTGAGAGTGCGCATTGCAGAGGCCAGTCAAGCAGGTGAGCTTATTGCTCCATCTAGTGAGACCCCAGAAAGTCAGGGCTTTAAGTGGGCCCTGTCCATCCAGGTCCAGACCTCGAAGTATTTTAAAACAGACATTGAAACTGGTCCCTATATTCATATCCTTAAGTTTACTGGGAAAACTCTGACCATTTCTGAACAATTATTCTGGTAAATGCACAGGTAATCCATTTCAATTATTTAGTTCCTGTTTATGTCTCACATGTTTTACTTAATCTTGCACTCCATTAGAGTGTTAACTATTTGCAGGATGTTGTGTGTTTTTTTTCCGTTCAGCATATCACTCTTATGGTGCATGCTTTGAATTGAGTCGTCTCCAGGTATTTCTAATGGCCACGATTAAGAGGTCTAGAGTTGAGGCTCAAGGCAGTGCGAGTTTATCAAAGTGCCTGTCAATGGGTCAAAAAGGTGATCAGAATACATGGTCATTTAATGCTTGTCCTCTCTGATTAGCACACTGAGACAACCATTGACAAAGTCAACAGTCCAGGCTGGTTGTAGGTGTATGTCAGTTTTTTAGTTAGTACATTTGGACGCAATAACAAAAAGCGCAGAGAAACATCAAAATACCAGCTGGGAGGTAGTGTTGGATGCTCAAAAATTTAGTTTACATGGTTACGGCACGACTATACATACATAAGCCACGTCCCTTTTAGAGACTCCCCACTTAGTTCATCCCACTTAAAGCCCTGCAGACAGTACTTGTCTTTGTGGAATTCGAGCAGAGGTCTTTTGAGAGTGCTATCTGATGTTTCACAGCTGCTCTCCTTCCGGCCTGGCACTGTGCTCACTGCCCTGTTGTGTGAATATGCACTTTTTGGAACAGGCAAAGTTCAAATGCAATAAAACTCAAAAGAGGACAAATGTGGTCCAAAGAGATAATGTTCGTATAGGAGAAGATGCATTTCAGAGAAGTGATTGATTGAAATTCCAGCTCAAATAAACAGTACAGATTATGCAAGTTAGCTCTGTTCCTTCGACATTGTACATTTTTGCCGGCAGCTACTGGTGTTTTAAGAAGAAAAAAAATCACGTCCGTTTTGTCTACATAGAAGAAATTAGGAATGTTGTTTTTTTTCTGCCCCAGAGCAACACTGATTCCTGGAAGAAAGAAGTTGAGCAGAATAGCACAGAGGTGTGTGTTAGCACCATTGTGCACAAACTAAGGGTGAGCTGTTGTGCATCATTTCTTTTTGTGCCACTGCTGTTTTTCAGAAGCGAAAATTTATGTTCAAAAAGGCAAAGAACCGTTTTGAGTGCCATGAAACAGCACTGCTCCCCTCAGCTCTCTCTCGGGCGATCTCCCTGTATTACTCAATCATTGGTCGGCCAGCCTTGGCAAACATCTTCAAATAAAATAGTGTGCTCATGTGCACAGTACCAAGCACCAAAAGATTGCAATTGTTCGACATCTGAGTTTATTTGCTGCTTTTTCATATGTGCTATTTTTTCCTACTAACAATGGTAGCATGTTTTGATGACTGGTTACAGTGCTTTATTGAAAGCCTCATTTTTAGGTCTCGCCTGGCGTTAGCAGCGCGGATGCGTTGTTCTCGCCATGCGAGGGCCTTTTGGAATCAATACAGATTCCAGATGTGCACGCGGACGGACAGAAGATGTGCACCCGGACGGACAGAAGATGTGCACCCAAGGACTGGATGCTTTACTCGCGGCGTGAGAAGGACGCACTATATTTTTCACACTGGCGGCAGCTTGTCTTCTCTTCACTCCTCCCCTCCTTTCTCAGGTCGCTGCCAGCCTGCCTGCTCTTTTTTTTTTGTGCACGCGATCTTCATCTAGGGCGATAACATCGAATCCATCCTATTAAAATGTGAAAGTGGAAAGTGTTGATTCATACAGAATACCTGCTAGGAGGTGAGCAGGGGAGGCTGCGGTGTGGACACAACGTCCCCAATAACACAGCAATGATGCTAATAACACAAATTCATCCACCCATTTAATACTGTAGTGCAAGGGTTATATTCGGCTTATTGTCTCTGTACTTCAAACCTCGGTGAGAAATAAATAAAAGTGCCCCCCGCTCCCAGGTGAGAGGCCTCTGTATCCCTTGCATCCTGGCTGGGCTTCAACACCTCACACCCCGGTTGGGTTCAACCCCCTCTGTTACAGGGCAGACACAAACAGACCCTGCAGGAGCTGAGGCCAGGTGTGCAGGGAGGTCGCATCAGGGTGGCTCTTTTTGACGCAGTCGTTTACAAAGAGCCATAAATGCAGATTTCATGGCTATGTAAGAAAATAAAAGGGAGGTTGCATCTGGGTGACTGTTTTTGACGCAGCCATTTATAAAGAGCCATAAATGCAGATTTCATGGCGATGAAAAAAAAATAAAAGCTGCTTCACGTGCAGCCCAGCATCGCTGACGGGTTTGTAAATATACCCCAGGTAGTCAGACGTAAAGAGTCTAATATTCCACTTATTACCACTGAGGTGGAGACATCTTCACTCCATGCCCCTCCCCACACTTAAAATTGATAATCAATACCACATTAGAATGTGCTTTTCCGCATTTAATAAGAATATACGCAATACGGAAATTATGGCCAGACCATGAAATATTAAAAACTTCACAACGAAAGACGTATTATCAATGGGGAAATTGGTGATCAGCGCTAAAGCTCTCCCTGCTGCCGCAGATCGCACCGGGATTTCAGTATTTCCTACTTGGAAGAAGGGTTTTGGGAGGGCCGGGTCCTAAAAAGAAGGTGCTGAGATGGTTCCTTTTTGGGCTCTCCTTTTGGTGCTCACCATCAGGGTGAAATAAAATCTTAATTCTGAGGCAGAGCTACCCTTCACTGCCTTTGAGGTAACTTCGAAGAGACTTGTTACAGTTGTTTTATAGTCCAATCAAATCAGAACTGAAGCATTGTTATAAACAACAACTTTATAGTTGTTAAATATTTATTCTTTATCTGGAGCAATGACAGAAGCAGCAAAATACCAGTGGGGCAGCACACTATGGCGAAGCACAGGTTTTTAGGTTATGTGTTTTTAAGCCACACCCTCAATTACATTGGCCACACCCTTTTGAGAGACCCCTCCCTCCAGTTTTTTCATCCCACTTAAAGCCCTGCTTGAAAGCCTGAGTGAGAATACAGGATGCAATGACTACTCAACAGCATCTGTTTTCTTCTATGTTTTCTGCTGGGAGGGAGCAGTCACTTCTCCCAAGTATGCCCAAGGTATTCCTAGAATGGCCAGTGCTGCCTGGGGGTAGAGCCATGCTCTTCTGTCCTCTCCATTCTGTTGCACTGAGTGACCCCCCCCCCTCCATATTGTCCCCTCCCGGCTCACCCTTCGTTCCTCTACCCCCCTCCCCTCCACCCCGGGTTTGTTTAATCTGTGCCCCCTCTGCTTGCACAGCCGGCTCTGTCTGTTCTGCTTTCTTGCAAAGGATAAAACCCCTCGCTTGTAGAGCACAAGTGGGGTAGAGAAGGGGACAGAGGGCCGGGGGAGGGGGGCATGAAAGGGGGAGGCAGTGCAGCTTGGGAGCATGAGAATGTATTTATAGCACCAACATCACCCAGAGAGGTGTCAGAACGCCTTAGAATAGAGTGAAGAATGCAACATGAGACATTCAGAGTAACAGGGTAGCAGGGACAGTACGTAAAGCTCCTATGGTACAATATATTCAGAATGGAGTAGAGGAGGCAAAACTTCATCTCTGGTTTAAGCTGGACCTGGCTTAGAACTCCTAGCTTCAGGACCAAATGGCCATGGGTCCCTGGCTGTGGCAGCGTCTGCTGACACACCACTGCTGACACGACACGAGACCTATTGCATTTTCAATGCTTGTTATCGTAAGCTATAACCATGGTCTTAATGACGTTTGGAGTCATAAATCTAAGTGCAATAAGTCTGGCAGCACTGTAAGCATAGGATTCCTTTCAGTGTGCCCT
The DNA here is from genome assembly GCF_964263255.1 of Lissotriton vulgaris. Lineage (NCBI taxonomy): Eukaryota > Metazoa > Chordata > Amphibia > Caudata > Salamandridae > Lissotriton > Lissotriton vulgaris. The sequence continues at coordinate 695,792,514 of NC_141700.1, read as the reverse complement.
GAATGATAAACACAGTAGACGAAGTACTAATACATTTTAAGGATGAGCACAGGATTTTAACGCATTTCGCGACTGCAGTGGCGTAAAGCAAAATGGTGCCCCCTCTGCAGAATTTGATGAGAAGACCCCAAGCCACCCATATCTCAGAGATATTTCATTGGCCTCTGGCGGATTGAGGCCCTTAGATGTTCTGGGAACCCCGTGAAGGGTAGCGCCCCACTCCCCCTGCGCCGCAGGGGCTGCAGGGTCCTGTGTTACGCCCCTAGGCAATGTGTTTGCTGCTAAGTAATGTAAATAGCTACATGGACAGAGACTCTTTCCCGTGGTACGTGCCTGCCAGTAATGGTGCCCTGACTCAGTAGATGTATACATGACATATAATAGCTAATTTACAGCGCATGCCTGTCTTGCAGAATTTGCTTGTGTTCTGAGAATTAACTTCCACACTGGTGTTAGTCTAGAGCAAATTAGAATGAACACCTTCACTGTACTTGACAAAAGAATGTGTCACAAGACTTGCACGGTTACAACAAGGGGGTTGCTGGACTGTTCCTAAGCATGACTGAGGGAAAGACTAGCTGGCGTGACCAAAGGTGTAAATGTAACACCCAAGGGCATCCATTTTGTTGGATGGATTTGCCTCACACACCCCGAAGGATGTCATGCTTCATCATCGGCGGTTGCTCCTCGTCGGGGAGGCGGTGCAATCCCCGACGGGCTCACCTCAAAGAGGGGCTCTTTGGCGGAGATCTTTTTCCAACTGCCTTATGGTGAGGTGTGGGTGTGTGGGCAGGGTGGTATGTGATAGTGAGAAAAGGATATTAAAATGTAGCTAAGGGTACCGGAATGAACTTTATTCTGGGGGTCCCTCGCTGCAGTAAAAAGACTCCTAGTGAGCTAGCCCCCTGGTTTTAACTGCAGCGAGGGACCCACAGAATAAAGTTCATTCCGGTACCCTTAGCTACATTTTAATATCCTTTTCTCACTATCACATACCACCCTGCCCACACACCCACACCTCACCATAAGGCAGTTGGAAAAAGATCTCCGCCAAAGAGCCCCTCTTTGAGGTGAGCCCGTCGGGGATTGCACCGCCTCCCCGACGAGGAGCAACCGCCGATGATGAAGCATGACATCCTTCGGGGTGTGTGAGGCAAATCCATCCAACAAAATGGATGCCCTTGGGTGTTACATTTACACCTTTGGTCACGCCAGCTAGTCTTTCCCTCAGTCACGCTTAGGAACAGTCCAGCAACCCCCTTGTTGTAACCATTGACACGGGCACACGCTGCGACTGGACCTTCCACTCCCTTGAGTGGTAAACGGTGTCCGTTGATCAAGTGATCTCCTTCCTCCCTCCTTTTGAAAATACAAGACTTGCACGTGCATTGAAACTTAATGGGGTGTCTATATGCGCATAGAGAAGATGGATAGGTTTCCCAGACAATATTTAAATTCCCCTTGTTGGAAGCCGGAGTCCCAGTCCCACACTACTGTCACCAAGTGCAAGACCCAGGCTCCCCACTCAACGTTAGGCCAAGAAAGGACACCGTATGAGATAGCCCCGCTCACCCCCTTAGTAGCTTGGCACGAGCAGCCAGGCCTATCTCCAAGGCACAAGTGTGCAGTATGTGCTACCACGCCCACAGCAACCCACAAATAGACTCCACATGAGTTTGATTAAAACGAGTATAAACTTTATAAAAAAAGATATACGATCAGACCACACAATACAAAAGCCAACATAGAATAAAGGGTTATATTCGTTCCGGCTGGCTGGTAGGTTCAAATACCAACCACTGCTATCCAAATGCTATGTTGCTAGTAAGGCTTGAATCACACATGGTGCAGTTTACAAACAATAGTGCACTACCTAACGATACAATGCTATGCTGGGCAAAGGAGAAATAATACAATGTGTAACTATACACCCCGGTGCCTTGCAATAGAAGAAATAATGTCATACGTACTGCTACAATAATGTGCTGCACAATGAAGGAATAATGCGCTGCGTCACACCCCAATCACGTACTTTGCAATAAAGAAATAATGCAATACAGGCCGCTACAATGCTGTACTTTGCAAGGGAGAAATAATGCAATGCGTAGCGCTACAATCGTGTACTTCGTTATGCAGAAATAATGTCAGGTTTCATAAGACAGCCCGGCAGTTCGATAGCAGCAATATTGGCAATGTGTATTACGACAATCAGCCTCTTTGATAACAGTTGCCCCCACACATATCAACGATGACACAAAGTACAGCTTCTTAAGTGGGCCCTCAGTACTGCCAGTCCTTTTGTCAGTACTGGCCCCAATCTGAGCCGAAGCAAAGGCTCACATCATCAGAAGGACTTAGAGGCCGAAAGAGTGTCCCTCCGAGCCCGTGCCCCACCAAGGTAGTGATCCACATTACCTGGGGGCGCGACCAAACTCTCATCTCCTCCTTCCACGAACTGGGCCTTCCGTGCAGAACTTTCTCAATGGGCCTCAGTGGCTCAGACGGACAGCTCAGCACCTCTGGGGCTGCCGGTCTGGGCCACAACTGTTAGAAAGGTCTCAGGCAGCCACGGGGCACACGTACCCCATGTCCCCGAGATTACTTTACTCCGGGTGCACGTTCACCACAGCACCCTCTGGGTCTCTTCTGGCATGAAGCCACACACACAATGCTGATGGGACTTCTCGTCAACTCCCAGTGCACGCTCACCAGGTATTCCTTCCTGCAGCCTCAATTGGCACCAAGACACGTACATCGCATTGCAGAAACTGACTTTCTTCCGGTGCACACGATGATCAGCCGATCAACTCCACAGTCCCAGGTTGCACCAAAGCACACATGCTGCTTTACTGAGACTTACTCCAACTCCGGTACTCCGATATTCATGCGCTCTTCACCAACGCCTTCGGCTGCACCTCGACACGCCCACCGTGTCTGAGCCTCACTTCTCCAGTGCACACGCCGACCAGGCGCTCTTCTCCAACGCCTACGGTGCACCCCGACATGCACCCTGCGCATCTGAGACTCACTCCACTTCCAATGCACACGTTAATCAGGCGCTCCTCACGAATGCCTCCTGTGCACCATGACACGAACCCTCTGTTCCAAGACTCACGCCACCTCCGATACACACACCGACCAGCCGCTCTTCACCAGCGCCTGAGGTGCACCACGACGCGCACCCTGTGTGTCCGAGTCTCAGTTCAGCTTCGGTCCACACGCTGACCAGGTGCTCTTCACTGACGCCTGCAGTGCATCATTCTTATAGATAAGACAGGAGTATAACCCATAGACCAAGTCAGGACTGGGTAGGTAAGATACAACTAGAACACAATGTCCTGAAAGGTGAAAGTCAGTAGACAATTATACATAGCATGCACATAGCATTACTTGGGTGGGCAAGAAGGAGATTACTAATTTTTTATGTCAAAAGGTAATTATTCATCTTTATGTGGTAACATTCGTTTCAAGGTCGGATATACACAGTTAAGAACAGCACTGCATAGAATGTAATGACAACCACATGGAACTTGGTGCAACAAACGTGAATAAATAGTGCAGGTGGCGACGCAAGTGAAAGGAGAACAGCGTAGTTGGCGCACTGTGCATAAGGTGCAGGCTATTTACAGTGAGTGGCTAAAACGGCGCATGTGACATTGTGATATCACAGTGGGCACAATTGATTTGGTTCGAATCTAAAGCCACTAGGGAGAAGTGCGCCTATTAGTCAGGCTGTTAGGTCAACGGCGTTTCGATCCGTAGCATTTCGTATCATCCGCCAGCTCCTCTCACTTCTCAGATCCAGACAGAGAATCCACATTCAGCAGAGACACACAGAAATGCTTAAAGCACAAAACTCAGCCACTTTCTGAAAGAGTGGTTTCTGAACACACAGTGACAAAACCACTTTCATAGAAAGCTGTTTTATGACACTGTGAGTTCATACATACTAAACTTCACGTCTCCATTATAAACTTATAGGAAACTAGGCTAACAAAACACAATACCCAGCCTCCCCATTCTGCCCTGCAGAATGGCCTTTCACCAGTGAAAACGAAATGGAGGGCCCGATTCACAGAACTAACTTAAGACAAAATCCTAAACTTACTATTTTTGGTATTCACAGAAGTTAGGATTTTGTCTTAAGTTTGTCTTAAGACAGACTTAAGACAGATTTAAGTTACGATTTTGTCTTAAGTCTGTCATAAGTCTGTCTTAAGACAAACTTAAGACAAAATCCTAACTTCTGTGAATACCAAAAGTAGTAAGTTTAGGATTTTGTCTTAAGTTAGTTCTGTGAATCGGGCCCGGAGTGTTTTTCACTGTCAGTACATAGCACACACCTCAGTATATGTCCTGCCCAGTGGTTACCTGGGACCTACCACAGGGGTGCCCAATGTGTATGCAAATGGGAAAATAAGGCCCGACAAGTGGTTGCACTTGTCAGGACAACATGCTAACTTAGCAAACTACATGCAGGACCTATACTGCAGGCCTGAGTTTCCTTCTCCACGCACCTTTACATTACTAGCCCTGGCACACACAGTGCACATCACTAGGAACTTTACTAGTAAGGCAAACATACCAATCATGGCCAACCAATTACCATTACACTTTACATTGGTAACACTTGTACTTTGACACTGATCGGCAGTGGCAAGGTACCCAAAGCATCTAAATTGGCAACTTCATGTCAGGGAAACGGTCTAGGGGGAAAGTAAAAAGTTTAGGGAACTTTAGCCCAAAAGGCCAAGTCCTACACCCCTGGAAAGTAAACAAGTAGCATGCCTTACCTGATGGACAGTAGGAACAGAAAATATTTTTGCTCCAGAAGTGCATTGCTGTATTTAGGCAATGCCTTAAGCTGGAGCAATGCTATAGCAGCAGGAAGGGTTGATTAAGCTGTAGTTATCTTTGTTGTCATGCTTCTCTATGGGCCTTCTTCAAGGGGTGATGGCTCTTTAATAGTACGAGAAACATTGCTTATATTTTCATGTAAACCATAAGCAATCCACACAAACAAATGCATATGTATGTGTTGTTTGCTTATACTTAAGGTAGTACTACACTGGGGCTAGTGCTTTATGGAAAGGCTGTTTTGTCCACTGCAATCTATTTAACTTTATCGTTGAAAAGCTTTATTCGAGTTATACACTCATAAAAGCACACACATATAAAATTGCACATTTGAAAAACACTACACATACATTAACACTAAATTTCTAGATAAAATACACAGTTTAAACACTTAAAATATTCACCAAAAAGTTAATATAAGCTTCTCATAAGGTACATGAGCTAAATGCAAAGTAAAAAGGCCGAATCGCCCACAATGTGGATCAAAGCCAAAATTGAAAATCAAAGCTTGTTACGTACATTTAGCAACATATTTTAACTAAAATCATAGTTATCTCAATCAAATACTTAGCATTACACTTCATACGAGCATATAGGCAAGAGAACAAGATAACAAGATTCAAAACCTATTCAGAGATAGGAACCTCCGCCTTAAAGACCAGGCCCACCCCAGGTATTTTGCCGTTCCTATTACTATGGGCAAATCGGTCGAGGAACAAATAATTCTCAGCCCCTCGACACCACTAGAGACACCAAGGTTCCTGCAAACAGGTGCCAGCCACATTTTTCTTGGATTTACGTAAGCCTTACACAGGAATAGAAAATGAGCTATACTTTCGTTGGGGGCGCCACATGCCGGGCAACACGAACTACTATTTAATCCCCAGTTAGACATCAACGACCTCAAGGGGAGTGAACCTGCCCTTAGCTGAAAGAATAATTTCCTGTCTAGTGTAACAGTTAAAATATCCCAATACGGTTCTAGTACAGGTCTTGTTTTAATTTCCATAAACCTACCCGCCATAGATTCTGGGGTCGCATTCCTCCACAACTTCTGGTCAATGTGATCCCAATATATAGCTTTTATAGTTGTTTTACTAGGGAATACTTCCCCAGAGGGATTTTCCCACAGTTTGGATAGACCAAGCTCAGCAAGAACGTCCCTGAGCTTTTTTAGCCATGGAATTTTATGGAAAACATCAGATTTAGCTAGGGCAGAAAACCCCTCGGCATAATGTCTAATTTCTGGGGTCGTCCACAGCCGTCTCCAGTAAAGGATGGGCCTTAGGCGGGCACGATCGCTGAGCGATCTTCTTCCTAAATCCAGGCCAAGTGGTATTAACGGGTTACTTTGAGGGAGACTAGTTATCCCCCTCAAAAACCTGTTCTCCGATCTTTGAAGCGTATCAAACCTCTCAAAGCCCCAGACTTCAGCCCCGTAAAGGGCTGCGCCTAAGGCCTTGGGGTCGTATACCATGAGAACAGGTTTAATAGGCCTGGTTTTAGATTTAGATTGTTCCACTCGAAGCGCTCCCGAGATCTGCTGGTGTTTCAAAACTGCCTTCTCAATGTGTCTTGTCCAACCAGGATTACTGGATATCTCCACCCCTAGGTAAGTAAAGACATTTACTACCTCTAGTCTGATACTGTTCAGAGATACCCTAGGTCGGACTTGACGCTTTCGCCCAAAGACCATCAACTTAGTTTTGTTAACATTGACTTCGAGACCCCGTTCCTTACAAAACATGTCGAATATATTCAAGGCTCCCTGCAGTCCTGCCGGGGTTTTGGACACGATCAGGGTATCGTCGGCGAACATCAGGATCGGGACCCTGATGCCCGCCAGCGAAGGTGCGTCGACCCTCGCATCCAACATCCTATCGACAATACCATTGATGAACAAGGAGAACAACAGGGGTGCCATGGCACAACCCTGCCGTACCCCCCGCTCAACGGGGAAACTGGTGGAAGATTCCCCGTTCCTTCCCCACTGGACTTTTGCGAAGTTGCTTTCGTGAAGACGCATTATTAGTGTGAGTAGTTCGAGTGGAACCCCTATGTTGCTCAAAACCCCCCATAGCTTGCTCCTGGGCACCAGATCAAAGGCAGCCCTCAGATCTACAAATGCTACATAAAGGCTGCCTTCTCCAAGGAGTACAGTCCCCCATCGTAGCATGGTGAAGCGAAAGATTTGATCGACAGTGCTGGTTGCACGTCTAAATCCTGCCTGGTAGGGGGATAAGGCGTTGTTTTCATCTACCCAGGACATAAGTTTGTCGACCACCATCTTACCCACCACTTTCTGGATAGTGGCCAGCAAACTTATCGGTCTATAATTTGCCGGTAGCGACCGATCGCCTTTCTTAAAGATCGGAATTATAATTGCCCCCTTCCAGACATCCGGGATTTTAGCCCCTTTTGCAAGGGCATTTCCAAGCACAGTCGCATATTTTGCCCACCGAACCTTATCATGCTTAAAGATGTCTGAGGGGATTCCATCCAACCCCGGAGCTTCCCCCCCCCGCAGCAATGAAATTACGAGTTCTGCATCTTTAGATGTAAATAGGTCTCCCCTGGAAAATACCACAGGGATTGGTTCGATGTCCAATGTGTCCCTATTCTCCGCATACTGGGGTTGGAAATACTCAACCCATGATGCTTCGTTAACATTATTATCAGGTTTATTTGGTGTACCACCTCTGCCCCATCTCATAATTTTCCAAAAGAGTCTTGAGTCTTTTTGTCCAGAAGCCTCAAGTAACTCCTCCCAATATTCCTCGTCCCACTGCTTCTTCGCCTTGCAAATATTCTCCTTGTATTGCTTCCTAGCAGCACTAATCAATGCCTTATCCCTGCTTTTAATTGCCCTTCCCAACTCCAATCTAGTTGCCCTGCACTGCTTGTTGAACCACCTTGCCAACTTAATAGGTGGATTTCTATGTGCCTTAACAGATTTGATAAAATACGGTTTTATTAAAGAGAAGAATACGTCATGGATGTCTGCTATTAAAGAGGAACCCGGCACTACAGGGTGTACTGATTCCATGGCTGAAATAGCATTGTCTACCTCCAGATTAATGTGCTCAATAGTGGCTAAATTGGCCAACACATTTGGCCATTTCACCCTTCTTGAATCGTTTGCTATGACAGGTACAATTTCACTATCTGGGACTAAGTCTATAGGGGCAGCCCTCCACCATGAGTGGGTAACACTGAGTGGATTGTGATCACTTTCTATTCTTTCCACTATCTCCATATCACCCAGGCCGGACCATAGCTCAAGACTACAAATGACATAGTCGATCCTACTCTTACTATACCCATTATCAAAAGAGCAGTTTCCTCCTAGGTCACTTTTTGTCCTGCCATTAAGGGCCCTCAAGCCATATTCCAAGCATAACGAATTCAACAACAGTACATCCTTGGTCCAACGCTTCACTGGGGATAGATTTAGAGTTGGTAGTCCCCATAAAGCATCCTCCTCTTGGCCTATAGGATGTTCAGTATTTTCTAAAGGCTCGAAAGTCCTATTCAGGTCACCTGCCACAACCACTCTATTACCCAGAGAGTTGCATTCAAGGGAGGTTGATAGAACATCGAGGGTGGGGGAATTCCCTACACTTAACCCCCTAGCATAAATGTTATAGATATCTATCACACCGCCCTGTCCTGATGTACACCTCAGTAATTGTATATCCTTGCAGCCTAGGTCAATAACTTTTATTTTAACTTGGGATTTCTGCTTGACCCAGGCTATTAAGCCTCCCGCAGGCCTTCCCCTCGGACCCCGAGTTGCTGGTATACAAAAATTTAAATAACCTGGCAGGTAAATTGGATCACAAGCCCATGTTTCCTGGAATAGGCACATTTCAAACCCATTAATGAAATCTAACCAATCTTGAGACAACAGTCTGGAGGCCAAACCCGCAATGTTCCATGAAAGGAACCTCCCCGCAGTATCATCTTTGCTTGTCCCCCTTTCGGTGACTACTATGACCGGTGAATTAGTCAGGATCTCACAGTCACCGCTCTTTCCCATAGCAATATTTACACATTTGACCACATTAACATCATTTGTACCAGAACCGAAATGTGGTCCAGAAACACCTCCCCAATCGCCCTGGCAAGCCCGGTTGCCCCCCCTCTTGCATCCACAGTCCCTGTCTGGGACTCCTTCTACTAAATTATACAATACATCCCCCTTAGATAGCAAGGTTGACTCCCCAACAATTCCCCTGTCCATTTGGACAACTGAGTCAAGGAGTTCAGCTGGATTCTGTCAGCATCCCCATCTCATGTACCCTGCGCCACCGTCAAAATTATATACCTGGTTGTAACCATCGTGTGAAGGAGGAGGGAAAGAGCTAGCCTCTACCCGTGGAGGCAAACTAATTCTCAGTGACTCATTCCCCCCTGGGTAAGATGACAGAGATCTTGGATAGAAAAAAGTCAAATCCACAACGCCAATCCCACCAATGCTAATATTCCATCCAGGTTTCGTGATTAACCCTACTACCCTTGGGTCTTGAAAGTTAATTATAATACACTCACCCCCCTGCTTTTTCAGAGTGTTCCCTATCCAATTGACCCTTCTAACCCCAATGATCAGGCCATCCACATCTCCTGGCAGGGGTCTATTTACCCGCAGCCAATGCATGGCTTTATTTTTTAACATATCATATGTTTCCCCTTTGGCCATCCGGTAGGGGAGGAACGTTGGTAAGAATGGCCACATATGGATAAGAATCAGGGGTAAGTTGGACCGGGGGAATCCGAGTTAAAGGTTTATTAACATAAGATTTTGGTGGGCAGCGTTCTGGGGCAGCAAGACTCGCGGGAGCACTATTTCCCACAGCCATACTAGCATTATTTCCACTGGCTGTGTGGTTACCATTCCTGACATAACCACCCTTATTTACTAACTGAGAGACAGGCGGCCCATTTAATCCATCAATAGTTATAGCTGGGTTTTTATCTGTGTCTATCAGTGTACCCTGGTCACAGTCCATAGTAGATGGTGAAAGTGAACTCTTTTTGTGAATCACGGGGGCACAGTTTTTTATGCTATCCTTAGTACTATTGGCCATTGTGCTAGTGCAGTTGGTGTTAGTACGCCCAGAGCCACTATTGTTTACAGGTGGTCGGGGTGCTGCAATATTTTTTTTATTCGGTCCCTGTTTCTGCTGAGTAGAAACCCCACTTACTTTTGCGGGGAACAACTCGACCCCCGTAACACCTAAATCCTGCTCGGCTAGATTATTTTGTCGCCCATTCTCGTCCAATTTGTTCTGAGACTTAATTAATGATTTTATTGAGAAAAAATTATCTAAACTAGCCTGTTCAAGATGATCAAGTTGTTTTACTAACTTCTCCAGTTTAGTTTCAAGGGGATTTAAGAGGGAGCGTATTAGTTTTTCCAAATCCAATAAATATTCCGGATGAATCCTCATTTGCCCTGGAGATGCTATGGTAATGGGGTTTATTTCTATTACTGGTGATGCCGGAATCTTTGGATTTTCTACGTCTATTAGGGTAACCAATTCCTCCCCCCTTGTTACCCCATCAGGGTTTTCGGCTAGGGCATGGATTATGGGTGTTTTAATGGCCAATTTCCTAATCTTACTTGCTGGATTAGGGACTATAGATTTTTTTAAGGTTGTAGCCCTCTTCCTCTTTGAGCATACTTTGGGCTTAACAGCGTGTGCTTGAACAACTGCTTTTGGTGTAACATTTTGTCCTGTTAGTGCTGTATTAGACCCCTTTAAATGCTCTGATGATAGGGCGGTAACCACGGTATCTACAGGAGAGGCACCCAACAGCTCATTACATACAGATATATCATACAGTGTTTCTTGTGTAAATGGCAATACTGTAGAAGATAACGGGGTGAGCAGTGCAGGGAAGCTTTGTCCTATGTGTTTTTCAAGGGGATTTTTCATCAATTCGATCGATAACCTTCGTCCGGCGCGTCTTTCCGCCAAAGCAATTTCCCTATCAATATCTTGTGGCAAACGCTTAAAATACGAATCTAGGGGCCCCATGACCGCAGTTTCAGCCTCACCCATGGAAGTCTGTAAGGCAGAGGTATTTGAGGTATTCGCCATAGTTTACACCCCCCTGCTATCCTCAAATGACTAGATGATCCTGGTAAACACTTAACTACTAAATTATAATCAAACACAAGCCTGTAAATGGAAAAGGGGTGGCCCAGCCCGGCCTCCAGCGGCCCCGGACGGCCACAGACGGACCCGCCCTTGTCCCGGGCTTCTCCCGCGCGCTCTCCCGCGCGCTCTCCCGCGCTGCGGGAGGGTAACTAGTTAATATAGTACTTGCACACAAGAGGTGGAAGGGGTGGGAGGGGTCGGGGAGAGCGGCCCAGGTGATGCTGCTCCGGGCTGGCGCTCACTCCTGGGAGATGAAGTCCCTCAGGGAGCAGGCGCGCTCGCTCGCAGCCCCGTTACAAACTTCCCTCAGCTGGCCCTTCAAGGCTCCAGGCGGCAAACAGGAACGCTCCAACGAAGCGGGACCCGCGAAGCGGGTTCCGCGAGAGGTAGGCAAAAGGCTGAAGGCAGCAAGGTGGTCAGTCCCAAAAAGTAAATGCAGCGCTGAAAATTCAGAAAGGCGTCCCGCTCTCTGACCTGCAAGAGCTGTTTATCAGTCCTCGGTGGAAGGGTGGGAGGGGTCGGGGAGAGCGGCCCAGGTGATGCTGCTCCGGGCTGGCGCTCACTCCTGGGAGATGAAGTCCCTCAGGGAGCAGGCGCGCTCGCTCGCAGCCCCGTTACAAACTTCCCTCAGCTGGCCCTTCAAGGCTCCAGGCGGCAAACAGGAACGCTCCAACGAAGCGGGACCCGCGAAGCGGGTTCCGCGAGAGGTAGGCAAAAGGCTGAAGGCAGCAAGGTGGTCAGTCCCAAAAAGTAAATGCAGCGCTGAAAATTCAGAAAGGCGTCCCCAACTTTATCAAAGTGCAAATCCGAGCGCCTATTTCCTCTGTTAAATGTGGTCATTATCTTTCCTAGCTGAGAGCTCTGCTGGAAGGAGAATTTCATGTTATGCGCTCATTATAAAACACAAAAAAGTGCTTATAGTAGCTGTGTACTAAAGCTGCACTTTATTCTAACTCTAGCATAAATCTTTTAGCATCAAATAAAAAAGAAACTTTTCACTCACTATCCTCACTCTAACAAAATTAATGCTAATAATTACCATGCTCTTAAAATGAATTCCTTTAACTTACCATAGCATTATAGCCCACTACCAGGGGCTATACTGGTTAAAGGCCTTCTACATGAGTTATGTGTCACAGCCACGGGCTCTTGGTCATTTTAATAAAGCAATTATGCTGGAAAATGCACAACACAACCCCATTTTCTTTACCCCAACGAACCACTCTCAGGACAGGACATGCTCTCGATTTTGGAAAAGGGGGTGGTGATGGACAGAGTTTCTGAATGATGCAGAATACTCTCACCCAGTCAAGAGATCAGGGCTTGATCCATCACCATTTTTTAGCTCACTGCACCATCCCAGCTCAGAACCTGGCTACATGCAAATTAGTCTGTTCCTGTCCCAGTGCATGATGGGAACAGGGCAAACCAAACTACCAAGCCAATTCTTATACTGGGAAGGAAACAAGCTTCCGGGGACCGGTTTCTGGCATTTCAGCCGTCGCCGGCCCGGCTTGCTTGAATCCTGATGGTGCAATGAGCAAGGGACTCACGTCTGAGTATACCCTCCCAGGACATGCTCTCGCCCAGACAAATGAGCAGTGGCTTCCGGTGCAGGTAAGCGCGGTAGGGCGGGGGGAGGAGTCGTCAGACGACGGAATAGGGAACATTTAATAAATGAATAAATCCTATTCTACCGTCTGTCGACAAACCCCCGCCCCCTCTTCCCACAGCCCCACAGTGCATACATGCACCAACCGCTGCAACTGCAGTTTAATTTTGCTCTTCGTCACTTTCAACCTTCACCAGCTGCCACTAGTTTTAACTGATATTTTCACCAACCAGTAACATCACTTTACTCTTAGGTTTTTTCAGTAAATTTCTGAGATTTATTTTGCAAAGTAAGATATTTTCACAATACCTAACCATAACTTTGACGTTTGTTTTTGTATGTGAACATCTAGGATATTTTAACTTAAAGTAAGATTTTAATATTATACCTAACTATATCCTTGCCTCCAAATAAATCTGGACCTAAACTGATGATGGTAACTATGCTGCCTAGCCAATTGCAACAGTGAGTGTGTAATCTCTCTGATCACCTGTCTGTGCCAGCTACGCTACATAGATATTACCACAAAAAATATTCAGACTAGGATTACAGAACAGCACAGGATCAATATAAAATGTAAGCAGTCCATCACAAGACTGACCAGTGATCATTTTAGTCAACATACATACTCAGAGAACAACTTGAAGTGGACAATAATTGAGAAGCCCAATTCTATTGGCCATTCAAATAACAAATCTAACTTCCTCCTTATAAGGGAACAACATTGGATACATAGACTACACACTGATGTCTCTTGATCAAACAACGACATCCTGTACGTGTCCCTATCCCAGATGCAATGAGGCGCATTAGAAATTAGTCTGATTTTTGATAACTAGACGTATATGAATACCCTGCACTTAGATACCTTTTGATGGACATTGCCTATAAAAACTTGTTATGTTTACCATTATTAGTCTCAGTTATGTTTACCATTATTAGTCTAATAAACCATTCAAGAGGGTCACATTACCACTTACCTCTTAACAATGACGTTCTGCAGATTTTAGTACATCATACAACGATAAACTTTATACTATCAGATGGTCCCTACATTTCTATGACAGAAGCGGCCCTTGCTGGTAAAAGCGGAGTCGGGTGGGGGGGTACGTGACAGACGATGACAAGGGAAAATTAAATAAATAATGAATTGTCCCTTGGCGTCGTCTGTTGAGTAGTCCCCCCTCCCTCCCCTCCCCCCCAAACCCGCCACCTTTGCTTTTACTGCAAGGGCTGCTCCGGTTCTATGACCATCCAACTTATTTTTTTAAACCGGTGAAGACCAGCACGTGCACCATCATTGGTGCTGCGGCCCCTGCATGAGGATTATACCCCACTGTCTACAAAGTAACATGTATCTTCTGCTGGGTATATTGATTATATGAATAGCCAATAGTTGCTTAATACCAATGATGATCGGCACTTGCACCTTCATTGGGTAAATCCGCTTTGTGAGGGTATACTCCCGCCGTCTGTGGATTCGCGTACCTTTGGCTGTCAACATTGAGATGAGTAACTCATCTCATTGTGGACACAACCCCACTCAAATGTATTGCCTATCAGTTCCAGTTGACATTAAAATGATACCACTATATGCCGTAAAAGCATGTTTATCTGTTTGTCAAATGGCCGTATCACATAATGACGCATAATGCCAGGTGGCGTAGGCACGCCGATACGAAACACGGTGATCTCTCTCAATGTAATGCCTGCCCTGTCTAATCCTATAGAAGGAAGCGTGCCTGGCCAGGGAACAGGTATTAGAGGTAAGATGCACAACTCCACCTTGGGGAATGATGTGACTATTTTTGGGACATAACATTGACCCCTGTCCTAACTGTTCATTGCCACACGGACCATGGGGGCTACCACATCTAAGTTTCTGGGTCTAGAAGCTTCTGATATGAATATTGTATTATAAATTAATCACTGAAGTTACACGTCATGCTGAACATATGTGCATAATGCGAAACAAAGATATCAATAATTCTGTTTCTGTATGCATTTTTTATGTTTGAAAAAGCTTTATTAGAACAAAATTTAAGGCAACGAATGACAAGAGGAAGGGAGGTACAAAATATATAGAAGAGCAAGGCATAACAATCCTAGTGTCATCAGAATGTAACACAAAGCATTTTATAAAATTTTAAAGGGAAGGGGAGAGAAAAGGAAAGAGGGGGAGAGCAGAATGAAAAGTAAGGAAAAGTAACAGAGGTAAAGAAAGAGGCAAGGGTAAAAGAGGTAATCAGCAAAAACTATATAACATATTAGGAAACCTTGAGAGAATCAAGAAATATAATAAATATCATCACAAATAAGACCAACAGAACACAAATGCAGATATCTTCTATACTAATATAATAAAGAGAGAGCCCAAACCTTTGAGGCGGGTAATCTCAGGAACCACAGCTCCAATCACAACACCCAATACAGCATTGGAAAGGGCAGTTGCAGCAGAAGGACATAGGCTATGCAGACGCCCACCATATACATTTAAAAGGTAAAAGAACAGTGCAGGCAAAGTAGTCCCTTGTGGGCGTGTCTGCGTTGTGCTGTGGGCATGTGCTGGGGGCGTGACAAACGCTGGGGGCGTGTGGTACGTTCCCCCTTCAAGCCATGTCTCGTATCGTGTGCTAATCCCACACTGCTTCCTTTAAATACCGCTGCACCCCATAATCATAACCCACCCTTACTCCTTAAAATACCCAAACACCCTTAAACACTAACCCATCTTAACCCTATAAATATACCCTGTACCCGAAAACTCAAACTTATCCCTAAACCCTAAAAATACCCCTGTACCCCAAAACCCAAACCTAGTCCTGAACCCTAAAAATAACCCTGTACCCCAAAACCCAAACCTACCCCTGAACCCTAAAATAACCCTGTGCCCCAAAACCAAAACCTACCCCTGAACCCTAAAAATACCACTATACCCCCAAACCCAAACCTAGCCCTGAACCCTAAAAATACCCCTATACCCCAAAACGCATACCTATCCCTAAACCCTAAAACTACCCCTGTACCTCATAACCCAAAACTATATCTGAACCCTTAAAATACCTAAAACCCCAAAACATATACCTCAGTACCCCAAAACATATACCCATACTTACCTTATCCAAAGATTTTTAAAAAAACATGCTTTTACCATTCATGCATTTACAAAGAATTTCGTTGTAAATGTATGCATGGTAAAAGCATATAAAATGTAATGCCATGTGTTATAATGGCATTGTGGAGTCATGGGGCCATATGTATCAAGCCTTTTTTGATTCGCAAAGGCCGAAATTCGCCGAATTTCGGCCTTTGCGAATCGCAAAAGGCTGTTTTGCATTTATTGATATGTATCAAAAAATCGCATCTTAAGGAATCGCAAATATTTGCGATTCCTTATTTTGCTATAGCATTTAAGGAATCGCAATTTTGCGATTCCTTAAATGCTATGTATGATGCAATTTTCAATAGTGATTTTAGCTTAAGGAATCGCAATTTACCACCAACTTTCAATTGGTGGTAAATTGCGATTTTTCATAAAAATGCACAAATTGGCATTTTTAAATGTGGCATGTCACGCACATACATGCCCATAGGGCATGTATGTGCGCCATATGCACACACATGCTGATTTCAGGGGTGCAGCAGGGTGTCTTTGAGAAAACCCCCGCACCCTTGAAATAATTCTCAAATTGCGATTAGCAAATTGCGAATTCGCAATTTGAGAATTATTTCGCAATCATTCCTATGGGCCTCCTGGCCCATAGGAATGCATTGGAAATTATCCCTTAATTGCGAATTAGCAAAATGCGAATTTGCAAATAAGGAAGATTTAGGAATCGCTAAAAAAAAACGATTTTCTTCATACATACCATTTTGCGATTCCTAAATAGCGATTCCTTAAAAATCGCTATTTAGGAATCACAAAAGGGTTTGTTGATACATATGACCCATGGCACTTTCATAATGAAAGTATGCGGATTGATGGTATGCGTAAAGAAAGTTGCGGAATAATAAGTGTTTACCCTCCCCCGGTAAGTACAATGGTGGCACCACAGCCCACATCTCCAGCAACATACTCATATTTTTTCACCACCCATTTGAAAAATGCACAGGTCTCTCTCATTGATGGCCAGCACCGACATACACTTTTAGACACTTCTAGAATTGCGAACTTTAGAGCTGGGGAGCTACGTTCGAATCTCGGCATCAGCTCAACATCCTGTGATTCCAGGCAAATCGCTTTGTCTCCCCGTGCCTACCACAAATGAATGTGATCTTCTGTAATGTAAATTGTGCTCATGCCATGTTGTTGAGTTCACGCTATATAATATTGCAAGGAAAGATAAAGTAGGGAAACTCGAGTTCAGACACTACTGAACGCGCACGCTTAAGAGCATCAGCAGTGCACTGTGAATCGGAGCGTTTCACAGACCTGTCACAGATAAGAAATGCTATCAAAACGAAATCCTACAAAACAATATACTACTGGCCGGCAGCAATTCATACCCGGACAACGTCGGGACGGGCTGCTAGTAAGCATATAAATATAAATATAAGCATATAAAAATAAGAGTATAAGCATAACAGAGGATAAAGCCATTTAATGGGGTTTAAAATGTGCAGAGTCAGTAGGTAAAGGCGTCATTATTATGGCTAAATGATCTAAATAAACCGTAAGAGGAAGCAAAAAAAGCTCAACATTACGAGGGGGCCTGCAGGAGGAGGCAAAGGAGACATCCAGCCTATGAAAGTGACAGACGGAGTTCCACCAATGTTGTATGGAAACATTTGTAAGGGATTTCCAATTGGAAGAGATATGTTGAAAGGCGAGTGCAAGCATAAGGTCAAAGAGACCACTGGAGTGTGACGGCAGAGAAAGTGCATCTGAAAGACTGCCAAGGAAAAGGATAGAGGGCGAGTATGACGTGGAGAGGGAAAACATTTGAGAAATGGAATGCCAAACCTGTTTCCAAAGAGCAGAAACCCAAGGACAGAAAAAGAACATGTGTAGGAGATCCGCAGAAGGTGAGTGACAAGTCCAACATGCAGAATCAGAAGGCGAAGAAAAGCGAGAAAGAGAAAGAGGAGAAAGATAAAGTCTGTGATACAGAAAAAAGAGAGATTGAGTAAGAGAAGCAGAGCGAGAAACCTTCAATGATTTGAGCCAAAGTTTATCCCAAAGGGAAATGGGCCATACACAACCTAGGTCAGTTTCCCAAGAGAGTTCAAGTTTGCATTTAGGACGGTCCGGGTTAGGGGAAGAAAAGAACTTGTATATAAGAGATGCTTTGGGGAGAGTGGAAAGTAACGGTAGAAGATCAGAAGGGGGAACGAGTGGTAGAGTAGGAGAGAGAGAGTAGTAACGCTCCAGAATCTCTCCCATAAGAAGAGCATATTTATGCAAGAAGGAACTAGGACAAGAAAACTGAAGCTGAAAAAGAGGAAATGGACAAGGGGTGGTTCCGTCAAAGAATTGATTAATCCAAATAATACCCTTCCGCCTCCAAGAATTCCAGCAGATAGGCCTTATATTGATAAGATGGAGCGAATTATACCAGATGGGCTGTTGTAAAAAGGACTCATGTGAAATAGTTGAGAGGGAGAATAGAGGGCGCAAAAGAGAAGAAGTGTGTTTAAACAATGGGAAAGAGTCAAAAGGGGACTTGGATGAAAAACGAATTAACTCATCAAATGAAAAAGGTGATAGAAAGGCATGCTCAATGGAAAGCCAAAGAGGAGAGAAAGGAGAGGTTGCACATGAAAGCCAACGGGAAGCCTGACGAAGGGTAAAGGATTTATGATATACACGAAAATCAGGGAAGTTAACACCACCATTGGATTTGGGTTTACAAAGTGAAAGGAGAGAGATCCTAGATCTTTTGCCCTTCCAAAGAAATTTCGAAATAGAGGAGTCAAGACGTTTAAAATATAGAGCGGGAATATGGACGGGAAGCATAGAAAGCATGTAGATAAGAATGGGAGCAACCATCATCTTAACAGAGTCTAATCTACCCCACCAAGAAAGAAAGAGCGGATTCCAAGAGGAAAACAATTGATCAATACGCGAAAGGGCAGCAGACATATTCAGTTTGACAGAAGAAGCGATAGAATTAGAAAACCAGATCCCAAGATATTTGATCTTGGTACTATTCCAGGCGAAACCAGTAGAATAGAAAAGATGAGGGAGGCAGAACTTCGTCAAAGGATGGATTTCTGTCTTGTCAGAATTAATCTTGTAACCAGAAACAAGGGAAAACTTATCAAATTCAGCTAATAAAGGGGGAATAGAGGATTCCGGATCTGAAATGAACAAAAGGATATCGTCAGCGTAAGCAGAGAGTTTTAACTGCTTAGTTCCATAGGGAAAGCCAGAGATGGAAGCATTCTGGCGAATGCAGGATAAAAAGGGTTCAAGAGCCAAAACAAAAAGAAGCGGGGAGGGAGGACAGCCCTGCCTAACACCTCTTTGAAGGTTAAAAGAGCAGGAGAGATGGCCATTAACCAGGACAGAAGCTTTGGGAGAAGAATATAATAAAGATACGAGCGATATGAACTTAGGACCGAAGCCATGCCAAGTAAGAGAAGCAAATAAGAAAGACCAATCCACCCGGTCAAAAGCTTTTTAAGCTTCGACTGAGATGGCGGCTAAAGGGAACGACAAAGAGGGAGCTTTATTTAAAACATTGAGGAAAAGACGAGAATGATCTGAAGTGAGCCTACCCTTGATAAACCTGCATTGTTCTTTTCCAACTAGATGCGGCATAAAAGAGTCAAGTCGTAAATCAAGTAGCTTGGCAAAGAGTTTATAATCGACATTAACTAACGAGATAGGGCGGTAATTTTTGCTAAATTTTGGGTCTCTACCTTCTTTGGGAATCAAACAGATGGTAGCATCCTGAAAAGTACCCGCAGCCGAACCCAAAGAAGCAAAGGACTGAAAAAGTGCTAATAGTCTGGGAAGAAGGAGATCAGAAAAGTGTAAATAGAATTCCACTGGGAACCCATCTGGACCAGGAGTTTTACCTTTGGTAAGGAAGGAAAGCACTGCAGAAAGCTCCTGAAGAGTAAGATCGAGGTCCAGGGAGGCAAAATCAAGATCTGGGGTAGAGGGCTTAGGGAGTTTCTCAAAGTAAGAATGTAGCATAGAGGGAGAAGGAGGAGATTCTGGTGTATAGAGGTTCTTGTAAAAAAGTTGGAATTGTTCAAGAATTTTGTCGGTTTCATGAAGAAGAGAGTTAACTGGGGAAAAAATAGATTCAATACAAGTACGCTCCTTATGGGACTTAGGATAATTAGCCAAAAGTTTGCCAGACTTATTACGACTGCCGTAATATCGAGCACTACTCCGAAGATGTATAGAGGAGGCATTGTCCGTAGATAACTTATTAAAGGAAATTTTGGCACGCCAAAGATCTGGTGACATGCACTTAGCAGAGGATGTATAGAACTGATGTTCCAGTTTTTTTATGTGGGCGAGAGAGGCTTTCCGCTTTTGAAGAAATTTTTTCTTCTTCCGGGAAACAAAATAGATAATAAAACCTCTTGCCGTCGCTTTGAAAGAGTCCCAAAGAGTATGTGGGGAAATATCAGGGGTAGAGTTGGTAAGGAAGAAGTCATTGGTGAAAGTACGGAAAGAGGAAGAAAAGTCGGGGTCAGTAAGAAGCGAGGAGTTAAAACGCCAACAAGAGGATTTGGGGCGAGGGGGGAGCAGATCAATATCTGTAATAATGGGGGCATGATCTGAAATTACAATAGGCTCAATAGAAGAAGAGAGAAGATTCTGAGTGAGAGGGAGAGATAGAAAGATATAATCCAGTCTAGAAAAGGACGCATGAGGGTGTGAAAAAAAAGAATAGTCAAGGGTTTCTGGATGCGTGAGTCTCCAGGAGTCTGAAAGATTAGCTTGGAATATAGTGTTCAAAAATTGCTTATGAGACTTATGTGTAACAAAACGAACAGTGGACTTACGGTCTAGAAAGGGATCAACAATTTGATTACAGTCACCACCCAAAAGGAAAAAGTCATCTTTGTATTGTGTACATTTACTTGCGATGATCGACCAAAACACACAGTCAGGTTGGGTAGGGTCATAAACATTGAAGATAGTCAAGGGAATAGAATCAATCATCAATTTGGCCAAAATCCAACGACCCTCTGAATCTTTCTCCTCAAGCAAAACTTTACATTTAAGTTTTTTATGGACTAAAATGGCAACCCCATTCTTTTTGTTATCTGTTGGTGAAAACAACACATTACCCACCCAACTCCTCTTCAGTTTAAGAGATTCTACATCATTAAGGTGAATCTCTTGTAAAAGAACAATATCAGGTGTGTAGGAAGATAGGTGTGCAAGTATCCTCTGTCGTTTAATGAGATTATTAAAACCTTTAGCATTCCAAGATATAACTCTGAATTGCTATACAGTGTAAATATGGTAAGTAAAACACTAAAAACAGGAACATTGCAAGTACAGTAAAAAGATGCAAGAAATATGTGAATAAAAAATTACAAAAAAAAAGAAGCGAGAGGGGAGAGAAGAAGAGAAGAATAAGTGCCTTGGAAGAAGTGAAGGCAGAATACAATATTGACAAGAAAGAGATTAGGAACCAAGCAAACAAAAATGAAGGAAGAAAGTGGATAGGGAAAAAGAATACAAAGGGTCAGGAAAAGAAAAGACAAAGAAAGAAAAGTAGAAAAGGAATAAGGAAAGGATAGTGAGAAGAGACAGCACAAATCCAAAAGGATGACTGCAAAAAACATACCTGAGGGGAAAGTACAAAGAGGAGGATGGGGAAGTGGCGACACTTAACAAGACAGACCAACCAAAGAGCAGGGACACAACCGCACCGGGACATCATAGGACCACAGGAAGGAACTCACAAGAAGGGTGGAACAGGGTTACAAATCTGTGGGAGGGAAGGAAAATGGTTAGAACCGAACGTAGGACAACGAAATGCAGTAAAAGAAACAACATAGCAGAGGGCAAAGTGGTAAACGAGAGCAAACGAAGCACAAGTCCAGGACACAACTGGAGTACATAAGCGTAAGTGAATGTTATCCAGAGCAGCAATGAATAACCAAGTGAAGGGGACATGAAAAAACCAACATAACATATCAAATAACAAGAAACATCCAAAAGACATGCAAAAGAGAAAAGTCAAAAAGTATTCCAAAAACCACCAAAAACATCCAAAAACACATATCAGCCAGATGGAGAGGAGGAGGTATCTATGCCACTGTTGTTTTGCAGAAGAATGAAGTTCTTAAGTTCACCAAGATCCTGAAATGTCCAAGTCTTATTTTGATGAGTGACTTTGAAGATGCAAGGGTGGAACAGACCATAACGTGCACCAATGGAGCGCAAAGATGGATGAAGAGAAAGGAATTCTTTCCGTCTTGAAGCTGTAGCATTAGAAACATCCTGAGTAAGAAACACACGCTGACCCAACCAGGAAACATGATGTTTAGCTCTAGCCGCAGAGAGGACTGAAAGGAGGTCGGTGAATTTTAAAAAGAGAATGATACCTCCACGTGGCTTGGTAGAGGTGGCTGAGCGAGGACCAAGTCTATGAGCTCTTTGAATACTTATGGAGGTAGATAGCGGCATGTCCAAGAGCTTAGGAAGGAAGGAAATGAAGAAGGTCACCGTGTCGTCCCCTTCAAGGGATTCCAGCAGGCCATAAACACGAAGATTATTCCCTCTGTTCCTGTTTTCCAAGTCCTCCGTGTGCTGCTGGAGAGAGAGAACAGATTTTTCTAGAGAGGATATATGTTGAGAATTAGACTGTATGTCAGGAAGTTGTTGTTAAACTGAGGTAATCCGGATGTCCATAACCACCCACTTCTCTTTCAAAAGCTGCATATCCTTACTAGTCTCTTCAATGAAGGGACGCAAAGCACGTATTTCTTCCAATATTAACTCCATAGAAATGGGAGAGGTTGTCTTGTCAGTGGAAGGATGGTCTTGTTTCAGGCGCTTGGAGGAGGATGTAGGGGGTGAGGATTTGTTAGAAGTAGCCTGCGCTACGGAGGAGCGAATAGGTGCGGAGCCAGCCATTGTTGAGTTAGTGGTGGAAGCACACAGCGCCACAGAAGAAGAATCCTGATTGCACTTGGAAAGATGAAAAACAAACTTAGATGTACGTAGCTTGACCATATGCATGAAAGGCTTACAGAGGCTTACAGGACAGACACTCAGCAATCAAAGACCTAAGTTGAACAATCCAAAATATAAGGCGACTGAGTGACAAAAAGGAACTCAAGTAAGGGGAAAGGCCTAAAAAAGAATGGGCATTAGAGGAAGTCCAATGAATGAACAGCATCCGGAGTGGTCAGTTTATACAAAATAATTTGGCAAAGATAAACAATGACGCAAACTATGCTGCATACTTGACAAAGCCTTCCACCATGAGAAGCGAGAAGTGGGCTGCTGAAAAGATGAAGTAGAGGAAAAAACTTGAGGAACAAGAAGGAGGCAGCCAGCAGCATGGAGAGTTAAATGGCAGTAAAAGTTTCAGCAAGGAAGCCTGCTTGAGAACACCGGCACATGAAGTTAAAGATGGCAGCAAGTAAAATGCGTCAAGAGCAAGCATAAGCAATAGAATAGACTTATCGCGGCATTGTGCATCAGGTCAAAGGAGCCCTACAGGGAAAAACACGTACGCTTGACATGAGATATACATAGAGGAATAATGCAGCACAGTCTCTAATAAGCGCACTGTAAGCCAGTAGAAAGAGGCATTCTGCTATTCATGGCACCAAAACAGGAGCACGCTGTATGCAAATGAACTCCAGTGCGTGAAGTAATACAGAAGCCACAGTAGGGGGTATCAGGTAGCGTTGGTGAGAGCGCCCGAAATGGCGGCGGTCCGTTCTGTAAAGCAAAAAGGGTTGCAGCTGTGAGGTTGCGCAACGAAGACGATATTATGAGCTTTAGCTGGAGGACTGGAGAACACTTCTGTCATCCCAACAACAGTGCAGGGCTGAATAGAGACCAGGTCAGGAAACCTCATTAAATAATAATGCAGGAGGTTGTTGCCAAAATTTCAGTATATGCGAGTGAAAAAAGTCAGACTGCTGACAGAAGCCATAGTGTCAGATAAACGCTGCATAGCAAGGCTCACCAGTGCTGGAAAGGTCCCAGGCATCGACTTCCACAGCGGGCGGTGGCAGACAGCTTCATCAGACAGAATGCGCGAAATGGCGGCGGCCCGCACTGTGAGAGGAAACGGGTTGCGGCCTCAGAACAGCAGTACAAGGTCACCGGTGAATAAAAATGATCTCATCAGGTGCTGCAAACATTCCGGCAATATCTTCCGTTGTCCGAGATCGACAAAGGAAGTAATTAGTGGATAAAAAGAAAGTATATTGTCCCGGCGTAGCGGAGACCCCACACTAGGCGGCCATCTCAATCGGCGCCGTAGCCACGCCCCCTTGTTTCTGTATGCATTTTAATAAAACACATTCAGCTGCAGGTATTAATCCATGCACCACATTTATTTCTATAGGTATAAAACCTGACCCTTGATTCCTCCATAGAGGAAAGATGCTAGACCTAAGAAAGATGGGTAAGTAAGGTGTGTACTAAATAAGAAATCAGTGTTTGGGGCTCAAATATTATTCAATTACAATATCTCACAGGACTGTTCACACCATATGGTTTCTATGTTTAAGCCATGGACCATGGTAACCTCCTGCTAGAAGTTTGCAACCATGCGGATCTACAAGCTTGATCTGAGAACACTGGTTGTAAATTGAATATATTTTATATCATTTCATTGGTCTAACCAAGAGTTTGATGTGCCTTGATAGCAGAGAGGGCTAAATTTTCCTAACGAATGCCCATGCACTTGAAGTGGGGGTGCAAGCTGGCTAAAAACATGTTTACCTCTCTGCATGGGTCACATTAATCCTTGCCTTTCGTTAAACATCCCATAATATATTTTCTTTTTCCACCTATACCCACTCCCCTCTGCATTACACTTCCTCATACTCAAAAGTGCTTTGCAATCAACAGCCATCCTGCTATCACCCACCAAGAAACCTCCCCTACACAAGGGTAGTAGCTCGCACCAGAATCACAAATCGCTGAAGGGGCTCAATTTCGAAATATTCCAACTGAGTTAGGTTTTGCTTCCTGTGAATTATTGTGCTACATCCCGTTTCCTCACACTACTATAGCGTACCTATTGTCTCTCACATTTTGGCTGTCTAATATGGACGACAAATGTCCTTGCCCATGTTCCACCCCTCTCCCTCTATTGTGATTTGATGCAGGTCAAGTGCATCTGGAGAACATCGCTTTTAGAATGCTCTACTAATAAATAGAAAACCACTTCCTTGCTCACTTGCCCGTATATAAACCCCTACAATTACCTTAACCTAGCTTTACCTTAAAAGGTGTGAAGGCATACATTAAATGGCACAACACAAAAATACCTATTCAAAATTATTTAATGTAGACATTAAAATTCAATCTTCCATGGAGATGTCTCCTTTCTTCAGACAAACAAGGGTCGGTGGTATTTTTAACTCTCTCCTCAGTTTCGTAGCATTCCGGATACCTTCATGGTAAACAAGTCCAACTACCAAACATCAGAAATGCATGCATTAAATAATTTATATAAAAAAAACTAAAGACAAACCTAATAATACAAAACTGGATTTGTCAACTGTATTTTGCTAATTCCATAGAGCAAACAGACCCTTGGAACAGTGCCTTGATTTTTCCCATTCCAATCCCAGTTTCGTACCCCTGACAACTGAAAAGAAATATAGACTAATTGCAAATAAAAACTCCATTCCTAAATTAGAAATTAAGGTAGGGTGGTACTTATGTCAGATTGTACATGTGATGCCCACTTACCATCAACGTCCATGCACCAAGAATCCACAAGAAAGAACAATCCAAAGTGAAACGCACTGAAATCTTGATTTTTTTGGGGAGGGGGGGTGGTTCAAGAATTAAAAAGCACAACAAGAAACAAAAGGTAAGATGAATGAAAGATTACTGTAAAGAGGATTTCCCCTACATTTGACTGCTGCCGTTTTGTTTTGTTTTTTAAGAAAAAAGAACCACCCTGAAAATGCATGTGCTCAGCCATCGAGTCAGTCAGTCAGAATATCTTTATTCGACTTTTACAAGTCATACAAAGAACAAACAAATAAAACAATTACATTTACATACAAAACATACAATACTTCTATCTACATTAACCTAGAGAAAGACCAACTAGGCATTTAAACTTAAAAAAGGTTATATACATAGTTAAAAAAAGTTTTACATATCAGGTGAAAAATACATAATAAAAAGCCATTGATTTTAAGGCGAGATTTGGTCAACAGATTTCGCCCTTGCGGCAGCTACCAAAAAGTTTGCCATGCAGAAAGTAATGCGTGGGTTAGGTAAAAGTTGTAAAAAGAGCAAAGCTGGTCGCACCTGTGCGAAACCTGCTTCTTTCAAGATGGGGAGCAAATATTTTTTTCTCTGCTCGTGATACAGACTGCAAAACATGACAAAGTGCAAAGTGTCCAGCACCGAAAAATTGTCGCAGCTACACGGTGGGGCCAACTCAGGCTTCTGCTAGCTCTTAAAAGAACCCAAGTAAAAATGTAGCAAATTAAATCTAAACTTTATTAGTAAAAACCTGTGATAAGGGAATGTGACAAGGCTTAGGTAGGGGGCGAGTGAGCTTGAGCTAACCAAAAGGCTATGGGCCCTAACCGCTGGTTTCAACAATTCATGTTCCTTCCGCCGTGCTTCCTGCCTTTCCTTGAATAACTTTTTAATAATGGCTATATCCTGTCCCATAATTTTATCCGGGGATGAAAAAAGTTCCGGGCGACCCAGGTCTGCAAATGTTTTCGCTAAATAGGCCAACCATGGGATGCTATTATATTTGTCCAAAGATAGGACATCAAGCAGAATTTTATGGTTCAGGGGGAGATCTTCGTTCAACCACATTTTCAACCACAAGATCAGTGGTGCTAGACTCAAGGTATCAGACAGATAGGGCAAGCCCACCTCTTTGTGGATAGAGTACGTTGGGGTTGACTGTGGAACAGAGAGCAGGGATCTGATAAATCTGTTCTCCGCTCTCTGAATTGGGTCAAGATTTACATACCCCCACAAAGGGGAACCGTATGACGCTATGGCTACCGGTTTACTCGTATAAATTTTTAGAAGGGCTTCCATGGGCCTAGCCCCTAACTTGCCAGCAAAACCCAATACTGCTGAGGACGATCTTATTACTGCCAACCTTTTTGCTCTTATCTGTGGGCCCCAAGATCCTTTCTGGTCAAACATTACCCCTAAATAGGGAAATGTGGGTACATTGGAGACGGGGACCCCCCTACAAAAAAAATGTTTATGTCTTTTTTTGTTACACTCACGGCCCATTACCATCGTGTGTGATTTAGAGGCGTTAACCTTGAGGTCCAGACTCTCCATAAAGGAACCAAAGGCATCCAGGAGATGCTGTAGGCCTACACCGGTGCGGGCTATCAACACTGCGTCGTCCGCATACAGGAGTGCCGGTATTTTGTCACCTCCTGCATACGGAACGTCGGCTGCCTGACCCCGCAGGTGACCACCCAGACCATTGATATAAATGGTGAATAGTATGGGGGCTAAGATGCAGCCTTGCCGCACCCCCTTTAAGGATTTAAACAAAGGGGTGCGTCTACCATCATTTGTAACTCGGACAGCTGCAAAAAGCTCCTGATGCAGGGTGGCCATGAACACAACCAACGACTCGTCGATACCCATCTCCAACAATATCGACCACAGTTTTGTCCTATTAACCAGATCGAAGGCCGAAGAGAGGTCCATGAATGCAAGAAACACGGAACCCTCCTTTGCCACGGTATATTTAGAGATCAGTAGGTGCAGGTTTATGCATTGCTCAATAGTCCCTTTTCTTTCTCTGAATCCATATTGTAATTCAGACAGCCCACCACAGCTCTCAACATTCTCCCTTAATCTGGCCAAAAGTACTCTACCTAAGATTTTTATGGTTGAGTCCAAAAGAGATATAGGCCTATAGGAAGCGGGGTCATCCCGCTGGCCTTTATTTTTAAAAATAGGGACGATGGTGGATGTGGCCCAAGAACTAGGGGCTTGATTATCGTTGACTGCATTAAACACATTTGACAGGACCTCCGCCCACAGTTTAGGTGAGTACATAAAGAAATCAGCAGGGACACCGTCAGGGCCAGGTGCCTTATGTAGCCAATAATGCTTTTTCCACTTCTTCGGGGTTAAAAATAATAGGGTGTACAGCTACTATAGGCAATAGGGCATCTGTAGTTCCTTCCTCCTCTCCCTCATAAACGTTTTTAAAATGATGGAACCATTTTTCGTCGGTGATCACGCAATCCATAAGAACATTTTTATCATCGGAGAATAAAGGCTGTTTGATAATCTCCCAGAATCGCCTACTGTCCTTCAACACTGCCGCTGAGAGGAGATTTTCCCAAGATTCGCGTTTGATGGTATCCCTGCGGTTCTTGATGGCTGCCTTATAATTTCTCCTTAATCTGGCAATGTCATCTCCGACCCTAGGAGAGGTTTTTAAGGCTGCCAGCAGTACTCTGTGGGCTTTTGAGCATGCAGAGTCAAACCATTTGTGAATAGGACCAAGTTTACTATTTTTTGGGTGAGTCCACATTCTTCCCATAAACTCTCCTGACCTCTTCCTAAACCCCTCCTACCTAATCACCTCCCATTAAGAGTGTTTCCCCTTTAACATCCCCTCTCCCAGTCCCTCCCACATTTACTACTAAGTAGTAAACTTACATGTGTGAAGATCTTCACATAGAACAGATAGCAGAGGTGAAGGTGGAGATTTAGACTCGTAGGTTTGTGAACTGCATTTTGTAGTGAGTAAATAGTGCTACTGCTGTGCTACGTTACGTACTACAAAAGTCAGTTTGTGAATGAGTCCCAAAATATGAATAAATAAACACTTACCTAATGGCAATGTAATGATTCCATCCCCATGTTCTGCCTTGTTAACTAATGTTCCCCGGTGTAACAGCTACCGTGATGTAAAGATATTGTTGTACATGTTATGTAATGTAACAACTGCAAAGTGAAGTTAATCTAGTGGATGGAATACTTTAAATTCCTTTTTCCCACTAGTGATCACCTGGCCATATTCCAGTCCATCAATTTTCATTCACCATGCCACTCGATAAAGAGACCTGCCAAAGTCTTTCTTCTGTGGGAATTCCTAACCCAAACTGCCAGGACAGGTTCTCTCCAGACTCAAAACACAAGCAACCATAGACTTAGTTCAGAGTACTTCTTGTCAATGAGGTATATAGATTGAGTCTTGTGGCACAGTGAGCACATAGAATAATAATAGGATGTTTTTTCAATACATTTTATGTCTTTGGTATAGGTATATATGTATTTGTTCAATTTTTTTTATAATTTTGAAATTATAAAGTAAATTAAAATGAATAGTTTATTGTTTCACAGTAAATATAGATATATATTAATTATTATATGTGTTTAACTTTTTTAAATTAAGTTTATCTGATATATTTGTTAAAATGTATATTAAATCAAAAAAATAATATTAATTTTATTATTTAATATGTCATTTTAATTATTTTATATAATAAAAAACCTATATATTGACAACTATATTTATGACATCGATATTTTTGTACTTACCATTATAAATAATGGATGTCGATATTTTTGACATCAATATTTATAACTCGATATTGAGGTATGGGGATATCTTATGTGTTGATTTTCTGTCAGTGAACTGTAAACAATGACTTTAGCCTAATTGTACCAGGTTTGCTTTCCCATCCACAGGTGACAGAAGTGAACTCAGTACAATGCACCAGCGCTGAATGTGAAAGAGACGTTATTGTGACCCTACAGAGCCGTATCCAATTGATTGTTGCTTTCGGGATACAAACAATCTCTACAAAGGGATCAAGGGCACCGTGGTAACAGAAACAAACCTATGTCATTATTCATAGTATCACACCTGCACTGCATTAAGAAGAATAGACATTTTAAATCAAAAACCTTTATTATGACAGGAATAACCTATTATTCAGAACATCTAAAATCCCTTCACAGGATATCATAAAAATAGCAAGAAGGCACGTTGTGAACAACGAAAATAAAATGAACATTTCTAAACATATTCAAATGTCATCTGTAACCTAACAGCCTAAACCTACTTCTTTGTGCTACACTGATAATGTTGCTGATTTAGTCTGTGCTACAATTAAAGTTATTATGCTCCACGGAGCAAGTGGAATATTTTGCTAAATGTTTTGGACGAAATGTAATAATTTTGGTAAGGTTGAAATTAGCTTTCTATGACTGAATAGCATAGTATGTAATTTATGTGTCCATAGGTGCCTGATGCAGTGAACATGGGATTCCATGTATTGTAATAGTGAGAAAGCTCTCAAATACATTCAGTTTCAAATGTTTCTCTTTGCTCGATTTCTTTTGGTGAAGAGCATGAGAACCATGTACTAAGATAGTGAATGAATGAACGTTCTGTATGAAATCCTATAAAAGAATGCAATTTTATTATTTAAGGAGGAAGTCCTTCCCCATTCTTATTCTATTCCAATTAGGTAATACATTTTTGTGCATATGCTTATGATGCATCAGCTATACTCTAATGAGCCTCCTACATATTTATCAACTCCTTGTAGGAGACTGTGCTTAATACATAATATTCCCCTTGCACTGCCATAATTTTTCTGCTACAACACCAATCAACCAGGTCACCGGTGCAGCAATAAGTCACAACCGCAGTCACAGTGGTAATCACACCATTCACCGTGGAGCTTCGTGCATCCTTTGCTCAATCTCATTAGGGCAGATTTACAAGCCCCTTGCGCCTCTTTTGCGCCGCCATTGCGTCACTTTTGTGACGCAGCGGCGGCGCAAAAGATGCAGCATGGTGCGGGCTATTTACAACGTGACGCATCTGGGAGAAGCGTCACGTTGTAAAGCCCTGCGCCTTAAGGAGGCGTTCTGGTGCGGGGGGGCGTTCCGGAGCAGGAACGCCTCCTAAAAGTGGCTGAGTGAAATCTACAAGATTTCACTCAGTCACTTTTAGGCAAATGCTACGTCAAAACCCTGCGCCTGCTTGAAGCAGGCGTAAGGCTTGACGCAGCATTAGTAGAATGGGCCCCCAGAGCACTGTTGGAGCTGCGTCGCGCATGAGACGCAACTCCAGCAATGCGCTACCTTTACGGCACAGATTTGTGACGCATCTGTGCCGTTTTTGCCCCATGGTGCGCCGCATTGTAAATGCGGCGCATCATGGGTGGCGGAGGCATGGCGCACAATTACTGGCGCATCCCTGCTAATTTGCAAGGATGCACCAGAAATTGTAAATATGCCCCTTTATGTCCTAGGGTAGCCACGTGGCACACACCCCCTTCTGAGAAGGTCCATGGCTGTCTCTAGTTTCCGGATTTTCACCAGCAAGTGTTCCTACTCTTCATGAGCTACAGTGAGATGGGTTGGTCCAATGTCCACTTCATTTAGGCATGTGGAGCCACGGCACTAGAGTCAAGGAGAGGGACCGTGGCATCCGCCAAAAGTGGAGATGAGTTTTAAATTCCATATCCAAACACATGGGACATTCTGTGTTGGCTTGTATGCTTTCTTTTCTGCTTCCAGGCGTAGAGAAGTAAATAGATCTAAGATTCCTTTTGATGGAATGCTGAATTATATTCTGTGTCTGCTAGAGTAGTAAGTGTTACTTGGAGTAGATTAGTACTTATAAGCGTTTCACATACCTGGCCCAAATGTATTACCTTTCACCCTTCGGAATGCTGTGTGAAAAATAGGAGCACCATTCTGCTCAAATGATAGGAAACTACAAGGTGCCAGATTTACAGGGTCGCCTCCTGATGATGTCATTAGGAACCTACATGAAAATTAAAGTTCTGTAGCACAGCACACGGTCTTGTGCCATGGCACAGGGTGAGCCAGCATGATGGCATATACTAGGGTGTGGCTTGGTCAGTAAGGTTGGGGGTGTGAGCTTCAGATTTTCCACCAATCAGGCTGGCACATAATGTTAAGTTGCATTATATGACAAGCGGAGTGCAAGAGAGGGGCTGAGGGGCAGTGGAAAAGGAGGCGAATGCAGATTCGTAGGGGGACATAGTGCCATATGTATCAAGAAAACGATTTGCGATTCTGAAATTGCGGTTATTACCGAATCGCAAAATCAGAATCGCAAATCGGGATGTATCAACGCAATCGCAAATATTTAGCGATTCTCCCAAAATCGCTAAATATTTGCGCAATGGATATTAGCGATTCCTTAAATGTCAAAAATCGCAAATTTGCGAGTTCGCATCCAGATAATCGCTAAATAGCGAGATCGCAGCCCGAAAAATCGCAAAATAGTGAGATCGCTACCCGAAAATCGCTAAATTGCGCTGTTCCCACGCGAAAAATCGCAATTTATCGAATTTCTGGAAACATCCAATCGCAATCCTTTATGATGACATCACCATCCAGGAAGTGAGTGATTTCCCATGGTGCTTCAGGATTGAGACAGAGAGTGTGAGAGTGTTGTTTGGTACTCAGGAGCCATGGCAGAAGGTGGAAACAAGGATGTCCCAGCAAGCCAGCAGGAGCAGCAAGAAGGGGAAGCAGGCAGGAAGAGGAAGCTCAAGTTCTCTGAGGCTGAACTAGAGACCCTCATTACAGAAATGGTGCCACACCATGAGGCATTATTCGGGAGGAGTTCCCACAAGGTGCCAGAAGCCAGCAAGAGACGGATTTGGGAGGGCATCCAAGCCAAAGTGAATGCCCTAGGAGTGACCCACAGGACAGTAGATGTGTTGCGGAAGCGCTGGTACGACCTGCGCCAGCCCTCCAAGGAGAAGTTGTCTGCCAGGCTGGAGCAGTCCCAGCTCACCGGTGGGGGAACCTCCAACGTCCCTGACTCTACACCACTGGAGGAGCTGGTAGAGGGCACACTGCCTCCACAGAGTGTTGCGGGCGTGTCCGTGCTCGACAGCTCAGCACAACCAGCTGCAAGACCAGGTAAGAAGCATGCCTCCCCACCCTAAACCACCCCCAGCAACCCCCTGCAGCGACCTAGGGATTAGGGGAACAACATGTCAGGCTAGTGCAAGTACACAGGCAGTCACAGAAATGCATTATGGGAGATGTAGTCACAATAGCCTGTAATGTTGGATGTAGCATCAAAATTTCATAAATTACACATGTGCAGGTCAGGAAAGGTGAATGACACAAGTAAAGTCAGGGAACACTGTGAAAACATTTATTTGAACATCACATGTAATGAAAAAATAAATAATGAGTGCTGTTCTATCCACAGCACCTGCAAGTGGAAAGGCTACAACCAGTGCAAGTGAGACAGGACCCCAAGCCTCAGGAGAAGCCAGCCATGGCCATGATACAGATGGGGAGGACAGTCCTTTCATGCGACCACAGGGACACAGTAGGAGGAACGTGAGGCCATTCAGAATTATGGATGATGAGGATGAGGACAATGAAAATGTGCAGTCTGATGCACCAGTACCCCAGCAGCAGGAGTCCAGGCCACAGTCCAGAGGCAGGTGTAGACCCCGCACAGCCATCAGCTCCAGTGTCCCCCAAGAAGAATCTGTTTTTGCCGGTCTAGAAATGCACATGCTTCAAGTTCACCGCCTGCAAGCGAAACACATGAGAGTTGCGAGCTGAACGCGCAGCCAGGCGCAAAGAAATGGCCCGCATGGACCACTACACGCGCGCTATTAACCGGCTGGCCTCCTCCACCAATATGCTGGCAAGGCGTGCGATAGAGACCCAGCGTGAGTTCTCGCATGGTATCCAGGACATAGCCACTGTGGTAGTACAGTCAACTGCCACCCTGGATGAACTGCGTGCGCTCCGTACTGCTGGACCAGGGGTGCTTACCCCCAGTGAGGAGGACTCACAGTCGGTGCGGAGCTCCAACACACCACCACCCACTGTTGAGAGGCGCCGTAGTGGCTGGGGCGCCAGGCCTGCCACACAACAATAGGGACTGCAGCAAAATGACTATTCCACACAGTGGAGATATGGGGCCAGCAACAGTGTAGCACTTGCTGTACTAATGACTGATTTTGTTGCACTGTGATTGAAACATGTGCTTTGGTTTAGGAGAGTTCATCCATGATTTTTTGGATGTGTGACATTGTTGCTATTGGGAATTAAACACGTTTGCAAAGCCAGAAGTTGTCATTGTATCATTTTCACTCACCTAGAAGTAGTTCTGCATGATCTCATCACGCCTCTGTCGCCCAGCTGCAGCAGCAGCTACGCCAGCTTCCATGTGTATGGGTCCAGGTCCCTCCACGTCAGAGGATTCGGAGTCACTCAACTCCATAGGTGTCCCTTTCCTGGTTGCAATGTTGTGCAGCATGGCACAAGCTACAACAATTTTGCAGCACGTCTCAGGGCTGTATTGGAGGGCTCCTCCACTTTTGTGCATGCATCTGAATCTGCTCTTCAAAATGCCAAATGTTCTCTCGATGGTGCCTCTTGTTGAAATGTGTGCCCGGTTGTAGCGCCGCTCCCCAGCAGTGGCAGGATTCAGGTAGGGTGTCAGGATGAAATCCCGGACTGCATAGGCACTGTCACCAGTGGGTTGAAATGTTTAAAGGTCAGTCACTATGATGCACATGCTGGCCATGAGAAATGTGGGCTGACATTGTGTGCTGTTACCTAGTAGGAATCCCTCTCCAAATTCCCCTCTTGAGAGTCTACGGTATAGATCACTTTGACGGAATATGAAGGCGTCATGTGTGCTTCCTGGGTACTTTGCCACTATATCAGTGATTATGTTTTTGGCATCACACACCATCTGTATGTTCAGTGAGTGGTAGCATTTCCTGTTCTGGAATACATACTCTATGTTTGAGGGGGGTGAAATGGCAACATGTGTTCCATCTATACATCCTATGACGTGGGGGAATTGGGCTATGTTGTAAAATTGCTGCTTGGTCTGTGCTAGTTCCTGTGGGGTGCTGGGGAAGTGTATGTGATGTTGCATCCTATGTGTCATGGCGTCGAGGAACGCATTAAAAAAGCGCGACAGGGCACTTTGTGACACCCCTCCTGCAGAGGCTATGACCCCCTGGA
The DNA here is from genome assembly GCF_964263255.1 of Lissotriton vulgaris. Taxonomy (NCBI): domain Eukaryota; kingdom Metazoa; phylum Chordata; class Amphibia; order Caudata; family Salamandridae; genus Lissotriton; species Lissotriton vulgaris. Next base: position 695,757,737 of record NC_141700.1, on the reverse strand, counting down.
AACTACCTGAGGCCAGCAGGTGTAGTGAACACAGGACCTGGATGTGTGTGGGTATGACTTGTGTCCTGCCGGTGGGGTGTTCTAGGTGGGGCCTGAGTTCCTCAGTCAAATCAAGTATGCTCTCTTCCTCCAGTCTGTAATGGGTGTAGATATCCTCCTCAGTGCGTTGGAAGATGGTGGTGCGCAACCGGAATATCCTCTCCTGCCGTCTTCTCCTCTGCGCCAGAGCTCTCACTCTTCGCCTCCTCACTATCATGTACAGCCCGGACATTGTGGTAGAGAGTGTGTTGCATTCTGGGCTTCAATTTATACTTTGCACCAGGTTACCACCTGCTCCCACTTGATGGTAATTGCGATTCCTTATTTAGAGATTTTGCCTAATTCGCTATTTGCGATTGGTTGATACATCCCATTGCGATTTCTAAATTGCGATTTCCAGATTTGCGATTGTCGCTAACAGGTTTCAGCGCAAATTTGGAAATCGCTATTGTAATCGCTATTTGCCACTTTCGCAACGTTTGGCAATCGCTAAATTGCGATTCCTTATTTAGCATGCGTTTTTGGCTTGATACATTGGGATTAGCGATTTTTTAGTCGCAAACGCTATTTTTAACGATTCGCAGCGTTTGCGACTGATTTTTGGCTTCATACATATGGCCCTAAGTGAGAGAAAACACAATATTTTGTAAAATATGCAACATTTTTCAGGACTTGTATATGTATGTTCATAAATACTTTTTCTACTTTTTATACAAAAAAAACAATGATGATAAATAAATAAAAATCATGTGAACTTTTCTGTGGGTGATAATTGTTACCTTTGTAGCTACTGCCCATTTCATGTTACTTAGTGGGGGCTTCCGCACATGTTTTTTGCTTGTATTTTCCCTGGTTTGGATGTTCCCCCAGAACTAGTTTCTCAGGGTCCCTTTTATGTTTATATGGGGCCACCAGGCACTACCAGCACTAAAGCTGGCCATGGTTAAGCTCCTACAGTAATTGCAAAATATGATCTGTTTCAAGTACAGCATTTCAGCTGTGTTCTCAAATCGTAACAGATGTTCATGAGCTTCTCCTAAAAAATATTGTGTTTGCTCTGAACTGCAGGCAGGCATGAGTGTGAAAAAATGTGTGGTTAAGAACAAGCGAACCACAAATTCACTGCTTATGTTGGCATTACAAAACAAGCTTGTTGTGCATAACAATCGTGCCACATCTTGTCTGAAGATTTCTAAACTTATATAAGTATACCTTAATAAACACAATTCATATTTTCTAATACATATGCTCTTCATTTACAACTTGTTTGGCCTGTGGGGTGAAATATTTGACCACCGACATGAATATGTGTATGTTTTTCCCTCTAAAGTTGGACGGGGGCCCTGAAAATGTTACAGCCCAAAAATTACCTGAACTGAACGTCAACGGGATGATGAATTGGAGACAGTATTGAACCTCATTTTCATGAGTCCACATGTCACCGTGGGAAGGCACCTCCCAGCACATCAAAAATATTATTAACTAAGTATAGGCCCACTCAATAACTGAGTTCCAGATCAGCTAAATAACTTTGAAAGATACAGAATAAATGCAATTTCAAAATAATTCTAAGTCCCAAAAGAACATCAATAGAGATTTGGACAGCATCTCTAGTAACATCATAAATTCTTCTGGCTCACCCCAAAATAAGGGGGATTTATATATATTTTCTCGTAGAATGGAATAGAATGTGTAGATACATCGTTGTATGAGCAAATGTTTCATGTTATTAGCATATGAGAGCAGTTTTAATAAAAATCATATTGCCTTAGCACCAAATGACTATCCCATTACATGAATTCGGATCTGACCAGTTCATGTTAATGTCAGCAGGAGATGGCAGGAGAAATTAGTTACATAAACACCAATAAGCTATTGTGAATGAATAGGGTACAGTGAATTAGCAGAAGGTCCTTGAGAAAGATACAGTATTGTGACCAAGCTAGGAAACTTTTTGCCGAGAACAGTAACAACGTCAATGGAAATACACAAACATGACTCTACTTGACAGTGTACTGAAGAAATAATGAATAGTGAAATGTGCAGGCGGAAGACACCTGAGACATCCATTTTGAAAAAGATGGCGAATGGATCTAAATTGAGGCCTTGTTACCAAGTGCTATGCCATAGCAAATTTGTTTCAAATGCAATGACACTGTAGCAGCGTGTACATATATAATCAAGAAGAAACTCACATTCTCCACATTGTCAATGATGCTCAAAAATATAAATTCACACAAACTCTGACATAACCATGATCAATATATAAAATTATAGTTGAGCAAATGCAAATAATGAGAATGTTTTTCACTGACCAATGTGGAACAGACAAGGAGAGCACAATCTGCAGACAAATTATCATCCTGGTGTATGCAATGATGTTGACTAATGCACTGAGATCTAAACAAGAGAAGTGCAGTAGGTTAAATATGTCATCAAGTATCAATAACAAAAAACCCTGTACCCAGGACGTTGGATAACACTCCATTACTTCACGTCAATCTTATTCTTTTCATGCACTGGAAAAGCCCACTGTCAAAATCCAGTACCGCACCCCCTCTATATGTAGCTGGGTGTGCTATATGTGTATCGCCCAAAAGCAAATCTTTGCAAAAATAAGGACATTTCCTGGTGGAGTTCAAAACAACAGTCACATAGAGTACTATACGATGTCTGCTCCACTGAGACAGAACATCCACCCACACTTAATATCTGTGAAAAATGTGTGATGAAAAGAATGACACCTCACGGGCGCACCACCCTCAGGGCAAATGGCAGATGTTACCAAATTATGGCCCCTTTCTCATCATTGGTAGTCATTCAAATTCAAAAGGAGAAAGAAAAACGTGTCCAAACCAAACCAACTAGGAGTGTAAAATATAAAGTGCATACAAGAAGCAATCACATTCACTCCTTTATGTGACACACAAAGTGATTAAAATCAACAGACACACCTGTTGCTCACTTTTATTCTTAAAATAGGTGTGTTCTGATGAACTAAAAAGGCTGGTAGCTTAATTTTTCATACCAATACCTGCAGCCAACATGTTTCACTGCCTTCACAACTTCTGGCGGATTCGTCAGGGCTCACCACTTAGTCACTGCACCAATGTCGGACACCTTAACTCTGGGACCTCATCCAGCCAGGTCGTCTCCTACCAGCTGGTGGGGTAAAGAGGCTCTTAATGCTAGCCTGTTTCAATTAATGAAACGCACTCCCTGGCAATTGTTTCATCAATCGTACCGGGGTTCACAGAGCACTGCAACTCATCCCAGGAACCTATATGTCATCAGCCTTGGTACTGAAGGCCTGATATACCTAAGGGTTTCACTATTCTGTGTCTATAGGGAAACACATTGATACATAAGGGACTAGGTCTAGTGTTTGAGTAAACTGAACTAAATCAATTGTTAAAAGGAGGAATTACTGTTTTTAGGTCTAGCCTGGACAGTGCACGTGCGGTCTCTTTGAGCAATTTTGTTCACTATCAGCGGGCTTGGAGAGCACCCATTGCTTACCTTTGGTTGGCTTCATGGTCACTCTCATATGCTTGCTTCTTATTAGTCAGCTGCCATACTCATTCTTCATTTTCATTTGTTTGTCCCTCTCCTGCACCATGGGCCTTACTACTTGTGTCCTTCCAATTTTCATTCCGTTAGGTACTACTTTTTTCTTTAGACTTAAGCACTTTGATAGAGTTCAGATTTTACAGCTGCCCCCTCATGTACTTCTTCTTCCTTCATGTCCCTCCTTCTGCTGCCTTGCTTGTCACTATCCTCTTTCCCTCCCTTGAAGTTCATTATGTTGCTTGTCCCCACCTTCCTTTCCTTCTATAATTGTCCATGTTGCTCCAAGCCCCTCCCTAACACCCTAATTTGTCGTATTGCCCTTGACTCACTCTTCCTCCCTCCGGATACATTGCCTGCACACCAACTCTCCCTTCATAATAAACAGAAGAAGCGGGCTATGACATGGCCAATGACATCTGCGTCATAGCTCCTTTTTCCAACCCACTCTTGTTAGTGTTGCCCCCATATACCTTACCTCCATGTTGCCTCCAGACCACAGTCTCACCCACAATTGGAAAAGAGTAATGATGCAGCCAGTGCAGGTCACGTCATAGCATTTGTCCTTTAATTTCAGCCATGTTTCCAATTGGGTGTCTCTCAGAAAAAGGGATATAGATTTAAGGGGCATATTACCAACAACTAGCGATAATTATCGCTATGTTGGTTTAGCGACGATATTTGTATCGCCGAGCTGCGGCGATTTTTATCGCTTAGGAACCTTGCTATTATCAAGGTTTATCTCCTAAGCGATAAAAATCGGCCGAAATGCATGAATGTCGCTGAAAAGTCAGCGATATCCATGCATTACCGAGCTAATGCTCTTAGCCATGTAATCCATTGGATAACATGGCTAAGAACTGCTCAGGGGCAGGTGTTAGCTTTTGGAGATATTTGTGCTTAGCGCGAATATCTCCAAAAGTTGGTAATAGGAGATAGCGATGTTAGCAACTGTTTCCAGTCGCTAACATCTTGGCATGCCCACTTTGCATGTCATTAGTGATAAATATCACTGACATGCAAAGCGGGGCCCAAGATGGTCGCTATCTCCTACTAGCTGTCGCTAACTGGTGTTAGCGACAGCTAGGTAATAGGGAGATCATTTTATCTCCGCTTTCTTGGCTTTTAAAGCCAAAAGAGCGGAGATGAACCCCTTGATAATATGCCCCGCCCTAATTTCCAATTGGAAAGGTTACTGTCTGCCCATGAGTGAACCTGCTTTATCGCTGCATTCACTGGTGCACAAATTAAGGCAAAGCTCAATGTATGGATGGTATAAGGCTGCTCTCTAAAGTGCTAAATTACAGAAGGCAGAAGAGTTCAATTGGACTTCTAGTACAACATACTTCCCCATAGGCGCTGAAGGTAGGGATTCTGAGGTACCCCCAATATAACCATGCTGGAGTTACAAAGGTCAATGAGCAATACAGATGCCATTACATTTTGGTTTTATCGTGTCACATTTGGTGTGCATTTATAGATAGAGGTCAAATGTCGGACCATGTCGTCTGATAAATTGTTGCTTATTCTTTTAAAAGCCAGGCTGATGTTTTCTTTCTCTGACTGCAAAGTTAGATCATTTTGTAAAGTGAACTACACTGGGTGCATTGAGTGTGAAATAAAAAGCTGTGAGATGACATTTTTTCCTAACACACAACAAAATGTGAATACCTGTAAATGAGCTGTACAAATATTTCAGGATACATCAGCAGTTAGAAAAGAGCAAATGAAGCAAATATTTTGTAATTCTGAAGTGGGATGGAAACAAAGATTTTAGTAGGATCAAAACAAATCAATATACTTGGTGATGCGCAAATGAAATATTTTCTGAAATACAATTTCCGCCCATTGATGTTTGTATACTGTGTAGTTTTATTAATACAACTGTGTCTTGGCAAATGTACCCACTATTTCCATTGAAAATGGGCTGTCTGTACATTACAGTGTGCTATAGCACCATGCTTTAGTCCTTAATTTGCAATAGTGTGTTCCAAAATGCACCACAGGATACATGCACTGCCTTACCATGCTCCTTCTGAATACATGTGGTGTTGCATACTGAGGATAGATTGCTGAATGTCACTTGGCATTTCTCTGTCTGGCCAGGTCCGGCCCAAGGCTCTATTATTGGTTGAGGACATAACACTGGGTCACACCATCAGGTTCTTCAAATGCAGGGTAACATGTGGGGTTCAGCCCTTCTCCTGTGTTATAAAGCTTTTAATCCCTGGATAATACAGCCAGGACTCGAGTTTCATGTTCCAAGTCAGCAACTCTGGCTGCAATTCCACATCTTCTCCACACTTCTAGCTTGAAACCATCTCACTGATAAGGCGAGTTGTTCAGCGCAGCAGCCCATGCTTCAGTGTGCTGTATTTCACCTAGTGTAGTCTATGAAGGCAAACTAGGTATAAAATACACAACAAGGGCATATTGAAGAGGACATCAACATGTGGCAGGCTGTTTTACAGCAAGTGCACACCTGAGGCGAAGAGCTGAATTCCAGCTGCTATACATTTGCGTGCCTATGCTTTAGCAGTATAACTGGAACCAATCCATGCCTAGCTGACGAGCCCTAAATATGGAAAACCACTCCTAGGTTGCCTGTGTTGCAGTTCAGGAAAGACCTGGGCTGGCAGTTCCATTTGGACTGTTCCCTGTGGAGCAGGGTCAATACTGATTTGCATATGGCTGTTCCAAACTGAGGTGGTATGGTGTGCAAAATAGCAATGGACTTGGATGCAGCCTAAGTAATTGCCAGTGAATGAGAGAGATTTAAGCATCCCATCCATCACTTTTTTTGTATACTTTAGTCTGCAGTCTAAGTAGGATGGGTAGGCCCAGACGAGCGTCCCATACACAATGTGTCACTTAAATCAGGCTATACCTAGCTGATGAGCCCTAACAAGTGTGAAACCAGTCCTGGGTTGCTTGTATACTGGTTCAGGGAGGACCTGCCCTGGCAGTTCTGTCTGAACTATTCCCATTGGAGCAGGATCAATATTGATTTGCATTTGGCTGGGTTCCAACTGAGGTGGCATTATGTGCCATATATCGATGGACTGGGATGCAGCCCTGAGTAATTACCAGTGGCTGAGAATCATTCAAGCTTTCCATCCATCACTTGTTTGTACTTTAGTGCAGGGGTCTCCAATCTTTACTGTTATGTTCAATGAAAATTATCCTGAGCTACTAATATTATTAGTGTTGTAGTAGTGACCACCTCAGACAAGATTATATCAGTATTTACCCCATGCAAAGGAACCAGTAGTGATCACCTCAGTGCATCAGCAGGGTTGCCGGCAGTAGCAAAACAAAACATTGTCAATTTCGAATGTTTTTCCATAGGTAGTACATAACAGCTATATCTGCAAAGAACGCGGGACCAAGGTAATAATGTTAGAAATAAGTCTCCCCAACACCACATGATTTATCACTCAAATATCAGTATTTTAGAAATTCAACTTTTTTTCTCCAAACCTCATCCTATGAGTTCTGAAAATACACACATTTTCATCTCGAATTCACACATTAAAATTTGGCATACATATATGAATTCAGCCATGCAAAGATCACTAATTTTTTTGGGTGGGCTGCACGTGGGAGAGTTACTCAAGGGTAGCTGGAGAGCTACCAGTAGCTCATGAGCACTTCATTGGAGAAATCTGCTTCAGTGTGTCGCCCTAAATGGGGCGGGTATGCCCAGACATGGGTCCCGTACACATTGTGCCACTGCAATCAAGCAATACCTGGCTAGGGTGAACTATGGCTTGGTCCATACTGAGGTGGAATGGTGTGCAAAATAATAATGGACTGGGATGCCTCTTGAGTGATGGTAATCTTGTGTGCTGATAATGATTTTTGATGGGCTCAGAGATTGGTTTCATCTTCCTCAGTACTTGTTAGTTATTTTTAGCAAGGTCAAACATATTGTGCCCAAAGAGAGCTGAGTCTTTTGAACATTGCACATTGAATGGAATGCAGGGCTGGAATTAGCACAATTTGAGAGTTCAAATCAGATACTTACATTAGATTCTTATTCAGAATCTCATTGGATTGTGTTTTTCCTGGTGTGATTCCAGTCCCCCTTGCTTAAAATTACTTTGAATACATTTTTATTGCATTTCATCAAAGTTAAAACTGGAAACAGGTACAGTTTCCACATATATCCCTTATTTACTCACATAGCCCCCTCCCGTCACTCACCACTATGCCCCTACTCATCCGTCTAATTAATATTACTGGATTAAAAAACACAAGTCCAAAATCAGACAGTTAACAGTTGATCTGCTTACAGTCTCAAGAGTCCGTTTTAGTTGCCCAGTTCCAGCTGGGATTCTTCTAAGATCTGGAGAGCTCTCAGCCACGGTGGACATTGTAGTTCTCAAATGTCCTTGGAAAAGAAATTCAAGAGCATCCCCTATTGTTTCTTGAAAACCTGTTAGTTTCACTGACCAATTTTCAATTTCTTTTCTATTGCTAGGGTCCACCAGACCCTACTCAACCAAGCCACCTCTCCCGGGACCCCAATATGAGTGGCATAAAAATAACCCCTGCAGCACTGGCAGTGGGGGGGGCGAGCTCCTGGGGGTCCCCTCCGACACTGTAAACGGGTGGCGGGGCCGTGGCCTGATGGCTCCCGACTGGAGTGTAAGGGGGCTCCTCCATGTACTTTGCAGGCAGACACCCTCAAGTTTCGTTATGCCACTGCCCAGTAGAACCCCAACGGTGACGATATATTGCTTAGCCTTTAGCAACAATTGGTAGTTGATTTTGGTTTTTCTGCCATATGGGTTAAACTTTCTTCTGAAGGAGACCGAGTAGGACCACCGCTGGATAATCTGCCGGTTGGGACCCCACACCTCTTCATTTGTTTTGCGAATGAACTTCAACAGGGCGGAAGTTTCAGGCAGGACCTAAGAGCAGGAGTGAGTGGTCTCCGTACCCCGCATTGTCTCCAGCGGTGTGCCCCTTGGCAGTGTACCGTCGCCTTCAGTCCGGTGAGGTGTAATACCATTGGTATAGTATTTTCAGTGTCTTTACCACTAACATAGCTTGTTGTGGTCCCTTACCATAGTGATTTTACTCATCCATCGGTCATCATCTGTCTCTCGCTCCCACGCCTCCTGGAAAGGGTGTCTCATGGGGTTAATTTATTTAATAACTGATATATCCTGATAATCACTCCTTCTCACTATTGTGGTACAGAAGGTACTTTTTTTTAAAATGGGGTAGGGACTCTTATAGCTGCTTTTCATTTTCATATATGTGGCTGGAGGACCCAGAATCAGACCTGGAAGCACATAAAGTAATCAGTTTCTTGGAAGTCGTATTCGTCCTTAATTTGATAAAAGACGATGATTTGTTCCCCCTCGAACATATCCTTCAATGTTCTACAACCTTGGTCCCACCAGAGTTGAAAGCCCCTCTTTTTTTGTCCTGCAGAAAATTCTGCATTGCCCCAGAGAGGTATGAGTGGGGAAGGGACTGATTTTAACCCACTCTGTAAACCTATACTGTCCCAAACTATCAGTGTCGGGGAGATATAGGGCAGCCTTTCAGGAAGGTTTAGAGGTCCATGGGAACTCGTAGAGTTAGCCCCACTGACTGAGGGTATGGTCAATCATACACCATCTTTTATCTGCGTCTCTTTTTGTCGAAGTAAGAAAAAAGAGAACACTATGTTACTTTTATTTCTATTCCACAAGGTGTAAGTGGTACTTTGTATGTATTTTGTCAACAAGGCTTTTATGCCTCTGCCCCAGAGAGTAAGTGACACTTTGTATGAATCCCTTTGCATGTACTTTACTTTCTATGCCCAAAGGTCTAAGTGGCACTTTGAGTGTACATCAATATGTTTTTATTTGTACGTCCTAAGGTGTAAGTGCCACTTTGATATACATCAATATACTTCCTTTTGTACGTCCCAAGGTGTAAGTGCCACTTTGTGTGTGCATCGCTGTGCTTCCTTTTGTATGTCCCAAGGTTTAAGTGCCACTTTGTCTGTGCATCACTGTGCTTCCCTTTTTTATGTCCCAAAGTGTAAGTGCCACTTTGTATGCATCACTGCTTACAATACAAGTCCAGGTCCATGAATGCCCATGCCTCAGAGTGTACATCCCTGCCTGTTACTTCCCTTTGGATATCCCACGTTGTCACTTTCTGTCCATCCTTGTCCAAATACTCCCTTTTTATGTCTCAGTGTGTAAGTGCTTCTTTGTATACAACACAGCCTTCAATGCTTTTATGTCTATTCCACAAGGTGTAAGTGCCACTGTGCATTACAGCCTACAATGCTTTTATGTCAATGCCACAAGGTGTAAGTGGCACTTTGTATGCACCCTAGTCTGCGTACTTCCCTGTTGGTGTCCTAACCTGTAAGTGCCACATTACATACACTCAGTACTCTCGGAACCACTGTTGTACCCGGTATATTACCCATGTCTCGCCACTGTCACATGGAAAATCTTTCTCTTTTGTGAATAGCATATCTTCAAAGGCAGTAAGTGCGCAACTTCCCTTCTCATCCGCCCAATAGGAGCGAACAAAAGGAACAATGCACCTCTGACCCTGTTTAATCAAGAAAACGTCCTACTGAGCAAATGATTAAGGCCGTCATTGGTCTCTATAAACATGGCCACTTCTCTTTCCTGTGCTTCGAAGAAAAAGAGGCTTTCCCGGAGTCTGCAGGAAGAGGGTGCGGGTTCCAAGTGCTTTTGACTGACGGTCAGCTGCCAAGACAAACAGAATACAAGTTTCAGCGGAAAGAAAGTGGACGGACATTAAGGACACAATATGGGCCTCCTTATGAATTGTGGCTCAAAGTGAACAAACTGAGCGCAAACTATTTGCACGCGTTTTTTCACTCAGTTTATGAAACAGGAAGAGGGGAAATACCATACCCTGCACACGTGGGTGCATATAGTTTCCTCCAGGTCGTAGATGGAGAAAAATAGGCAGGCAAAACTGCGCAGTAGCTCTAGTGTGTAAATAATCAATTGAATTATTTTTTTTGACGGTTATACCTCATTTTGTAATGCAGAAGCTATAATCGTGCACCAAAATCGATGTATTCCGTGAGCAAATGGGATCACATCTAGGTGTTTTTGAACCCTATGAAACCTCAACAACCAGAGTGAGGCTGTAAATGTTACTAATGTATGCTACTTGGACAAAATGTAGTTTAGTTTTAGGTAAACAGTACATAATGCATTATTGTCGCCAAAATGCCTATGACATTTGTACAAGGAACCTTTTCCCATTACAAAATTATTCTCTAGATGGAATTAGTAAACATAACTGGAAAAGTCAATATGTCTGGTATTGGGAACCAGCTTTTTGACGTTGACAATGCTTGTTTTCTTTTCTCTTGGTTTTTGTGAAACTTTATTTTTGGGAAAACTGCCAGTCTCTGGCCCATGTTAAATAAACATTGCTACTAATCTATACAGGCAACTAATGTGTTGTACATCGTACATATATAATACTTGTTTTTCACTCTGTTGGTGCTTTACAATCTGAGGCTCAACTACCAGACGCCCCACACAAAAACAATTAAAAACCGATAATAGGGTGACACACCCCAAAGTTTCAGTTTCAAAAGAAGTCTATAACGTCCATTGAACTGTTGGAAGAGAATACATGTTTAATTCTTTCTTTGTAAATTCACAAATTAAGCTGAAGTCAGTGTTCATCTAATATAGCAATGCTTTATTAAGTGAGCATACAACATTTAAAAAAACAGGAATCAAACCAGTCAACGTGTGTTGTTCCATACAGTACTTCCTCAGGGCTGCAATTGACGCATATTTACAATAGAGTGGTATTGGGTTTAGGTATGACTGCGCCACATAGAAGAATCACACACAATATCGTAATAAGCAAATTTTTTAACAATGCAAAAAGGTGAGGAGAACCACCAAACTCCCCAGGACAGGCCTCAGCCCCCAAAAACAAATGACACTCCTTAGCACACGTATATCAATAGTTAGAGTACCAACTCGGCTTCAAACTCAACGGGTGGCATTGCATAGGTGATACTAAACATCATAACAAGCTCTGAGAAGAACAACCACATAAAGGACTTGATACCAGTAAAGTTATTGAATTTTGATGCCATCTTACCGGAAACCCACTGTGGGTTGGAAATATCACCACAAATTAACCTTGAAAAAGTTGAAGGGCGACCTTCCGGTTGCGACGAAACACATGTTGGCTGTTGGGAGCAATGGGAGAAGATCCGCATAAAATAAACAGAACAACAAAGAAGACAGAAGAATATTGTGCTTATTATTTGTGTCTGTACTAACTACAAATATTACGTACTTGTGGTACTCCAACTATTGATATAAGTGTGCTAAGGAGTGTTATATGTACAATAGAGTTAAACAATCACATGCTCAAACGTAAGCCTTTTAATGATCTTATCATTTCAAAATCAGTGTGTCAAAGTATATTATACACAACTGTCTCTCACATAGAGTACAATCCATACATGCATTAATCATTAAGTGACTGGGTTGATTCCTGTTTTTAATAACATATACTCACTAAATTAAGCAATTCTCTAATGGATGAAATTTGACTTCAGTGGGCCTGATTCACTAAAGTAATCTGAGACATAATCCTAACTTTACGACCATGATTTTGTGTCAGTTAAACTTAAGTTTGTCTTAAGTTTAACTTAAGACTAAAACTTGAGTTTAACAGACACAAAATCCTAACTTTAGTTCTCCTAAATGCCTTCTGTCAATACCGAAAGTCGTAAAGTTAGGATTTTGTCTCAGATTACTTCTGTGAACCAGGCCCACTGTAATTTTGATTTTGCAAAGAATGGATTAACAAGCATTCTCTTCCAACAATTCACTGTTCGAAAATGAAAATTTAGAGTGTTTAAGCCTATCTATGACCTCTTTCATGTTATGTTATGTTATGTTATGTTATGTTATGTTATGTTATGTTATGTTATGTTATGTTATGTTATGTTGTTAAGAAAACTTATAGAGCGCACATACACCCAAGGGGTTTCTTCGTGCTGTGACAACTAGGCAAGCGAGAAGAGAGGGCCCGACTAATCAAAAGCTTACTTAAACAACCAGGCTTTCAAAAGCTTCCTGAACCTCTAGAATAGGGGTTCCAGCATGATTGAGGAAGGAAGAGAGTTCCATAAGAAGGGGACCAGGACAGAGAATCCCCTGCCCTCCTATATAAAACATAACGGCTAAACTAATATGTATGGTTTTGGTCTCAAAATGCATACATAGCAATAGTAGTTCCAGGCATGGAAAGGGATGGATTTTGTGTTTGGATTGGGTCTTTGTGAAAAGGTAGAGTGCCATCACTCACAGTCAAGATAGCTAATGGCTGAAGTGGGCTGCCCCGCTGCCCTATGCTGTAGTAGGTGAAAGAAATATGTGAATGACAGAACAACACATCAATGGGTGAAGTGCGTTGGCAGAAAGCCCCTATATGTAAATATATGAGAAATAAAATCATAGCAAAATCAAAAGGTCTTCTCAAATGCCAGCCTAAAAATGTTATAAATCCTTGCTAACTCAAAGCGTGTCTCTCAGGTCACACTTGGCATGTTAGACCATTTCGCCAAATGAAAGAGCTTACCGAGGCTATAGAAGGCTATATTCCCGAAAACCTGTGGTATGACACACCCATGAGAAAACAGTGGGGGGGAAAGAGAGTTTCACTGATGGATTTGTACTCCCTAGTCAGATTACATAAACAACAAGAATCCACCCAATAGGGATGTGTTCACAAAGTGGTGTGGAGCACTTAGTGTTTTTTAAAATACCCCTCACACACCAAAAGGACACTTGGTGTCATGCTTCATCAATGGGGTCTTCGCACCCCTCTACGGGAAGCGGTGTGCTACGACCTATGACTACCCAGGAGCACTTATAGTGGTAGACTATGTATGGTGCATGTGAGGGTATTTTTACAGTGCAGTGAGTGAGTGGTGGGATGATTGAGATTAAAAAGTGCCTGGCTCGTGGGACTCTAGAAAAACTTTAATTTGGTCCCCGGGCTGGTACTAGTTAAAGAAGTGAAGTGCAATGTATTTGTGTCGTAATTATGGACAGAACCTCATGTGTGCGTCAACATGTTTCGGAGGCTGAGCTCCTTCTTCAGGACGGGGTGCACAACTTCCCCATCTTACTCACGTATTTCAATGTAAAAACAGTGGTATGTATTTACAAAAGTGAAAAAAATTATTATGTGTCTGCAGTATAGGTTACAATGTACCTACAGCGGTATATCTCAGGAAAAATGCCATTTGCATTATCTGGGAAACAAAATAGGAGAAAACAATGGTAAACCTCAAGGAAACACTTTTAACAGGTGCAATCAGCTAGGAAAAATGTATAAGGGATTAAAATAATCAATGAAGATCTTACCCTGTAAAAAAGAAGACAAATACCAGACATATATAACATGTAACAGAAAACACACACTCTAATGTGGCCGTGGTGTGATTAATGGTGAGGAAAGGAAGGTGTTTTGAGGCAAGGAATCATACTTGTCTTGATTAGGTTCCTAGCATCATGAGCCTTCTTAACGTCTGGGGTAATAATTGCCAATCCGCAATCTGAAAGGAGATGGCTGCTGTAAACATCATGGTTAACTTACTTCAGGGGCGGAGCTTGCCGGCAACCTTGATGGCCGCCTGAGCCCACAGCTCCGCCGTGAATAACAACTATCCTGCCATTATCCTGCATTAGAGCTTCCAGATTGCTTTCCCTTTGCCCCCCCCCCCGAGACAGGTGTACCCTGGGGCAACTGGCGCGGCCCCCGTCTTACCAGAGCTTTAGCTGACCCGAACCGAGCGAACCGAAGAAGCGAATCTCGCACCAGAGGGCCGGAAAGCCACAAGCCACAGTGAAGCGGCAAGCAGAGGGACGTGCAGCGATGTGCGGCTGCGGTGGGCGGAGACACCTCGGAGCTCGGTGGAGAGGCCCAGTGACATTGCGGCAGACTTCGCGCCCGGACTGCCAGGTGAGGGGGGGGGGATCTTACATCAGAGCGGGCTGCTCTCCCTTCCTGGCCCGCCCCCCCCTGGCCCTCGATCTGCCCGGGCCTGGCCCTTATACTGCAGGTGCCCCGTGGGAGGAGCGGCTGCCCGGCGCGGGTCCAGAGGCGGAGTGCAGGAGGCCATACTCCCGACCAAGTGAAACGCAGAAGTGGCAGTTGGCGGCACAGCGGCCCGGGGCTGCAGGATCAGCATTACGGAGGCCGTTGCTCACCCTCACCACTCCCCCCACTCAACAGCAATGCGCCAGGGCCTGGGGGCCCTGGTCTTTTGACATGGGCGCGGCAGACTGAGCCCAGTACCACGAACGGCGGCGGAGACTGGGGGAATATAGCATCCCCAAAGGAGGACGCCAGAGGAGTCGAGGCCTACCTGTGAGTAAGGGGCACTTTCCAATCCTCAATACCAGCGGATTGCGGAGCATGGTCCCCCCTGCACAATTGAATGGTCAAGGCCTAGTACTGCTTGGCTTCGCACAAATTAACGTCTCCCCGACGTAGTGGGAATAGCGTGGTTGGCATGGTCCTGGGGTGCCCTTCCAGTAAAGGGGAACACAGTGCACAAGTCCTGAGGGGCAACCGAGGGGAAGTTTGGCCTAATCGTCACAGAGTGCGCCTTGCGACGCGGCATAGACACCCAGACACCGCTAATTACCTGAAGGGACGCAGGGAGACCAACTGTGCCTAGAGGCTGAAACAATCGGACGTCCTCAGTCTTGCACTACGGAACTGACTGGGAAGGAGGCATAGCCTTCAACGTTCGGCGTCTCCCTCGAGTGCTACCTAGTAGGGGTGCATTATAGTTTTGGGCTGAAGACGAATCGCCAAGATGGTCAAAGGCGACAAAACC
Source organism: Lissotriton vulgaris (assembly GCF_964263255.1). Taxonomy (NCBI): domain Eukaryota; kingdom Metazoa; phylum Chordata; class Amphibia; order Caudata; family Salamandridae; genus Lissotriton; species Lissotriton vulgaris. The sequence continues at coordinate 695,742,241 of NC_141700.1, read as the reverse complement.
CAAAGCAAGCTGCCATTTGCGCAGAGGAGATTGCAGTCCCAGGGGACCCCTACGGAGGAAAGGGTATCTACAGGGCCAGAAGACGATCAAGCAGTGGGGCTAGACATCAAGACCATGCTGGTGTCCATGGAAAAGGGTCTGCAGACGAGCATGTCCTCGCTGGGCTCCAAGATAGATGCACTCACGTGCAGGATGGACCGCATGGTGAAACGCCTGGATAAACACGCTGAGAGGCACAACATGGCGTAAAGGAGGATGATGGAAGTGGAGGAAGCCCAGACGGAGTTAGACTCGGGTCACAAGAAACTAGAGAAGATGATGCAAACGCTGCATGACAAGACAGAAGATTTAGAAGCCCGTTCACGTCGCTGCAACCTACGTATCACGGGCCTGCCGGAATCCACACAAACAGGCAATATGGAGATCTTTGTGGAGAAGCTCCTCACCACGCTCCTGGGGGACGGTGTGTTCTCAACGATGTTTGTAGTTGAATGGGCGCATCGCTCGTTAGGCCCGAAACCGCGCCCTGGGGCTCCGCCTCGCCCCATCATTGCCAAACTATTGAACTATTGAGATAGAGACACTGCCCTCAAGCTTGCCAGAGCTAAAACGTCGCTCCAATATGAAGGGTCAGCGATATCACTATACCCAGATTTTACGGCCAAGGTGCAAGAGGTGCGTAAACACTTTATCCCCCACAAGCAAAACTCAGAGTAATGGGGCTGGACTACGCGATGCTGTATCTGGCTAAACTGCGGGTGAACCGACAGGGCCGCTCGTACATATTCACTGACCCGCAGGCCCTACATCAGGCGCTGAAACGCTGGTCCCGGGAACAGACTGGCGGCGGCACTGGAACACAGGAAAATGGGGAAGGTAGTAGTCATCTGGAGGATCAGGACTGACTATGAAATCCGAATAGTGTGGTAAGAATAGCCAGCAACGACTGGTTATTACCTTAAGTGACTGCCTTTTTGAGAAACTTGATTAGGACTCCTGCCAGCAGGGACTGAGTTTATCGGCTGTTACAATGCTTCTCGCGCCATGGTGCGGGGACCTGGGAGGGGGGTGAGGGAGGCCCGGAAATTGAGGACACCACTCTGGAAAGCTTGCTTAACCATGGCCAGCCACTCAGCGATTGTTTGATGTTGTCGGAGGAGTTTCGGGGGGGGGGGGGACTGGGGACTGTGCTCTTTGTACAGAAAAGTTGATACCATAAGGTACTGTTGCTCTAATGCAGTACACTGTGAGGAACGGCGGTAGCGGGGCAGAGGCTTGCCAAAATGACTGGTTTATATCCATAGCTTCTGTACTGCCAGGCGACCTTGGCCCCAGCGCGCAATGCACACCGAAGTTCACACTGTTCACGTTGGGAGTTCGGGGAAGGGGTGGGAGGGGAGGGCTGGGGTGCTGCAAGGCCAGGTTTGGGAAGGTCTGCTGTGGGTTGGGGAGGGGATGTTCAATTGTGTTTATGTTTCCCTGCATAGAAGTGGGGGGGATGGTTCTGGGACACTGCATGCACACACTGTTCACGGGGGGCTTGAGATGGGATTTGCCTTAAGATTTACAGGAAATTTGCAGAGATGACTAGTACGAGTCAAGGATTAATTACATCAGAGACAGAGGTACTCAGGGCCCTCACATGGAATGTACGGGGACTAAATGACCACCGTAAACTTAGGAAGGTCTTTAGCTACTTACAGCGCCAAAAGGTAGATTTGGCTCTCTTGCAGGAAACACATCTGCCACTCACAAGCAGAATGTTCCTTGGCAGGAGCCTATTGAGTGACACCACAGCCGCTGGGTTTACGACACACTTCATGGGTGGAGAGCTGGACGCATCCTTGTAAAAAATATATATATTCGAGGGCGCATGCGTGTAAGCGAGCCCTCTTATGCGCATGTATCTGAATGGACCGAGTGCGCTTGTGTCAGCAACGAGCCACTCGATTATAGGCTATTGCGCATGTGTCAAGGTGAGTCAGGACATTCTAGGCTTTCACGCATGCGTGGACACTATTTTCCAAAATGAGAAAATCTGTTTGTTGTTGTCTAAATGGCAGATAATTCAAGCCTCAGTGAGATTATTCATTTGTCTGTGGCAATTTTGTAATCATTTGGAAAATGATTACAAAATTGCCACAGACAAATTACACGCATGCGCCCTCGAATATATATATTTTTTACAAGGATGCGTCCAGCTCTCCACCCGTAACTCCGGAATACCCATGTTTGGGCAAACCACCATTTCCGGAACCTCCCTAATTTGCAATTACTCACAAGTCAGCAATTAAGAACTGGCATAAATACAGAGGACAACACACAGGCTCACCATTCCAGCGGAGCCTGCGGTTGCGGAAACAAGGAGGAGAACTCCGATTGAGTTTGTGAGTATATGACAGAATAGAATATCTTCAACCTGAAGTAAGTTAACCATGATGTTAACAGCAGCCATCTCCTTTCAGATTGCGGATTGGCAATTATTACCCCAGACGTTCAGAAGGTTCATGATGCTAGGAACCTAATTAAGACAAGTATGACTCCTTGCCTCAAAACATCTTCCTTTCCTCCTCCATTAATCACACCTGGGCCACATTAGAGTGTGTGTTTTCTGTTACATGTTATGTATGTCTGGTATTTGTCTTCTTTTTTACAGGGTAAAATCTTCATTGATTACATTTAATCCCTTATACATTTTTCCTAGGTGATTGCACCTGTTAAAAGTGTTTCCTTGAGGTTTACCATTGTTTTGTCCTCCTATTTTTTTCCCAGATAATGCAAATGGCATTCTTCCTGAGATATACCGCTGTAGGTACATTGTAACCTATACTGCAGACACATAATAATTTTTTTCACTTTTGTAGATACATACCACTGTTTTTACATTGAAATACGTGAGTAAGATGGGGAAGTTGTGCACCCCGTCCTGAAGAAGGAGCTCAGCCTCCGAAACAAGTTGACGCACACGTGAGGTTCTGTCCATAATTACGACAAAAATATCTCGCACTTCGCTTCTTTTACTAGTACCAGTCCGGGAACCGAATTAAAACATTTTCTAGAGTCCCACGAGCCAGGCACTTTTTAATCTCACTCATCCCACCACTCACTCACTGCACTGTAAAAATACCCTCACATGCACCATACATAGTCTATCACTATAAGTGCTCCCGCGTAGTCGTAGGTCGTAGCACGCCGCATCCCGTAGAGGGGTGCAAAGACCCCAATGATGAAGCATGACACCAAGGGTCCTTTTGGTCTGTGAGGGGTATTTTAAAAAACACTACGTGCTCCACACCACTGTGTGAACACTTTCCTATTGGGTGGATTCCTGTTGTATATGTAGTATTAGACACCCATCCACCCTCTTTAATAATAAAATAAAAGAGAAAAAGAATGAGAGAGACAGCTAAAGGAAGAGTCGAAAGAGGTTCAGAGGGAGGAATCCAACATAGCGAGTAAGGAACACCTTAACATATCTTGGCACTTACTAAGAAATGCTTATTGTTAACCAACTCAACGGTACTCATTTCATCAACATCTGAGGGTAGAATAGACAAGTGAAGTAGCAAGGAATGGATATAAGCTTACAGCCATGAGGTCAGGCACAGATGTCTGAAGTGGACGCATTAATCCACCGAGACACTGAGTCCAACTCACAAGTGAAGGAAATTAAAGTGAATACTCAGGACAAAAGATGTAGAGGGGAGAGATGAAGGGAAAACAAATTGAAAAAAGATAAAAAGAAAAGGGATGAAAAATAAAATAGAATTAAAAATGAAGACTGATATACTGAGTGAAATAAAAGGGACATAGACAGTAAGACTTCTTGAAAGAAAAGGGAGACTGTGATAGGTTATGTTATGCTAGAGGTATTTATATAATGCTATGGGTGAGTGTAATCTCTCACTGCTGCCATAGTACAGGTACCGTCGGACCTTGGATTCCATCTCGGATGCGAGCTGATTTTCCTGTGATGTTATATAATCACTGCTGGATTCGTGGTTCTTTACTGTTTCTAATGGCTTTACCATTAATATGCCAGTGAGTTATAATATTTGATGGGTACATTGGGTTATTTGCATTGTGCCCTTCTTGGCAGGTAGAATGTGAGTGGAATCATTGGAAGTAGTGGACGCTGTTGGTGAGATGACGATAGCTGCCTACTGCCAGTAGTTGAAGATCCTAACCTGTGCCAGTGGGTTTGTCTGACGTGTTCTGTGGTAGCCATATGTCCAGTGTGTCATGGTGGCATGAACACAGGATATTCAACTTTATGGCCTATCTGTGCTGTGATAGATGAATAAGGAAGGAAGATAACGTGACTAGCAGAGAAAACATGGATTGGCAAATCACCAGCTTTGGGAATCCCATAGTGCACACTCTGAGAAGAACACAAAATACAGACAGAACGACATTACAAACTTCATAGTGTTCGAAAGTCACTGTCACCCCAGAACACAGATCGACAAACATAAGGGTATTAATGTAGCAAGAGTCCACAGTCAGAAGTAAGTCTCAACAGCAGGAGGCACAGGGTGATGAGCATCAGCTGGGTACAGAATGATGTGTCGCAGGATGCTGCAGGTGATGTGTATCAGGTGGGATGGAGGATGATGTGTTGCAGGAGGCTGCAGGTGATGTGTATCAGGTGGGGTGCAGGATGATGTGTTGCAGGAGGCTGCAGGTGATGTGTATCAGGTGGGGTGCAGGATGATGAGTCGCAGGAGGCTGCAGGTGATGTGTATCAGGTGGGGTGCAGGATGATGTGTTGCAGGAGGCTGCAGGTGATGTGTATCAGGTGGGGTGCAGGATGATGAGTCGCAGGAAGCTGTAGGTGATGTGCTTCAGCAGTGTACAGAATGATGTGTGGCAGGAGGCCCGGGGTGATGTGTATCAGGTGGGGTGCAGGATGATGTGTCGCAGGAAGCTGTAGGTGATGTGCTTCAGCAGTGCACAGGATGATGTGTGGCAGGAGGCACAGGGTGAAGTACATCAGCGGGGTGTATGAAGATGTTTCACAGGAAGCTGTAAGTGATGTGCTTTGAATAGAAACAGGACAACCCACTAGTCCCCAAGGAACTGGGTAACTTAAATTAAATAGAAGAAGGCTCCTTGAGGAATTATTGTTAATATCTCAATAATTTTCTATTAAGTCTTATATAAGTACTTTACTTAAGAAGAGAACATAAGAAGCATGGTATCTTTCAAAATTTTTATACTGTTTAGAAAATGATCCCTTTATTTTTTACACAAGATTCTAGAAGTACAAGTAATAGGCAACATAAAAAACACTACAATTTCCTATATATTTCCTGTAGTGTGGTACACCGTTGGTACAGTATGTAATATACAAATATATACATAGAGTGCTCCTGTACATGCAGTCAGCTAATCCATCAATAAACTATATACAAATCCTTGTTTGGACAGGTATGAACCAAACGGTGTATATGCGTCGACGTTTTGGTCTCTATTGTATGTATTTCACCGAGACCATCCTCAGGACTAAACGTTGCACATGGAATCTACAAAAACATATACAATATATACACAGTCAGTATAACCGAACCAGCTACTATGTCCAATATTTGATCGTCTGCTTACATTAAAATACCATCACCACACCCAAAGTGTCCAAAAAACCTTACTAGATATATAAACATATATACAACCCTTCACTCCTTAGCACCTCATGTCAAGATTCTCTATACTCACTAGACAGGATGTCTTCCAGAGCCTCAATCCACTACTACTTCTTAGGGTAATTGACACCACTCCTAGGTGAACATTGCACAGATTCAGTATATGGTCCTGACCCCAAAGCAATTGTATAGTACAATAAACATGGTATAAAAACCGTTATGGAGCTTACCTCCACCGTGATTCCACTTGACACTCGATATTAACTTTCAAACAATCACGTGCACCGGGACACACCTCGGCTTTACAACAGTCTGCCAACCATATAAACTGTGAGAGAAATAAACGTACAATCTCGAATCACTAAAACAATCCTCAACTAAGATGCCAAATATCTTGTCCGTGATTGTCTCTGGGCAGGGGACTTACTTGGAAAGCTCCACGGACGCGACCGTATCATTCCAGTCTCCGTCGGCGTCTGGAGGACTGGCTCGGGAGCGTCAATACACACTCTCGCGTCTATGCGCATGCGCACAAAGTAGCGTTCAATACACTGAGCATGGCGGCCATCTTAACAGGGAGTGCAATGAATTAAAATACCCCGATTAGAAGGGATTTATTCATCCTATACTGTGCGATATGTTCAGTTACACACAAATAATGGTAATACACGGCTTAAGGTCCTCAGAAGCAGTAACAAAAATGAGAATAAAAATTAAAAATTAAAACTAATAACGGAAAAAAGTGACAAAAGTGAATATCAAGACCAGGACCAGTCTAAGAATACCCACAGCTCGCTAAAATCTCAATATTTCTGTAGTTTGCAAAGAATACGTTCAGATAATCAGACATCACATCCTTATAGGGTTGCCAAATTATGCCACTCTACACATTGGTTCAAACCATATTCCACTGTCTTTCCGGTCCAAATCCATCTGTTCTCTTTTAATGTAAGTAGACGATCCACATTGGTCCTCCTTCTAGAACCTTTGACCACCTCTATTACATACCATTGCATATCTTTCGGACCATGGGACTGTTGTGTGTAGTGTTCCACTAATGGGGCTGTTAATACTTTACACCTGATGCGAGACTGATGTTGGATTATTCTTTTCCTCACTTCTTGGGTAGTTTTGCCTATGTACAACAGTTTACATGGGCATTCTATGCAGTAGATGACATTCCTAGTGAGGCAATTGGAATGATGTTTAAATACAATTTGTTTTCCATTCAGTACACAGAGTTTTGTTGGTGTGGTGGTATCACATGCGGCACATTGTCCACATGGATAATGTCCTACAATAGGTGGAAGCCCCCATTGGTTATGTAGAGTGACAGGTTTAGGTTCCCTATAGGTCTTTACCAAATGGTCCCGAAGGTTTCTTGCTCGCTTGAACGCAAACCTGGGAGGATTTAGTTGGGGCTCAACTTTTTGTATCAGATGCCAATTTTTCGAAATAATTCTTTTGATCTGATTAGATTCCGTGCCAAAAGTAGTTATGCAGGCAATGGTGTTATCAGTTTCTTCCTTCCTCTTGTTTTCCTCTAGTAATGCAGTGCGGTCATAGTACCACGCACGTTTAAGTGCTCGTTTTACTAGCCTATATGGATATTGTCTCGCACTCAATTTCTGTTGGAGAATCTTAGCCTCCCTGAAATAATCCTCCCTCTTGGTACAATTGCGCTTGATTCGCAAGAATTGTCCAAAAGGGAGGTTATCTCTTAGATTTCTCGGGTGATGGCTAGAGTATTTCAGCAAGGTGTTGCGTGCTGTGGGCTTCGTGTATAGATCCACTACCAAGGAACCATTGTCATGTTTGATATTAAGATCCAAGAAATTTATGGATTGATTACTGTACTCAATTGTGAAACGTAAGTTAGGATTTTGTTCATTGAGCCATGCATGGAAAGATAAAAGATGATCTTCTGGGCCTTCCCAAATTAAACAGACATCGTCTATATATCTCAGGTATTTTTTAACCTGTTTGTCAAAAGGGTTGTTATTAAAAATTACTTTCTCCTCAAAATCTGCTACGTATAGATTTGCTATATCAGGGGCGAAAATCGCCCCCATAGCCACCCCTTTACGTTGACCATAGAAGTCTTCATTGAATATAAAGTAGTTCCGTTCCAATGCTATCTTAGCACACTTGGTCACAAATTCCACCGGAACTTGCATAGGGCGAGCTTGATTCTGCAGTACTTTATCAATGATATATAGGGCTTCGTTTTGTGGGATATTGGAGTATAAACTCTCAATATCCATTGTCACTAGGATGTTATTATTCGAGTCAAAAGCTTCTCCTTCCAACGCATTGATCACACTAATGCTATCCTTAGTATAAGATTTGGTCAGCGCCACAAAGGGTTTTATGAAATAGTCCACATACTCCGCAAGGGGTTGCAATATAGATCCACATCCCGCCACAATAGGTCTCCCCGGGGGTTGTTCTGCACTCTTATGGATCTTTGGGAGTGTATAAAATGCAGGGATAGTGAAGTCTTTTTTATTCAAATAGTCAAATTCTTTTTGGCTTAACCACATACCATCAAGACCCTCTTTAGTGATAGTCAATATTTCTGTTCTTATTCTTTCAGTGGGGTCACCCCTCAGTTTGGTATAGTATAGGGTATTATTCAATTGTGACAGGGCCTCTATGTCATAGTCAAGTTTATCCTGCACTATTATACTCCCTCCCTTATCGGCAGGTTTGATGTAAATATCGTCACGTTTGGCAAGGGCATCAAGTGTTAAATGTTGTTCTCTAGTGAAGTTATATTTCACATATTTCCTTTTCCCTTTGAATAACTGATCCAGTTCAATAAGAACTACATTTTCAAAGGTCAGTAGTTCTTTAGGCATAAGATTGTTGCTTGGATAAAATGTAGAGGGACATCGAAGACCTGTGACATTATAGGGCAGATTCTGTGTGGGGGTTTTGTTGAAATAATGTCTAAGCCGAAGTGTCCTGAAAAATCTATGGATTTCCATTTGGGTGTTAAAATGATCATTACGGCTCGTAGGAACAAAGGACAATCCATAGCTGAGGAGTTCTAGTTCCTGTCTACTCAACTCATGTTTGGATAGATTGAAGATAGGGACTACTTCCAACGAGGGATTGTCGGCCATGGCACCAGGTAGAGTGTCTATTTCATCTACCATTCGTAATAATTGTTCCTCGTTTGTCGAAATCCTGGGGTGTATTGGTTTCTGTACCACCCCCTCCGGGCTGTGCAAGTTCGTCCCCGTGGTGGTGTTTGGCCTCTCGGTAAAAAATGACCACGTCCTTGACCTCTTCCAAACCCTTGGTTTTGATTGTGTCCTCGATTACTGCCCTCGTCAGAGCTAGACGATGCTGTATCAGAAAAAGTAATCTGCTTTGGTGCCCAGTGTGATTGTCCCTGGCCCTGCTGGAAAAAATCTTTTTTTAAATACGGATAAGTGCGTTCCTTAGAATAATACTTCAAATCCTTCTGTAGTTTGTCAGTTTTCTTTAATATGTTGGTTTTGAGGAAATCAGCTATTTGTGTTTCTAATTTTTTGAGATATTCTTCAGCATCAGTAGTAGTTTGATCTTCTCTGATCTGTTTCTCTAAATCTGATATCTCTTGTTTCAATTTCTCTATATGTTTTAAAGCCGTTTCTATCCCTAGAACCATCCAACTACGTGAACATTTATTGGATACGAAGCTAAATCCTGTTTTGAAATCTTCGTCGTCTATGAATATAGCCGGAATGTTACGCACTTGTAGGCCAACGGGAATAATATTGTTGTTCAGACAATCTGTAAGTGATGTGCATCAGCGCGATTCAGGATGATGTGTCGCAGGAGGCTGCAGGTGATGTGTATCAGGTGGGGTGCAGGATGATGTGGTGGAGGAGGCTGAAGGTTATGTGCATCAGAGGGGTGCAGTATGATGTGTCACAGGAGGCTGTAGGTGATGTGCATCAGCAGGGTGCAGGATGATGAGTCGCAGCAGGCTGTAGATGATGTGCATCAGGTGGGTTGCAGGATAATGTGTCGCAGGAAGCTGTAGGTGTTTTGCATCAGCAGGGTGCAGGAGGATCTGTCGCAGGAGGCACAGGGTGAAGTGCATCAGCGGGGTGTAGGATGATGTGTTGCAGGAGGCACAGGGCGAAGTGCATCAGCTGGGTACAGGATGATGTGTCGCAGGAGGCACAGGGTGATGTGTATCAGGTGGGGTGCAGGATGATGTGTTGCAGGAGGCTGTAGGTGATTTGCATCAGCAGGGTGCAGGAGGATCTGTCGCAGGAGGCACAGGGTGAAGTGTATCAGCTGGGTACAGGATGATGTGTCGCAGGAGGTACAGGGTGATGTACATCAGCGGGGTGTAGAACGATGTTTTGCAGGAGGCTGTAAGTGATGTGCATCAGGGCAATTCAGGATGATGTGTTGCAGGAGGCTGTAGGTGATTTGCATCAGCAGGGTGCAGGATGATGTGTCGCAGGAGGTACAGGGTGATGTGCAGCAGCAGGGTTCAGGATGATGTGACGCAGGAGGCACAGGGTGATGTGCATCAGCACAATACCGGATGATGTGTCACAGGAGGCTGTAGGTGAGGGGCATCAATCAGCAGGGTGCAGAATGATATGTCGCAGGAGGTACAGGGTGATGAGCAGCAGCAGGGTTCAGGATGATGTGACGCAGGAGGCACAGGGTGATGTGCATCAGCACAATACTGGATCATGTGTCACAAGAGGCACAGGTTGATGTGCATCAGCACGATAAACGATGATGTGTCAGAGGAGGCTGTAGGTGATGTGCATCAATCAGCAGGGTGCGGAATGATGTGTCGCAGGAGGTACAGGGTGATGTGCAGCAGCAGAGTTCAGGATGATGTGATGAAGGAGGCACAGGGTGATGTGCATCAGCACGATACCGGATGATGTGTCGCAGGCAGCACAGGGTGATGTGCACCAGCACGATACAGGATGATGTGCTGGAGGAGGCTGTAGGTCATGTGCATCAGAGGGGTGCAGGAAGATGTGTCGCAGGAGGCTGTAGGTGATTTGCATCAGCAGGGTGCATAATGATGTGTTGCAGGAGGTACAGGGTGATGTGCAACCACAGGGTTCAGGATGATGTGACGCAGGAGGCACAGGGTGATGTGCATCAGCACAATACCGGATGATGTGTCGCAGGCGGCACAGGGTGATGTGCATCAGCACATTACAGGATGATGTGCTGGAGGAGGCTGTAGGTCATGTGCATCAGAGGGGTGCAGGAAGATGTGTCGCAGGAGGCTGTAGGTGATTTGCATCAGCAGGGTGCATAATGATGTGTTGCAGGAGGTACAGGGTGATGTGCAACCACAGGGTTCAGGATGATGTGACGCAGGAGGCACAGGGTGATGTGCATCAGCACAATACCGGATGATGTGTCGCAGGCGGCACAGGGTGATGTGCATCAGCACATTACAGGATGATGTGCTGGAGGAGGCTGTAGGTCATGTGCATCAGAGGGGTGCAGGAAGATGTGTCTCAGGAGGCACAGGGTGATGTGCATCAGCACGATACCGGATGATGTGTCCCTGGAGGCACAGGGTGATGTGCAGCAGCAGGGTTCAGGATGATGTGATGCAGGAGGAACAGGCTGATGTGCATCAGCACGATACCGGATGATGTGTCCCTGGAGGCACAGGGTGATGTGCAGCAGCAGGGTTCAGGATGATGTGATGCAGGAGGAACAGGGTGATGTGCATCAGCACGATACAGGATGATGTGATGCAGGAGGCTGTAGGTCATGTGCATCAGCGGGGTACAAGAAGATGTGTCGAAGTAGGCTGTAGGTGATATGCGTCAGCAGGGTGCAGGTTGATGTGTCGCAGGAGGCTGTAGGTGATGTGCATCAATCAGCAGGGTGCAGAATGATGTGTCACAGGAGGTACAGGGTGATGTGCAGCCGCAGGGTTCAGGATGATGTGATGCAGGAGGCTCAGGGTGATGTGTATCAGCACGATACCGGATGATGTGTCGCAGGTGGCACAGGGTGATGTGCATCAGTGGGGTGCAGGATAATGTGCTGGAGGAGGCTGTAGGTTATGTGCATCAGGGGGTTCAGGATGATGTGTCACAGGAGGCACAGGGTGATGTGCATCAGCAGGATTCAGGATAATGTGGTGCAGGAGGCACATGGTGATGTGCATCAGCGGGGTGCATGATGATGTCTCGTAGGAGGCACAGGGTGATGTGCATCAGCAGGGTTCAGGATAATGTGGTGCAGGAGGCTGTAGGTGAAGTGCATCAGGTGGGGTGGAGGGAGAAGAAGGCAATGCACACCGGCACAGCACCAAGTGATGTGCCTTGTGGATGCACTGGGGGATGTACCGCTCAGGAGCATAGGGTTGTGTACATAATGCAGACACAGGGGGATGAGTAGCAAAGGGTACAATGTGATGAATAATGAAGGCATGCAGAGTTGTGCAGTGGGGCGCAAGTTGATGCGTAGTCGATGGGCATATGGGGTTGTCAGGGAGGTCTCGATTTGTGCCATGTATAGTCCTCTTTTTCCTGTGCACTTTGAGACTTCTTTTGGAAGAAATAGATAAGCTTTTTCAGCACTTATTTCTAATGCATTTCAGTCTTTTGGGCAAAGGGACAGGAAGCTATTTGTGGCAGATAGCAGATTTAAAATTGCCAGTTTTGTAGAGGCACCCTTTTTAAAAGTTAACATTTTGTTTGCATATCCAAAGCTTTATATGAGATGGTAGGTGCAGGTGTGGCACACCTGCAATCATTCTTGAGGACTGATACATGTTTTCCTCATCATACATTTACCGAGAGCAAGAGAAAGAACAAGCATTTGCAATGCAATAGGTCTCGCATTAGGAAAGTTTGAGCTATTGGTCTTGTAAATGACAATTTTTTTTATTTATGTGTTGGTTTTGAAAGAAGCAAAATTAATAGCTTTGTCATTTACAATGCCAATAGTTATAACTTTCGCAAATGTGACACCTATAGCATTTGTAATGCAACATGTTTTGTATTTACGTGACTTAGATGTATTGATATTACAAATAACAATGGTTTTTAATTTTTTTAATTAATTAATACTTAAATAAAAGTGATTGTAATGTATAATGGCAATAGCTTAAACTTTTGTAAATAACTTTTGTGAAGATTATGTTCAGGGTATTTTATTGTGACGAAAATCCAAAAACAGAAGTGAAATATTAACATCTTTTTGTGACATTTGTAATAAAGCTTGAAACCTTGAGAGAACATATTTGAACCAGTTGTTGTTGAATGGTTGCACAGATTGATGCTGTGATGGCGCAGAGTGATGTTGTGGTGGCGACGAGTCAAGCTGTGGCGTTCAGTGATGCTGTGGTAGCGCATAGTGATGTTGTGGTGCCCCTGAGTGATGCTGTGGTGACGCTGAGTGGTGCTATTGTATTGCTGAGCGATAATGTGGTGGTGCTGAGTGATAATGTGGTGGTGCTGAGTGATAATGTGGTGGTGCTGAGTGATGCTGGGGTAGCGCTGAGTTATGATGTGGTGATGCTGAGTGGTGCTGTGGTGGTGCTGAGTGATGCTGTGGTGGCGCTGAGTGGTGCTGTGGTGTTGCTGAGTGATGCTGGGGTGGCGCTGAGTGATGCTGGGGTGGCGCTGAGTGATGCTGTGGTGATGCTGTGGTGGTGCTGAGTGATGCTGTGGTGGTGCTGAGTGGTGCTGTGGTGGTCCTGAGTGATGCTGTGGTGGTGCTGAGTGGTGCTGTGGTGGTGCTGTGGTGGTGCTGAGTGGTGCTGTGGTGGTGCAGAGTGATAATGTGGTGGTGCTGAGTGGTGCTGTGGTGGTGCTGAGTGGTGCTGTGGTGGTGGTGAGTGGTGCTGCGTGTTAATGTGGTGGTGCTGAGTGGTGCTGTGGTGGTGCTGAGTGATGCTGTGGTGGTGCTGAGTGATGTTGTGGTGCTCCTGAGTGATGCTGTGGGGGCGCTGAGTGATGCTGTGGGGTTGCGATAGGAAGGAAGCAGGTGGAAGAGAACAGCAGATCAGCACAGGAGAAGAGAAAAGGGAGTTAGAGAAGGAGACGGGTGAAAGAGAAGAGCAGATCAGCACAGGAGAAGAGAACAGGGAGTTAGAGAAGGAGGCAGATGGAAGATAGCAGAAAGATTATCACAGGAGAAGAGAACAGGGAGTTAGAGAAGGAGGCGGATGAGTGAGGGTGAGAGGGTTGTGAGGGTGAGGGAGGTGAGGGTGTGTGAGGGTGAGGGTGTGTGAGGGTGAGGGGGTGTGAGGGTGTGTGAGGGTATGTGAGGGTGAGGGGTGCGAGGGGGTGGGGGTGTGTGAAGGTGTGTGAGGGTGAGGGGGTGTGAGGGAGGGTGAGGGGATGTGAGGGTGAGGGGGATGTGAGGGTGAGGGGGTGTGAGGGTGAGGGGGTGTGAGGGTGAGGGGGTGTGAGGGTGAGGGGTGTGAGGGTGTGAGGGGGTGTGAGGGTGAGGGGGTGTGAGGGTGTATGAGGGTGTGTGGGTGAGTGAGGGTGAGTGTTGTCAGGGTGTGAGGGTGAGAGGGTGGGTGAGGGGATGTGGGGGTGTGTGAGGGTGAGGGTGTGTGTGAGGGTGAGGGGGTGGGTGAGAGGGTGTGTGAGAGTGAGAGGGTGAGTGAGGGTGTGTGAGGGTGAAAGGGTGGGTGAGGGGGAAAGGGTGGGTGAGGGTGGGTGAGTGCCGGTGAGTGAGGGTGTGTGAGGGTGAGTGAGGGTGTGGGAGGGAGTGTGAGGGTGTGAGGGTGTGTGAGGGTGAGGAGGTGTGAGGGTGACGGTCCGAAGTAAATGGTGGCAGGGCAGACATCATTGCAGCTGAACACATACACTTACAGGTTTTTCAACAGCGTTCAGACCTCCACTTAGGATTTTTCGTATATTAAGTGCTGCATAGCACTTCCTCAGAAAAATGTACCACTAGTAGCCATACGCAGTGTACAAATAAAATTCAGTTTTATTACAGTTGGCACTGAAAACACAGTACGTAAAAGTGGATCAATTAACAAATTAAAGGAACGGATGTGTAGATGTTTCTCGCAGGGAAGGAAAGCGTACACTTCTTGCTCCTTCAAGATTTACCGGCTTGGCTTTGAAAGACCGACCCTGCTGCGGGGTATATTTTCAGCCGCGCAGCTCGGTCACCTGTTATCACTCATCAAGTCAGAGTTAAGGATTGCTTAAAAACGCAGGTGTGCATGCAGACCTTGGCCCGTGGTTCAGATGCCCGGGGCCTTCCATAGCCCCTGGAAAGTTTCACCAGCACTCCCTTCCTAAAATGCCACCGTTTACTGAGAATCCAGTGAAATATAAACGCATCATATCAAAAACAATGAACCTCACATTTCACATCACGCAGAAGCCGGCAGAGAGTAGGTGCAGTAGCTGACACAAAAGAAAACAAATTTCGCCTAAGGTGTCAGTGCTTTTGGAGCTTTCTTTCCACAGAATGTGTCCCCTAAAACATCAGAATCACACAGAATATGAGGAGCCTCTAAACACATTAAACAGATCACCAACCTTCTGTGTAATGGACAGTTTCTGCAGCGTCAACTCAAATAAACTTCCATTCGTAAGTTATACACTGAATAGCAGAAGAATACAAGGCAGGAAAATGGATTCCACAGACAAGCAACAGTGATGCAAAGCGGCCGCGAAATAAAATGAAGCGCCCTCAAACATTTCGCCACTTCGTGAAACGATGCAGCGGAAACAATGATTTATATCCAGGAAACGCCCAGCAAATCACTCCTCGAATCGCCAGCATACAGTGCCAATTGGACGCATAATTTATGGCGCAGCTGTTGGTGACAGCCCCGCCAAAGCCGTCTGAGAGGCGGCGGGCTGACATTTGGAGAAAACAAAATGCTCCCTTGGTTGTTTTTGTATTTATAAAATTACATTAGCAGGGAGGGTGCTGTCCTTATGCCCATGTCGGGGCACGCGCAGTGGCGTTGAAAGGGCGCATTGGGCCCTAATGCAAAGGAAAATAGGTCTGTTTTCGTCCAGCGAGGCGGTAATTGAAAGAATGTTTGGGGTGCATGAACCATTAAATCTCAAGAGGGCCCTTGTGCCTCTGCACCTACGAGCAGGCATACGGTAGACGGTCGTGCATGGGCTACAAAAATACCTCGAGGCGCTGGTCAGCGTGTTGTGCTCTCGGACTGCTGTACTCCCTGGGCCGGTGCTGCTGGAACAGCTGATACCGGGCTACCTTTTGAGAGGACGTGCCGTTACAGAGCCGTCGACTTTGGAACTATGGATTTCTTCGATTCCAGTCTCGGCGTCAGCTCAACATGGTGTGATTCTGGGCAAATCTGTAATAACACAATCTCCCCGTGCCTATGTGAAATGAACGTGACATTGTGTAATGTAAGTGGGGCTCGTGTAAAGAGCTCCAACACCTTTGCGTAGACTTTGCGCTATATAGAAGTGAACAAAACAAGACAAGGTGAGGCATGGCAGAGTTTGAGGCATAGAAGAGGCAGTCAATGTAAATGAATGCCAGATGTGTTGATCTGGAGTAAAGTTCCATGTACAACAATGACCAGGCTTAGGTGACTGGCAGCTTTACCTGGACGCAGCCACAGCCTCCCCCGGGCTGACTGTCTCAGTGAGGCAGCCCAGTTGGCGACGTGGTTAAAGGACGGGCTCTCCAGGTCAGGCGGGGGTGGTGTTCTTGTACGGTTGTGGGATGGTGCGCTGAGGAAAGTAGAGGGTGGAGTTCAGCTGATACGTAGTGAAAGATAGTTACTTGTGAATGGAACAGATACTCAGGAAAATGAAAGGAGGTCTGATGTACATGTACATGTTTCCTGTTTCTGTTACGTGCAGTATGTGCTTGCTCTAGGAGACGTTCAATGCGCATGCTTGAAAAGCAGTGTTCTCGCATGTTAGTGTCTATTGCCAAACAAGCCCTTTACCGCTAATGTAATTAAAGCAGGGGATGGGGGAGCGGATCCTTTGAAGCACGGCCTCGGGCCGTCAAAGAAGTAAACAGCAGGGATGTAATTACGGGGGAGGAGAAGTCGTGCTTGGGTGAATGCCTGAGGCCAAGCTGCCCGTGGGAGGGAGGCTGATGGCTGTGATAGAAGCGCGGTCACGAGCACGTGCACTTCTACAAATCCGGCTCGTAAAAAGTCAGCTTTGTGGATAGGCGGCATTAGGTCTCTCTGCGAGCCCTAAACACACAATGGGGTGAGATGGCGGAACAGAAAGATGGAAAAAGCATCACAAACAGAGAAAGGAGGAGCCTGCAAGAGCGCCGTATACGGACAAGGAAGGTCTGGTGGTGGATTAAAAAGGCATGAGGGGAATTTAAGTCTACACACCATTGGTAGTCGGTGCACCAACATTTAATACCACAGATCGGGAGCTTCTGAGCAGAGCTTTGGGCACAGACACTCATTCTTTTACAATTTAAGCATTGCATATTTGCACAACTCACATACTGGAACAAATGCAAGGCTGCAAGAGGCCCCTTCTGATGTGTGACAGTCGTCTTCTTTCTGATGAATTGACACATGGGTCCAGGAAGGATAAAATACGTGAACTTTTGTTGAAGAAATAAAGAAATGCATTAACCAAAATTAAAACATTGGAAAGCTGAGAGCTCCCAATATAGTCTTTTAGATAACCGCTTTGATTCTCCGTCTGCAGTAACATTGATTTGCTACTTCCATTAATAAATAAGGGGAGCATGCTGGCAAGGACTTGTCTAACTTTGGTTACAAGTCCTCAAGAATCCATATTGAACAGTTCCTTATCCATTGTGGCGTTGTCATGGCAATCAGATAAACGGGATCCTCACGTGGATCTTTTACACATTTACGCTTGAGATGTACGTCACGATCATAGATCAAAAATGGTGCCATTTTATGAATATATCGTCCGATTCAATAAAGCATTTCTGATCATTTTATGCACTCTTACATGCCTTTGTGAATTGAACTCTCAAAGGCAATTGGTGAAAATATCCGAAAGAGAGCACTTTTAAAATATGTGCCCCCCAATATTAGATCAAAATAAATCACCTACAGGCATGAGGATCACCCTGGTTGACGACTTTGAGGAGAATTCATTGGTTGTTACTTCAGAAAAGCCTGGTAGGTCAATATTCTGGCAAAACAAAGTTATACTGAGCACGGTGGGCTTGATGGTGCAGCTGTGAGATGGTCCATACCTCTGTCTGATAGTATGATGCTCTTAATTAATGCTGCTGTTGGTAACACTCAGTTCCTTTTTAGAGGAGAAGCAGGTGGGAATCAACAACTACATTAAATAAATCAAAATGATATGTTCAACCAATCTCAAAAAAAGTTGTAAAAGCTGAACAATTCCTTTGTAAAAACGTTATCTTATCTTTGTAATTTCCCTTGAGTCCTGGTCCTTTAAAAAAAACACTATTGGAGAAGAGAAATGATCAAAGATTGGAATTAGCAAGTACATTTGCTGTTTTCAATGAGGCACCTGTAAATAGCATGCAAAAGGTTGATGAGAATGAGAACTGTATTACATCAAGGGAGAGCAACTGAGTAAAAACTCGGACAGACTGCTGCAGAATACCAACATTGCTGGGTTAGTACAGGCTCTGAAGATACTGACTTGTAGCCTACAGTTGAAACTCTGAACCTGCATGTGCTTCCACTTCACGAAGCTCAGGATATTAATATGGCCAGTGCGTCAGCAGTCTCAGTGACCTGATCCAACACAGTTAAAGTAAACTATGCTTGTTGAGCAAGGAAGTAGCCCTCCTAAAAACAATTTCTGTTAAATCTCTCTTGTATATTTGTCAGGTTTGCACTAACCTGGTAATCTGTATGCAACAAGAGCAATGTTACTATCCACACTTGCCTGAACCCACTGATGGCCTTGAAAATAATATTAATGCTGGTCAGCAGTACACCCTGCAAAGAGCAATGGGCCAAGAGAAAGAGAAACAGAGACATGCTGGATATCTTCACTCTGCCTTGTCTTACAGCCGGGCTCAACCCGCACTGTAGAAGCGTTGCTATCTACAACACTACACTTGTGCATGTCATGTAATGCAAGTGTCTCAGACACAAAGCCTCACTCCAAACAGTGCCCATGTTCTTCATGCACAGATAATCTCCTCTGTAACAGAGGGCTGGAGCTTCAAAGAAGTTAAGAGGAGCGCGTCTCCTCGCCTGCCCGGCATTTACAAGCGAGCGTGGGCCACGGGTTATGATATTATTGTGCTAATCAAAAGGCCAAGAGATAAGCACTGGCACAAAGTCAGTTGACATCAATTGAATGTCCCTTTGGGAAAGGAAGGCTCCTGTTTGGCACTTTCAGGTACCAGTAGGTGCCTTGCGACCCTCACGGTTGATATGCCGTGCTTTACAAATCCTTGATTGTTGGAAATACTTGATTGAGTATCCTATCACAGGGTACTATAGCACCATCTGGCGATTTTGTAAAGTTTAGTCCAACAGTTCATTGACAGAAAAAATGGAAATGCATCTCAGAATGATGCTTGTGTGAGTGGGCCAATCTTGCAAACATGTAAGACCATGCTAAGAGTCAACAATATTATTAATCCTAAAAATAAGAGTGTGATAATCCACCTCGAATACAAATATAAGGGTCCACGTGATGTAATATATAAGGGTAATATTTCTGAAACAAATTCTGCCAGCAGTGAATTGAATCACCTCACCACTGCTAAAATGGACTATACACAATGTATTTCCCCATTGGGCAATAGTATGAAGCGAGATGCCAAAGTAAAATGGAAAGGGGCGACCACTCGGTCCCCCCGAACGTATGGTTGGGTGCCCCGATCCCCCGGGAACCCATTTTGGGCGGGAGGCGTGGCTCGGCTGGTATGCCCGAAGTGGCGTAGCCGGCGCGCGCCTTTTCCCGCCCAGGAGGGGTTGTCCTAGACACCCACACGGAAGACCACGCCCAGTAGGCATACCGGAGGAGGGTCCCCGCCCTCCCGCAGATGGATAAATAGAGCGGGAATCCGAAGAAGCGTCCTCTTGTTCCTGTGCTCTGAAGGCTGCACCCACTCGTTGCTCGTGAGCCCTCGACGGAACAAGCGGCAATTTTGAGAACTTGTAATCTTGTTGTTTCTCTTTCAGTTATTTGGAGTACGAAGGATCCAGGACCTCGTTGATCAACTAGAGCAGAGTACTCGAAGCCATGGCCGGCAAGAAAGCAGGGAAGGGCTCCGAGATGGAGAAGGTATTGCGCCACTTGTCGAACCGAATGGCGAGCATGGACCGAAAGCTCGGAAAAGTTGACTTGATCGGCCGGGGTTTGGCCGAAGTTAAGAAACAGTTAGCAAGAGGAGGGCGGTTTCTGGGGAAGATCCGGTTCCCGAGGTACCCCCAGTCGCCCCCATTACACCGGCGGTCAGCCCGGTACCAAACCCAGATATAGGTTTACCAATCCCGGTTGTAATTACCCCTGTTAATGACGAGGAGATGCCCCCGGAACTGGCCATCCAGTTAGCGGCAGTGCTGCCCTGGCTCAAGAAGAAAGCGGGGGGGCAGTGGCCGCGGGAGACCCGGCCGAGGAAGCTAGACTAATAATCGAGCAGTTACGGCAGTCGAGAGAGGCCGCAACGGCGAATGTTCCTCTTGTTCCTCCACAGGTGGCGCCGGGAGGACCTGCAGTTAGCCGGGAAAAGGCGGCAGACACGACGGTCGAACCTGGTAAGCACACATTGCCAATGGCAGGGGAGGGGTCATTACCTTCAAGGCGCGAAAGGGTGGCCCAGCACATCCCTGCTGCCACGAAGGAATTGATATGGGGGGAGAAATATGTGAATATGTTTTCCTTGTTCCCCATTGGGCAATAGTATGAAGCGAGATGCCAAAGTAAAATGGTATTCGGAAAATGATGCTGATTAAGTTGAAAATAAATCCAGATTTTCTTAACGATGTGGGGATCAAATGTGCAGGTGAATGCCGTAATAAAATAGCCATTGCCCCTTTTGATAAAAGTTTAGAATTTTGAGGAGTCTGGTGGTCTTAAATTTATTCTGTTTTTTAAGAAGCTGAGGAGTTTGTAATCTAGTGTCTAGAAATGAATCAATGTGCATTAAGTTACACCTTTTGCGGGGCAAAAAGTTTAGTAACATTAATGATTTGATTGCCAAATGCTCATCCACTAATACTGACTGGAGCTGGGTGGCATCTTCAATTGCTCCTAGAAGAGTTTCTTCTTTGTACCTGTAAGGGGGAGGGATGCAGCCTTTTTGATTTGATGAGATTTCAGTTTTAATTCCACTCTTACAACAAAGGCTGACTGTTAGAAGTTGGGTGATTGGTTGACTGGAGTGTGAGCACTGGTCAAGCAGCAACCACAATACTAGTTAAGGTAAGGCAGAAGCAACCCCAAATGAACCTGTCCTTGACTCCTCTCTCTTGGTGTTAGTAAGAGTATAAAGACGCAGACCTCTTGGCGCTTTGACAGGAACTCTCCTGTGGAGTGAACACACTGCCCAGGGCTATTTTGCCCGGTTGGCGATCTCCTTGCTTGAGACTGCCAATGGGTTTCCCAGTCATGCTGGCAGAGATGATGCTAAACAAACAGCTGGTGATGTATTCCAAGTTTTATTGACTCATTATTGGGTATATGCAGTTATCTTTCTATGCATTTATTCTTGTGTACATGCAGTTATCTTTCTATGAATTTATTCTTGTGTGTATATACATTTACCATATACATTTATTTTAAATGTGCATTATTGCTATTTGATACATGGGACTTGCTGTAATAAATATTTCAATTTACTTGGTAAATGAGTGTTGAACTCTGTTTGTGTTGTACCTTGGAATTCTAAAGGGGTGTAGAGTCCTATTTTGAAGTGTTCATGTTGTATCCTTGTGTTTTGAAGTCTTGCTCAGGTGTTCCGAAGAGAAAGCAAGACACCAGCCACACTTAAGCTCTCATTGTGTGTAACTGTCTAGGAGGAATACACAACGCCCAGCTGTCACCTACACCCAATCATGTGACCCAGTGATAGGCTGCAGGCACCAAATGACTAAGGCAAAAAAATGCCAACTTTCTAAATGTGGTATTTTCAGAATTGTAATTCAAAATCCGACTTTACCATAAGTTAGGATTTTAAAGTAAGTTTCTAGAGACACCAAACATGAACTGGCTAGCTCTTCCCATTTGGAAAATACACTTATAAGATATAGTAAAGCAACTCAAATGTCATCCTAAGGGAGAGATAGGCCTTGCTGAAGTGAAAAATTAATTTAAGTGTTTTTCACTAGCAGGACATGTAAAACTTGAATATCCTGCTCTTTAAAATCATTGCACCTTGCCCTCTGGGTATTCCAGGGCCTACACTAGGGCAGAGCTGAAGCCGTGGCGCGAATGCGGGCTACGGCAGATAGCGTGGAACCCCAAGGAAGAAGATAAAAAAAAGAAACATCCCTGTTAGGAGTACCGAATATCCGTCCAAGAGCCTGCAAAGAATTACATGTAAAACAGAGCGACAAAGAGAACAGAAATAAATCATCATCAAGATTGAGAGCCGCTTCAGAGCCTCACAGTCTGTACACTGAAACCGGTAGTAGAGTCCTACAACAAGAAACCATACCAGCCCTGAGGAAGACCTTCTTTTAATCACTCAGGTCCAAACACGAAGGTCGAAACGCGTCTGCACACCCTTTACTCACCTACCCACAGCACAAGGTCAAGTGTATCGCTTCACTCTAAGCAAGGAAAATGTTAAGAAACAAGTTGGTCAACCGACTAACAGTGGTGCTAATACCAATAAGTCAATCAAAAAGTGTTCTCTGACCTTATACCCCTCACTTTTTCTGGACCACATAGAAAAGACAGTATCGTGGATAAGCAGTCAACACCCCGGTACACAAGCAAAATGTAGTAGGACCCTTATGATTTTTCAGATTTTATGTCATTGTATTAATGTTTTCCGATTGATGCACTGTATATTATTGTTGCACGTTTTTGTATTAATGGATTAGCACGAAACATGAAAAATTGTGTAGTGTGTTGAAAGAACATATAACAAAAACAAAAGAAAAATGAATTAATTACGTAGTAAAAATTACTTTCTAAAGAATGTTTTGAGTAATTTTTATATATCTCAAGTGCACCTTAGACTGACAGGCAGATAGGGTGCAAGAATACTCAAGCGCGTATTAGATGCAATTAATAATGACTGCTGGAGCAGGAACAGAGAAAAACAAGCATTTGCAATGCAATAGGTCTCGCATTAGGAAAGTTTGAGCTATTGGCATTGTAAATGACAAATCTTTTATTTATGTTTTTAGTTTTAAAATAATTATAGTAATAGTTGTGTTATTTACAATGCCACGTTCTAACTTTTGCAAATGTGAGACGCATATTAAAGTTGTTGCTGAGTTTGTGAATTTTTGCAAAGGTAGTGTGGCAATTATTAGTATTTATGAAAAACATGACATTACAATTTTTGTGAAAGAAGTGTGAATTAATTATGTACAGTGAAAGTAGAATAGTAAAACATGTTTTGAACTTGTTATGGTTGATAAGAAGGACAATGCTGTACACGGATGAAAGTTAATTAAAGTTAGCAAGTATTTTTATAACAGACCAAGAAAGGAACAAGGCTTATGTTTTGTTGTAAATATAAGCAAAAGTCAATGATAGTTTAACAACATTTTTATTTGTAAGTATATGTACAATAATAGAATATTTTTTGTTGAGCATATGTTACATTTGTATGATATAAGCATTGGAATTATTCCTGTAACAATATTCTACATTTCAATGAATTAAGCAAAGATATATATATCTTGTTTTGTTCAATTGGCATTATTGTGCAATTTACAAAGTTACAAACGATGTTAAAACAGTTTTGGTATTTACCAATGTGTAGTTTTCAAATATTTGTTGGTAAGTAGGATGAACATGGTAAGTAAGATATAATTTTTAGGAACAAATGAATGTTAAGAAATGTATAGCCTATAAGGCAATAAAAGTTTAGTCTGAAATAAACATGGCAAACGTTTGTTGAGAATATCTTACATTTGTATAAAATAAGCATTGGAATTATTCCTGTAACAATATTATACATTTAAATCAAGTAACCAAAAATATATATATACATCTTGTTCTGTTCAATTGGCATTATTGTGCAATTTACAAAGTTACATACGATGTTAAAATAGTTTTGGTATTCCCAATGTGTAATTTTTAAACAATTGTGGGTAAGGAGTATGAACATGGTAAGTAAGATATAATTTTTAGAAACAAATGATGGTTAAGAAATCTATAGCATATCAGGCAATAAACGTTTAGTCTGAAATAAACACGGCAAATTTTTTGGGTAATATACTTTTTTTAGGCATGTTTTAAATTGAATAAATTGTAACTGAAACACTTCTATAAAAGTAGACAAGTAAAACAAAAAAATGTATAGTAAAACATATACAATTGTGCATAAATATTATGATATAAAACGTAAAGATGCAAAACAGTATCTGAAAATGTAATAGAATTATTCTTTTTTTTTGTTTTTGTGAACACAGTTTTTAGTAGTAAAACAATTTTTTTAATGTTGTACAGTTGCTTGATTATATCTGTAATGCATCAATTGCAAAATAAAACATTCAATGACATAGGTAAATATGGCATTATTGAATTTTCTAAGTCTTCGGTATCTGTTGCAATACTTAAAAAGTCCATTAAACTTGTATTTGTTATGTCCATTGATTGGATGTGGTCACTTCCTTCTATTTGTACTGCCATTGTGCTTTTTTCTTGATGAGTTTTTTCAACTCCAAATAATGTGATGTTAATGTTTTCATTTGGTGGTTGTTTTTCCTGTAGAGAGAGTGTTTTAACACTGATATTTTTTTTAAATGTTTTTTATTAGTATGATAGCTGTAAAAAGAATTTTTACTTACTTGTATTGTAGTATTTCTAGTTGTGTTCAATATCTTTTCCCCATTGAACTCATGTACAGACAAGTGTGTTAACTGTACGTATGTTCCTATGTCCGTAGTAAAGTCAGTCGCTTCTCTCCAGAGACTTATTTTGACAGAGTCTGTAGCATCATTAATTTTGATACTTTTAATCTTTGTGTCTTGTCCATTGACAAAGATAGTTTTTGTATCTTCTACCTGCAGTATATAAAATAATACTTTGTTGCTGTATTTTATATATATATATATATTAAGGCAATATTAATATGTTTAGTGCATTTGGCTTAATATTTATAGCTTCTATGTTGTTAGGAAGTATAGGATCATTTATTCACATATTATTCCAAGTATACAATAATGAAATGAATAAATATAAGATGACTTAAAATACATAACATTTTGCCTTAAAGAAGTTGTTGTTTAAATAAATAAATGCAGCTTACATGTGTTTGTTATTGTATTTTTTTATTTTGTCCAAATAGTGTCATATAGAAATTTTTTACTTACTTGTTATTGTTGCTTAGTTCTTTGAATGTGAGTAAAGTAATGTTGCAAGTTTGTCTTGTAAAGGTATTTTGTTGGTAGAGTAGCAGTAGTAAAAAATGAGATGATGAAGTAATTGTAGTGTTGTGGCAGGGACTGACATTAATTTGTAGTTAGTTATTAATGTGTATTTTAAAGAGTACTCCTATTTGTTGTTGTGTCAAGTACTTTGAAATGCAGAGTTAGAGGCATAGTGGAGGCTAATTAACAAAAGGTAGAGAATTTTTTTATTAAAGGGTGTTAAGTAGGAAAAGAACAATACACTGTATTGTGATGTGCTGCTTTGTAAAGCAAGCTTATTGGAGGAATTGTATAAGCTTATATTTGATGTGGGCTGTAGTATAGTGTAGGAATAGGAGGTAGGTATGAGGGATGTGTCCTGTGACACTTGTAGGTATAGAGGATCATTAAGGGAGATTCCTAAGGAGTAAGCAATTTTTATGGAGATAGGCGTTTCTATATTACTAGTATAAAGAGAGACATGTGTATTTTGAGTAATAACTCCAAAAGTACACTACTGATCATAACATTTAATACATTTTTGGAAAGGAGACATCCAGGAGATGGACATTGGCTATATATTTGGCTAACATATACATTACAAAGTGAAAACAATATTCGGGGTAAAGTAGTTTTTTATGGGCGTTCTTCTCCTGTTATGTAGTAGCATGGCTGTGTCAAACTAAACCTGTGGGCGATAACATTGGCAGATGGTAATGGCCATACAATGTAACTTGCTTTTAGGGGCTGTGAGCTTCAGGCACACAGAGCACAGCAAGTACACACAAAACATTGCGAATTTAGTAACACAGAGACTTGCTGCATGAAGACAGTAACTTGCTGCAACTTTGAAGCATCTATAGAAGTAAGCGATAGTGATGGTGGGCACATTCAGCGAGTGGGCATGGGCGGGTGTAACTTATTGAGTGTGGTGACATAAACAGTGTGGGAGGTGTTTGGGGGACGTCATCATGTGTAATTAAATGGAAAAAAAATTCACATATGATATGAATGTAGAAGTTGATGTGTATTTACTGCAGGCAGACACACACGGTGCATTAGTTTTGTAAGTACGCCTTATAAGGGGCGTGTGTTCCATCCATGGTGGGGCTTCTATCAACAATATGCGTTAAGTAGGATTGCTATATTGATAGTCTGCTTATTGCTATTACAATTGTCACAGCTTTATGACGCTATGTTAAGCATTGTCTAAGAAATACAGACATAGATTTTATACTCCTGCTGTTTCTGCTGCTGGTTACTTTGCTAAGTGTCTCCTGCAGTGGAGCTGCCTCTATATTCTTCATGACCTGGACAATGTTAGGATCGCTGTTAGTATGATTGTAAAGTAAGAGCAGTTATTTTTTGAGGCTAGTGTTTTTATGTCTGTGTAGTAATATCTACAGAAGAATGTGTTTATATTGTACTGTAAGCAAGTAGTGATTTTGGAAAGGGGCGACCAATCGGTCCCCCCGAACGTATGGTGGAGTACCCCGATCCCCCCGGGAAGCCATCTTGGGTGGGAGGCGAGTCCCGGCTGGTATGCCCGAAGCGGCGTAGCCGGGGCGCGCTTTTTCCCGCCCTAGAGTGGGTTGTCCTAGACACCGAAGCCGCCAGCCACGCCCCCGGAGGCGGGCGGAGGCGGGTTTACGCCCGCCCAAAGAGGGATAAAAGGAGCGACAAGCCAAGGTAGCATCCTCTTGTTCCTGTGCTCTGAAGCTGCACCTCCCCGCTGCACGTGAGCTCGAGACGGAACGAAGAGCCAAGTTTAAGCGTTGTAATTTTGTCTTTGTTCTTTCAGAGAATCATCGTTCGAGAATGCCGGGCAAGAAGGTCGGAAAGCGGGTCGGTACCGATCAGATGCTCCGCATGCTCGTAAAAGACATGGCCGAGATGAAGAAACAGATGGCGGCAATGAACGGTGTAGGGGGCCCAAAGCGAGTCGTCGGACCAGCATTGCTGGGAGTAGTCCCTAGCGGGAGAGGTAGAAGGTCCAAGAGGGGGACAACTGGGGGAGAGACCCCGGTTCCCGAGGCGCCGCCGGCGCTCCCCGATACACCGACTGAGGCGCCGATCCCGGTACCGAAGGAGGGGCACCCAATTCCCGTTGTAGTCACCCCTGTGAACGGGGAGGATATGCCTCCCGAGTTGGCTGCACAGCTGGCAGCGTGGTTGGGGAAAGATAGCGAGGGCACCACGGCGGATGACGCCAGGGCAGTAATGAGGCAATTGCGGCAATCAAGAGAGGCTGCAAAGGCACCATGTCCTTTTGTTCCCCCGCAGGCTCCAGTGGGTGAAACCGCGGCGGGCACGAGTTCGGCAGCGACTACGGTTACAGCTTCAAGTTCAGGTAAGCGGCTACTGCCGATTGCGGGGGAGGGGTCCGTACCCTCGAGAAGGGAGAAAGTGGCTCAGCATATTCCGATTGAAATCAAGGAGAGGGTATGGGCTGAGAAGGATGTAAACATGTTTTCTTTGCTAACTGATCATTATGAGATCGAGCATGTGAAGGGTCAAAAAGAGTTTTTGCACCCGAGTGTTTGGCGCGCCAAGATGGCCGCTTTTAAGGTCGATGAGAACATAGGTAATTGGGGCAGAGCGTTTGGCATATTCACTTCAATTATGGGGGAACGAAGGCCTGAACTGTTGGCCGAGTTACCCGTGTACCAGACACGTATTATGGAGTTTTCATATGAGGGCAATCAGTGGTTTTGTTATGATAATGTTTTTCGGAAGGCCAAGGAGTTCGACACATCTCTGACGTGGGATTGTTACGACTCCATTTCATGGCAAAAGATGGAGAAATCAGGCATGTTAAAGGCACCATTGGTGGGGGGAAACGGGGGAGAGTCTTCCCGCCATTCATCTGGGGCGCCCTTTCGGGCGGGTTCAAGTAATGAGCATCACTCAAGGTCGAGTGGCAATACAGGCAAAAAAGGGATCTGCTGGAATTTTAACAGGGGAAAGTGTACAAGGCCCCAGGGGTCATGCAAGTTTAGGCACGACTGTGGGGGGTGCGGGCAATCCTCGCATCCTGAGACCATGTGCAGAGCCAAAACGGGTGATAACGGAGGTAGGGGAAGCGCCAAACAGGTCTGAAATAGTCCGAGGGGCGCCTTTACCTACCCCGGTTGATACCATGGCAATGATTCCTTGGCTCAATGAATACCCGGATCATGTCTCCGCTGGGGTGTTGCGAGATGGGTTTTCGTATGGTTTCCGCATCCCAGTGGGGAATTTTCAGGGTAAGGCACAGTGTAGGAACCAACTGTCGGTCCTGCAAAATACGGCGGTGGTACAGGCGAAGATTGTGAAGGAGGTGACCCGGGGTCGGGTTGCCGGACCATTCGACATGCCACCAGTTGCTAATTTTGTTTGTTCCCCCTTGGGAGTGGTCCCTAAGAAGGACCCGGGTGAGTTTCGATTAATACATAACTTGTCAGCCCCGAGAGGTCTTTCAGTGAATGATGCGATAGACCCGGAGGTGTGTTCGGTGCGGTACGCATCTTTCGATGAGGCCGTCGCCATGTTGAATCGCCTGGGGCCCGGAGCGCTGATGGCCAAATCAGACATCGAGTCAGCGTTCCGGTTGCTCCCGGTACACCCAGACGATCAGCGTCTCCTTGGTTTTATGTTTCAGGGTCGCTATTACATGGATAAATGTATGCCAATGGGATGCTCCATATCTTGTGCTTATTTTGAGAAATTCAGTTGTTTTCTGCAATGGGTATTCACAAGAATGACGGGGTTTCAACATGTTATGCATTATCTTGACGATTTTCTGTTCCTGGGGGCAGCCGGGGATCCAGAATGTGCACAAGCTTTAAAAGAATTTTGTGGTCTGATGAATCAGTTTGGTGTGCCATTGGCACCAGGTAAGACGGTGGGGCCATCAACTTTGCTCGAGTTTCTCGGAATAGAGCTCGATTCACTGGAAGGTTGCTTCCGGTTGCCCAAAGAAAAGGTGGTGAAATTCAGGGCCTCCCTTGAAGCATGTATTCGGGAAACCAAGGTGAACTTGCATCAATTGCAGCAAACTGTGGGTCAGTTGAATTTTGCCCTTAGAGTAATGCCAATGGCCCGCCCTTTCTCCCGCTCGATTGCACAAGCCATGGTCGGTCTTAAAGAAGGGCACCACCGCACGAGGCTCTCGGCCGAGATTCGCCAGGACATGCGCATTTGGTTGGCATTTCTAGCGGATTTCAATGGTCGGGTTGTCTGGAGCAAGCCGGCGGTGTCCTCCGAGGAGTTGGGGCTGTGGACAGATTCGGCGGGGAGTATAGGCTTTGGCGCCATATTCGGTAATCACTGGTCGGCTCAAAAGTGGCCGTCATGGTGGCACGAGTGTGGGCTGACGAGTAACATTGCTTTTCTCGAACTGTTCCCTATTCTGGTGGCCCTACAAACATGGCCTGAGGGGTTTCGGGATCACTCTGTGGTGTTCTGGTCGGATAACATGACCGTGGTTGAGTGTATCAATAGTCAGGCAGCACGATGCAAATGGATTCTGAGATTGCTCAAGGAAATTGTTTTACTATGTATGCAATTGAACGTGCTCTTTAGGGCGAGCCATGTGCCAGGAGTACTGAATCAGGCTGCTGATGCGCTTTCTCGTTTCCGTATGCAGGCCTTCTGGGGTTTTCTGCCCACAGCGGACCCGGTGTCGGCACCATTCCCCGAAGCTCTCTGGTCTCTCGGTGCCCCGAACTACAAAACCTCGTGGGAGAGAGTTTAGCACCCAGGACAAGGAAGGCATATGAAGGGGCGTTCCGTTCCTATGGGTCCTTTTTGGGTTCTGCTAGGGGGGAGCTTTGGGGCCAGGAAGAGTCTGTCGTAAAGTTTTTGCTGTCGTTACATCAGGCAGGCAAATCGGTAGCCACGGCCCAGAGGCATCGGGCCGCCATTTCCTTCATGGCGCGGGCTCATGGGATCCAGGACCCTACAGCATCTTTCGTAGTACAGAAAGCGCCGCGTGGGTGGCAACGCCTTGAGGGTCGCAGGGTAGATGAGAGGCACCCGATAGGTCTGGAAAGGTTGGCCCTGTTATTTTCCGTTCTCCCTGCGACTTGTTCATCCCAGTCTGAAACAGTGTTATTCCGGGCCGCTTTTGCATTAGCATTCCATGGGGCTATGCGGGTAAGCGAACTGGTGGCAAGGAACAAGCAGGATACGGGGGGGGGGACTGTGCCGAGAGCACGTTCAAGTTAAGGGGGACACAATGATTGTCTCGTTTCCCAGGTCCAAAACCGATCAGGGTGCGATCGGGGACAGCGTAGTAGTCCATCGGAGTCCCGGATCTCCCATGTGCCCCGTCGTATGCGTTGAGGAATATTTGGCGCAGAGGGCGGCATCGTGGGGGGGGACCCTGTTGAGACACATTGATGCCACCCCACTGACGAGGTTTCAGTTCCAGCGGGGGCTTGCAATGGCAATTTCGGCCGCGGGCTTGAACCCGGGCGATTTTGGGACCCATTCCTTCCGGATAGGGGCTGCTACGGAGGCTACAGCCAGGGGTCTGAGTGTGGAAAAAGTGAAACAATTGGGGCGTTGGTCCTCGAATTGTTACAAAAGGTATGTGCGGTTGCACATGTTGTGAAGCTGTACTCATGTACTCACGCTTCTTGTTTTTGTTTGGTTTACAGTTTTGCAAGCTTACGAGGCGGGGCGGACTGTGCAGTCGACCCGACACCTGGGAACCAGCGGTCAAAGATCACCGGCTGCGGAAAAAGTGGTGTGGGTCATGGGCCACTCATACGTGAGGCGTGCCGCGGACGTATTCAAAGCAGGTGACATGATTCACATGGCTGGGGAATACGGGTACAGGGTGACCTTCTACGGAAGGGGCGGGCTCTGTATTGACCAGTTTCAACCTTTTGTCGAGGGTTTGCTAGGGCGGACAAGGTCACCGCCATCTATAATCATAGTGCATCTTGGGGGCAATGATTTGGTGACCACTGGTAGACGACTACTTCTCGAGGCGATACTATCCACAGTAAGTTGGTTGGCGAGAAGGGTTCCAGGGTGCACAATTGCATGGTCCCATATGATTCCACGAAAAGTGTGGCGGGGGCGAATTCTGTGTCTGCTATAAATCATTCGGTGAAAAAGGTAAATAACAAGTTGGCTAGACTGTTTCGTACAAGTGCATTGCATTCGATTCCTCATGGTTGTATCAGGGGGGACAGTATGTATCTGGAGGATGGGGTCCATTTGTCCCGGGTGGGGAATTCTTTACTCATAGGAGACCTCGTAGCCTGGCTAAAGAGTTTACAGCATGACCTTTAGGTAGGAGTTTTGTGGGGGGTCCGGATAGCCGGTCAACTATCCGGCCTGTGGCGGTAAGGTCATGATCGGTGAGCAGTAATTGGAAGATCCCTATGGGGGGCGTCACCCATTACGGATGGGAGCGCCCGGGGGGAGGTGGCCATTGGCCCCTCAACGGGGAGGCGGTCCCTTCTAAGGATGGGACACCGAAAGGAAAGGGAAGGCGGTCAAGGCCCCTCCCTGGATAGGAGGGGCTACGGGCCCCTCCTGGGAATTTCCCGGGGCCAGGACATCTGCGACGGCAGATGTGGTAAGTTGTGTGGGGTGGGGAGGGGGGTCCACGCTACCTTCTAGACACCTCACACGAGTCCTCGGACGACCATAAAATGGCGTCGAGTTAATTGGGGCCCCCGTCAAGACAAGGGAAATTGGTATGTGCACATGAGGTACAGTCCTCTGTGTGGCCGCCCCTCACAAGTGAGGGGGTAGTTCTGGTTTAGGGATCTGACACCGGTTACGACCTTGCCGTTGGCCCTTAACGTTAGGATGTACAATTTCAATTTAAGAATGTATTTGTAGGATGTTAGTATCGGCTAGGAGAACCTTTGTATTAGAAATATGTTAAGGTCAGCCAAAACATCGTAATATGGAAATGAAATTGTACATGATATGAAACTGTTATTTTAATGTTTTAATTTTGTTTCATATTTTAATAAATACGGCCGGGAGGGTAACTCCCTCCCGCCTTCCAAAAGTTCAGAAATGTTTCCGTATTCCCATTCTTGGGGATTGTGTTGAGAGGGGGTGGCGGGTATCTCAGCCATATGGAAAGGGGCGACCAATCGGTCCCCCCGAACGTATGGTGGAGTACCCCGATCCCCCCGGGAAGCCATCTTGGGCGGGAGGCGAGTCCCGGCTGGTATGCCCGAAGCGGCGTAGCCGGGGCGCGCTTTTTCCCGCCCTAGAGTGGGTTGTCCTAGACACCGAAGCCGCCAGCCACGCCCCCGGAGGCGGGCGGAGGCGGGTTTACGCCCGCCCGAAGAGGGATAAAAGGAGCGACAAGCCAAGGTAGCATCCTCTTGTTCCTGTGCTCTGAAGCTGCACCTCCCCGCTGCACGTGAGCTCGAGACGGAACGAAGAGCCAAGTTTGACCCACCCACCAGCCCCTGGAGACAGCAAGTGGTTTGAAGTAAAGTTTTGATGTGGTAACTCAATTTTCTTACAGGTTACTTGGATTAAAAGTTGTGATTCATTATGCAATAAAGTGGTAACTCAATTTTCTTACAGGTTGCTTTGATTAAAAGTTGTGATTCATTATGCAATAAAGTAGATAATTTCTTACAGTATGTTTTATCGAATAAAGTATTTGCACCAGTGTTGATCAGTGATGTTTCGACAGTTCATATATTGAGCATCTTTTGTCTTTTAGTGATTAGTCCTTTTAGTTTAATGTCGTATTTATTTTCGGTCGGGCGGTAAGGTCATGATCGGTGAGCAGTAATTGGAAGATCCCTATGGGGGGGGCGTCACCCATTATGGATGGGAGCGCCCGGGGGGAGGTGGCCATTGGCCCCTCAACGGGGAGGCGGTCCCTTCTAAGGATGGGACGCCGAAAGGAAAGGGAAGGCGGTCAAGGCCCCTCCCTGGATAGGAGGGGCTACGGGCCCCTCCTGGGAATTTCCCGGGGCCAGGACATCTGCGACGGCAGATGTGGTAAGTTGTGTGGGGTGGGGAGGGGGGTCCACGCTACCTTCTAGACACCTCACACGAGTCCTCGGACAACCATAAAATGGCATCGAGTTAATTGGGGCCCCCGTCAAGACAAGGGAAATTGGTATGTGCACATGAGGTACAGTCCTCTGTGTGGCCGCCCCTCACAAGTGAGGGGGTAGTTCTGGTTTAGGGATCTGACACCGGTTACGACCTTGCCGTTGGCCCTTAACGTTAGGATGTACAATTTCAATTTAAGAATGTATTTGTAGGATGTTAGTATCGGCTAGGAGAACCTTTGTATTAGAAATATGTTAAGGTCAGCCAAAACATCGTAATATGGAAATGAAATTGTACATGATATGAAACTGTTATTTTAATGTTTTAATTTTGTTTCATATTTTAATAAATACGGCCGGGAGGGTAACTCCCTCCCGCCTTCCAAAAGTTCAGAAATGTTTCCGTATTCCCATTCTTGGGGATTGTGTTGAGAGGGGGTGGCGGGTATCTCAGCCATATGCTTAGTTGGTGTAGTTATAGTAATTACTTGTTGCAATTAGCTTAGTACAATTGTATTTTTTGTACAAGTAGTTGTTTGAAACAAGTAAATGTTAGGGTAGTGACATGTTGCTGACAGGCTTATGGAGCTGGATATTGCAGTGACATGTTAACAGGCAGGAGGGACTGGATGAGACAGTGATAGCGTGACAGGACTGTGGGGCTGGAGAAGGGCAGTGACATGCTGACATAACTGGGTGTTTGGAGAAGGACAGTGACATGCTGATAGGATTTTGGTGTTGGAGTAGGACAGTCACATGCTGAGAGGCTGTTGGGGCTGGAGAAGGCAGTGACATGCTGAGAGGACTTTGGGCTGGAGCAGGCAGTGACATGCTGACATGCTGCTGGGACTGAAGAAGGCAGTGACATGCTGAGAAGCCGATGGGGCTGGATATAGGCAGTGATATGCTGATAGGCTGGTGGGACTGGAGAAGGGGCAATGATTTGCTGACAGTGACAGGCTGGTGGGACTGGAGAAGGCAGTGATATGCTGAGAGGCTGGTAGGGCTGGAGTAGTGCAGTGAGATGCTGAGAAGCTTTTGAGGCTGAAAAAGTAAAGTGACATGCTGATAGGTGGTGAAGTTGGAGAAGACAGTGACATGTTGAGTGGATTGTGGTACTGGAGAAGGGCAGTGACATGGTGACAGGAGTGTGGGGCTGGAGAAGGGCAGTGACATGCTGATAGGCTAGTTGGACTGGAGAGGGCAGTGACATGCTGATAGTATTGTTGGGTGGAGAAGGGCAGTGACATGCTGACAAGATTGTGGGGCTGGAGAAGGTAGTGACATGGTGACAGGCGGTTGAGGGTGGAGAAGGGCAGTGACATGGTGACTGTTGGTGTGGCTGGGGAAAGCTAAAAATGAGCTTTTGAGTAACTCCTTTCCTGTTGCAAAAAGTGCCATGTGGTTGTATTGGGATATAATCACCTGGGTGTCCCACTTAATACTGGGGATTATGATGGACTCCATGGTGGAGCATTAGTTCATTGTAGAGTTTTTGTTAGACATGCAGGTTGTGTGAATATCAATTGTTTAACATTTACTTCTTGCAATTAACATTGTACAATTTTTTTGGTTGTACAAGTACTTGTTGAAACAAGTGAATGCTTTACATTAGTGACTGTTATTGTATGAAGCTTTTAGTTAATACTAAAATATAGAAAGATTTTTACTTACGTTGTATTGGTAATATGGCTGAGATACCCGCCACCCCCTCTCAACACAATCCCCAAGGATGGGAAACCGGAAACAGTTCTGAACTTTTGGAAGACGGGAGGGAGTGACCCTCCCGGCCGTATTTATTAAAATATGAAACAAAATTAAAAACATTAAAATAACAGTTTCATATTATGTACAATTTCATTACGACATTGCGATGTTTGGCTAACCTTAACATATTCTCTAATACAAAGGTTCTCCTAGCCGAACTAACATCCTACAAAACATTTAACTTGAAATTCTGAAATTGTACATCCTAACGTTTAAGGGCCAACGGCAAGGTCGTAACCGGTGTCAAGATCCCCAAACCAGAAATATCCCCCTCACTTGTGAGGGGCGACCGCACAGAGGTGTACCTCAAGTGCAACTACCAATTTCCCTTGACTTGACGGGGGCCCCAATAAACTCGACGCCACTTAAAGGTCGTCCGAGGACTCGTGTGAGGTATCTAGAAGGTAGCGTAGACCCCCCCCAAACCCCACACAACTTACCACATCTGCCGTCGCAGATGTCCTGGCCCCGGGAAATTCTCCAGGAGGGGGCTGTAGCCCCTCCTACCCAGGAAGGGGCCTTGACCGCCTTTCCTTTCCTTTCGGCGGCCCATCCTTAGAAGGGACCGCCTCCCCGTTGAGGGGCCAATGGCCACCTCCCCCGAGCGCTCCCATCCGTAATGGGTGACGCCCACTCATAGGGATCTTCCAATTAGTGCTCACCGATCATGACCTTACCGCCCGACCAAAATAAATACGACAATTCTAAACTAAATGACTAATTTACTTAAAAGACAGTAACAACAACTTTATTAAAAGTATGCTTACTGATCAACACTAGAGCAGGATTACTTTATTTGCAAAACATACCACAAATTGACCATTCTTTATTGCATATTCAAAGTTATCACGATAATAATCCGAACCTGCAAACAAAATTAGAGTTACCACATCAAACTTTATTCAAAACCACTTGCTGTCCTCAGGGGCTGGTGGGTGGGTCAAAATTGGCTCTTCGTTCCGTCTCGAGCTCACGTGCAGCGAGGTGGTGCAGCTTCAGAGCACAGGAACAAGAGGATGCTTCCTTGGCTTGTTTCTCCTTTTATCCGTCTTCAGGGCGGGCGTAAACCCGCCCCTGCCTGCCCCAAGGGCGTGGCCGGCCGCGTCAGTGTCTAGGCCAGCCCACTCCAGGGCGGGAAAAAGGCGCGCCCCGGCTACGCCGCTTCGGGCATACCAGCCGAGACTCGCCTCCCGCCCAAGATGGCTTCCCGGGGGGATCGTGGTACTCCGCCATACGTTCGGGGGGACCGAATGGTCGCCCCTTTCCATATGGCTGAGATACCCGCCACCCCCTCTCAACACAATCCCCAAGGATGGGAAACCGGAAACAGTTCTGAACTTTTGGAAGACGGGAGGGAGTGACCCTCCCGGCCGTAAAATATGAAACAAAATTAAAAACATTAAAATAACAGTTTCATATTATGTACAATTTCATTACGACATTGCGATGTTTGGCTAACCTTAACATATTCTCTAATACAAAGGTTCTCCTAGCCGAACTAACATCCTACAAAACATTTAACTTGAAATTCTGAAATTGTACATCCTAACGTTTAAGGGCCAACGGCAAGGTCGTAACCGGTGTCAAGATCCCCAAACCAGAAATATCCCCCTCACTTGTGAGGGGCGACCGCACAGAGGTGTACCTCAAGTGCAACTACCAATTTCCCTTGACTTGACGGGGGCCCCAATAAACTCGACGCCACTTAAAGGTCGTCCGAGGACTCGTGTGAGGTATCTAGAAGGTAGCGTAGACCCCCCCAAACCCCACACAACTTACCACATCTGCCGTCGCAGATGTCCTGGCCCCGGGAAATTCTTCAGGAGGGGGCTGTAGCCCCTCCTACCCAGGAAGGGGCCTTGACCGCCTTTCCTTTCCTTTCGGCGGCCCATCCTTAGAAGGGACCGCCTCCCCGTTGAGGGGCCAATGGCCACCTCCCCCGAGCGCTCCCATCCGTAATGGGTGACGCCCACTCATAGGGATCTTCCAATTAGTGCTCACCGATCATGACCTTACCGCCACAGGCCGGATAGTTGACCGGCTATCCGGACCCCCCACAACACTCCTACCTAAAGGTCATGTCTTAAAGTCTTTAGCCAAGCTATCAAGTCTCCTATGAGTAACTCGTTCCCCACCCGGGACAAATGAACACCATCCCCCAAATACATACTGTCACCAGTAATACAACCATGCGAAATAGAATGCAGTGTATTGGAACGGAACAATCTACTCACTTTGTTATTAATTTTTCTTACTGAATGATTCAGAGCAGAAACAGAAATAGCCCCCCGCCATACTTTTCGTGGGATCATATGGGACCATGCAATTGTGCACCCTGGAACTCTCCTCGCTAACCAACTTACAGTGGAAAGCATCGCCTCAAGAAGAAGTCGTCTACCAGTGGTGACCAAGTCATTGCCCCCAAGATGTACTATGACTATAGACGGCGGTGACCTCGTCCGCCCTAGCAAACCCTCGAAAAATGACTGAAACTGGTCAATACAGAGTCCGCCCCTTCCGTAGAAGGACACACTGTACCCGTATTCCCCAGCCACGTGAATCATGTCACCTGCTTTGAATACGTCCGCGGCACGCCTCACGTATGAGTGGCCCACGACCCACACCTCCTTTTTCACAGCCGGCGAAGTCTGACCGCTGGCCCGGTGTTGGGTCGACTGCATAGTCCGCCCCGCCTCGTAGGCTTGCGCAACTGAAACCAAACAAAAACAAGAAGCGTGAGTACAACATTACAGCTTCACAACATGTGCAACCGCACATACCTTTTATAACAATTGGAGGACCAACGCCCCACACGTTTAACTTGTTTGACATTCAGACCCCTGGCTGTAGCCTCTGTAGCAGCCCCTATCCGAAAGGAATGGGTCCCAAACTCGCCCGGGTTCAAGCCCGCAGCGGTAATCGACATCGCAAGCACCCGCTGAAACTGAAACCTCGTCAGTGGGGTGGCGTCAGCGTGTCTCAACAAGGTTCCCCCCCCATGATGCCACCCTTTGTGCTAAATATTCCTCTACACAACTCACCGGGCACATGGAGGACCCGGGAATCCTTTGTATGATTATGCAATCACCCATCGCACCCTGATCGGTCTTGGACCTGACAAACGAGACAGTCATTGTCCCCCCTCTGACCTGAACGTGCTCTCGGCACAGTCCCCCCATCACATCCTGCTTGTTCTTTGCCACTAGTTCGCTTACCCGCATAGCCCCATGGAATGCCAGCGTAAAAGCGGCTCGGAATAACACTGTTTCATACTGGGATGAACACGTTGCAGGGAGTATGGATAACAACAGGGCCAACCTATCCAAACCTATCGGGCGCCTTTCATCTACTCTGCGACCCTCAAGGCGTTGCCACCCACGTAGCGCTTTTTGCACAACGAAAGACGCTGTCGGGTCCTGGATCCCATGAGCCCTAGCCACAAAGGAAATGGCGGCCCAATGCCTCTGGGCCGTAGCCACTGATTTGCCTGCCTGATGTAAAGACAGCAGGAATTTCACTACCAACTCCTCCTGGCCCCAAAGCTCCCCTCTAGCAGCCCCCAAAAAGGCCCAATAGGAACGGAACGCCCCTTCATATGACTTCCTCGTCCTGGGTGCTAAACTCTCTCCCACGAGGTTACGAAGTTCGGGGCACCGAGAGACCAGAGAGCTTCGGGAAAGGGTGCCGCCACCGGGTCCGCTGTGGGCAGAAAACCCCAGAAGGCCTGCATACGAAAACGAGAAAGGGCATCAGCCGCCTGGTTCATCACCCCCGGCACATGTCTTGCCTTAAATAGCACATTCAATTGCATACACAGTAATACAATTTCCTTGAGCAATCTCAGAATCCATTTGCATCGTGCTGCCTGGCTATTGATACACTCAACCACGGTCATGTTATCAGACCAGAATACCACAGAGTGATCTCTGAACCCCTCGGGCCAAGTTCTCAGGGCCACCAGAATGGGGAAAAGTTCCAGAAAAGCAATGTTACTTGTCAGTCCACTATCATGCCACCATGACGGCCATTTTTGTGCCGACCACTGAGTGCCGAATATGGCACCAAAACCAATGCTCCCTGCCGAATCTGTCCACAGCCCCAGCTCCTCAGAGGACACCGCCGGTTTGTTCCAGACAATTCGGCCATTGAAATCCGCCAGAAATGCCAACCAAATGCGCATGTCCTGGCGAACCTCTGCCGAGAGCCTTGTGCGATGATGACCCTCCTTCAGGCCGACCATGGCTTGAGCGATCGAGCGGGAAAAGGGGCGGGCCATCGGTATTACTCTTAGGGCAAAATTCAACTGTCCCACCAATTTTTGTAATTGATGTAGCTTAACCTTAGACTCATTTATACACATTTGCAGGGATGCCCTGAATCTTAACACTTTGTCACCTGGTAAACGAAAACAACCTTCTTCGGAGTCGAGCTCGATCCCCAGAAACTCGAGGCAAGTCGAGGGACCCACAGTCTTACCTGGTGCCAATGGCACGCCAAAATGATTCATCAATACACAAAATTCATTCAAAGCCTGTCCACATTCCGGATCCCCGGCTGCCCCCAGAAACAAAAAGTCATCAAGATAATGCATAACATGTTGAAACCCCATCTTCTTTGTGAAGACCCATTGCAGGAAACAACTGAACTTTTCAAAATAGGCACAAGATATAGAGCACCCCATCGGCATACACCTATCCATGTAATAGTGACCCTGAAACATGAAACCAAGGAGACGCTGATCGTCTGGATGTACCGGGAGCAACCGGAACGCTGACTCAATATCTGATTTTGCCATCAGCGCACCGGGCACAAGGGGATTAAATCAATATTACTATGGCCTCATCGAAGGATGCGTACCGCACCGAACACACTTCCGGGTCTATCGCATCGTTTACGGAAAGACCACGTGGGGCTGATAAATTATGTATCAGCCGAAACTCCCCCGGGTCCTTCTTGGGGACCACCCCTAAAGGGGAACAAACAAAGTTAGCAACTGGTGGCACATTAAATGGACCGGCGACTCGACCTCGAGTAACCTCTTTCCCGATCTTTTCCTGTACCACAGTCGTATGCTGCAAGACCGATATCTGGTTTTTACATTTCGCTATACCCTGAAACTCCCCCACTGGGATGCGGAAACCATATGAAAACCCGTTCCGCAACACCCCAGCGGAAGCGTGATCCGGGTATTCGCTGAGCCAGGGAATCATTGCCATGGTATCAATCGGAGTAGGTAAAGGCGCCCCTCGGACTATGTCAGACCTGTTTGGCGCCTCCTCTACCCCCGTTATCACCCGTTTTGGCTCTGCACATGGACTCAGGATGGGATGATTGCCCACACCCACCACATTCGTGCCTAAATTTGCATGACCCCTGGGGCCTGGTACATTTACCCCTGTTAAAATTCCAACAAATCCCCCTTTTTCCTGCGTTGCCGATTGGCCTCGAGTGGTTGTCGTTACTCGTACCTGATCGAAAGGGCGTCCCAGCATATTGGCAGGAGGATTCACCCACGCTACTCCCTACCAATGGCAAATTCAACATACCAGTATCTTCCATTTTGGACCAAGACACAGAATCATAACAATCCCAAGTTAAGTTTTTATCATGTTCCTTCGCTTTTCTGAAAATATTATCGTAACAGAACCATTGATTGCCCTCGTGTGATACAGAATACCCCATGATCCGTGACTGATAAATCGGCAATTCGGACAGCAAATCGGGCCTACGTTCACCCATGATGGATGTAAAAATCCCCCATGCTTTGCCCCAATTGCCAATATTTTCATTGACCTTAAAGGCGGCCATCTTTGCGCGCCAAACACTCGGATGCATGAGCTCCTTCTGGCCCTTAACATGCTCCATCTCATAATGATCGGTAAGCAACGAGAAGATGTTTATATACTCCTCTGCCCATATCTTCTCTTTGATAGCCAGAGGGACATGTTGACCCAACTTTTCCCTCCGAGAGGGTGCCGACTCATCCCTCGCAATCGGCAATGGCCGCTTACCTGAACCGGAAGCTGTATCTGCGACTGGACCTGTCCCAGGTGGTTTCTCTACTGCCGCAGCCGGCGATGGTGCCTTCGTCGCTTCCCTTGTTTCACGCAGTTGCTTCATCAACACCTGCGCGTCGTCAGCCGTGGCGCCCTTGCTACCTTTACCCAACCACGCTGCTAATTGTGCTGCCAGCTCGGGCGGCATATCCTCCCCGGACACGGGGGTGATCACCACGGGAATCGGATTCCCTTCCTCCGGCACGGGAGTTGGTGCCTCAAGTGGGGTACAGGGAACCGGGATGTCTCCCCCAGCTGCTCCCCTTCTGGGCCTCTTGCCTTTTCCTCCTGGAGCTGCTCCTGCCAAAGGACGTTTCGGCCCCCCTTCCTCGTCTTTATCCGCCATTCGCCTCTTTAGGTCGGTCACCTCTTTCATAAGAACACGCAGCATCTGGTCGGTAGTCATTCGCTTTCCCGCCTTCTTGGGCATTCTCTGACAGAGTATCTGCAAAACAAACAAGAAAGATTACAACGCTCAAAATTGGCTCTTCGTTCCGTCTCGAGCTCACGTGCAGCGAGGTGGTGCAGCTTCAGAGCACAGGAACAAGAGGATGCTTCCTTGGCTTGTTGCTCCTTTTATCCGTCTTCAGGGCGGGCGTAAACCCGCCCCTGCCTGCCCCAAGGGCGTGGCCGGCCGCGTCAGTGTCTAGGCCAGCCCACTCCAGGGCGGGAAAAAGGCGCGCCCCGGCTACGCCGCTTCGGGCATACCAGCCGAGACTCGCCTCCCGCCCAAGATGGCTTCCCGGGGGGATCGTGGTACTCCGCCATACGTTCGGGGGGACCGAATGGTCGCCCCTTTCCATTAATGGCTGCCTTTTGTAATTGCGTAACATTTACTTGTTTTAATTAACATCGTACAATTTTATTTTTTTGTACAAGTACTTGTTTGAAACAAGTGAATGCTTTACGTTAGTGAGTATTATTGTATGAAGCTTTTAGTTAATAGTAAAATATAGAAAGTTTTTACTTACGTTGTATTGGTAATTAATGGCTGCCTTTTGTAATTGCGTAATATTTACTTGTCTCAATTAACATTGTACAATTTTATTTTGTTGTACAAGTACTTGTTTGAAACAAGTGAATGCTTTACGTTAGTGACTATAT
This sequence comes from Lissotriton vulgaris, assembly GCF_964263255.1. NCBI lineage: Eukaryota > Metazoa > Chordata > Amphibia > Caudata > Salamandridae > Lissotriton > Lissotriton vulgaris. The sequence goes on along the minus strand of NC_141700.1, from coordinate 695,700,186 downwards.
TGTATGAAGGTTTTTGTTAATAGTAATTTATAGAAAGCTTTTTACTTACGTTGTATTGGTAATTAATAGCTGGTTTCTGTAATTTCGTAGCATTTACTTGTTGCATTAACATTGTACAATTTTATTTTGTTGTACAAGTACTTATTTGAAACAAGTGAATGCTTTATGTTAGTGACTAATATTGTATGAAGCTTTTGTTAATAGTAATATATAGAAAGCTTTTTATATCTTCAAGCGCTGCGAGGCCCCAGGGCGGTTATGCGCTATACAAATGCAATTTTTTCATTTCATTTCATTTCATTTCACTTTCGTTGTATTGGCAATTAATGGCTGCTTTCTTTATGTTGTAGGCTGTTGAGTTTATATTTAAACAAATTTTCTCTTTGAATGTTTAGTTGACATTTTAAAATAGTCCCTTAAATATCATTAGTAGTATATTGTAAGTTATATCTTTACACGTTGTTGCAATCATTTGTAAGTACATTTCAATGGACACAATTTGTTATAGTTATACAGTTGTAAAATTGAGCAGCACATAAAAGTAGTTAAATGGTATTACATTAAAAAGTGATAGAATGCAGCTTACCTCTGTTAATGTCCCTGAGACACTCATAACTGTCTTTACAGCAGCTCCACGGACAGTCTTTATGGGAGATACAGGTGGTGCCAATGGCTGTAGAATTTGTTCAGCCTCCTGTATTATACCTGCGTAAATTGTAAGTGGTGGCATTCTTGCAATTTTTGTTTGCTTTGTTATCAACAATATACCATTCTTATATAAATAATTACGTATTATCATTCCATTTTGTTCTTTTGTTTGCATATAGTATTCTTCATCATAACATGTTGCTTTTATAGTGCCAGTTTCATCTGCTAAAGCCATGTGGTACAAAACTCTATTTTCTTGCTTTGCATTGCGATAATAAGTCTTTGTTGAACATTTAATGATGTTGACACGTAGTGCTTTTTGATATGGCTTTGTATCGGCTTGTTTGCTGTTTTTCAATTCTTCAATGGAAATCATCTGTAAAACATAATGCAGTTATTAAGGATATTGTAATCATTAATGGCAAAATGATCAATTTGTATTACAAAACTTTAATGCATTTTTTTAAATAGCTATCCATATTGGTTTGTGATCGCTGTAATATGATTCTAATGTGCCGTAATTTGTAGCATGTGCATTTGTAAAAATGTGGTCTAGTAAAGAGTTGTAATCTGTTGTAGGTGTGTTGATTTTTTGTTCGCAATTAAAATGCGTTTGCATGTAACTTATTAGCAATTTGCTATTGTGTGTTGCTTGCAGTAGATCAGTATTAAAATCACCCATGATGATATATTTATGATGTGGATATGCATTCAATGTTGTACTTAAAATTGTTAACAATGTTTGTATTGCAACTTTAGGTGGCTTGTATATAATTACTATTAGGTAATGTATGTTGTTGATTTCTTGTATGAATCGTAAAATGTCAATTTGTTGTTCAGTTGTGAATATTGGATGTAGTACATGATGTTTCTTGTAATATATAGCTATTCCATGTTTTGTATGTTTGTTATAAAATTTGTCAAATATTATACAATTATAATGATCAATATTGTATGTTTCAGAAGGTGCTTTGTATGTAAGGTTGCTTTCAGTTAGACATAATATGTCAGCATTTAATATATTAGTATCAGCTTGCATTGCTTTAAAATGTTTTTGCAGTGATCTTATGTTATGCACTATAAGTGTGAATTTTTTTTCATATTGATGTATTTGTGGTATAGATATTTGTAATAACATATATGTTCTTAAGCGAAACATTTCTTCATGGACTTTAAAGTGTGTTAATATTTTGCTTTCATTAAAGTTTTTAATGTATATGTTTTTTAAAGACTTTGCTCTGCTGATTGCTACATAATGTAAATGATGTGTTTTGCTGTTATTAAAATGTATATATAATGGTTCTATTGTTTCACCTTGCGTTCTGTGTATAGTGCGTGCAGATGATTGTCGTAATGGAAATTGTTTTCGTATTATTGTTATGAACTTCTTACTGTATTGGAAATGTTGAGAAATTGGTAGTATAGGTGTCCAAGTATGAGAAATATTTGCATTGTACAGGTGTTTGTTTTGTTGTCTTGTTTGTTTGCCTATTTTGTCATTGTCAAATTGTACCCAAACAATAATTGGAATGTTATTTGTAGTATCTACCTATTCAACTATACCTGTTTCACCATTAGTTAAACCGTCATTTACATTAATATTAGAAGTTATATCGTAACGTAATTTAATGGCAATATTTAATATTTTGGGCACGCCCATTGTTTGTGTTGTGTTTGTAGGTAATTTTTGTAATATTATTTCTTTTACTTCTGCAGTTAAGTCTCCTGCTACGGTATCTATAGCTACTGTAGTATACATTGACGTAGTTTTTTATATGTTGCATCAAAACATTGTTATTTATTTCATTTACTTCGTTGTTAGTAGCCATTATGTATGGTATAGATTGTATTAATGTTGAGTCTGGTTCTATTTCGCGAGATTTTAAGGTTTGCATATCATTACTTGTGTGCTCACCTATTCTTAGTCTATTAAGCATTTGTGCAAATGGTAAATCATTAATTTGTCTCATATTTTTGGTGAGTTCATATAATTTAAAATGTGTTTGCCATAAGTTTGTACTTAATGGTCCATACATATGCTTTGAGTTTTCAAATATATATGTATCAAACACTGGTTTCAATTGGTAAAAGTCTCCAATTGCTATTATAGATATTCCTCCAAATGGTTCAGTAGATGATTTTATTTCTTGCATTCTATAGTGTATGAAAGTGAACATATTTGTTCCTACCATTGATATTTCATCTATTATTAATACTTTTAAATGCATTAATTTACTTTGTAATGCAGCTCTGTTTTCATGTGTTAATTGCTTATATGTTAATGTTTGAGAGACTGGAATTTTAAATGTACTATGTAATGTTTGTCCTTGTATATTATGTGCTGCTTTTCCTGTTGGTGCTGTTAGTAATATGTGTATGTTGTCTGGATTTTCTCCTGCTTTGGTATTGTAGTATCGTAGTAATGTTTGGTGAAGTGCAGTTTTTAGGAAACTTTTCCCTACTCCTGCACCACCAGTACAAAAAGTGAAGAAAGGTGTTGTTTTTGTTTTTAGCCAATTTAAATGATGATATAAAAAATTTAGTTGTTCAGTTGTTAAATTTTGCATAATATTATCATATTCTTCTTGTGGTAGTATATTTTGTACTAATAATTCTTCTTCTGTAGTAGTTCTAATTCCTAAATCTAGTGATAAGTCATATGTTGCATCTTTTTGATAGTCTTGTGTGGTTTGTTCTTGGTTACCTATTGATATTAGTGTTTTAGGTGATGGAGGTGGTAGTAGTATATCATTATCATTATATGTTCCTTCATCATTAATAATTATGCTTGGCTTATTATACAAGTAATAGTTTGTGTCTACTTCTGTTTGTATTTCTAAGTATCTTTCATAGTATCTACGTTTTTGTGAAATTATATTAGTTTCTATTCTCCATGGGTAGTAAAGCATTAGTAATTCTCTGTAATAATTGTCAGTATCGTTAATCTTATTAAATCTACAATAACGTATAATTTTGTTTTTTGTACGTTCCTTGTATATTTTATTGTCTAAGATATTAGATAATGTATTTATTTGAAGTTCTTCGTCATCTGAGCTATAAAAATTACTTTCTAAAAGTCAGTCATCATAAGTACTTTGCACTTTTTTGTTGTTTGTTTTTTGTTTAGTATTGAATTTCGATGCATAATCAGCTAAAGTACATTGTTCTAATGTAATTGGGCGTTTACTATACTTGTTAATTACATTGTCAAATTGTACCTCTGTTGATGTTTCTGGCATTATATTAATTGTATTGATGTCTTTCATTAAGTATGTTCGTTTTTCTGGCATACTTGTATTGATAAATACAAATGATCGTGAACTTTTCCTTAATGGTATTTGCAATATAAGGTAAGCGGCTTCTTGTGCACTAATTTCAGTACAATTTAAAAATGTATTGCCAATGTACTTTAATTGTTCTTTAATGTTTACATTATGAGTAACTTCTTTTGCAGCTTGTGCTATTATTTTACTTAGTCCACGTTGAGATTTACTAATATATGATACAATATATACAGCACAAGCATATGCATCTAAAACATACTGTATATCTATGTTAGCTTGCCATGCTTGTAAAATTATTTTATTGTAATTATTAATATGACATTCAGCTGGTGTTCTTTTCAAAACAATGGTTGTTTTTTTTATTTGTGATCATATGCATGTTATATATTGTTCTTCAGTTAATTGCATTTGTTGTAAAAAGTCTTCATATGTGTAATTTGCAAATTGCTCTGTATTCATTGTTGAATGAATAACATCTATGTGTTCTTTTAATATAATATGTTGTTCTTCTAATTGTAATGGCTTTAATATCATTGTACAAGCCATAGGATATCTTGGGAATTGATATTTGCATGTTTTTTGATGCTTAATACGGCAATTTTTGGTATGTCCATGTTTTTGTAATAGCAGTAAAGAGTTTATAGATGTGTCTTCTGTGTTTGTACATGTTATGTGTTTGTCAATAAAATTAATTACTTTGTCATCTTTGTCTATGCTATATTGTGGTGCATTATTAATCCATAACAATGCATGTATGTGTGGTGATCCTCTTTGTTGAAATTCAACTCTGTAAAAGTAATCTGTTACTTCACCTATTGGATTGTTTTTGTGTAATAAAATGCAATTAAATAATTTTCTTACCTGATAATCAAAGTGGCGTGCACATGTCTTGCTGTATTAAAGCACATTTTGTTTCCCATGACATATTCTTAAATTCTTCTCTGGTACATTCTTTTGTATTCTTTACACGTAACAATATATTAATCAAATGGTACCATTTTGTTTCTGCTGCTGACAAAGTTAGAAAAAAAGTTGGAATACCTAATTGTCTTATCATTGCAAACAAATCTTTTTTGCAATTTTCCCAGTAAGGAGGAGAACTTCTTATTGTTTTTAATATTTTGTAACCTTCATTATATTGTAATATGCTTTGTAAGTTGTCTTTTATATCTTTTACTGTAATAATTTTGCCATTTGTAAAATACTTCCTAAGTGATATAAAAATGTTGTCTTGTATTTGTTTAATTTGTAATTTTTTTAATTTAAAGAACAGATTAGTTATACAATTGGCAACTCTTTTGTCATAACATCTTAATTCCCATTTACATATAGTACTATAATGTACAGTTATATGTCTATCTTTATTATCTGTTCTACGTTTTCCACAAAAAATTGTTGGAAATGCTAAATATTCTGAATCTTTATCTTCATATAGTCCACGTGGTGTATTATGTTCAGCTCGAGCTAAACTTAGTACATTAATATTATCTGTTGAAATTATTTCATTTGTTAATAATGTATCTAAATTACCTACAGGTATGGTATCTGAACTACTTGAAGTCATATTTGCATCAGATGTATCTGTATCAGTATTTTCTTCATATGGCGTATATTTCCAATCTGGATATATTATTATTCCATATTCTTTAAACAAATCACTATTAGAAGCTAAATATATAGCAGCTTTTTTTACTTTATTAGGTCTTACATTTTCATAATGTGTGTATGATTTATAACGTAACTTTCTCTTTAATTTAATAGGTATTGTCATATTATCACTTATTTGTCTTGGTAATATTGTAATAGTTGTCATAACATCAGCTGGTACATTAACAACAGCACCTGTTAATGCTTTTTGAAATCCACGTGGTAATGTTTTAATTAGTAAAAAAGGTATTCTTGGAGATATTAATCTTTCTTCTAAATTATGCAAATAGAGTTCAGGTGGTATTTTTGGAAAACTCATTCCATTGTACACTGAACACAGTGGTATTTTTTTATTATGTATTGATAGCATGTATTACATATATAATTTGTTTGATAATCACTTATGTTACACAATAAGAAAGTTTTGTGATTAGTAATATTTTTTATATCTTTAACTGTTTGTTTGTGCCACATTTGGTTACAAATAGTACATACATATTTAGGCCCATATTGTATTTCATTATGAAAGTTATCTATTATAGATAATGTTTGTAACAAGTCTGGCTTATTAGTTTGTATTTTACTTGCATTAATATTGTCAAATCTATTTACTTTTTGGTTTACATTGCTTTCAATAGATGCTTTAGTTTGTGAGGTATTAATTATTATAGTTGGTATTATGTCACTTTCAACAATGTTACTTATTTCTATATTTATATTATGTTGTATGTTTGGACCATTTGTTATATTTGCATGCTCAATAGCTATAAGTGAACATGTTGATTGTTCACTGTATTGTATAAGCATTTTTCAATGCATTTTGTTTCATTTTTTAATTTAAATCTTTTTTGTGTTTTTTTAAATGAAGATCTAAGAATTGTAGATACAGCAAAAGGTATTATTTTAAGTACTATTGAACCTTTATTATATGACACTATTTTATGTGTTAGTATAGATATATATTGCATAAAATTTGTATAACTTTTTATGTTTTTATCTATTGGTATGATATTAGTACTAATGTTTTGCTTAATTTGTTCTCCGACTGAATAATAAATGCAATAGTTTGCATTTTCTCTAATAATAACAATAAAAAATAAATGTATAACTATTATTATAGAGTCATATATATTTAATGTATTTTTTATAGTTAATTTTATGTTTATTTCCAATGCATAATTTCCTAACATTTTATGCAACCTTTGTTTTTGCATTTGGATTGAAAATATTTCATTATTGTATTCAATATAGTTAGGTACATTTTCAATGTTTATGTTTTTTTTAAATAAAAAGGTATCATATTTATATATCATTTTTTGCTAAGTTGCATTATATTACGCATATCTTCTGTAGTCCATTTCTTAGTATTTTTTTTATTATAAATAATAGCAAATACAAGATTGCAAATACATATATTTTCTGTTTCATTTACGTCTAATTGTGTATGAATTACATTATTGTTAAAACTAACTGCTATTACTGAGTCAATATTTTTATCTTTACTATTAAAAATATTAGTTTCAGTCTTATCTAATTTGCAAACTGCAGATTGTTTTATTGCATGATTATCTTTTTTTTGTTAATAATTTTTGTTGCTTGTTGACTGTTAATATCTGTTTGTATAGTTGTTGTTACTAACTTCTGAATATTTTTTTTGTTTTTATTTTTTTCTATTGGTACTTTCTGATTGCATATTGTATCAATATGCTTTTTTTCAGTATATGCTAAGTTTTTCTTGAGTATACTTGCATATGTTTCTTTGTCTATATTTGTTGTTTGCTGGCTTGTAACATCTTCTTCTAACAGTGTATTAGTTTTTGTCTTTTTAGGAACTTTATAATTAATTTTATTTGTGTTATGTCTTTTGTTATCTGTTTTTTTTGTGTAATACTTGGAGGTATTGTATTTAATATTGATCTTTCTTCTTCTCTGTATGTAGTAATGTTAGTCTGTTTTAATTGTAACTCATATGTTGTTGCGTGTTCACCTTTGCTACCGGTATCTGTGTGTGTTAAAATATTTGTGTTGTGTACAAAAAATGTACTTTTATGTTTAGTATTTTGTTCTTTTCAATAAGCTTGTTGAAATGTATCTGTCTGTTTGTATTTTGGTAATATCTATTGGTGTTAATTCAAATTGTACATCTACTGCATTAAACGGTTTTATGTAATGTGCTAAGTTAGAAATATAATGTAGCACATCTTGAAAAGTCTTTTTTTGCATTACTATACATGTGCCATTTGGATGTGGCATGCCAGTTTTATCGCGACTATGTGAATCAAATATAAAGTACTTATCTTCAATTTTAAATATAGAAATGACATAAACATCCATACAAAGTAACACTCCAGAATTTGCTATTGCTAGATTTAATGCTTCTTGTATGTCTGGATATGACAAATCAAACCGTTCAAATATATTACCATAGTATGGTTGTCTAAGTCGAATTGAATATATATCATTCCCATGTGTAATATATTTTGGCAGATCATCAGGATGCATAAAATCTTGTTTGTTAATAGAATGCATTTTTATATACAATGCATCTCCAAGGTCCATTATATAATGCAAATCTTCTGCATCCCATATATATGCTAGTTTACTGTAATTGTGAATAATAGCAAATAAACTATTTGGTAAGCATTGTTTGCCTCTGGAATTTTGTGAAAATTTGTCATGTGCTTGATTATATTGAGCTTGTATAATGTTATGCATTTGTATATATTTATATGTGATCGTGTATTAAGAAATTATTAAGTAATTGTCGTAAGTAAGTGTATTTTTTATATCTTAAATATGTTATAAATGGTATAGTTATGTATAAAATATATTAATGTTATGTTGTAATTTTTGAAGAGAAAGTAAGTTATTATTTATAACGTTATTAATTGTATAGTTATGTAAACATTATAGAATGTTATGTAGTACTTTTTAGTAAACAGTAATATTTAACTGCAGGTGTTTGTAATAAACTATAAGTAACATGCAATAGTAAGCAATGTAACAATATATATATATACAATGATTTGCAAGTTACATTTATGTATTTTAATGAAAATTAATTACCTTGCTGTTAGCTTCTTCTTTTATAACCTGTAATAAAAAACAAGGAATGAATCATTTTATTAGTTTAATTATTTATTTGTATAATAGTTGTAAATCAAACAGTAATATATATAATGCATTTTGACAATGTAATTTAACTTATGACATTTCTTTTTATATTTACTGTTAGTTGGTTAGTTGAAAGCTTTATTCAATCTGCAAAGACATCTTACAAGCATAACATATATTATAAAAATAACATTACAAAAAGTACAGGTATGTCATATGTTTTTAGAAGGTAAAATTGTAGGGGTCCCCCTAGAATAATTTAGCTAAAAAGGGATTAAAGTGAAATAGAAAATGTATTGCAACGAATGAATCAGGAACGTTTTAAAAATTTGGAGACACCACAGGCTATAGGAGGGGAGGTATCAGTCAATAAAATTCGGAGAGCCACTGAATGCATGTGTGTTACCAGGCGTTTGAAGACGGTTTCAACTAGTATCTCCTTGAGTGAATATAGTCTGGACACTCAAAAAGTACATGTGCTATTGTCTCACGTCTGGCTGGGCAGCGTGCGCAAAAGGGGGATAAATGAGCATGGGACTTCCATTTAGATACAGTTGCCCCTAGCGGGAGAGTGCCAACTCTGAACTTGAAGTAAAGGGCCCTATCTGCTGGCATAGTGATTAGGTCCATGTAGCGTTCGTATAATACCACATCCTTTATTGTAAGGTACGCTGCAGTTGAATTGCAGTGATGTGGATTCCCAATTAGTTGGCAAGAGACTCAGTCTTAGTATAGTTTTTTGAGGACTGCCTTTGGAGGAGCAGATTTTGTAAACCAGCAATGTCTTAGGACCAATTCCCCCAAAAGATTTTTTGTGTCCCTCAGCCACTTGATCTAATTCCAGCCCCCCATGTTCCTTACTTCTGATAGTCCCTCGGCATAAGATTTAAGTTCTGGGACCCTCCATATGCAAGACCATAAAAGCAATGGGCGAAGACGGGCCTGGTCTTTGATACTTCTGCAGCCCAAATCCAAGGCACCGGAACTGTAGGGGTGCTCAAGGGGAGAGCTAAGAGGTCTTTCAGGAGCTTATTTTTGGCCTTGGATAGGGAATCAAATTGCAGTGACCCCATAGCTCCATGCCATACAGGGCAGAAGTAACGCTCCTTGCCTTGTAGATCTCAATTGCAGGCGCCACTGAGCATTTGGGAGATGCATGATATTCCTTCAGTAAAGCACCCCCTACCCTTTTGTGACAAAGAACCATTTTGTCGATGTGAGAAGACCAGCTCATTTTGTCATCCAAGCGTAGATCCAAATAATTGAATTTGGATACTTTCTCCAGAGAGACCGAGTTCAAAGTGGGAAGACGACCTAGTTTCCTTGGTGGGTGTAGTATCAAATATTTTGGTTTTTTTACGTTTATCACCAGCCCTCTAGTTACACAAAAGTCCTGAAAACGGGTCAACAACTTCTGAAGCCCCTGGGGGGTCATTGAGATAAGGAGAGTGTCATCCACGAACAACAATGTTGGGATCTGCACACCCCCCAGGCAGGGTGCGTCCGCAGGTTCCTGAAGCATATGCTCCACCACACTATTTACATATAAAGAAAAAAGTGTGGGAGCTAACATGCAATTATGTCTGACACCTCTACAAACTGGGATCTAATCTGTTCTTTTGCTATTTCTCCCCCAGCGAACTTGGGCAAAGTTGTTCATGTGGAGTTTAGTGAGGAGGAACAAAATGTACAGGGGCAAGCCCAGACTGTGAAGAACCCCCTGAAGTTTCTCTTTGGGAACTAGGTCAAAGGCAGTTTTCAAGCAGATGAAGGCCAAATAGAGACTGTCCTTGCCCAGTTCCACCACCTTCCAGTGCAGAAGTGTTAACCTAAAACCTGCTCAATAGTGCCTGTTCCTGAGCGAAAGCCTGCCTGGAAGTCCGACAGAACTTACTTCTCATCCACCTAATGAAGGATTCTCCCCAGGATAACTTTTCTGGCTACTTTTTGTGTAGAGTCAATCAGGCTTATTGGCCTATAATTCTCTGGAATGTCTCTATTACCCTTTTTGTAAATGGGGACTACCACTGCCCCTCTTTACGACTCTGGGATCGGGCCACCCTCCAAGATAGTATTCAAGAGAGCCAAGATCATAAGACCCCATTCGGATGGGTAGGCATGCAGTAAACCCCTGTTTGTACAACAATATATTTGTACAGTGAAAGTGATTAATAGATATTTATATAAATAGATGTATAAATTTATAGTATAAATAATAGGTAAGAGCTAAGACAAAACTGTAGTAATAATGTATAAAAATCATTGATATATAAGGTAATGGCAGCATAGTGAGTGCACAGGTCCATATATTAAATTAGGAGGATGTATTGAAATTATGTTATGCAAAGTCGATAAATTTATAAAGTGAGGACAATAGATAGAGCAATTGTAATAAAGCAATAAATAGATAGAGTCAGAGCCATTGATAAATAAATAAATAGATAGATATATAAATAGGTATATAGTTAAGAAGGTACATTGATATATATAGTGAGAGTAATAAAATACATGAGATAGAAATAAGAATGTACAAATATGAATGTGAATTGTTTTTATATACTTATTTATTAAAACTATAGTGATAATGTGAATAAATATATGTTGTATATGGCCCCTACTAAAGATGCATTTTGTTTGATGCTAAACATTTGCTAATAACCTCTAATGCGAAAATATTGTTGCTTAGTATATCAAAGTGATATAAGGGTGTGCATACAAATACTGTCAAAATAATGAAAGATTTCCATTGAGTAGTTTTATACAATATAAAGGTATGCATTTTTGTATTTAAGCTGTAATGTAGTAATAGTTAGAAGTATAGCTAGAGCTATATACGTTGATAAATATAGTGATAATGGTAAATTGCATGCAAATAGTAGAGAGATTTACTGATAGTGATAATTAAAGTTTGAACAATTTAATAAAAGTTTACATTTGTAAAGCGCACAATCACCCGTAAGGGTGTCTAAGCGCTGGGGGCCGTCAGGAAGATTAAGCAAGCTATTGGCTAGAGTCACATGGTGCTGGGCTAATCTGTGGCTGCCCTGGGGATCTAATTTGGATCCCCAGATTCTTAAGTCAGTCACCTTGGCTGCGGTGCCACACCTCTCTTAAAGTAAAGTTACAGCTATATAGTGAGGATAATGTGTGCTGCTTTAGATATACACATTGCATTGTGTTACCCAAAGACTTTGCTGCTTTATATACATACATATTGTGGTGCTTTACACACATGTACAGTACTGTACTTTAAATAAACATATATACTGTTTTGCTTTACACACACACTTTGTGCTGTTTTACAAACAGACATTATGTTGCCTTATGGTGTTACATATACATTATGCAGCTTGTTATACATATGTACATATCATGCTGTTTAACACACACATAGTGATTTTTTGCACATAGATAATATGTTGCTTTATACAGGATGCATTGACATACATATATATTTTACTGCTTTATACATATTTTGCTGCAGCATACTCATATTGTGCTCTTTTAAACACATACAGCACTGCCTTACATACACATATACTACTTTATCATATACACATACTGCACTTGATATACATATTGTGATGCCTTATACATACATTATGTTACTTTACACACACACAGCATTTTTTCACACAATTTATAATTTATAAGTTGCAGTACACACACAGTGCACTTCTTTACACATACATTGATGCAGGGCGTTATACATACATAGTGCTGTCTCACTCAACACATATTGTACTGCTTTCCACACATACTAAATTGCTTTATACACACATATTGCAGTGCCTCACACATATAGTGCATGGCCATATGCACAATGCATTGCTTTAGTCATACTGTGCTGTTTTACACATACATGGCAAAGCTTTATATACATACAATACTACTTTTTATACATACATACATACACTATGCTGCCTTATACATAAACACACTGCATTTCTTTTTATACACACTGCATTGCTTTATATACATTTACTGCTGCTTCACACACACATAGACACTATGCTGCTTTACACACACACTGTGCTGCTTTAACATATACAGTGCTGCTTAATACAGATAGTGCTGCCTCTTATACTTACTGCATTGCTTTATATACATGCACTGTGTTGCTTCACAGATGTACTGCATTGCTATGCTATACATACACTGTTCTACCTTATACACATTGGCTGCCTCACATATACATTGCATTGCTATACTCACACATAGTATTGCCTTATAAACATGCACACACATTTTACAGTTCTTTATACATATACATATTGCATTGCCTTACATACACACTGCACTGCCTTACAAATACACAGTACTGCCTTGCATACACTTATACTGTGTTGTCTAACAGACAATGCTGCTTTACATGCATATACACACACATTGTGCTGCTTCATACATACACATTGCATTGCTTCATACATACATTATGCTGCTTTACACACACACTGTGCTGTCTCACATACACACAGTGCTTCTTCTTACACACACACAAAGTGCATTTTGTAATACACACATAGTGCTGCATTACATATACATTCACACTTATACATTGTGTTGCCTTACACACATACATATTGCAGTTTGCTATACATATACTGCCAGCAACACACATATATAGCAGTGCCTTATGTACATATTATGGTACTTTACACATACACTGCATTGTTTTACACAATAAACACTGCGCTGCATTACACACACACTGCACTCCTTTATACATACACTGCAGAGTGTTATACATACACAATGCTGCCTCACTCATATACATATTATGATGCTTCTCACACATACTGCATTGCCTTACACATACATATTGCAGTACCTCACACATATACTGCAGTGCTATATACGCACTGTACTGCCTTATACATACTATGATGTTGCAGAGATACACTGCAAATCTTTACATATATACAATGCTGCTTTACACACATACACTTTATGACTCACACATACACACTGTATTTCTTTTTATATACACTGCATTGCTTTACACACATTTAGTGCTGCTTCACACACACATAGACAATATGCCTTTATACACACACAATGTGCTGCTTTAATATATACAGTGCTGCTTAACACACATGGTTCTGCCTCCTATTCCTACTGCATTGCTTTATATACATGCACTGTGCTGCTTCACAGATATACTGCATCGCTATACTTACACTGCACTACTACACATTGGCTGCCTTACATATACATTGCATTGTTATACTTACACATAGTGTTGGCTTATAAACATACACACACATTACACTGCTTTCTACATATATATATATTGCATTGCCTTACATACACACTGCATTGCCTTACAAATACACAGTGCTGCCTTGCATACACTCATAATGTGCTATTTCATATACAATGTTGCTTTACACATGTACACACACACACTTTGTTCTTTCATACATACATATAGCATTGCTATATATACACTGTGCTGCTTTACACACACACTGCGCTGTCTCACATATAAACAATACTGCCTCTCACATACACACATACTGCATTGTCTCATACACACATAGTGCTGCGTCACACATACACAGACAAATACACTGTGTTGGCTTACACATGTACATACTGCATTTTATTATACATCCACTGTGCTGCAACACACATATATAGCAGTGCCTTACATACACATTAAGGTACTTTACAGATACATTGCATTGTTTTACATAACAAACACTGTGCTGCATTACAAACACACTGCACTTATTTACACATACACTGCAGGGTGTTATACATACATAATGCTGCCTCACTCATATACATTTTTCTCTGCTTTCTATACATATTACATTGGTTCTCACACATATTGCACCAGTTCACACATATACTGCACTGCTATACACATACTGTACTACCTTAGACATACTGTGCTATTTCACAAATATACTGCAAAGATGTACATACATACAATGCTCCTTAACACACATACACATATACACTATGCTACTTTACATATATACACACAGATTTCTTTTTATGTACACTGCATTGCTTTAGACACATACAGTGGTGTTTCACACACACCAACACTGTGCTGATTTATACACCTACAATGAAGCTTTACACACATACATACATGCATATTAACCTGCCTTATATATGCATGTTGCATTTTCTCACACATATGTTGCACTTCTCTACATACACACAGTGCTTCATTGCATACACACACTCTGCATTACTTTACATACATACAGTGCTGTCTTACATATACACATACATACACACTGTCGTGCCTCATATACATACATGCTGCACTGCTTTACATAAACAATATGCTGCCTTACAAATATACAGCAGTGTGTTAAATACACACTATGCTGTTTCACACACACAATGTATTGTCTTACACATATACACTGCACTGCCTCACACATATACACTGCAGTGCTACACATACACTGCATAGCCTTACATATACTACATTGCCTAATATGTACTGCATTTACTTACACAACATAAGGCTACTTTGTTCATATACACACAAATATTGTGCTGCCTCACATATAAATACACTGTATTGCATTACACACATAATGTGCTGCTTTACACACACACATTGTTGTGTCACAAACATAGACACTGCACTGCCTTACACACACTGCATTGTCTAATACACATGGTGTTGCTTTATATATAAATACTGTATTGCTTTAGAAACATATACTGTGTTAACTTCCATATGCATACACTGCATTGCTTTATACACACACTGTGTTATTTCATATGTACATTGTGCTGTTTAACATACATATACTGTGCTGTCTTTACACACAAACACTGTGCTTGTTTATACACACACTGCGCTGCTTGACACATATACAATGCTGCCTTACATACACTGTGTTGCTTCTTATACATAGTGCACTGCTTTACATACACATACTGTGCTGTTTCACATATATACTGCACTGCTATACATACACTGTACTGCCTTATACACATTGGCTGCTTATACACACACTGCAATACTTGACACATATACAATGCTGCCTCACATACACTGTGTTGCCTCTTATACATACTGCACTGCTTTACATACACACACTGTGCTGTTTCACACATATACTGCACTGCCATACATACACTGCACTACCTTATACACATTGGCTGCCTTACATACACATTGCATTGTTATACATATACATACTATTGCCTTATAAACATACACACATATAATACACTTCCTCACACATATACATATTGTATTGCCTTACATATACATTGTACTGCCTTACAAATACACAATGCTGCCTTGCATACACTATATTGTGCTGTGTTACACACAATGCTGCTTTACACATGTACAGACATACAATGTGCTGCTCCGCATCCATATTGCATTGCTTTATACATACACTATGCTGTCTTACATACACACAATGCTGCCTTACATACACATACACACTGCCATATTTCACACATACATAGTGCTGCCTTATACATACACAGACACACATACACATTGTTCTTTTGTACACACATATATTATTGCCTTATAAACAAACACACATTAACTGCACTGCTTCAAACATACACATATTGCATTTTTTACATACACACTGCACTGCCTTACACACACACATTGTTGCTTATTGTACATTTATACTATGCTGTTTCACACACACACAATGCTGCTTTACACATGTATACACACATATTGTGCTGCTTCATACATACACATTGCATTGCTTTATACATACACTGTGTTGTTGTACATATACATAGTGCTGCATTTTATACACATACATAGTGCATTGCATCACGCACACATAGTGCTGCATTACATATATACTGACACAGATATTGTGCTGCCTTGCTTGTTTGTAATTATGATTGTGTATGTTACAATCAATGTAATAATGCTATTAACAACAAATTAAAATTAAATATATGCAAAAAGAAAATATCTCACAACATTAATAAATAGCATGATATTACAGATTTGTACTTTCATAGTTTTACCTTAGTAGGAAAGGCAGATGTGAGTAAGCATATATTATTTTTACAATAAGGGTAGATAAAATTCTAGGGGCTTTATTTATAAAAGCCTTGTGTCACTAATGCATCACTGTTTTCTATTTTAAAAGTGACACACTAGCACTGTAAGGCCTTTATAAATAAGGCTAGGTATGTAGCACGTATAAGAAGTTGTAATAATAATGTGAACAATTGCGCACCAAGATAATACACTAAATTAAAAAGTATGCAAAATAAAAGCCAGCCTTAGTAAATAATCTCTGCAGGTAAAAGTTAACGTATTTTTATAATTTGCCATGCACACAAAGTGTTTTCTAGCAAAGTACAAAGTACATTAAGTACGTGCAATACGCATAAAATTTTAAATTTATGTTACTTTATATACCAATAAATTACATTCCAAATACAATACTTTAAACGTATTTGTACATTATTTTTTATTTGCGCAGTGCGACGTTTACAAAGTGCGAGGTGAAGTGAAGAGAGGGGCGGGTTTGTAGTGTTGTAGTATGGAGCGTGTAGGAAAGAATAATTGGAGGCGGACATTGAGCAGCAGGTAGGAGAGTATGCTGGATAATAGTAGCTGGAAGTGCAGAGCGAGGCGGAAAGAAAAGTGATAGATGGTACAATGCAAATGAATGTTAAGAGCGGACTGGAGGCAGGCGTGGGCTATTATGGAGTTCGTGTTTTTGTTTCGGCAAATGTAAGGCTCTTTACGGCAGTTGTGGGGTTATGTCTAAGAAGCAGGTGCCACGTGCAAGCAAGAACGTACAGAGTGCATCAAGATTGTAATATAATACCATTGTAATACAAACGCAGTATTTTAATATTTAATTTAAATGTAATTGCTAAAATAATTGTTTTCTATGAGTGCCGTTTTTTAGTATATTGCATTATTTATTTACGCTTAATAACTAATAACGTAAAAATTACGATTATGAATGGTAACAAAAAAACAAATAGTACGCTGAAAGCTAAAGTAGTAGCCGTTCGTCACATAAGCGTATGCATTGAGCATGCGCCCTGTGAACTTTGCCTTGGACATGGGCGTGCAATAGAGCACGTGGCAGAGTATAATTTTCTGTAAGCTGTTTGTGCTTGCATGTTGCTAACTATGGAAAGAAGCAGTACTTGAAGACGTGTTTACAGAAGTTTAGAGACTGGTAAGTTGTGCAGGTTGTATGTATATATTGAGTGTTATGTTGTATATGGGAAGCTCTTATTGTACGGTATATGTGAAGTGTGTGTAATACTATATGTGATGAACGCGTAATCTACTGTTTATGTGTCGCACATGAAATGCTGTATGCGTGAAGTGTAGTGTAACGTTTTAAAGAAGCTGTAAATAGTAAAATGGTGCGAATATTTAAACGTGTGTTTTGGTCTCTGTTGTTATTGCAAATTGTACAACCCTTACTTAAAATGGCGGCTTTAAGATAGGTTGCATGTGAATGTTGACGCAGGAAGTTATTAGTAAAGTACGAAAAAGCAGCTTTTTTGGGGGAATAAATGCTGTTTTGTTATTGTTACGTACTTGTAACACAAGCAACCGAAATTTCAGTAATGGGAAAAAGATTTTATTGCGTGTGTTGTGGACATTAAATGGAAATGTGTTTTTAAAATATTTTTCCTGTATTAGTGCACTTAAGGTATATTAATTGATAGTAAAACGAACTAATTTAAAAGCAATATTTTAACGTTTATGTAAAATGTACTTTGTAAATAGCTTTTTTTGACGAGTGTAATGCGGCATAAAGAAAAAAAGCATGCGTAAAATAATAAGCAACGTTTTTACTTTTAATGTAATCCGAAATGGGCAGCGAAAGTAAGTTAGCAAATGAGCAAGCGTACTAAGTTAAACGTAACTTTGCAATAATTAATTTACCTACCTGTAGTAATTGTAAATGTGTTACGCCTGACGTTAATAAACAAAGTACGAAAAGCAGCATTGTGAACAAAGGCGTTTTTTTGTGGTTGTTACGTACTTGTAACACAAGAAAAGTAAATTTTCATTGACAGATAGAATAAGTTCTAGTGTTTGTTGTGAACTTTTAGTACAAACGCCGCTTTTAAATAATTATTGTACATTAACGCACTCGACGTTTGTTAACAAATAATTAAGAGTGTTAATTGAAAGACATCCTTGTCACGCTGTATTTAAATATATTATGTCTAAGGGGTTCATGCCGTGCACAAGCAAGGATATCGGTAAGCTGTAAATAAGGGTGAGAAAGGCATTGCGCACAGAGCTGATTCACTAAATAAGAAAGCGTGCCGAATGAAAGGCAGCTTTTGTAAAAAAATGGTAGCACGCATTTAAATTTGAGATGCAAAGAAAGTGTTTTGCCGCAAATTAACAAGTGTATAATGATTGTTTAAAACGCATACAATTTTAAATGTTCGTAACTTCACATAGTAATAAATAAGATTGCTTATACAATACTTAAAATGAATTTCCCTCCCAAAAATTATTTGCGCACTGCAACGTCAACAAAGTGCGACATGAGGTGAAGGCAGGGGTGGTAATGCGGAATTGTAATATGAGGAGTGTGTAGGGAAGGATAATTGTAGAAAGTTACTAAACAGCAGAAAGGGGTAGGTGTTAATGGCTGGGAGTAGAGAACGAGGTGCAGAGAGGGGGTAAATGGTGCAATGCAAGTCAATGGTAAGAGCGGACAAGGAGGATTCTAAAAGTATTGTAGAGTTATTGTTGGTTTAAATGTAGGATTGTTTGCAGTTGTAATAGGATGCTGTTAGAAGGGCTGCTGCCACATGCAAGCGAAGACATTAGGGAGTTGTAAATAAGAATAACAAAGCATCGCGCACAGAGATAATGTACTAAATAGGAAAGCGTGCTAAATGAACGGCAGCCTTTGAAATATAATTGTAGCAGGTAATAGTCAACGTATTTTTATAATTTACTATACAAACAAAAGTATTTTGTAGCCAACTTCAAAGTACATTAACGTTATTTAAAACGCATACAAATTAAAATTTGCATTAGTTTACATACTAATAAATTATATCGCAAAACAATAATTTCAACGTATTTTTCCAGTATTTTTGATTTGCATAACGCGGCATGTACAAAACTGCGAGGAAACGAGTGGAAAAAGGGCACTGGGTAGCAGGGGAAGGGGGCTGCATAATGGTAGCTGGAAGTAGAGAGCAAGGCGCAAGAAAAGCGGTACATAATGCTTTGCAAGTGAATATGTAGCGGACAGGGGGCAGGCCTTGACTATGGAGGAGTTTTTGTTTGTTTGAGCAAATGCGAGGCTCTTTGCAGAAGTAATGGGGTGCTGTCTAAGAGGCTGGTGTCGCATACAATTGTAAGTGCACGTTACTTTGCATACTAATAATACACTTTGCCAATCCAATAATGTAAACGTATTTCCCCAGTTATTTTAATGTGCGCAGCTTGGCGTGTAGAAAGTTCGAGGTGAGGTGGAGACAGGGTCAGGCTTATTGTGCTGTAATATAAAGCATGTAAATAGAAATGAGTCAAAGAAGGGCAGTGGGCAGTAGGGGTGGGCTACGTGATGGTAGCTGGAAGCGGAGAGGGAGGCGCAAGAAATGCGATAAATAATGCTTTGTAAGTAAATATGTAGCAGACAGGGGCCGGCAGCAGGGAGGGGGGGGGGACTGGATGATAGTAGCTGGAAGCAGAGAGCGAGTGCAAGAAAAGCGGTAGATAATGCGTGAATTTGGAGCGGACAGGGGGTGGTAGCGGAAGGGGGGGGGGCTGGGTGATGGTAGCTGGAAGCGGAGAGCGAAGGGCAAGAAAAGCGGTACATAATGCTCTGCAAGTGAATATGGACCGGACAGGAGTTAGGCCTTCACTATTGTAGAGTTATTGTTTGTTTGAGCAAATGCGAGGGTCTTTGCAGAAGTAATGGGTGCTGCCTAAGAGGCTGGTGTCGCATAGAATTGTAAGTGCACGTTATTTTATATACTAATAATATACTTCGCCAATCCAATAATGTAAACGTATTTCCCCAGTTATTTTAATGTGCGCAGCTTGGCGTGTAGAAAGTTCGAGGTGAGGTGGAGACAGGGGCAGGCTTATTGTGCTGTAATATAAAGCATGTAAATAGAAATGAGTAAAAGAAGGGCAGTGGGCAGCAGGGGGGGGCTGGGTGATGGTAGCTGGGAGCGGAGAGCGAGGCGTAAGAAATGCGGTAAATAATGCTTTGTAAGTAAATATGTAGCGGACAGAGGGCGGCAGCAGGGAGGGGGGGTCTGGATGATAGTAGCTGGAAGCAGAGAGCAAGTGCAAGAAAAGCGGTGGATAATGCGTGAATTTGGAGCGGACAGGGGGCGGCAGTGGAAGGGGGGGTCTGGGTGATAATAGCTGGAAGCGGAGAGCGAAGCGCAAAAAAAGCGGTACATAATGCTCTGCAAGTGAATATGGACTGGACAGGGGTCAGGCCTTTACTATTGTAGAGTTATTGTTTGTTTGAGCAAATGCGAGAGTCTTTACAGAAGTAATGGGTGCTGTCGAAGACGCTGGTGTCGCATACAATTGTAAGTGCACGTTACTTTGCATACTAATAATATACGTTGCCAATCCAATAATGTAAACGTATTTCCCCAGTTATTTTGATGTGCGCAGCTTGGCATGTAGAAAGTTCGAGGTGAGGTGGAGACAGGGGCAGGCTTATTGTGCTGTAATATAAAGCATGTAAATAGAAATGAGTGAAAGAAGGGCAGTGGGCAGCAGGGGGGGGCTGGGTGATGGTAGCTGAAAGCAGAGAGCGAGGCGCAAGAAATGCGGTAAATAATGTTCTGTAAGTAAATATGTAGCGGACAGAGGGCGGCAGCAGGGAGGGGGGGTCTGGATGATAGTAGCTGGAAGCAGAGAGCAAGTGCAAAAAAAGCGGTAGATAATGCGTGAATTTGGAGCGGACAGGGGACGGCAGCGTAGGGGGGGGTCTGGGTGATGGTAGCTGGAAGCGGAGAGCGAAGCGCAAAAAAAGCCGTACATAATGCTCTGCAAGTGAATATGGACCGAACAGGGGTCAGGCCTTCACTATTGTAGAGTTATTGTTTGTTTGAGCAAATGCGAGAGTCTTTGCAGAAGTAATGGGTGCTGTCTAAGAGGCTGGTGTCGCATACAATTGTAAGTGCACGTTACTTTGCATACTAATAATATACTTCGCCAATCCAATAATGTTAACGTATTTCCCCAGTTATTTTCATGTGCGCAGCTTGGCGTGTAGAAAGTTTGAGATGAAGTTGAGACAGGGGCAGGCTTATTGTGTTGTAATATAAAGCATGTAAATAGAAATGAGTGAAACAAGGGCAGTGAGCAGCAGGGGGGGAGGGCTGGGTGATGGTAGCTGGGAGCGGAGAGCGAGGCACAAGAAATGCGGTAAATAATGCTCTGTAAGTAAATATGTAGCGGACAGAGGGCGGCAGCAGGGGGGGGTCTGGATGATAGTAGCTGGAAGCAGAGAGCGAGTGCAAGAAAAGCGGTAGATAATGCGTGAATTTGGAGCGGACAGGGGACGGCAGCGGAAGGGGGGGGTCTGGGTGATGGTAGCTGGAAGTGGAGAACGAAGCGCAAGAAAGGCGGTACATAATGCTCTGCAAGTGAATATGGACCGGACAGAGGTCAGGCGTTCACTATTGTTGAGTTATTGTTTGTTTGAGCAAATGCGAGGCTCTTTGCAGAAGTAATAAGGTGTTATGTAGGGGGCTGGTGTCGCATATAATTGTGAATGCACGTTTTTTTGTTTTTTTAAAGTAATTTTTATTGTAGACACACAATACGCAGGCCAATTGTCATACATATACAATATCAATCCGAGTTCTGCAATTTGGTATAACGCCCTCCAATTTACACAGCCTGTTGGCCCGCATCCCGAGGGCCGGGCGGCAACAAACTCTCAGCTCCCACATGCCCGGTTAAGCTGCTACAGGATGTCGTCTCGCAGTAAGGTGTGTGTGCCTACTTTTAGGACCTCATCTATATAACCAATAAACTCCCCCCCAACTTCCCCCCATCCCCGTGAGTGCAACCCCCCCTTCACCCTACCCCCCCTCCCCATCATCCGAGCCGGGGCCTTTGGTGTGTGTAGCTAAACTTGGCCGTCAGACAATTCCATTCATCAGTTCACTCCTCTCCTGGTCATTGTGTAGTGCTGCCCCCGGTGGCGCCAAGGTCCTCCCCTTCATCCACTATCCCACTATCCCTGAGGCCCTGCACCAGCATCTCCCAGGCTGTCGCCTGTTCTAACGCTCTCTCATTAGTGGTTCTACGCGCCAACTGGTACCTATATGTACTATCGCAAGCCGCCAAGTTCAGAAATTCGTTGTACCACCTCTTGTACGTCGGACCCGTCTTCGCCTTCCAGTTTCTAGTGATCTCACGCTTGGCTACCATCAAACCCATATCAATGAATTTACTTGAGAGCTTGTTTTTGGGGGTATGAGGGAACCAATGCAGGAGGCACGCCGCTGGGTCAAAGTCAACAGTCCGGTCCGTCACCCCGTTCAAAGTCTCTCCCACGGCCCGCCAGTAGTCCGACAGGGCTGGGCACAACCAAAGCATATGCACCAGCTCCGCTCCCTCCGCCGCGCAGCGGGGGCACCTCGCGTCAGTCGCGCCAAAGTATCTCAGGATCCTCCCAGGGGTCAAGTACGCCCTGTGCAGTATATAATAATGGATAAGTTGAAATCTGGCATTCCTCGTGCTATTACGCGCCCGCCGCACCAACTGTGCCCACGTCGTGTCCGGTATGGGCCTGCCCAGGTCATCCTCCCACTTGAGTTTCAGCCTTTCCAAGGGCGGCAAATGCTCACAGAGCATTCTATTATACAAGCAAGTCACCGCCTTCACCGTCCCCGCCGCCATCATGGTGTACTGGCAGGCCATAGCCGTCTCCGGTTCCGCCAGTCCCAGTCCCCAGTGTTTCTGCATCGCTCTTATTATGGCTGCGTGGAGGAGGTAGCCCCCACGCGTTAGATCGAAACGTTCCTGGAGGGCTAGGAACGGTAGGAGCTCCCCGTTTTCAAAGAGATCCCCCAGGACCTGTACTCCCGCTTCCTCCCATTGCTGTAGGCGGGACCAGTCGCCTCCGTGCGGCAGCGCGGTGAGCAGTCCCAACGGCATCTCCGGGGCGTAAGGGTGCTTAATCCCCGCTCGCTTCTGTGCGCGGTTCCAGCATCGCCTAAATGTGTCCTGCTCAAGGAATAAGTCTCGGGCGGCAAGTTTCTGGCCCAGTGCAATGTAGGCCAGCACATGTCGCGGCGTGCCTCGTAGTCGTCCCTCCTCCGGGCCCCTGTAAACGCGAGCCACCTCTTGCGTGAACACCTGCAGCTGGGCAGCAAGGTAGTAGAGCTCGTAATCTGGGAACGCCAAACCCCCTTCATCTTTCGGGCGGGTGAGGGTTGTCAGTGCCACTCTGCACCTGTCCGCCCCCCATAGGAATGTAATGAGCTGGGTCCAAAGTCGGCGGAAAAAGGAGTTGGGAATCCAGATCGGAAGCGTCCGGAAGTAGTACAGTAACCGCGGCAGTGCCACCATCTTCAAAAGAGCAATCCTGCCTGCTATGGACAGTGGAAGCGTGGCCCAAAAGGCCATGCTCCCCTTCAATCCCCTGACGCATCTCTCCACATTGCCCTCAAACAAGGCCACCGCAGTGTGATACACGTAAACTCCAAGGTAATGGAGACAGGTAGGTTCCCAATGGAGTAGCGGTCGGTGGTCAGGACGGGCCATGCCCTCCCTCAGCGGAAAAAGGCATGTTTTTGTCCAATTAACCTTCAAGCCCGACAGGCCTCCAAATCGTTCCAGCAGCTCCTCCGCGCCGTCGAGCTCCGCTGCGTCATTGTCAAGGAACAGCAGGAGGTCATCGGCGTACAGCAAGATAAACTGTCGCCCATCACTAGCTTGCACACCTGCAAAGTAGCGTCCCCTGCGGGCCTCCGCCGCCAACGGCTCAATCGCCAAAGCGAACAGCAAGGGGGATAGGGAGCACCCCTGCCGGGTGCCTCTCTCCACCGGGTATTGGTGGGATACCAAGGACCCAACCCGCACTCTCGCCACCGCCGCTGCATAAAGCACCTTCGTCCAACGGATATATCCTGCTCCCAACCCGAAGCTTTCCATGACCATGTACAAATAATCCCATCCCAGACTATCGAACGCCTTTTCGATGTCGACCGAGAGGGCACATGGGGTACCGCTCCCCGCCCGCAGATCCTCCATGAGTCGGATAAGCCTCCTAATATTGAGCGACGTGTTCCGAGTAGGGATAAAGCCGTTCTGATCCTCATGGATCAGAGTGGTCATGTGCGGTAAGAGTCTCGCTGCCAATATAGAGCTCAAGATTTTATTGTCAGCAGTTAACATAGAGAGCGGTCGATAAGATGCAGGGCTGCTGCCTTCCCTACCAGGTTTCAGTAGCGGAATGACTATTGCTTCGCGCATCGATTGGGGAAGCCGACCTGCAGTCCCTGCTTCCTTGTACACGGCTAAAAGCCGCGGCGCTAAGGCGTCCATATACTTGCCATAGAATTCGATGGGCAAACCGTCCATCCCCGGCGTCTTATTATGGGCCATGGACTTGATAGCCCTCCTAACTTCCCCCAAGTCAATGTCTCTACCTAACTCCTCCGCTTGCTCATCTTCTAAACGCGGCAGGGTTAGACCCTCCAGGAACGACGCTGTCGCCTCCCCCCGGTCGCCCTGGGTACTGCTATAGAGTCTCCCATAGTACCTCTGAAATCCGTCCACTATGGCCGATTGGGTGTAGGACAGATTTCCCCCCTCGTCTGCGAGTTGCAAGATAGGGGAGCAACGTTTCGTGGGATTTGCAAGCCACGCTAGCAGGGTGCCCGATCGATCGCCCTCCACGTGAGAGCGCAGCGCGTATGCCCGATGATCGTAAGCCCGCAGTCGTTCCACCTCAATCGCCACCGCTTCCCTAGCCAAACACACCGTCTCCTGAAGGTCCGGGCGGCCAGGCCGCTCCCTCTCCACTACTCGCAATTTTGCGTCCGCCTTCTCCAGGTCGGTCAGCAAGACTCTCCTCGTTCCTACGTACTGTGTAATACACTGTCCCATCACTACCACTTTATAAGCATCCCATTCCACTGCCCTAGCGCTCGTGGTCCCCTCGTTAATGGCAAAGTACTGTGTCAATCCCTCCTCCAGTGCCGCCCCGAGCAACGGGTCCTCCAGGGTCTCCGGTCGGAGCCTCCAGGTTGGCACCCTTGGCTTATCCGCCGCCCAGTCTAAGTGGATCAGGAGCGGATTATGGTCCGAGACCGTTCTCGTTAGGTATTCTGACCAGGTGACACATGGCAACACTGCTCGCGAGCACAATATCGCGTCCAGCCTTACGTGGAGATCATGTATCCCGGAGTAAAAAGAGTAATCTCGGTCTGTCGGGTGTTGCGACCTCCATGCATCAGTCAACCCCCAGCTCTCCTGCCAATCTCGCCGACCCTTGGCAATGCGGTGTACCGGGGAATCGCTCAGAGTTGGGTGTGATCTATCCAAGTGCACTTCCGCCACAGCATTAAAGTCCCCACCCATGAGTACCGGACCCACTAGAAAGCGCGCCAGTGTTCCCGACAAACCTGCATAAAAAGCCATTTGGTCTACATTCGGGCATACACGCTGCATAGGACAACATCTTTTCCCCGCAACCTGCCCTCCACCACCACAAATCTCCCCTCCGGATCTATCAGCTGCTGTGTCAACTGAAAAGGTGTCCCCGCTCTGATCCATACCAGGGCGCCCCTCGCGTAAGCTGAGTAAGAGGTGTGGAAAACCTGTCCCCTCCATCTCCTTTGTAGCGCCGCCCCTTCCTGCTTCGTGATGTGTGTCTCCTGTAGCAGCGCAATGTGAATTCCCCTCCTCAATAGATAGGCATGCACTTTATGTCTACGCTGCATCGTGTGTAGGCCCCTCACGTTCCAGGTTATGCACTTCAAAACATTCGAGTTAGCCATTGTCTCGTAATCCAAAGTTCAGACGCCCCCCCCATGGTCGTGCGCTTGCGGAGGATGGCCCCACCCCAACCCCAAACGTAAACCCCTAACTGTCCAGCCCCTAAGCTGCCCGGGACCGGTATTTGCGAAAAACACCCCACAACAATCCCCAACTGTGGTGCTCCCCCCCCCCAGAACAGGCCCCAATATCGAGATACCAGACCCCATCCAAACTCCCGCAACTGAGAACCCCCAGACGACTAGTTCACGGCCGCAGCTGCAAGTGCCTTAAGGGCATACGGAGCGAGGCCTCGCCCAAGAGGGGGCCACATGACCCAGGTCCGCACCCATCGCCCCCTATTTTGGAGATCAGCTCTCAGCCAGTCGCCCAGCGCCCAAGCCCGGAGCTAATATAGCCGCCAAACAGGTGAAACCCCCAAGAGTCCTACCCTGCACCCATCGGACATGAGTCAGACATTTAGGATTTCTTCTGCCGTTTGCGGCGTCACCACTGGACCCTTGGCATCGTAGATCCCAGACAGGTCCGACTCCGATCCCGAAGCCGATGCATGTGTCTCTGTGTCTGTGCCACGCTTGGACTGGGAGTCCTCCGTTCTCACCATCGTGACCACCGCTTGCAGTGCCGCCTTGCGTTAAGCCTCCGTTTGCGAGGCGGTCAGTTTCCCAGCTCCGTGCCGCCGTTTGCGCAGTCTTTGCGATTTGCGCAGGCCGTCTGGTGCCCGCTCCCGTTCCTTTTCTCGCTCCTCTCGGACCTTGGCACCGTCCGTGCCCGCTTTGTAGGTGTCCCACCAGCTCCAAGCATCCGCGGCCAAGTTGAAGAACATTGTTTTGTCGTCCACCACAATTCGAAGTCTGGCAGGGAATAATAAGGAGTACGGGATGCCCTCCGTGCGCAGCTCCTTCTTGATCGTCAGGAAGGAAGCTCGCTGCCTTTGCGTCTCGAACGTGAAATCTGGAAACAGCGTGACATTACTATTCGCAGTTTGGAACGGGCCAGTGTCCCGGGCTCTTTGCAGCAGAAGATCCCTGTCCCTGTAGTGTAGCAGCTTGGCCACGATGGGTCTCGGCGGCAGGCCAGGTTTAGGCGGTCCGGACGGAACCCGTTGCGCCCTCTCCAGGGTGAAGAAGGGGGACAGGCCCTCAGGTGCTACTACAGTTTTAAGCCAAGTGTCACAGTAGGCCACCAAGTCAGTCCCCCTTTCGCTCTCCGGAACACCTACGATCCGCACATTACTGCGACGGCTCCTGTTTTCTGCGTCCTCTGCACGCCGTTCCAAGATCTGGATCCGATCCAGGGCCTCCATGAGTTTGCCCTCTAGGTTTTTGTGGGCAGTGGCCAGGTCCTTCAGGGTAGTCTCAGTCTCTTTTACCCTGTCTTTCAGCTTGTCGTGGTCGGCATGAAGCAG
This sequence comes from Lissotriton vulgaris, assembly GCF_964263255.1. NCBI lineage: Eukaryota > Metazoa > Chordata > Amphibia > Caudata > Salamandridae > Lissotriton > Lissotriton vulgaris. The sequence continues at coordinate 695,672,114 of NC_141700.1, read as the reverse complement.
GCCAAGACCCGACGCCACCTGCGCAATGTCATTGTGCAGCGCTTCCCTCGTTGCCGTTATGGCCTCCAGGATACGATCTTGTAGCCGCTTCAGGTCAGTGGGCCCTCCCGTGTCGCTCTCCACTGGTTCTGAGGTCGCCGCTTCTTCCGGCTTGCCTCTCGGCTTCCCCATGGCGAACTGCGTGAGCCCCCAAGACAGTATCTAGGGCTTAGCCACCGCGCAGTTTCTCCCAAGTTACATACGCCGCCGAGATGGAAGGTCAATCCACGCCGTCAGGGCGATCAACCGCTGCAGCCAGCCGCGTTGCCCAGGGTGGAGGAATGCAGAGATCCGTGCCTGCCTCCCCGGGTTGACGATGGTGGGGCCGCGATTCCCCTCCCCCTCCGGTTCTCAGGGTCACCTCCCCGCGGCCGCAGCCAGTCAGTCCAGCAGTGCGTCCGCGGCCTCCCACTGCGACCCGTGGGTAAGTCCTGCCCCCAGCTGGTGCACCCGGCCTTCCCCCAGTGTGTGCGCTCTCACCGGCAATGTTCCAGGTCACTCCAGGCCGTCCGCCGCTTCCCACGTCCCTCCGCTCCTCTCTGCAAAATGTCCCACTTTCTTGCTCTCCACTCAGCTCCGAGGGGAGAGGGGGGGGGGGGGGGGGGGGAGTGCCGGGTACCTCCAGCGCACCGAATCCCAGCCGCGCCGGATTTATCAGCAGGGTGTCCTTAGTGCCGGAGCCCTCCCGGGGCACCCCGCCTTCCGCACAGCCCTCCCGGGCCGGCCGTTCTCGGCAGCTCCACCGCTTCACAGAGCCTCCCGGCAGGACCACCGCAGGGCTTCGAGGCTCACAGGAGGGGGTGGCGGGGGGGCCTCCTTCTCCAAGCCCCCAATCGGTAGCAGGTCGCGGCCGCGCTCCAGGCGGTGTCCCACGGCTCAGTCGGCCGGTCGCCACTAGGATCTCCTCGCAGCCGCCATGTTGAGGCGTCTCTCTGGCTCGGCTGCGGTGTCCCCGAGTCGCGGCGGAGAGCGGTCCGCTCAGCCGCTCCCCGTCCGATCCACTTGCTCCCCACCGGCTTCAGGGCTCGAGGCACTTCATTTCAGGCCCAGCGCTGGGCTCCTCGCAGCGTTAATCAGGATAATAGTGGGGAATGGGCGCGGAGCTCCGGGCTCACGCCGCCATCACCCTCGGCGTGCAAGCCACGCCCCTGTGAATGCATGTTACTTCACATTTTAATAATATACATTGCCAATACAATAATGTAAACGTATTTGTACAGTTATTTTAATATGTGCACTTGGCGTATAGAAAATGCTAGGTGAGGTAAAGAGAGGGGCGTGCTTGTTTTGTTGGAATATGAAGCGTGTAAAAGAGAACGAGTGTAAAAAGGGCACTGGACAACGGGGAGGAGAGGGGGACTGGGCGATGGTAACTGGAGGCTGAGAGCGAGGCGCAAGAAAAGCGGGAGATAATACTATGCAAGTAAATGTTAAGAGCGGACAGGAGGCAGGCCTTTCCTATTGTAGATGTAGTGTTTGTTTGGGCAAATGTAAAGTTGTTTGCGGTATTAATGATGTACTGTCTAAGCGGCTGATGCCGCGCGGGGAGCAAGGAAATCAGGGAGTTTTAAATAAGCATAACAAACGCATCGCGCACAGAGGTAATCCATTAATTAAGGAAGCGTAGGAATGAAAATCAAGTTTTGTAAAAGCATTGTAGTGGGTAATAGTTAACATATATATAATTTGCGATGTAAAAAAGTACTTCCTAGCTAGTACAAAGTATATTACGATTGTTTGTTGGTACTTACGTTGTTGCTGGCAAAATTATTTTTTGAGCAGTATTTCTTTGCTGATTGCTTCGATAAACGCTGCTGTGAAGGATCTGAGAGCAATAGACGCTGTAGAAAATGCAGTAAATGATTAATTTTTGTAAACATATTGCAAACGGCAAAAAGTAAACGTGTAAAAAATATGTAAATAAACTTACCTATTGCAATTAAAGCATCTGAAAAATCGAACGTCCAACAGTATGCAGCAGTAGCAGCCAAAACCACGGTAAAATACGAGGCAAAAGCTTGTTCTGGAAGAGGTCAAGTAGCATGTGCTTTGCATGGGAACAAGCTTTATGTTTAAGTACCTTTGTTTACCATCAGATAGGAACGTTTGGGGCAATAAAATGCAAGAGGCGCAGAGGGAAGAAATGCATAGAGTTAGTGTGAAAATGGCCACAAGTGTGAAAAGGACTTGTCTGTTAAGCGTCAATGGAAAGGAAAGGTTAAGGGTGAGCTATAAAATGGAAAGAGTTTCGTTTCTTTAAAATCTACCCAGTTACTGCGAAATGTAGACACGTTTCTGGAAAATCGAAACTTAACGTTTTTTCTGTATGTTTGTGTCATGTTCATTTTAAATATTGTTTGTGTTTATTGTTTAAAAGCATAACAATTTTAGTAGTGTTGTGATAACATTGCTGACGCTTACTACACTGTATCAATTGAATGTAAGCTACTTCCCTTTTAAACGTTTGTAATCGTAAAGAACATGCACTAAACGTATTGTGTGAAAAGGACTTGTCTGTTAAGCGTCAATGGAAAGGAAAGGTTAAGGGTGAGCTCTAAAATGGAAGGAGTTTCGTTTCTTTAAAATCTACCCAGGTACTGCGAAATGTAGACATGTTTCTGGAAAATAGAAATTTAACGTTTTTTTCTGTATGTTTCTGTCATGTTCATGTAATACTATTGTGCCTGTTTATTGTTTAAAAGCATAACAATTTTAGTAGTGTTGTGATAACATTGCTGACGCTTACTAGACTGTATCAATAGAATGGAATCTACTTTCATTTTAAACGTTTGTGATTGTAAAGAACATGCACCAAACGTATTTAACGTGCCATATTTACAAGGACATACATTTTACTGTCTGTCTGTAATTGTACTTGCGTGATGTTAGTTTTTACACAACAATAATTTGCATGATGCCACATTTTGCGAAAAAATTGCAGGCAGCAGACAAGACGGCGGCAAGTTAACTGAGGGGCAGATTTATGAGGCCCTTGCGCCACGTTTACGCCGCTGTTGCGTCACGCAAGGCGGCGTAAACGTGGCACATCCCTACGAACGATTTACAATGTGACGCATCTAGGCAGATGTGTCACGTTGTAAAGCCCTACGCCGCTTGTGGGCGTTCCGGCGCAGGGTGGGCGTTGCGGGGCAGGTGCGCCTCGCAAAAGTGGCTGAGTGAAATCTATGAGATTTCACTCAGTCACTTTTAAGCCAATGCTGCGTCAAAAGCCTGGGCCTGCTTGAAGCAGGCGTAGGTCTTGACGCAGCATTGTTAAAATGGGGCACCCCCGAGCCTTGCTGGAGTTGCTTCGCGCTTGCGACGCAACTCCAGCAATGTGTCACATTTCCAGCACAGATGCGTCACGCATCTGTGCCGTTTTTGCACCATGGTGCGCCGCATTATAAATGCAGCGCACCATGGCTGGCGGAGCTGTGGCGCACTGTGGCGCATGTTAACTGGCGCATCCCTGGGGATGCGCCAGTTAACATAAATCTGCCCCTTAGTGTTTAGCACCTATTCGACATCACGCTGTTCTAAGCATACTGCAAACTTTCCCACCCCGGAGGAAATTGCTCCAAAAGCACACCTTGTAAGACGGCACCACTATTCGTTTACAAAAAACCGCTCTCTACATTTGCATGGCGCCGACTTTAGAATCAAATACACAAACGGTGAAACAGATAAAGTAACACCTCTTAGACAGCCACTGACAAACTGCTCGCCATTTACATGGCGCCAACCGAGTATAGCAAAAGATTACCCAGCTAGCTCGTGCTGATGACGCACACGGATTGCACACAAACAGCCATGACATTATTTAAAGGAGCATGCATTTTATTTGCAGTTAACGCTGGCATTATTCAGTAGTCACATGCTGAACTGTAATCACATTGCCAGCAGTAGTAGTGCGTCCACAAGGTTAAGCATGCCCGATAATGTCGCTTGGAGTGTTAGTAGTACAGATTACATGTTACACTGTTTTTCAAGCCAGTGTTTTAATAATGTCTGTTTCTGCTCGAAGGGAAGAATAGGGCAGCAGGAACTCTGACCTCATGTTAAAGTTAACTTGAAAACATGGCACTTGAGAAATGCCATTGGAGTTTTCGCCTTCAGTGTTTTCCCTGAATTAATTGTGTTGTTACTCCTGAGAATCAAAAATACAAGAAGATTGACCCATTGATAGCTTTAGACATGAGAGCACTGCAAAGAAATGTTTTCAAAGGGATAGGAGCGTTTAAAAACATAATATTACGTGCATAGTGCTCAGCAGAAAACCATGGCGCCAGAAAAATAATGAAAAGACAGCTTCATAAATAATGAGCATGTTCATTACGAGGCACCTTGCAAATAATAATTTAAAGCCTGCCATGGAAATAATGCTAACAGCGAGCATGTTATTTAAAAGCCAGATTTATTCACAGCAAGCGTGTTCATTCAAAGCCAGCCTCGGGAAAACGAAAGTAATGAAAAGCGAAACTGACACTGACACTGCACACACAGCAAGCAGCGCGCTCCTGAGGTGAAATCTGACAATGTAAAGGCGCGCGTCTGATTGCTGTCCACATTCCCAAATACGGGTAATATTAGGTCTGAAGCAGACACCATCAATGCTCACGCATTGAGGGTTAGGTCTGCTCGACCTAAAAACAAGTAAGCTTACATCCAAATGCTGTGTTGGTGTCCGCCGTATGTCAGCCGTAACTTGGAAAGACTGGAAGGGCAGTTCGAAAGTTAGTGATGTGAAAGCTGTACTTGGGAAAATTTGTGGCGCTGGGCTGTCAGACATCTGGCAGATGCACCTCTGATAGTCTGAGGTGGCCCAATACTGAGTCAGAGATAAGTAGCTGGTGTGCCCTAAATATAGTTGATACCAAAACAAATGGAGCGTGTATCGAGTTACAAACACATGTCGCACAGCAGAGAAAATGCAGAAGAATCCATTACTCACTGCGTCAAGGCGTAAAGAGTGACGCAGTGTATTGGAAATATGCCACAACACGCATTGCTGAAGTTGTATCATGCTTGTGACACAACTCCAGCAATGCGTGACTTTTCCACCCACAGCTGCATCAGAATTTCTGATGCATCAGTCAGTCCTTGCGCCATAGTGTTCCGTATTGTAAATACAGCGCATCTATGGTGGCACAAGTGTTTTTCACTCAGGCCAGGGAAACTGACACATCCATACAGATACGTCAGTTTCTTGTAAATCTGCACCATAGGATTTATGAAAGGTCACATAAAAAACGGAAGAAAGATTGATGAATTAGATGAACTAATTATGGTTGAAAAAAAAGCTTGAAATAAATGAAATATTGAAAAATAATCGATTCTTCTACATTTTCTCTTCGGCACAACATGTTTGGAACACAATAGATGATCCATTTGTTTTGGTATCATTTAAAATGTGCCGTTGGGGCTTGGCCCTCGCAATTTTGCACACAACAATTTTGCCTAAGAGCATACTTCAAAACAAGTTATTAAAGTTTGAAAAGGAGTGCATTCTATCATTCTCTTGAAAATATAATTATAGTTGAGACATGAAATCGAATTAGGAACTGTTACATGAGAGGGAAATAATCTTACCCTATTCATGTTGGCACCTCGCTTTTTTTCCAAAAAAGGAAGGTTAACATCAACCATTTCAAGTGGAAAAATGTATCACCAGGTACCTCTTCGCCACTAGCATCCTTTGGGTATGTAGCAGCAGGTCAAGTGTCATGTTTGGCCTTCCTGATTATTTCACTTCATGATTTTATTCTTCTGTATCTGCTCTTTGCTTCTCAACCTCCATTCAACGCAGAATCAGCGCTTTGAGGATGGCCCCTACTTTCTTTATTATGCGACCTCCCACTACTCTGTCACTTTCAAGCTTCATTTAGTGCTGACTGCCTGACCTTTCTTTTGATACATACCGCATCCACTTACAGCCATGGAATAAATGTAGTAACTGAGGTCCAGACGTGTAGAGGATGTTCAGTAGATTGATTGAAGTAGATTACAAGACATGCAGTTAAGTCCGGTACAGACCCCACCAGGAGCAGCCAGCATGCTGCTCAGCCTTTCTTAACTGTGACTTCTGACTTCCAACATTCTGTAATACATCACCCTTGGAACATTCCACTGGCAGAGCATGAGGTGATATGAATAATATTAAAGGCAGAATACTACAATTGTATACTACAATACCGGTCTGTTCCTGCTCACTAGGAGCATGCCTGTTGACACGCACCGCAGAACCCCATGTTCAGCCATTAATCTACACCTATCCTTTCCCTCCACTTTTTGAGCAGAGGAGATTTCAGTGTTTTATTTCCACAGTTCCCCCAAGTTAGTTATTTACATTGGGCAATATCACCAATCCTTTATTGACTGTCGCTTACGTTTTAAGTGGGCAATTCATAGGACATGTGGCCTGTTGCAGGTGTTTAAAATGCCACATTGGGTCTTAATTGTCACATCATTTTAATGCTCAATGTTTTATTTAATTAAGTTTGATGTACTCAATGAACACATCAAACATAATTAAATACAATATTTTGCTAAAATATTTGTCATGAAAGCCTGCATGCCAAACTTGTGTACTAATTGAATTGCAATAAAATTCAATTTTCAAACAGCCATTATGAAAATTGGTCTGGGACCCTTTCTGAGCACACGCAGAGACCTTTGCCCTTACTTAGTGGTATTTACTTACTGCTTTCTTAATGATTTTCAAGAAAATTCTTTATTACAATGTGGTTTAAAAGGAAACCATTTGGCCTTCTAGTTTTCAAAACTGCCCAAATATACTAAGGAAGTTATGCTAAGTGATCCAATCACTAAAGTCTAACTCGTCGCCAACTTTACGCCCCAACACTTTCAAAAGTCACCAGCAGCCACTGATTAGCCATCACTTGTGTAGAGAACATACTCGACCTCTTCATGATGACCTAGAATACCATAAATTTTCAGTCACTCCAGAAGACATCATTTTACAAGGGTCGAAAAATGTCATACCTGAGAGTACGTGACAGCAAGTCATTGATTGATTTGCTATTGCAGCCGGCCTTCTTCCGGAAGAAAAAGACCTATGACCGAGCATTCTCCGGAGCCGCCCCCAGAGTCTGGAACTCACTCCCTCCTAACATTAGGAAGATTAAGAATACTGCAACATTTAAACGAGAACTGAAATGCCACATGATGAGTAAATACCCTACATAGAGATGCCTACAGACCATTAAAATGAACATTTACGCCAAAAAGCGAATCAGACTCATCATGAATAAGCTGAAGATCAATAAGACAATTGACTGAGTACAGCTCAAGCCTCGGCTGTACACTTTTACTGCTACCTCATATTTATGTGATCTCAACCACTGTACCTCACACCCATAAGATATTACCTCTACCTTACTTTGTTTATCTTTGATCCTTGCTACTAGCTAAACGTATTCAACTCTTATTACTAACTTACTCAGGTAATTGTACTGATAATAATATGGAACCCTACCTCACCGAGCTGACTGTATGTCTATGACACAAGCGAAACTCTATGCACCTCTAAATGCTAATTGCACAGGCGTTATGAATATATTTATCTATTCCCCCTAGATAGCTTATCACCTTCTACCTTCATATCTGCTTGCTGCTATAACTGTTATAATTGTTATTACAATGTCAATAAGTAATCATCTATGTTAAGTGCTCTGATACCCACGGGTCTTGTTCGCGCTATAAAAAACTCTATAAATAAATAAATAAATAAATAAATAAATTGAACTAGAACATAAGGGCCATCAAGGAATTTTTGATGTTAAAGGTGTGCTTGTCTTGATGAAAGAGTTGAAGTGGAAGTAAGGGCCAGTAATTTGTACAACTGCTTGTCATCCAAAACCACCCGCATCCATTAAACATGCCTGATCTTTCAAAGCATGCATGGGAGAAGATTGCAATTGATTTTTATGGACCCCTTGACAATGGACATCATCCACTAGTCAATGTTGATGAATACTCCCATTTTCACCTTGTGGAAGATCTGTCATCAACAACTCATGACAGAGTCATTAAGAGATTAGAAAGTATTTTTTTAAGATCGTGGATTCTCTTTGTTCCCTCCAAGTGCCTGATCCAGTTGTGGGCTCACAGGAGCTCTGCAACAACATCTCCGAGTTTTTCCACAAAAAAAATTGAAGATATATATCTTGCTTTAGAAATTCAGAGGAACACTCTAGGGGATTCTTCCTCTCAAACTCTAGCTAATCTAGAGTTGTGGTCAAGAGATCCCACCAAGATCCTCACTCATTTCCCGCAGCTCTCCCTTGACGGGCTTGATCTCTTGTTGGATCGAACAAAGTCGGCCTCTCCTTTGGACCCATGTCCTTTGAAGGTTCTGAAGGAATGTAGGCATACGCTTCTTCCTCCCCTTCGTGAAGTGATGAATGGTGCCTTGCTTCAAGGTACCTTCCCTTCGGTGTGGAAAAGGGCGATAGTGAAGCCCCTCCTGAAGAAACCCACCTTGGACCCAAAACAGCTTAGGAATTTTAGACCTATCTCCCTGTTACCTGCCCCTGCAAAAATGCTCGAATCACACCTGAATTTACATCTATCTTACTTTCTGGATTCCTCTGGGTTCTTAGATAGCTCCCAGCATGGATTCAGAAAAGCCCATAGTACTGAATCTGCACTTACTATGGTTGTTAATAACATCAGTTTGAAGGTGGATTCGGGCCAAACCACTGTGTTGTCTTACTTGACCTAACAGCAGCGTTTGATACCCTGTCTCCCTCTACGTTAACATCGCGTTTGAAGGAGGCAGGTATTGCGGGTCCGGCCTTGAGCCTTCTGCACTCTTTTTTACATCTAAGAGAGCAGAGAGTCATGCTTGGAGAGTTCCTCTCCCCTGCCAAATCCTTGCAGTATGGGGTGCCAAATGGGGTCGGCCTTGAGTCTGACCCTATTCAACATCTATGTGGCCCCCCTTGCCAGGTTAGTAAAGTCGCAGGGGATGGAGGTTGTGTCATACGCCGATGACACCCAAATGATGGTGTCCCTGGCTCACTCTGTTACCACTTCCGGAGTCAACTTTAGGACTTGTATGCAGACAGTCTCGGAGTGGATGATCCAAAACTCCCTAAAGTTGAACGGCAACAAAACAGAGATCCTGGTCTTTGGCAAGGACCAGGACATCTGGTCTAGTGAGTGGTGGCCTCCATCTTTGGGAACTTGTCCATCTCTCTCCCAATCGGCCAGAAATCTCGGCGTTATATTTGACACATCACTTTCCATGACTCTTCAGGTCAATAGAACAGTGGCTACTTGCTGGGGGGTCATTAAGATTCTAAAAGAATCTTGCACTATCTTTCTCCCCAAGCACGTAAGCAGACTGTGGTTGCGTTAGTGGGTTCCAGGTTGGATTACTGCAATGCACTTTATGCAGACTCCAACAAGGGCCTCATTCAGCGCCTTCAGGTCGTCCAGAACGCGGCTGCGCGATTTGTTCTGGCGCTACCTAATGCATCCTCTGCAACAATGGCCAGAAAGAGCCTGCATTGGCTTCCTATACAACAGAGGATCTCTTTTAAGATCCTGTGCCTGGCCTATAGAGCGCTCGCAGCTGGTCTTTTGGACCCCCTGTGTTCCTTGTTAATGCGCCATGTGCCCAGTAGAACCCTCAGATCTTCGGAGATGAATCTTCTTGTGGTTCCGCGTGTTAGGAAGGTCCATTGGGGCAGCAGAGCATTTTCCATTGTTGCCCCTAGGTTGTGGAACTCTCTCCCACTGGAGATTAAGGCCCAACCGTCTCTGTCCCTTTTTAAAAAAGCGCTCAAAACTTGGTGCTTTATCAAGGCCTACCAGTAAGAGGGTATTTTTGCTATAGCTAGCTTCTTTTTGGTTAGGCGCCTTGACGCCCATTGGGCTTAGTAGCGCTATATAAATTTATTTTCATTTTCAACATGGGGTGTTCCCTCAATTCCAAATCTGGCAATGGCCTGCCTTTCAATAGTTGAGAATTTGAAGATTTTCTCACTCATCTGAATGTCAAGCATCCAAAAAAGCGCAGCTCTCTGGCCACAGGCGAATGGTGTTGTTGAGAGGTTTATGAGCACCTTCAAAAAGACCGGTCAGCATGCTGCGCTGGAATAGCTCGACCTCAGATCAGTTCTTCAGTTAACGCTTCGTGACTACAAGTCGACAACACCCCATTCTACCACAGGTGAAAGCCCAGCCACCTTAATGTTCGGGAGAGCTATGGGAACCAAATTGCTGTAATGGACTTTTGAAAGATCTAATGACATTGATAAATGTTGTGCTACTGATTCATCTAATAAATGAAAAATGAAGACCTACGTGGATAGGCTCCTTAGTGCTCAGAGCACTGTGCTCAAAAGAGGAGACCACATCATTGTCAGGCAGAAATGGAAACGCATATCTGATGCTCCACTGAGGGTTGTAACTAGAAGGGGACACATGGTGACTGCATCCCGTCCTGGAAAGTCCAATGCACATGATTCTTTGCATTTCCAGCACTGCCTTGACCTTTGACTACTCCAGATGTCAGGATTGAGACTTTTCCACCTGAGAATCCAGAGAGTCCAATACCTGTACTGATGCCTCTATCTCCAGTGGCAGTCATGGACACTTCTTCCGTATCTCCGCAGCCTCACATGACAAGATCCGGGTGATTGATTAGACCCCCAAAATGACTTACTGAAGAGTTGTAATGTATGTATGTATTATTGGTACTTTTTATTTACCAAAGGTGGAGATGAAGTTGTCTTGTGAGTTAGACATGATGGGACCCTTTTGGTTCCTGACGTACTCGGTAGAACAGTGACATAGGTGCACCAGTGATGGAATTCATAATGTAGAATGTTCAGTTAATGGTTACACACTGAATAGAGACATGTAATACCAAGCTCTGTGTGTGTTGTGATCGTTTGGAACTACGCAGTCTGGGGTGGCATGCTAGAGTGGCCACCATCCCCAGTGAGCGATGTCCACCTCACTGATACTCGCGTATTATGGGGCCAGGGAAGGTCACACCATATGGAACCATTAGGATGGAGGTTCTTGCTGCCAGAACCGCTAACTGTGGCTTCCTTCACTCACTATTCCCCAGCTCATGAAGCAACTCCTTTATATGCCTAGCAAGGGAAGAAGAGGTGACTCTTTCATCAAGACAAGCACACCCTTAACATCAACAATTCCTCAATGGCCCTTATGTTCTAGTTCAATGACTTGCTGTCTCATACTTCACAGTACGTACCCAATTACGACTGCCAGACAGACCCACTCTTCTGCTGGCCAATCAGAAAGGATGGTCAGTCCCACTGGCCCCAGGCATTCACTGGCTCTGCTTACACCCCCAGGTCACTTTGTATGACAGGTCAAATCATGACTCTAAAATGGAAAAATAAGTGCATTGAAGCAAAACCAAACTCTGAGCATGTTGGAGAGTGTCATCCTGCACGTTTTGACAGAATGACCACTGCCTTGTTACTTTGCAAAATGGATTTCAAAAGAACCTGATTATATTGTGCATTAAAAGATCCAAAGACAATCGACCCATCAATATTTTAAAAGTACACGGATAACAAAAATTGCGTATTTTCAAATTTAGCACAGAGTTTCTCAACTCTATCCTAAATAAAAATGTGAATAGTTTTGGTCTTAAGACTTTAGATGTTTGTGTCTAAAGCATTTGAAGTTGCTCAAGTTATTTATTTATTTTTTAATTTGTTTTTATTGCTGAATTAGAAACCATTGCATATAATAAATCAACCAGCACACTCATGGTGTCCCCCCGCATGGATAAAATAAACCATAGATCGTACACAGCCATTCAGCCCGTATCCCGGAGGCCAGGCGGCGTAGTAATCCAAACTTCCAGCAAGAACATCACAGTGAGCATCCCTGAGGGGGTACACAGACAAAATATTGATTTTTAAATATCGATATACAAAAATATCGAAGTTTAAATATCGATGGGACAAAATATCGAAGGTAAGTAATATCGACAGTCTTAATATCGATATTGGTATGATATCAGTAATATCGAAGTTGTAAATATCGATGTCAATAATATCGAAATTAATAACTTTGATGTTACTAATATCAATTTTTAAATAAATTTAGTGTATATTATATTGTATTTATTATGTTTTATTATTTATTTTTAATGTAATTTAATTAAATATTGTCTTTTACTACTGTAGCGGGTTGTGGGTTTATAGGGGAATAGGGTGGGAAGTAATTTAATTATGTTAAATTAATTATTAATTAGTAGGAATTATTAATTAATTAATTGAGAAATAATTTTTAATTATTTTTAATTAATTGATTAATTGATAAATATGTTCTGTAGCGGGTTATGGGTTTATAGGGGAATAGGGTGGGAAGTAATTTAATAATAATTAATTAATTGATATATGTTTGTACATATTTTAATTAATAATTAATTGGTAATTAATTTCTATTAATTAGTTAATTAATTAATATAATTTTTGACATATTTATAATTATTAATTAGTTGGTAATTCATTAATATTAATTATTTAATTACATTAATTATAGTAATGTTTTTATGTATAATTTATTGTTATTCTTAATTAATTAATTGGGAAAAAGAATATTAATTATTAAATTAAATTAATTACAGCAAATGTGCTAATATATTTACTTTATTGTTATTGTTAATTAATAATTAATTGGTAATTAAATAATATTAATTAATTTTGGGTAAAGGAGTATTTTTAGGGTTCAGGGTCAGTTTTCAGTTTTTGGGTAAAGGGGTATTTTTAGGGTTCTGGGTCAGTTTTCAGTTTTTGGGTAATGGGGTATTTTTAGGGTTCAGGGTCAGTTTTCAGTTCATGGGTAAAGGGGTATTTTTAGGGTTCTGGGTCAGTTTTCAGTTTTTGGGTAAAGCGGTATTTTTAGGGTTCTGGGTCAGTTTTCAGTTTTTGGGTAAAGGGGTATTTTTTGGGTTCTGGGTCAGTTTTCAGTTCATGGGTAAAGGGGTATTTTTAGGGTTCAGGGTCAGTTTTCAGTTTTTGGGTAAAGGGGTATTTTTAGGGATAAGGGTCAGTTTTCAATTTTTGGGTAAAGGGGTATTTTTAGGTTTCAGGGTCAGTTTTGGGTTTTTGGGGTACAGGGATATTTTTAGGGTTCAGGGTCAGTTTTGGGTTTTTGAGGTACAGGGGTACAGGGTAAAAAATTTTTTTTTCACATTAAATCAAATAAATTACATGAAAAAAATTTAAATTACTTTAAATTATTAAGTGTTTTATTTATTTTAAATGTATATGTATTAGTTTTAATTTTGTTTTAATATTTTTATTTAATAGTTGTAAAATTATATGTATTTTAAATTTATTTTTACATTATTATTAATACATTTAAAAAAACGATATTTTTGATTCCGATATTTTTGTACTTCGATATTATTTTTTCGATATTTTTGTACTTACCTTAATGAAGATAGGATTCCGATATTTTTGCTGTCGATATTTTTGCTCCGATATTTTTGCATATCGATATTCTGTCTGTCGATATTATGTCAGACATTCCCTGAGGGACAATTGGTCAATAACCGCTTTGCGTATCTGCATTTTACCCCCCTAAACCCCTAACCCTCCCCCAGCACCGTCTAGCATGCACTAACATTCCAATTACACAGGCGATACTCACAATCCAGACCCCCAGTCCATTCGAAGGTGGGCCCCTATCATAGCAGTTTGTGTATCCCTGTCTCTATCCCACCGCCTATCCAAGCTCTCCCGTCCCGCTGGGACAGTTCCAACCCCGGGGATCACTGCTGCCTCTCGACCTGGATCCCGGTGCATAACCCCCCCCCAACAACCCCAAAACAACTCCCATCCCCCCCCCAGCAACCGCTAACGATGTGGGCCATGTTCCTAACGCTACTATGGGTCTCGCTACAGATCAATTGATACCTCTATACTCATCAGCCTCATGGAGCCCGCATTCAAAAGCAATTCAGTCTTCGTCCTCCACCATGGAATCACGCAATGCCTGGACTATCATCTCCCACGCTCTCACCATTTCTAAGCTTTTTTCATTGTCGAGCTTGACTGCCTGTCTTATACGGAGCACACTCTCACATTCAGACCACCTCAGCAGTTCATTCACCCATCTCCTTACTGACGGTCCCTCCCTGGACTTCCAATGCCAAGTGATTTCCCTCTGCGCCAGTATCAGCCCCAGATCAATGAATTTACTCGTCACTTTTGTATTCTTCGTGTGTGGGAACCAGAGCAACAAACATGCCGCCATGTCAAAATCCACCTCCCGATCGGTCACTGCATTTAGGAGTTCCCCAACCTCCGCCCAGTAAGTCTCCAGCTTCGGACAGCCCCATAACAAATGATCTATATCAGCCTCCAGTGCCAGGCACCTCGGACATCTCGCCTCCTGCACCTGGAAATACCGTTTAATCTTCTCTGGGGTCAGGTAAGCCCTGTGCAGAATGTAAAAATGTACCTGCTGAAAGCGTGCGTTCCTTGTACCCTTCCACGTACGCTTAAGGATATGACCCCACACCGTGTCCGGAATGGGCCTACCTATGCTAAGTTCCCACTTTGATTACAGGCCTAGGAGCGGATCCAACCCCTCATGCAACATCCTATTATGGAGGCAGGTCACCGCTTTAAATGTACCTGCGGCCATCACGACATACTGGCAAGCCATAGTCGTTTCTGGTTCAAGGAGCCCCCCTTTCCAGTGCTTCTGCATTGCCGCTACCACAGCCGCATGCAAGAGGAAGCTCCCCTCCAGCAGCCCAAACTGTTCCTGCAGCGTCTGGAAGGGGACCAGCGTCCCATCAATATACAGATCACCCACCACTTGCAGTCCCAGCTCCTCCCACTCCAGTAGCGGAGACCAATCGCCCCCATGCGGCAGCGCAGTCCACATTCCCAATGGTATCTCCAGCGCATACGGTCGGGGTGCCTTCGTTCTCCTCAAACTCCTCTGCCAACACAACCTGAGCGTCTTCTCCTCCATGGTGAGGCCTCGCAACTCCAGCTTCTGCTGCATGATAATGTAAGCCAGGACATGACGTTGTATACCGTGCTCTCGTTCGTGTTCTGGCCCTCTGAATACCCTAGCCACGTGCTGCGTGAGAACCTGCAGCTGCGCGGCCAAGTAGTACAGCTCGAAGTCGGGGACCGCCATCCCCCCCTCAAGCTTGGGTCGAAGCAAGGTGTTCAATGCCACTCTACGGTGACCGTGCCCCCAAAGGAAGTTGATTATCATCGTCCGCAGGTCCCTAAAGATCCTCTGAGGGATCCAAAGGGGCAGCGTGCGAAAGTAATAAAGTAATCGTGGGAGCGCCACCATCTTCAGCAGAGCTACTCTACCCAACACTGACAAAGGGAGGGAAGCCCAAAAGGACATACAGCCTCTCAGTGCTCTTATACATCGCCCAATGTTGCCCTCCAATAAGTTCGCGACCTCGTGGTAGATTCGGACTCCTAAATAAGTGAAGCAAGATGGCTCCCAGACCACCCCTATAGCACGAGGGGGACACGGCGTGTCTGCCCTGAGCGGAAAAATACAAGTCTTCGTCCAGTTAACCTGGAGGCCCGACAATCGACCAAACACGGACAACATATCCATCGCCCCCTCCAGAGCCTGCTCCGCATCCGCCATATACAGCAGCAAATCGTCTGCATACAAAGATATATAGCGCGACTGCTCACCTCTTTCGATCCCCGCGTACATGACTCCCGACCTGGCGCGCGCTGCTAACGGTTCCATCGCCAGTGCAAACAGCAATGGGGAGAGCGAGCACCCCTGTCTCGTCCCTCTACAGACTGGATACTCCGCGGATACCAGAGTGCCCAGGCGCACCCTCGCTGTGGCCGAAGAATACAACACCTTCGTCCATCTACGAAACCCCTCGCCAAGGCCAAACTTCACCAGGACTTCTTCTAAGTAGACCCACTCCAGGCTATCAAAGGCTTTCTCAATATCCACAGATAACACCGCCGGGTCAACTTCCGCTTCCGTCGCGCCGTCCAATATCCCAATTAGACGACGAATATTAAGCACTGTGTTCCTCGTAGGGATAAACCCCGCTTGGTCCCTGTGCACCAGCCTGGTCATATGCGGGGCCAACCTGGTGGCTAGAATACGGCTCAATATCTTGTAGTCCACTGTCAGCATGGACAACGGCCTATATGACCTTACATCGGACGCCTCTCTGCCGGGTTTCAGCAATGGCACTATCAACGCCTCCCTCATTGATCTGGGCATACGCCCCAGCCTGTGAGCCTCCCCGTACACCACCAGTAATCTAGGCGCCAAACTGTCTACGTATTTCTGATAAAATTCAATCGGTAGACCATCCACCCCGGGCGTTTTGTTCCTCGCCATATGTTTAATGGCCGCCCTGATCTCGGCGAGCGTGATAGGCCCTCCCAAGTCCTTCGCATCGTCGTCCTCCAGCACCGGAAGCTGCATCGATTCCAAGTAATCACTGATCTCCCAGGCCTCCACCCCCAGTTGACACTCATACAACTCAGCATAATAGGTCCGAAAACATTCCAACACCGCTATTTGTGAATAAACCATCTCTCCCGATGCATTTTTTATGCTCAAGATTGGGCAGCCTCTGAGTTCAGGATTAGCGAGCCTGGCCAGTAACGTGCCTACTTTATCCCTTTCAGCATGTGCTTTGATGGCATATTGTCTATAATCATAGCTCCACAGCCGTTCCGTTTCGGTAACCACTACCTCCTTGGCTTCCAATAACCGGGCTTGTAAGTCTGGTCAGTCCGGTCTACGCTGTTCCAAACCCCTCAACCTCTCTTCCGCCCTAGCAAGTGCATTCAACACCGACGTTCGGGCATTCGAAAACCTACCCATGCACACTCCTCTCACCACCAGTTTCATCGCATCCCATTCAGTGGACCTACTATTAGCTGTCCCCTCATTTTCATCAAAGTATTGGTCTATGCCCCGTTGGACCGCGTCACTAAACACCGAGTCTTCCAAGGTGTCGGGCCGAAGCCGCCATGTTGGAATCGCGGATCGCGCACGCTGCCATTGTATGTGCACCAACAAAGGATTATGATCCGAGATGGTCCGGGTCAGGTACTCCGTATGAGTGACCAATGTAGCTAGGGAACCACTGCACAGGACCGAGTCGATCCTGACGTGTAGAGCATGGAGGGCCGAGAAAAAGGAATAATCCCTACTACCCTGGTGTTGCTCCCGCCACACATCCAGAAGTACCCACCTTTCCTGCCAATCCTTCCTGTGTGCAGCTAGTCTACGTACTGGGGAGTCAACCAGTGGTGGGTGAGACCTATCCAATGCCACATCAGTGATTGAGTTAAAGTCCCCTCCCAGAAGCACAGGACCTGCCAAGAAAGAGGCCAGTGAGCACGATAGGCCATCAAAGAAGCGAGCCTGGTCAACATTCGGAGCATATACACAGCACAGCACCACATCCCGGCCATACAACCTCCCCTCCACCGCCACATATCTACCCTCCGGATCCACCAGCTGATTCAACATCTGGAACGGTATACCCGCTCAAACCCATATCAGGACCCCTCTAGCGAACGCGGAATAAGTGGTTCCAAAGACCTGACCTCGCCACCTCTTCTGTAGCGCAGTGCATTCCTGTTTAGTTAAATGAGTCTCCTGCAACATTGCAATCTGGACCCCCCGCCTCACCAAATAAGCATGCACTTTGTGGCGTTTGACCATAGTTCGCAGTCCTCGGACATTCCATGTTAGGCATTTCAAGTTAGGTAACGTCCCCATGCCAAAGCATAACGATCCAGTTCAGGTGCAGCCATTCATTACCCACATCATAGCAGTTGCCCCCCCCCAAAAGAATTATAGAAAAAACTCCCCAAACCCCACTCCCCAGGACAGAGCCTACAAACCCAGTTTCAGCCCTGATCCAAACCTTAAACATAACACACATCAGACTAATCTGTGGTCGCCACCACAGAAGGCCTTAAGGGCCCCGAGGGGGTGAATTATCGCCGACCCCGGGCAGGCGGAGCCCGCGCCCCGCGCCTTCCATCCCGCAGTGCTGATGCCACACCCTACCTGGGAGCCCTTCTGTTACCAACTAAATATGTCTCTGCTAGAAGTACAGTGTGACAAGTCCCATACATGAGTCAGCCATTAAAGATCCCGTCGGACGTCTGTGGGGTGACCGCCGGGCCCTTCGAGCTTTCCGCCTCCGATAACTCCTCTCCGGTCCTGCCTCCGTCCTCACCAGAGTCCGATACAACCAGGTCACTCTCCTGTTGCGACCGTGTGATACTCGCCGTCGCTGCCAGCGCCCCTCTTTTGTCCGCAGCCATTTGAGCCTCCTGTTTCGCTCTTTGAAGCTTGTTACGTGAGCGGGTCCGTTGGGATTTCCGGACCTGAAGCGGTTTAGGCCTCTCACGCTGACTTTTACCAGTCCTGTCCGTGCCGGCACGATACAATTCTAACCATGACCACGCTTCATCAGGAGTCTGGAAAAATTGAGTGTTCCCATCCAGAATTACTCGCAGCTTAGCCGGGAAGAGCAATGAGTACTGGATGCCCTCCTCCCTCAGCTCCTTTTTCACCGCCAGGAAGGATGCCCTGTTCTTCTGGACTGCCTGCGTATAGTCCGGGAATATCGTGACTCGGCTATTTTCCACCTCAAATGGGCCCAATGCTCGAGCTTTCTGAATTAACAGGTCCCGATCTTTATAATGGAGGAGCTTCACCACCATCGGTCTAGGAGGGCGGGCGAGCCGGCACCCTATGTGCCCGTTCCAACGAGAAGAAGGATGAGAGGCCCTCCGGTGCCACCACCGTCCGGAACCAGTTCTCCATGTAGGCCACTGCATCATCCCCTTCAATTCTCTCCGGCAGGCCTACGACCCGTACGTTGTTCCGTCGATTACGGCTTTCGGCATCCTCCGCTCGTCTCTCCAGCGTGTCCAAACGGTTGAGGATGTCCGTAATCTTATGTTCGGCGGTCACCACCGCCGGTTTCAGGTCTAGAAGCAGCTGCTCATGGTCCTTTACTTTGTCCGCCAGCTTGGCATGATCCGCCCTCAGGAGACCCAGCCCAGTGGCGACCTGCGCAATGTCCTGCTGCAATGCCTCCTTAGTCGAGGTGATGGCCTCCAAGATAGTATCCAGGCGCAGGTTCAGCCTCTGCTCCTGTTCCATCATCAGCGGGGAGCCTCGGGCCTCACCGACCTGAGATAGCGCGGTTGAGTCCTCCCGGCCTTGCTCCGTAATGGCCGCCCTCCTGCAGCCGCCATCTTAGGTGCCTCTGTCGTCGTCACACGGACACTCCCTGTCTTCTCCAAAGCCCGGTATCCTCTGCCCGGGGGACGTGCGCACCAACAGTTATTGTGGTGGAGTACCTCTTCTGTGCCGGCAACTCAAAGAACCAGGAGTGCCAGGGCCGCCCGCTCCACTGTCGTCAGGGCCGGGGGAGGGGGGGGGCATAACCGGGTGCGTTCAAATTGTACACCAGTCCAACGCTGACCGCCAGGCCCCCAGCTTTGCCCCACAGGTCCGTGCCAGCATGCCCCCGTAACTCCAATCTCGCAGAAGGCGGGCCACCCCGTAGGCCGACGCCAGTCCACCTCGGTTTTGGTTCAGAGACCATCGTCCCTCTCCGCCGCCATTTTCTTCTCACTCCGGGCAACACCTCAGGCTTCGTCTCTCAAGGTCTCGACGGCACAAGCGGTCTCCCAATAGCTCTCAGCCGCTCTCCAGTGGTACCCCAACACCTCGCAGACCAGTTGCGCCGATCAGGGGTCTCCTTGGGTGTAGTTTTCAGGAGAAATAGCGGGACCCTGCGCGGAGCTGCAAGCTCACGCCGCCATCCCGATCGGCGTCCAAGCCACGCCCCCTAAGTTGCTCAAGTTATTGCAGTAAAAGTTTATGCTTTAAATCCATCTTTGTTCTGCATAAGTTATCAGCTATACCAAAACATTATTATTTCTATGTCCTTTCTATGTTTACAGCTATTTTAGCCTTAAGTAACCAACAGGACGTATTTTCAGTTTTTACCAACGTAGCTTTCGCGCTTTAATTTGAATACAATTCCCATTAACCAAGAGGGAAAGAAGTGGAATAATTTAAGACTGAAATTGCTTTTTGACCTTTTGAGGTTGAGGTTGAGAAGGACAATGTGTTTCAGTCTTAAATGTCCATCATTACTGAGGAAGGAAAGATCAGTCCTTTGTACAAATAGTTCCAGGATGCGAACCCACTTGTGTCCAATCGGCTTCCCTGAAGTGACGTCGTCATTTCTGCCAGGCAGCCCAGGGTCATCTTTGGCTTCCTTAATAGACTTGGATTTTTTCCAACATCACTCTGTGAACTGCTCCTTGGTAGACCAGAGTTCTACACGGCGCCGTGAAACTATAAATCCCAGAATACAAAAAGACAGAACTTAAATAAAGGTTGTTACCATAATTAGTAACTTGGGAACAACGCATAGGGGCGCTATTTTGCTCCTGGTCATAGAGTGCTGGGCATGTGGAGGTGGGGGATCATAGAGACGTGCAGCTCACACACCAATTGAAAGCGAGTCTACCTTTAGGGCCAGAGCGTCCAACGGAAGAGTGGATAGAGAACCCTTTTAAGGATTTCCACTTCAGATGCATTGCACCCCTCTTGCCCCAAAATATTGAACTAGCAGTAAACAATGAAGGAACTTGTCTAAATGACAAAGAACAGCTTGCAAGATGAGGGAAGGGCGAATTTACCCGAAAATAATGTTTAGGAAGAACATCCCCAAACGTTGCATTCTTTATAATATTGGGTGTGGGAGGTAGCTTGGAGTTGCAATTGTTTGCCTTCTGTCTCATTGTCGCCTACTCTCTCATACATGCAGCTCCCTCACAATTGAACTTCCACAAGTTGTTACTTTTGCGGGCTCTGAATGCTCTGAATGAGTTGTTGTCTGACAGTCCCACCACCTCCTGTATCTCTCTTTCATCATGAATTGTTTTAATTTTGGTTTGATTTTGTTCAATAAATTTAGCTCTATTTTTCTAATTCATTTAGCGATTTGTATTATGAATTTTGACTTTATTACTTTTTTAGTGCTGCACCAATACTTCACACTTTGCCACTAAGTTAAGCCTAATTGCTTTGTGCCATACCAGAGGGTTAAGCAAAGGTTTATTTAGTGACTTTTGTGGTTCACCCTGACAAGGATTGTGATTATTATTTGACATGTGTTTTCACCCTCTCAAATAATTATTCCAACTTCGTACAAACAAGTCAGTTTTGTGACTGCGATTATTCAATATTTATACTGAATGTTATGAGGTAAGATGTGAGTTTGAGAGAACTCCCTATGTGAAGAGTGAGTGGTCCTCCTCCCCCTTGATGAAAAGGCAACACTGCCACACTTGGAGTAAAACATGTGGCCTAGTGGTTAGAAATGGGATAGGCAGGGAAGATGAAAATTCCAAACATCTTTGGGGTTGGGGTTGTAAACCTCCAGAAACGTCTTCCCCTTCAAAGTTTGTGCCTGGTATAAATATTGTATCTTCAGACCCAACTCTTCAGTATACAACTGGACCTGGAGGCAACAGACTGCTGTGCTGCTCTACTGCAAGAAGGACCGCTACTTTGCTGCCCTGCTACTCTGCTGCCCTGCTACCATGCTGCCTTGCTACTATGCTGCCCTGCAGAGTGAGCGAAAAGGACTGGACATGCATCCTGCACACAGGACTACCATGGTGACTCCAAGAACTTGATGGCTGGCCTCTTGATCTGAGCCTTAGAGACAGAAAAGGCTCAAACTATCTTGAATCCTGCACCTGGACTCTGCCTGCTGTGAGCCCTAACCCCCCAAATGTTGCCCCTGCAGCCGTAGACCCTTGGTGTTGGGATAGAGGTGCCTTACCAGCCCAGTTATGGTTTTCACTAAATCAAGCTTGTAGCAACATGAAGCCTCACACAGCCTTGCCACACACCTACGAGCATCATCAGAACCAATGTCGATCAAGGTGAAACCCCACAAACCCTTGCTGCCCAGCTGCCATCCTCAATAGAATCGATGCTGAATGACGCAGATCCCCACAAAGCCTCACAGCCCAGCTGACAGTTCTATCTGAACCAAAGTACCTCAACCCAAAGCCTTGCAAATCCTTGCCACAAGCTTCATCAGCACTGATGCAACTCAACGCAACACAATGCAGGACTTTGTAGAGCAGCTCTCGCAGCCCCTCGGAAACCAACACCAGACTACATTAAACCTCGCATACCAACGCTGTACAGACCGCGCACCGGGATTTAGGGTTACTTTGTTCATGGAGCCTAACTTGGTTCCTATATCTGGCCCGCACCTCATCGTGGTTGGCCTGAACGTCTGACCATGTCCCAGTCCGCCGAAACCTGATAATCACAGTTGGCGCTTTGTGCTTTTCAACCCTATTTTTACCTAAATCTTTAAAATTGCATATCTCAGTTTCTACTAATTAGATTTTTGTCATTTTTGATATCACTCCGATCTACCCTACTCTCCCATTCTACTCCACTCCACTTCACCCAATCTACTCCACTCCACACTACCCAAATTCCACTCTACCCAACTATAATCCACATAATCTTCCCCAGTCCAATCTACCCAACTCCACACAAGTCTACTCTACTCCACTCCAATCTACCCCAATCCACCCCACTACATTCTTCCCCAATGTACCCCACTCCACTCCAATATACACAAATACATACCACTCCACCAATACCCAAATCAGCTGCGGCCGCTGCAGGTAAGAGTGGTGGG
This sequence comes from Lissotriton vulgaris, assembly GCF_964263255.1. Lineage (NCBI taxonomy): Eukaryota > Metazoa > Chordata > Amphibia > Caudata > Salamandridae > Lissotriton > Lissotriton vulgaris. The sequence goes on along the minus strand of NC_141700.1, from coordinate 695,649,307 downwards.
GCCAGGTGAGGGGGCATTTTGTGGGAGACGACCATGAGGGAAAATTAAATAAATAATTAATTTTCCCTCGTGGTCGTCTCTCAAAATACCCCCTCACCTGGCCCCACCGCCCTACCGCTCTCATCTGCAGCGGCCGCAGCTGACCCAAATTTACCCCAATCTACCCTACACCTGTTTACCCCACTCTAATCTACTCCACTCTAATCTATCCCAATCTCCTCCACTCCAATTTACCCCACTCAACCTAATCTACCCTACTCCACCCACATGTACCCCACTCCACCCCAATCTACCCCAATTCAATTGCGTAACCTGTGCCCCGTGGTTTTTCGCACCCTAGTCCGGCAGATAAAGAGGGGCTTGCCACAGAGCTGATCTACTGAGCTGGGCCAAACTAAATTGTTGACTAGCCCTCGGCTTTATGGTTCTCTTCTGCCTGCGTGGCTGCAGACAAAGGCTCAGGTATACTGTGCAGTGGTTCCATGTCAGAGGTAAGGAGTGGAGGCCTCGAGAAAGTACCAGAGAAAGAGGGAGATGGACAAACAGAGATGGGGGGGGGGGAAGGTAAGAAAGAAAACGTAAGGATGGGAAAGAAAGAAAGGTGGAGAAAGATAAAGACAGAAAGAGTGAAGTGTGAAATGAAGGGTGATGGAAAGAAGGGAAGGTCGAAAGAGGCAGGAATGGTAGAAGGTGTGGTGGAAGGAAGGGAGTCTACAAGGAAAGTGAAAATAGATGAAAGATGGGAGGAAGAAAGTAAAGATGAAAAAGTGAAGGGAAATTTTGCCGGATGGTTTGGGCTTTGCTTGCCGGTGGGATTGGAGGTGTGGTCCAAAATGTGGGTTATTTTAATGTTCTGGCTGCTTCGTTGTTGCACTCTGAACTTATATCCTGATAGAAACACGGCCACAGGTCTCTAATTGTACGCCGCACATTGCCCTCGAATAGTCCCAGTCTCTGTTCCTGGCGGTCTTGATTTTGCTTTCTTTCTCTCTTCTTGTCACTGCTTATTTCCCATTAGCAGTATTCCCATTTTTAGGTTTCGCCTGGCGTCCGCTGCGCAGCAGCGTTCACGCAGGCGAAATCTTATGTTGGAACAGTATGTGGCTTTGTCCCACCTCTCTCTTCCATAGGCTATCTCCATAAATGGAGGCTAGCCATTGGAAGAGAGATCTGTCCGTCATTGTCCGAGGCGATTCGTGGGTGTTCCGGCGATTTTTTCCCTCTCCGCCCCTTGTAGAACGTCATTGCGGTGGTGGGCGGTGGTTTATTTTATTTATTTTTTTGGTTTGTTTTGGTCATTTCTCCGAAGATGGCGGCCGGCGGGGGTCCTGTTCTGATGAACGCCCGCGGTCAGCTCGGGATGTCCTTGATTCCGGTGAGTGGGGAGCACTGGCACGTGTTCTTGTTGACTTCGTCTCATGGCTGTGCTTTTGCATGTTTGTACCGCGAAAAGATATTTCCTTCCTCTTGTGCATTCCCAATGACTCATTGCTTTGTTTGCCTTTTTGATGTGTGCATAAGGCTCTCCACCTCTTTTCTGCGTTCCCCGCCTCTCTCCACCCTCTTGTTGTTTGTATTTTTGGCTGTGTCGATGCGCTTTGTGTGGCATCATTTCTGTGGACCAGGCTCAAAGGTGCAGCCCATTGTTTTCATATACTGGTTGCGGCGCCCTCTTTCTTTTCAGCCCACCCGTCCTCTCTGGTTCGTTTTCGCTTGCCCTTTTGCCGTAGCGTGCCCCACCCTCCCTGTGCTGCTAGTTGCTTCTCGCACGTGCTGTCCCCATTACTTCATCCACTCCCGCCGCCAGTGTCGCCCTTCCCTACATACCGTCTCCCTCAGCGGGTCCAAACAGTTTGAAGTACAAAAGACCTGAGAGAGTCTGAGAAAGACAATTCGGAAGAAAGTGGTACAGCAAAGATTCAGTGGGAGGAAATGAGAAAGAGAATGAGACAGAGAAGGAGAAAGGAGGAGAAACTGAATTGCCGAAGTGTTCAGAGACAGAAAAGATTATAAGAAGAGTGGTGAGGTAGGAAAAGTGACTTAGCAGCAGAATAGGAGAAGAAGGCAGAGAAACAGGAATGAGCACAGGCAAATGGAAATATCTGCAATGGGGTGAACATTTCATTAAACGGCCTACCAGAAGTGGGAGGAGTTGGGCTTGTGTGAATCAGCCCAGACATGGATAATCACATCATGGACCCCCACGGATGCTGGAGTTCATGCACGGTTGTTCTGCGGCTATGTTTCTGCACAACGCAACTCCGCAAGGGGACTCTGCAGGACCTGTGCCCACTCATCTGAACGTGGGAGACAGGCAGCACAGACTGTATAAGTGAAACTCTGTCTCAAGGCATCCATCTGGAAACCTGTCATCCCAGACCACTTCAACCCTCAGATCCAGCCGTTCCTCCACTCTTGTGCCAAGTCTTCCCAGCTCCTTCGCCCACACCCAGAAGTTCTTTCACAATTACGACTCCTCTCCTCCCTCGTACACACAAACCCAGCAGTTTCACCACAGTTCAGCATCCTCTCTCAAGGCCACCGAGTACAATCAACTATAGATAAGCAGGCGGTTTTTCGTTTTAATGTATGTCCAGATTTGTGTCGCAATGTATGGTGGTGCAGTGTACGACTGGGCGTTCGAGACCAAGTGAGTTGGGAAGGGAGCATGTATTGTATTGCACAGTCTTGAATACACTACCTCCTACAGGGACGCCTGCTGACTCTCCTCTTGACACTCTTCTGCAGGAGTAAATGCACAAGCCAGTTTTCATCGTAGTACAAAATGCTAACTGAAATAGTTTCAAGGTGCCTATACCATTACTTTATGGTGTGGAAGTAATGCAAGTGAACAGAATCCGAAAGAAGCACAGACTTTCCTCCAAACAGCACGTGCCCATGCTTCCGACCAGCTCACAAAACATTTGCTTCGATGGGACTTGCAGACCGTAGATCACAGATCGGCCTCCGTCAGTCCTTGGCTTCTCGGCTGAGACTGGCCAACAACAAAGTTTAGGTGAAAGTTAGTCGGGATACAGGTTTTATTCTGCAATCTGTACTGAAACAAACAGCTCATTTCATTTGTGGCATAATGGACCAACAAATGATGCAAACTTTTGCATATGTGGGACTAATTGAGGTTAACAATCAGTGAAGGTCACTTTAACACTTCTCCAATCTTGTCAGCCCTGTTACCCTATCTGTACAGCTTTACCTTGGGTGCCCTTTACTCCTGCAGAGCTTCTTTCTTGCTTTTACTGCTGAATAATAAATGGAAATATTAAGCAACATTAAAATGTAAAGATACAGCCATTTTATTTGTGTCGCAGTAAGCTTACCTCTTAGTGAGGAGGCTCTTCTTGTCACCTTTGAGCTGTGTTTGGGCTGAATAGAGCAGAGGATCCGTTGAACTGCACGTCATTGAGACAGTCTTTCACTTGGACTTCTTTTCCGTTTTTAATGATGCGGGTGAACTCTATTTTGGTGGTGTTTCCTTTCTGTGAGACACATGGCATTCATGGTTGATGGATGATAGGCCAGATCTCCTAGGAGCTGTGCCTTTGTGTGTTGTGACTTTTAGATACAGGTGCATACTAGTTAACCATGTGCCGATAGTGGGCAAGGAGAACTTGGAGAAGTCCTGGTACAGGCTGAAGAAGAGAAGGAAGGAGATGGTTCCTGGCAGGACTCCACAGGAAAAAGGTAGGAGCTTGGTGTGTGCATCTAAAAGGACATTTGTTGATCGGGTAGACAGGATGCAAACTATTGGAGTACGGTTCCAGTGAATTTTCTGAGCTTCAAAAGAATGTTGATCATGTTTTGAGGCTTTTGGATGTTGGAAAAAATTGTGAAATTCCTGACTTTTACATTCCGGGAAATATGCAACGCTTCTTAGCATTTTGCATTACCCATTTTTACGTACCTTTTTTTTTAAGTGAGCGCATGCGTTTTGTAAAAAAAGAAAAGTCTTTCAAGATACAAGTGGGAGACTGGTCCAAGCAGAAAGTGTTCCACCAAGAGATACTTTTTGATCGAACCAGTCCTCTCCTGGTGCGTTATGAGTCTTTTTTAAGACACATGCATACATGATGAAAAATGAATCACAAGAGATACTGGTAAACCACATTGTACCCAGAAAATAATTGCATGACAGTTTTAATACATTTTGTAACATTTTGTGAAAAAAAATTACATAACTCTGTGCATGCCCTCTCCCCGTAGGTGTCTGCCCCCTCACCACTTTGTGCATGCACTCTCCCTGTGGGTTTCTGACCCCTCACCTCTCTGTGCGTGCCCTCTCCCTGTGGGTGTCTGTCCCCTCACCATGGTCTTCCTCACGTGGACGTCTCAGATGCTACCTATTTGTATATCCTTCTTCTCGTCAATGCCTGACCCCTCACCACGGCCTGCGTGCCCTATCGTCGTGGAAGTCTGACCTCTCACTACGCTCTGCATGCCCCCCATCTGTGGATGTCTGATGCAGGTCTCTACCCCCGCCTCTCTGGATAAGTTATCCTCGAGGTTCTCTAACTCCCCGCACCCTTCACTTCCCCGGCCACAGCTTGTGCTCTCGTCAGTCACTCTCTGCCGGTCTTTGTATGCCATTCTTGTTGGATTGCCTGCGCTCTTTGGTAGCCTCACTGGACCCCTCTATGCCCGAGCTTCTATTCCTATAAACGTCAGGGTCTCTCTATCTCACTACCTCACAACCTCACCCTCCCTCACTACCTCACTCTCTCTCACTACCTCACTCTTTCTCTCTCACTACCTCACTCTCTCTATCTACCTCACTAGCTCACTCTCTCTCTCTCACTACCTCACAACCTCACTCTCCCTCACTACCTCACTCTCTCTCACTACCTCACTCTCTCTCTATCTCGTTCGGCCTAGCTCACTCTCTCTATCTCACTACCACACTAACTCACTCTCTCTCTCTCTATCTCTCACTTCCTCACTCTCTCTCTCTCTCACTACCTCACTACCTCACTCTCTCTATCACTACCTCACTCTCTCTATCTCACTACCTCACTCTCTCTATCTCACTACCTCTCTCTCACTATCTCACTACCTCTCTATCTCAATACCTCACTACCTCACAATCTCTCTCTATTGCTCACTCTCTCACTCTCTCACTACCTCACTCTCTTTCTCTCTCTCTCACTACCTCACTCTCTCTCTCTATCTCACTACCTCACAACCTCACTCTCTCTCTCTATCTCACTACCTCACAACCTCACTCTCCCTCAATACCTCACTCTCTCTGTCTCTCACTACCTCACTACCTCATTCTCTATCTACCTCACTCTCTCTCTCACTACCTCACTATCCGTCTCACTACCTCACTCTCTCTGTCTCTCACTACCTCACTCTCTATCTACCTTACTCTGCATCTCTCACTACCTCACAACCTCACTCGCCCTCACTACCTCACTCTCGCTCTATCTCACTACCTCACTACCTCACTCTCTCTCTCTCACTCACTACCTTACTACCTCACTCTCTCTCTATCTCACTACCTCACTACCTCACTCTCTCTCTATCTCACTACCTCACTACCTCACTCTCTCTATCTCACTACCTCACTCTCTCTCGATCGGCCTACCTCACTCTCTCTATCTCACTACCTCACTCTCTCTCACCTTCACTACCTCAATCTCTCTATCTCACTACCTCAATACCTCACTCTCTCTCTATCTATCGCTACCTCACTCTATCACACTCTCTCTCACACACACTCTCTCTCACACACTCTCTCTCACACACTCTCTCTCACACACTCTCTCTCTCACACACTCTCTCTCACACTCTCTCACACACTCTCTCACAAACACTCTCTCACACACACTCTCTCTCACACACACTCTCTCTCACACAATCTCTCACACACTCTCTTACACTCTCTCTCTTCTTACACACTCTCTCCCTCACTCACTCTCTCTCTCACACTCTCTCTCTCACTCTCTCTCTCTCACTCTCTCTCTCACACTCTCTCACTCACTCCTTTACTCTCTCTCCCCATTTTACTCTGGGAGGGACCTTGATCTACAGACCGCCGGGGCCGATCGGCTCCTTCCTGAACTCCTTGGGAGACACTTTGACGGACCGCGCATTACGGTTCCCAAGATTTCTCCTTTTAGGAGATTTTAACATTCATTTAGATTCCACTAGTTCCTCGGACACATTGGGTCTTCAAGACCTTTTGGCCATAACGCACCTAACTCAGTGGGTCTCTAAGCCGACACACTCACTGGGACACGTGTTGGACTTGGTTTGTTCCAACTTTGCTTTGGTCCTCAAAGATCCCCAGCCTGTTACCTGGTCCGACCATGCTGTGATTATTTTCTCCTGGTATGTGACACTGTCATCCCACCACCCTCCCACCCAGTCAGGCCCCTTAGCACGAAAAATTAATATTCCTGGACTGGTGGAAGCCCTCATGCACTCCCAAATTGACCGGTCCACCAACCTAGAGAGCCAAGTGGATCTTTTCAACAGCTGGGTCAGTCGGCGGGTTGAGACTGTTTCCAAACCGGCTCGGAACATTTTCCAACGCGTGCTACCTTCCCAACCCTGGTACACGCCAGCATTAAAAGAACTAAAAAGGTCTCGCAAAAAATTTGAGCGGCTCTGGAGGGTTGCATACTCCCCGCAAACTAAAGCAGACCTTCGTGTAGCCCACAGAGAGTACTACACAGCAGTCAAGACTGGGAAAGGTGCTTACTTTGCGGCTAGGATCCTAAAAGCAGATAACAATGATAAGGAAATCTTTGCTATAGTTCAAAGCTTTCTTTCACCTATAGCGGAGCATAAAAAGATTCCGGTTTCCGCCGAATGGTGTGAGGAGCTCTCTTCCTTCTTTATCAATAAAATCAGGCTTATTGAAGAGGGATTAGCTATGAGTACTGCTGCTTCACACCCCCCCGGAGCTGGCACCTGGCGCCCCCGCTAGTAGCTGCCTTACCAAATTCACTATGGTGGATCAATTGGACATCCTAACACTTCTAAAATCTTTAAAATCAGGCTCCCCCTCGGATCCTTGCCCGGCAAGAGTTCTGGCGGGAGTAGCAGACTGTGTAGGCTCTGAGGTCACTACTTTGATCCATTGGTCTTTACAATCGGCAGTGGTACCTAAGCAGTGGAAGCAAGCCAAACTCTTGCCTATCCTGAAGAAACCTTCGGCAGACCCCGCTACTGCAGCCAACTACCGCCCCATCTCCCTGCTCCTGGCACTGGCGAAAGTCTGCGAAAAGGTTGTCTTTCGGCAGCTGAACGCCTTTGTGGAGGAGTCTGGTGCGCTACATCCAGCCCAGTCGGGCTTTAGGTCATCCTTCAGCACTGAGACAGCTTTGGTGGAGGTGGTGGAAGCCATTAGGGAGTGCACGGACAAGGGTGGCAGAGCGGCGCTAATTTTATTGGACCTCTCTGCCGCCTTTTATACGGTTCCTCACCAACTCCTCCTGGCCCGCCTCACTGAGATTGGCATCACCGGGTCTGTGTGGTCCTGGCTGGAATCTTTCCTGGACTCCCGCTATCAGCAAGTCTGGATGCCCCCGTACTCTTCCTCGGCCAGGCTTGTTCAGACCGGGGTCCCACAGGGCTCTACTTTGAGCCCACTTCTTTTTAACATCTATATGACCCCGCTGATCTACCTGGCCGAGGAGCTGGGTGCAAAAATTATGGCCTACGCTGATGACACCCAGCTCCTGTTTACATGGGGCAACTCGACATTAGAAACTAATGTCGCACAACAATGCCTGGCAGCCGTTTTCACCTGGTTAGCTCCTGCCAAACTCAAATGCAATGAGGGAAAATCAGAGATTTTACTATACGGTCAATTTCCAAGCCAATTCACTGAATTAATTTGGCCACCTGATTTTCCCCGTCCCCTCTCTGAAGGTGGCCCAGCCAAGAACCTGGGCATATGGTTTAACGAAGATCTGAGGTTCGCAGAGCAGATCAAGCGATTGACGGGTGCCTGCTCCGGGACCCTCAGATCTCTGAGTAGATTCTTTCCTCTCTTACCCCAGCCAGCTAAAGAAACAGTCGCTAGGGCCCTCATATTGTCCCGCCTGGATTATGCTAACGCTTTGTATCTGGGTTCCCCTTCCTTTCTGGTTAATAAACTTCAGCTTATCCAGAATGCTGCCGCAAGACTCCTGCTGGGTATCTCTAGACGAAACAGCATAAGACATCAATTGGCTACTCTTCACTGGCTGCTGGTGGCCCAAAGAGTCCAATTCAAGGCCCTGGTACTCACGCATCGAGCCCTTCATGATACTGGTCCTGCCTACCTCAGGAAAAGAGTGACTTTCCATGTCCCAAGCCGCCACCTAAGGTCGGCTTCCCAACGAAGGATGGTAGTTCCCCGCTTCCGGCGAACCAGATTGGGCGGTCAATCTTTTTCGGTCAAAGCCGCTGCCCTCTGGAATTCCCTCCCATTCACTCTCAGGGACACCAGAGACCTTGGTTGCTTTAAGAAGCTCCTTAAGACCCATCTTTTTAACATAGCCTATTAAAGTTGTTTTGTTCTGCAGTTCAGCTCTCGACTTCTCTGTGGTTATGTTTCGCTCCAGGATACTCTTGAGTAATTGTGCGCGCAATAAATATCCATATAACATAACATAACATAACTCTCTCACTACCTCACTCTCTCTCTCTCTCCCTCACTACCTCAATCTCTCTCTCTACCTCACTACCTCCTTCTCTCTCTCTACCTCACTCACACACTCTCTCTTACACACAATCTCTCTTACACACACTCTCTCTTACACACACTCTCTCTTACACACACTCTCTCTCTTACACACTCTCTCTTACACGCTCTCTCTCTTACACTCTCACTCTCTCTCTCACACTCTCTCTCTCACTCTCTCTCTCTCACTCTCTCTCTCACACTCTCTCACTCACTCCTTTACTCTCTCTCCCCATTTTACTCTGGGAGGGACCTTGATCTACAGGCCGCCGGGGCCGATCGGCTCCTTCCTGAACTCCTTGGGAGACACTTTGACGGACCGTGCATTACGGTTCCCAAGATTTCTCCTTTTAGGAGATTTTAACATTCATTTAGATTCCACTAGTTCCTCGGACACATTGGGTCTTCAAGACCTTTTGGCCATAACGCACCTAACTCAGTGGGTCTCTAAGCCGACACACTCACTGGGACACGTGTTGGACTTGGTTTTTTCCAACTTTGCTTTGGTCCTCAAAGATCCCCAGCCTGTTACCTGGTCCGACCATGCTGTGATTATTTTCTCCTGGTATGTGACACTGTCATCCCACCACCCTCCCACCCAGTCAGGCCCCTTAGCACGAAAAATTAATATTCCTGGACTGGTGGAAGCCCTCATGCACTCCCAAATTGACCTGTCCACCAACCTAGAGAGCCAAGTGGATCTTTTCAACAGCTGGGTCAGTCGGCGGGTTGAGACTGTTTCCAAACCGGCTCGGAACATTTTCCAACGCGTGCTACCTTCCCAACCCTGGTACACGCCAGCATTAAAAGAACTAAAAAGGTCCCGCAAAAAATTTGAGCGGCTCTGGAGGGTTGCATACTCCCCGCAAACTAAAGCAGACCTTCGTGTAGCCCAAAGAGAGTACTACACAGCAGTCAAGACTGGTAAAGGTGCTTACTTTGCGGCTAGGATCCTAAAAGCAGATAACAATGATAAGGAAATCTTTGCTATAGTTCAAAGCTTTCTTTCACCTATAGCGGAGCATAAAAAGATCCCGGTTTCCGCCGAATGGTGTGAGGAGCTCTCTTCCTTCTTTATCAATAAAATCAGGCTTATTGAAGAGGGATTAGCTATGAGTACTGCTGCTTCACACCCCCCGGAGCTGGCACCTGGCGCCCCCGCTAGTAGCTGCCTTACCAAATTCACTATGGTGGATCAATTGGACATCCTAACACTTCTAAAATCTTTAAAATCAGGCTCCCCCTCGGATCCTTGCCCGGCAAGAGTTCTGGCGGGAGTAGCAGACTGTGTAGGCTCTGAGGTCACTACTTTGATCAATTGGTCTTTACAATCGGCAGTGGTACCTAAGCAGTGGAAGCAAGCCAAACTCTTGCCCATCCTGAAGAAACCTTCGGCAGACCCCGCTACTGCAGCCAACTACCGCCCCATCTCCCTGCTCCCGGCACTGGCGAAAGTCTGCGAAAAGGTTGTCTTTCGGCAGCTGAACGCCTTTGTGGAGGAGTCTGGTGCGCTACATCCAGCCCAGTCGGGGTTTAGGTCATCCTTCAGCACTGAGACAGCTTTGGTGGAGGTGGTGGAAGCCATTAGGGAGTGCACGGACAAGGGTGGCAGAGCGGCGCTAATTTTATTGGACCTCTCTGCCGCCTTTTATACGGTTCCTCACCAACTCCTCCTGGCCCGCCTCACTGAGATTGGCATCACCGGGGCTGTGTGGTCCTGGCTGGAATCTTTCCTGGACTCCCGCTATCAGCAAGTCTGGATGCCCCCGTACTCTTCCTCGGCCAGGCTTGTTCAGACCGGGGTCCCACAGGGCTCTACTTTGAGCCCACTTCTTTTTAACATCTATATGACCCCGCTGATCTACCTGGCCGAGGAGCTGGGTGCAAAAATTATGGCCTACGCCGATGACACCCAGCTCCTGTTTACACGGGGCAACTCGACATTAGAAACTGATGTCGCACAAAAATGCCTGGCAGCCGTTTTCACCTGGTTAGCTCATGCCAAACTCAAATGCAATGAGGGAAAATCAGAGATTTTACTATACGGTCAATTTCCAAGCCAATTCACTGAATTAATTTGGCCACCTGATTTTCCCCGTCCCCTCTCTGAAGGTGGCCCAGCCAAGAACCTGGGCATATGGTTTAACGAAGATCTGAGGTTCGCAGAGCAGATCAAGCGATTGACGGGTGCCTGCTTCGGGACCCTCAGATCTCTGAGTAGATTCTTTCCTCTCTTACCCCAGCCAGCTAAAGAAATGGTCGCTAGGGCCCTCATATTGTCCCGCCTGGATTATGCTAATGCTTTGTATCTGGGTTCCCCTTCCTTTCTGGTTAATAAACTTCAGCTTATCCAGAATGCTGCCGCAAGACTCCTGCTGGGTATCTCTAGACGAAACAGCATAAGACATCAATTGGCTACTCTTCACTGGCTGCCGGTGGCCCAAAGAGTCCAATTCAAGGCCCTGGTACTCACGCATCGAGCCCTTCATGATACTGGTCCTGCCTACCTCAGGAAAAGAGTGACTTTCCATGTCCCAAGCCGCCACCTAAGGTCGGCTTCCCAATGAAGGATGGTAGTTCCCCGCTTCCGGCGAACCAGATTGGGCGGTCAATCTTTTTCGGTCAAAGCCGCTGCCCTCTGGAATTCCCTCCCATTCACTCTCAGGGACACCAGCGACCTTGGTTGCTTTAAGAAGCTCCTTAAGACCCATCTTTTTAACATAGCCTATTAAAGTTGTTTTGTTCTGCAGTTCAGCTCTCGACTTCTCTGTGGTTATGTTTCGCGCCAGGATACTCTTGAGTAATTGTGCGCGCAATAAATATCCATATAACATAACATAACATAACTCTCTCACTACCTCACTCTCTCTCTCTCTCCCTCACTACCTCAATCTCTCTCTCTACCTCACTACCTCATTCTCTCTCTCTACCTCACTCACACACTCTCTCTTACACACAATCTCTCTTACACACACTCTCTTTTACACACACTCTCTCTCTTACACACTCTCTCTTACACACTCTCTCTCTTACACTCTCACACTCTCTCTCACACTCTCTCACACTCTCTCTCTCACACACTCTCTCTCACACACTCACTCTCTCACATACACTCACTTTCTCTCACACGCACTCACTCTCTCTCACACTCTCTCTCTCACACACTCTCTCACACTCTCTCTCTCACACTCTCTCTCTCACACTCTCTCTCTCACACTCTCTTTCTCACACACTCTCTCACACTGTCTCTCACTCTCTCTCCCTCCCTCCGAGAAGGGAGAGAGAAAAGAAAGATGGGGGCTGCGGGAGGAGGAAGTGCTGCATAGCAGCCACAGAAAGAGACCCGCTCCCCGAAAACAGCACCACATACCCCCCTGTCCCTCCCAAAAATCACCCATCTGCAACACCAAAAGCGACCCAAAGGACATTCTCACCAAAAACCCCGGTCATAGCGTGGAAAAATACAACTCCGCCACACTGATTCCATCAAGCTCAGAGAGGGGAAAAACATGTTTTGGAGATTTTCTTGCTCAACTAGTTTTCTTCGCAAACTTGCTGCGAAGTAAACAACACCCGGGGGAACAATACAGAGAGTGGGGTGATAATTGTCAACGCAGATAGGACACGCCAAGAGCTGCGTGGTCTGTGGCTCTGTGTATGTGTGTGTGGTTCTGTGTGTGTGTGTGTGGTTCTGTGTGTGTGTGTGGCTCTGTGTGTGTGGCTCTGTGTGTGTGTGTGTGTGTGTGCAAATGCAATAGGTCTCGCATTTGCGAGAGATTAAGCTATTGGCATTGTAAATGACAATGCCATTTATTTCTCTGTTTTCAAAACCAACACATCAATAAAAAGTTTGTCATTTACAATGCCAACAATAGCTCTAACTTTTGCAAAGGCGAGACCGTTGCATTGTAAATGCTTGTTGTATCTTTGCTACTGGCTTGATCTCCTACTAATCTCTGTCCCTATTGTCCACTTGTTTTTTCCTCTGTCACCCTCCCTCGACAGCACTATCTTCACCCATGTCAACATTTCCCCACCACTGACAGCAATCCACTTACGAATGACAACGTGACAACAATGGTAAGTGTGCTTCTTTTACTGTGATATATAAAACTCTCTTTAAATAAAAGCACACACACCAAAACACTCTGTCATCATGTGCAAGTAATTTCTTTTCTGCAGAGATAGCTCTTACTACTTTTTACACAGCGACACTTTAGCGCCACCTAAGGGAAAGCTACAAGAACGGCATAGGACTGGTCTAAATGGCAGGAGGTAGCTGCATCCAGGACATGTTCTTGCTTTTTGGCTAAAGATGCTTTGCATCGCCCGTGTCATAAGCAAAGCAGAGAACCATTATATAAGCAAATACAGCTGTATCGTGTTGTAGGTGGCCATGCAGGCGAATAAGCAGAAGCAGACTACAGATATATATGTACACTTTTTATGATGTGTATTGCATTAGTCAATGCTGCATATTCAGACTGAGACAAATGGGAATTGCCAGCAGGAGGCCCGGGAATACATGCATGCACATGGAAACCTGTGAGCCTGCCCACATTCCTGCAGCACCCCCACCTCCAGGCTCTAACACCCTGGGAACTGGGCAGCTCCTGCACAGACAGCCTATGTGCATCTCCTGCTCCCCCTGCCAGACAGACAGACAGACAGACAGACAAAGGGCTGCCCTTGTGTGGCAATTTGGAAGGTAATACTGCAACCTGGGGGAATACACAGATCATTTCACTGATGGGTGCGCCCATCCTCGGAGAGCCACTTGCAGGCTCATATGCTAAGGATTGCCATACATATATGAACCTAGGCTTCTATACATTGTTTCTGTATCCTTGAAGTAATGCTGCACTCTTTAGCTTAATGTAGTGTACCACCATCCATACAATTTGGAGCCTCCAATAAAGCCTGGGGACAGTGGGGAGGAGTGGGGTGGAGAAGTAGTGCTAACAGCCGAATTTGTAGATAATGACTGCATTGTGCGTGACAGGCAGAGGCCGCTTTATATGCGACTGGCAGTAGTAACATGAAGTGAATGACAGTGACACAACTGTGTAGAGATGATGACAGCAGGACCCGCAGGATAAGACAACAGAAGGAGGTACAGGAACTGACCGCAGGACTTAGAGAAATCTGAGCAAGACTGGCAAAATATGACCGATGCATCTCTTGGGAGCTGATGATGCAGTGGCGGCTGCCACTAACAAAGGGTGGTGAGCGCATAGGGGAAGTGTGGGGGAGTAGGAGAGAGCGCATGCGGGGTGGGGGAAACGTGTCATTAACCCCTTCACTGCGGCGGCTATTCCGCCGCAGTGCTAAGGGGAAGGGGGGGCGGCGCGGCGCTCCCGTGCTCGTGACGGAACCGCTCCGTCACGAGCCTCGGTGGGCTGAGCTTGTGACGGAACGGTTCCGTCACGGCCCCGCCCGCCTAATAGAACGCGCCGCACAGGCGCGTAATTCGCGCTGCGCAGGCGCGGCGAGCGGGCCGTGACGGAACCGTTCCGTCACGAGCACAGCCCACCCGAGGCTCGTGACGGAACGGTACCGTCACGAGCACACAAGGGGTTAATAATTATTTTAAATACATACCTGAAGCCGCGGGCTGCCTCCAGCTTCGCTCCTCCTGTCCTCTTCCTGGTCCCAGCTGCTCCTGGGACACAGACTCCCATCCAATCCCCATGCTGCAGAGAAGCACAAGGTTGGATTGACTGGGAAGGAAAGACGCTCCACTCAGGTCATTGAGTCTGTGGGGGTTGGCTGCTGAATGCAGCAGTGCTGGGCATGTGTGTTTTGGTCGGCCTGAGATGGCCGGCCAAACTCAAATGCTCACCTAGGGAGTGCCCAAGCACTTTTCCTCCCCATACATCACTCCTCCCTTTGTAAGCTGGCTCAGAACCAGCGAACGAAAAATAAAATGATGCTAGAGCATTGGTTTATTTTTTGTTCGCTGGCTCTGTGAGAGGTAGTGAAGCGACGCTCCTCCGCCATTGCGGAGGAGCCGCCACTGTGAAGTTGATTCCCTCTGATGTCCTGGGTCCGTCATACATTGGCTGTGGAAACTGGGCCAAGTGCAAGCCCTTCCATGCCGTGGTGGTGTTTCACACTCAGAACTCAACTATCACAGAGCAGTGCAATAACATATTGTCTAACCATAAAGTCCCCTTAAAGCAGCTGGTGGGGACCTAAAACATGTGTCTCTTTTCACTCCCTCTCTGGGAAAAGGTTCATATGCTGAAGGTACAGCCCAAGATCCAGAGGAGTGCCAAGCTAATGTCCTCACAAAGGTGTGCAGACTCTGGAAGAGAAGCTATATCCATTGGTCAGTGGACTTGCTTCTGCATCTTGGATGAAGTGCAGCAGATGGATCACATTGGCAACAGGTCAGCCGCAATTGGTTTTTGGGTTGCACCTCTGATGCAGTTCTTGGTCATGGCAACATAGTTGACCTATGACACAGAGCTGGATGGCATCAGAATGGTCAAACTTGGGTACAGGTTCTGGGTGGTGGCAGAATCCACAGCAGGCTCAATTCTTGGTTGCGATTTCACAATCCATCTTGGGTTTAGTTCTTGTCCACAGAAGCGATGACCGATGTCCACAATTCTCGCCAAGAACTGTAGCATGGATAGAATGCACCCACACTCCTCATGGCATGCTGGTCACTTCACAGTTTTTCTTCTTCTGGTGGACCCACACACCACTGGTATAAAGCTGGTGTCACGATTCAGCCACATAGAGGGTGACTACAGGTCCCAGAATGCTAGTTCATAGTCTATCTTCACTGTCTACTACCTTCTTTTCCTCACTATTCTATATCAGTCCTCTGAATGCCTCACACAGTGCTTGTCACCTGTGATCTTGCCGCATATAAAAACGTGAAGTCAAGCGATCCTGATTCCTGCTGTATTATTCGTGTTTCCTTCATTGCATCAAAGGACCAGGGAGATTCATTTGTCCTTGCCGAATTTCATTCGGCGTTCTCTGACCGTTGAAACACAGCGTGGTAGCTGTGCAAGTTCCGAGTTGATAGCGGCGTTCGAGCCGCGCTGAAAGCTGAAGGGTGTATCGCGCTGGGAGCCGTGCTGACGCTGCGTTGGAGCCGCGCTGAGAGCCGCGGTAACTGCTGTGGGGAGAGCCGCGCTGAGAACCGCGGTAACTGCTGTGGGGAGAGCCGTGCTGGGACACAGACACAAAGGTACACGGGGCTCACGGCCCATGATACCTTCTTAGCGCTCAATGCTCATTGCTAAGTTTCCTCATCTGATTTGGCTAGCGGAGTGCTAGCAAAGGAAGAGTGTTCTTGTTGTACTCTTCTTGTTTTTGTTTAAGACTTGTCTTAGTGGATTTTTTGGGCACTTGGGAGTTGCTGAACATTTTTGTTTCTTGGGAGCCGTTGAGAGGCTCGGATTAAAGAACTGTAAACCTTTTTGACTTGGACAATTATATATAAGGAAGAACTAGTACTCTACTCACTTGAGTTGAGGCAAGCTCACTTGGACTATAATTAAAGCTAGAGAAGCTTCTGGCTTTTTCCCTGCAAGTAGGGATCTTGGGCAGTTCCCGGTTTTCTTTACTTTACTTTATTTTTTCTATTTTTGCCCTTTTCTATCAGGATGACTGTGGGAGCCATATGATGTAAGTGGAAGTCCTTCTATATATATGTAGAGGTGGTAGTGTACCTAAAGGAAGAGAGTGTGACTCTTATGTTCTTGTGTCTCTGTGCAGGTATCTACATACAGATCCACACTGGTCGTTCTCCTGTTGTCGAACCCTGTAGATGGTTTCTGGCTGCCACTCCTTTATGTTTTATTTATCCACTTTTCCCCATCCCTGGGTGGGGTCCTCATAGGCGAGTGTTTGCCTTATACTCGCCTGTGGTACCGTATTTAGGGAGGATAGAATTTAGCTACAACATCGCTCCTGCTGTACCGGATCTCAAGGTTAGTCAATCTGTTCAAGTCGCGACAGAGTGACAAGCCCACGTTCTACTACAGCCTGAGCGTTGGAGACCGAGACTATCCTGTCATCTATGTTAGAAGCCCTCAACGCTTTGCGAGTTGAAGTAGATGCCGTTAGAGGGGAAAATCATGGGATGAGGAAGGAAATGGGTACTCTACGACAAGAAGTAGCGGGAATAGCGCGATCCAGTCCCACTGGTTCTAGGGGAGCCCATTATATCAGGGAAGCCACATTGCCTCCTCCGATGCAGACTCAGTCCCCCATTACTCAGGGAGGGCCAGGTCCTTCTACTATTCAAGTAGTGCAGCCAATCCAGTTACCACTGGCACCTCCGGAAAGGTTCTTGGGGGATCCTAAGAAATTTGGTACATTCCTAGGTCAGTGTAGATTACATTTTATGTGCAAGCCTACTGTCTTTCCTGACGATCATTCCAAAACAGCTTTTATGTTGTCTTATTTAGGGGGGAATGCCGCTAGTTGGTCGTTTCCACTCATTGAAAGAAAGGATCCCGTATTGAATGACTTTGAGGGGTTTTGTGAGGAAATGCGTAAACTCTTTGATCGCAAGGCACACATGTTGTCGTTAGACAGAGAACTGATTACATTGAAGCAAGGAACACAAGACCTGTTGTCTTACATAACCAATTTCAATCGTCTTGTTGTCGAAACTGATTGGCCGTCCAAAAAGAGAGTCTCCTTGTTTTATGAAGGATTAAGAGGAGTGTTGAAGGACGTGCTGGCTCAAGTGGTAACTTTGCCTACCACGTGTGAAGAATTAATAGACCTTTCTGTACAGCTGGATCATAGACTGCAAGAACGAAGAGGCGATAAACACCGGTATGAACTTCGGTTTCCCACATCCAAACCTAAAGCAGCAGAAAGTGCTACCACCCCCGACACCTCTGAACCTATGCAAATAGGAGGGATAAGGGGTCCCTTAACTCCAGAGGAGCGAACCCGACGACGCAATCAGAAACTCTGCATGTATTGCGGTAAATCCGGACATTTCATCAGAGAGTGCCGAGCAAAAACCAAAGGCGCTCAAACTCTGTCTGCGGTGGATTATCCTCTCAACGTCTCGGGAAATGAGAATGCTCAAGTGAGTCCAAGACCCCTTGCTTGAGCCCAGAGTCAGAAAAAGAGGTCTACCATGCTGTAGCCAATACGATGCAACCTGCTGTGCCCCACATGAACTTATGCGTTACCATACAATGGCCAGGGTAACAACCTGTGATGGTACATGCAATGTTGGATAGTGGAGCAACGGGAAATTTCATAGATCTGCAATACGCCAAAAGATTGGGAGTCCCGTGTATTCAGAAAGAAACCCCTGAAGCAGTAAAGGCGGTGGATGGATCTGATTTAACCTCTGGACCTGTGTGCTTTCATACTAGCCAGTTGGTTATGCAAGTTGGTCAAAATCATCACGAATACATATCATTTGACTTAATAGACGCTCCTCAGTTCAAACTAATATGGGAATGCCTTGGTTAACGCTACATGACCCTGTAGTGCAATGGGCTGCTCGTACCATCACTTTAAGCTCGAAGTACTGCGCTGAACATTGTACCCTTCCCTGCATCCATGAGACTATACGGATGGAAACCCCAGCAGGCACACTGGCACAAGTAGGAAAACTCCTGGAAGTGAATGCCATCTCCACCCTTCCTGAGGTGTATAGTAAATACCAAGATGTTTTCGATGAGAAAGAAGCCAGCAAGTTGCCCCACACAGTGAGTATGACTGTGTGATAGAACTATAACCTGGGGCCAGCATTCCCTGTAGCAGAATATACGCCCTCACAGAAGCAGAAAACATCTACCTTCAGGAGTATTTGGAGAAGCTTCTAGCTTCAGGATTCATACGTCCCTCTACGTCTCCGGCCTCGTCTCCTCTGTTCTTCATCCCGAAAAAGGAAGGGGGTTTGCGAATCTGTATTGACTACCGAGCCATCAATAGAGTAACCAGAAAGAACAGGTACCCGCTACCCTTAATACCAGTGCTTCTGGATCAGTTGAAAGACGCAACAATATTTACCAAACTTGATTTGAGAGGGGCGTATCATTTGGTGAGGGTTCGTCGCGGAGACGAATGGAAGACTGCTTTCCGCACTAAATATGGGCTTTACGAGTATCAAGTCATGCCTTTTGGCCTGTGTAACGCCCCGGCGGCATTTCAATTTTTCATGGATGAGGTGTTAAGAGGATTATTGGATGTGTCATGTATAGTCTATATAGACGACATTCTCATCTACTCTGCTACGCAAGAAGAGCATGTTAAGCATGTGATGGAAGTATTGGAACGGCTGCAACAACACGAACTATATGCCAAGCTGGAGAAATGCCTCTTCCATACCACAGAAGTGGAGTTCCTTGGATACGTTATAGGTCCGAATGGATTACGGATGGACCACAAGAAGATTCAAGCTATAACACAATGGGAATCACCAGCTAGTGTAAAGGCGTTGCAGAGTTTTATAGGCTTTGCAAACTTTTATCGCCGCTTTATACAAGGATTCTCGAGAATCATCCAGCCTTTAACAGGTCTCTTGAAGAAAGGAGCTACCTTCAGGTGGACGGATGCTGCGGAGCAGGCTTTTCAAGCCTTAAAAACCTGTTTTATTACTGCACCTATTTTACGCCATCCAGATGCCAGTCAGCCATTCGTACTAGAGACTGATGCCTCTCATTTCGCCATAGGAGGCGTTCTATCACAAAGGAATCCGGATACAGGTCAACTTCACCCAGTAGCCTACTTCTCCAGAAAATTGTCCTCCAGTGAGATTAATTACAGCATATCAGACAAGGAGTTGTTGGCCATTAAGCGAGCCTCCGAAGAATGGAGACATCATCTTCTGGGGGCTAGACACATCGTTGAAATCTTTACGGACCATCGGAATCTCCTCTTCTTGAAGAGTGCGAAGGCGTTAACACCTCGTCAGTTGCGATGGTCATTGTTTTTCTCGGATTTCGACTTTGTAATCAAATACCGTCCAGGTCCCCAGAACGGCAAAGCAGACGCCTTCTCAAGACCTGAATCGGCATTGAAGGAACAAAATGAGACCGAGAATCCCCCCTTTCTACTTCACAAAGCAACTTTTGAGCAATCTGTTTCAGTCATCAATTGTCCTGCGGATTTCATGAAACAAGTGGAGGAAAAGAGCAATCAAGTAGACACGCAAAATTGGTTAGCTAAAGAACCAATGCTTAGACAGAAGAAAGGCAAACTCCTTTTCAGAAATAAACAGTTGTACCTTCCAGACCATGAAGTTCAGAGCTCGGTTCTTCAATGGACCCATGATTCCTCTTTGAGTGGACATCCAGGAATGCTCAAGACTCTACAGACTACCTCCAGGCACTTTTGGTGGGAAACGATGAGGAAAGACATTGAAGAATACGTGGCCAAATGTCCTATATGTATTCAAGCTAAAGCCCAGCATCAGAGAAGCAGTGGATTGCTACGTCCCATACCAATACCTCCCTCTCCGTGGCATACAGTATCGATGGACTTTATAGTGGAGATGCCTCTCAGTTTCGGCAACAACACTATTTTGGTGGTGGTAGATCATCTCACTAAAATGGGTCATTTCATTGCACTAACTAAGTTGCCCACGTCAGGAGAATTGGCTATGGTCTTTTTACAGAATGTGGTACGATTGCATGGGATTCCTTCTGTTCTCATCACCGACAGAGGAACCCAGTTCACTTCCAGATTCTGGAAGGCCCTCTGTGAGGTGATGAAGATAGATGCTCGGCTCTCAACGAGTTATCATCCGCAGACGGATGGTAAGACGGAAAGACTCAATCAGACGTTAGAGCAGTATTTGAGATGCTTTACTCTTCAACATGAGGAGGAATGGAGAACGTTGTTATGGATGGCAGAGTTCGCTTACAATAACACAACGCATTCTTCGTTATGATGCTCACCATTCTTTTGTCTTACTGGGTATCACCCCAATTCTTTGCCATTTGACCAGCTAAGCCCCTCCTCACATCCTACCATACAACAACATCATGCACATCTCCGGTCTGTTTTACATGATGCCAAAGAGCATCTGGAGTCGGCCAGAAACCATGATAAGACACAGGCCGACAGGAAGAGAACTCCAGAACCAGTCTATTCAGTGGGTGACAAGGTATGGTTGAGCACCAAACATCTAAAGTTGAAGGGTAACACACGATTGCAACCCAAGTTTGTGGGCCCCTATCCCATTTTGGCTGTGATTAATCCAGTAGCCATGAAATTGAAGTTGCCTTCCTCCTGGCACATTCATCCCGTATTCCATGTCTCCTTACTGAAACCGTATTTGCAGGGCACAAGAGTTGTAGCAAGACCCCAGCCTTTCGAAATAGAAGGGGATGATGAGTATGAAGTACGAGCGGTGCTAGACTCCAGAAGGGTGAGAGGGGCTTTACAATATCTGATAGAAGGGGTATGGCCCTGAGGAACGTTCCTGGGAACCTCACAGGAATTTGCATTGTCCTGGGTTGTTGAGGCGTTTCCATATTAGATACCCGTCAAAACCTGGAGGACCGCCGGGACGTCGGTCATTGAGAGGGGGTTCTGTCACGATTCAGCCACATAGAGGGTGACTACAGGTCCCAGAATGCTAGTTCATAGTCTATCTTCACTGTCTACTACCTTCTTTTCCTCACTATTCTATATCAGTCCTCTGAATGCCTCACGCGGTGCTTGTCACCTGTGATCTTGCCGCATGTCAAAACGTGAAGTCAAGCGATCCTGATTCCTGCTGTATTATTCGTGTTTCCTTCATTGCATCAAAGGACCAGGGAGATTCATTTTTCCTTGCCGAATTTCATTCGGCGTTCTCTGACCGTTGAAACACAGCGTGGTAGCTGTGCAAGTTCCGAGTTGATAGCGGCGTTCGAGCGGCGCTGAAAGCTGAAGGGTGTATCGCGCTGGGAGCCGTGCTGACGCTGCGTTGGAGCCGCGCTGAGAGCCGCGGTAACTGCTGTGGGGAGAGCCGCGCTGAGAACCGTGGTAACTGCTGTGGGGAGAGCCGTGCTGGGACACAGACACAAAGGTACACTGGGCTCACGGCCCATGATACCTTCTTAGCGCTCAATGCTCATTGCTAAGTTTCCTCATCTGATTTGGCTAGCGGAGTGCTAGCAAAGGAAGAGTGTTCTTGTTGTACTCTTCTTGTTTTTGTTTAAGACTTGCCTTAGTGGATTTTTTGGGCACTTGGGAGTTGCTGAACATTTTTGTTTCTTGGGAGCCGTTGAGAGGCTCGGATTAAGGAACTGTAAACGTTTTTGACTTGGACAATTATATATAAGGAAGAACTAGTACTCTACTCACTTGAGTTGAGGCAAGCTCACTTGGACTATAATTAAAGCTAGAGAAGCTTCTGGCTTTTTCCCTGCAAGTAGGGATCTTGGGCAGTTCCCTGTTTTCTTTACTTTACTTTATTTTTTCTATTTTTGCCCTTTTCTATCAGGATGACTGTGGGAGCCATATGATGTAAGTGGAAGTCCTTCTATATATATGTAGAGGTGGTAGTGTACCTAAAGGAAGAGAGTGTGACTCTTATGTTCTTGTGTCTCTGTGCAGGTATCTACATACAGATCCACACTGGTCGTTCTCCTGTTGTCGAACCCTGTAGATGGTTTCTGGCTGCCACTCCTTTATGTTTTATTTATCCACTTTTCCCCATCCCTGGGTGGGGTCCTCATAGGCGAGTGTTTGCCTTATACTCGCCTGTGGTACCTTATCTAGGGAGGAGAGAATTTAGCTACAACATCGCTCCTGCTGTACCGGATCTCAAGGTTAGTCAATCTGTTTAAGTCGCGACAGCTGGACAGTCACACATTTAGGGTTACACCTTTAGGGTTGGAAAGCTCCTTCCTTTACTCAACAAGCAGGTGGGCTTCTAGGTGTTTAGGGTGAGAAAATCAGCTTCTTCCAGCAAGGTAATACTTCAGGTGATATCCCCATGTTTCTAGGAAGGCATGTTAGCTTTACAATGATTCATTTACATAGACTTACATTTACATAGCATTTTTTACAATGCTTTGTAATTTAATGTTTATTTTTCGTTTTATGCTTTTACTGTCAGTAGGTTTTAAAACTGTTTGTGTGCAATTTAGGAAAGGAATGTGATCTGTTTAAAAAAATTTGAATACATATTTTAATAAATAAAACACAGTGTAATTACTAATGGAATTTCTTCCTACTCTTTGACCCTATATCACATCAACTTCATATACATTAGAAATCATTAATTTAGAGTTAGAAATACTTAGTTGAATACCGAATGACAAAAGTATGTCTCACAACAGTGTAAGTATACCCAAAAAGTGAAAAAGAGTGATAATCGGTGTACCAACAGGGAATGACTATAGGCGTCTCAGACCATATTTGGAAGGTGATGGTGTAAACCGGTGCTACTAAGCCTATACTTGGGCCCTGGAACAAAGAGGGAGTCGGCCCAGTTCTTCCTTCAGGGCTCCTCTCAGGTCACAGACACCAGGTCCAGTCCTGTTCTGATCTTTCACAGGTCCAGGAGGGTTCTGAAGTGGGTGTTATGGACGTAGCATATGTTTGCCTGTCATGAACTAGTGGGTGAGAATGACTTCTGGGAAGGCCCTAACCAATAGGAGTAAAGGTTCCAAGGGCCAACCCTACCCACTTTTGTCAATTTCAAGATTGCACAAGTCTTTGGCCACACTAAACTTGTGCTCTGAGAGATGGTGGTGTATGTGGGTTGTGTACTATGCTAATCCTAATGTCCTTCCATATCTAACATCAAAATACAGTTTGAAGCTGCCACTCTACCCCCAATAAACCAGGGACAAAAGCAGGGGCTTCCAGCAGCCAGACAGTGGATACACAAGATTTGTCTTGGCATCATGCTAACTTTTCTTCAAGTGTGGCTCAAGTATTACATGTGAAACCCAGAGATAGATGTCTGGTAGGAAAGAAGCAAGATTTCCCAGCAATCAGTCAGCAGATACACAATCATGTTCTTGGTATGCTGATTTCTTTCATTAAGGTGAGCGCTACGTGTTATATGTACACCCAGCAGACCCGTCAAGCAGGATTTGACCCTCAAGCAGGATTTGACACAGTAATGTCAAAAAGGATGCTTCCCGACCCACCTTTCTTCTGAGCTGAAATGAGTCATCTCTGCCAAATGAGGTCGACCTGCCAATCTCAGCTCCTGGGAGGCATTTAATACCTTTTTCACACCTATTCAAATGCTAATCGCTGGCTGGGAGAAATTGGGGATCAAATGCAAGTTAGCCTCCAGGAGCTATAGGTAGGGAAATGGAATATCTCTAAAAGTTACTTTTTCTTAATAATTATTAAAACCCAACTTGACCATTGACGTGGATTTTCAATAACTATTCAAAATATCTATTTATTTTTCTAGCTCGTCCCATTCCTGAGATAAAGTATTAGGATTTTTATCTGCACTTTGGTTTTCTACATGGGACAGCAAGGCCTGCTACTGTACAAAATAATGTTTGGGTGTGATTTATTTTAAGGTCAGGGTAACATTACAGATTTATATGACCTACTTTTAAATACCATGCACCTGTCTTGTGAGCTACAAGGTCTACATAAGGGTGAATTATTCATATAATAAAAGTTTTTTTTAAGTGCATAAAAGGTTTATTTTGACAGGTAGAATTGCAGTTTTTACACTGCTACAATGAGGCTAAACAGGTTTGCGTTGAAACCATGTTTTTACTTTCACTGTGGTGGATGGCACAATAGCTGCTATAGTCCACTCATGGTATTTAACGATTAGGTCCTGAATATATTTTGTAGCATATACTAGGTACTTGTTGGCAAAGAAAATATGCCAATTATGAATATTCCACCATTTTTAAAGGGAGCACATGGGTAATTACTATTGGTTAGCAGGGGTAAAGTGCACACCAGGGCCGGCCTTAGGCATGTGCAAGCTGTGCACGTGCACAGGGCCACCAAACCCCAGGGGCCACCACACCAATATATATCCTTATTATATTTATCCACTGAGGATGGATACATATTTGTGTGGCGGCCCCTGGCAGGGATTTGGCGGCCTCCGGCTCAGTTCCACTTCTAAACACCCTGACCCCCCCTCTTTACTGGCCTCCGCGCTCTGCCCCACCCGGACCCCCTCTTCCGGGGCCCCCTACCTACGCTCCCTGCCCAGGGCCACCATGACCCTAGAGCCGCCCCTGTGCACAGAGTTCTAAAACCAGCAAAAATATAGGGCCCAGCAAACGGCAAAAAACCTGGGGGGAACACACAGTAAAGTCAGATTTCCTACAATAATTGTGTCCCTTTTTGTTCCCCTCCGTTCCACTGTAATTAGTACATTTTATTTTGGTGACACAATATTTTTTTTTTAATAGGTGAACATTGTTCATGATAACCGCACCAATGATCCCCCACAAATATTCTCACTCTTCCCCTTTACCTGTTGTACTAAAAGCAGAATTTGGCTGCAGCCCAAAGGGACTTAAAAGTATTCAAAAGCATGGACAGCAAATGTTTATGAATGAGAGGGTAAAGATGGCATTTCAAGTGAAAAATGCTGGCATCTCACTGCTAATTGGCGAATGTTAACACTTTTTGAAAACAAAAGGACATGTTTAATAATCCCCGTCTCCTTGACCGTGAGAGTCTGCAAGGGTCCGAGGGGCTATGTCATAGATGTGAAAATAAATGTGTTTGTACCAAACAGCTGCTGCTAGTGTCAATTTTCCCAATACATCAATCAATCAATCAACATTTGTAAAGTGTGGCAGATCACCTGTGAGGGTCTCAAAGCACTGCTGGGACATCTCTAGACCTTCCTCAACCTCAGGCAAGGCGGGTGGCAACCCCTCTCTAAAATTAATAGGGGTACTCTGTCCATCCACATCCAACTATGGATTAGACTTGTATGGGAGTCACGTTCTATAGTCATGCACACACACCCAAGGAATACAACAACTGGAGGTCTCCACTAGTGCTGTACAAAGACTGCACGAGGATTGTGCCTTCTCAATTTACTTGCAGAATGAAAACAGGAGGGATAAACCAATATTGTACAAACCGGATAGAAGTCAGGATGCCTTTATTCAGCCCAGAAAACAACATTCCTCTTAAAAGATTGGATCCAGAAAAATATACACAATAAACAAACCACGTAAATAGAATGCAGATGAAAATACTTGCTAAGGTTGCAGTGATATACTACAAAATGGTTCAGGAGTTCGAAGCTGGTGGGATGTGTGCTCTCAGTGAATATTTTGGCCCTATACTTTCTGTTTTCGAGTATCACTGTGCATCAATTAATCAGGATGAGTAGATATGTTGGTTCCTTGGGATGGAGGGGCACAGGACCATAATGATTTGTAAGGAATAATAATAATAATAATAATAATAATAAGCAAGTTTATAAAGCGCCTGGTTATACTAGGCGAGTGTGTCCCCACGCTGCGGTACAGACCTAAAGCACCCTCACAGAAGATACTAACCCCACACCAGGGGGAGGACACTAGCAGTCTAATCTAAGCGGAAGAGATGAGTTTTCAACTCCTTACGGAAAGTCGCCACCGAAGCCTCCATCCGGAACCCCCACTGGAGTTTGTTACACTGTTGTGCCGCCAAAAAACGAAATGAGCGACCATCCATCCTTACTCTCCTGATGGCAGGTATGCTGACCTGCCCCATCCCGCTCGATCTTAATTGATGGGTATGAACATAAGGAGTTAAAAGGTTGTGTAGGTAGGTGGGCCCCTTCCTCTGTAAAATCCGACGGCTGACACAGAGAGGCTTGAACAGGATTCACACTATACGACCGGTGATCATAAAGACGCCACGTTTGCAGTCCGGGAAAGACAGCCGTGTGAAATAAATAGCCACGTGCGCAAAACTACCCGGCTGCGTGAAAGGAACCCTTTCCGAAATATATCATTTTATCATTGGACTGTGGTAGTCCGTGAATATTAGAAGGCGACCACAACAGGAATACTACAAACTACGTAGATTACTTCTTGCAACACAACTGCATTGGTGTGATACAATTTTGTGGAGAAAACGTATAGAGACTGTCCTGAAGAAGGAAGCCATTATCAACTAAAGCTTCCGAAATGCGTCAACGCACTTACATCAAGTCATATTCGGTGTTGTCAACAAATAACCTGGTTTAAAGGAATAACTATTCCCCCCATTGTTGTCAAACGAGGGTCCGAAATGACATAACTAAGACAGATAGCAGTGTCTTTTCTGAAAAACTTTCTCCATACCCACATTAGGTGGTTTTATTTGTGTATTTTATGTTTTTAACTAGCTATACATAGGAATTCATATGTTTTTTATTTAAAATAAATTGTATATTTTTACAAATAGACTGTTTTTCTTTCCTTCTGGTGAGTGTTTTCCTAGCCAACAAAATGCAAGTTGAATGAGTGTTGAAGACTGAGTATGCCGTTTTGAGTCCTGGTTTAGGATCAGGAAACAATACTTCCCATAGGGAAAACATTTTGCTTTACTTGAACAGGATTCACTCCTTGATCGGAAGCCAATGCAGGGTGACCAAAGCCCTCCTGGAAGGGGCTCTCTTAGGCAGCATCAGAACAAAGCGAGCTACCGCATTCTGTATACGTTGTACACTCTGAATGCACTTGACATTTGCTCCCAGGTAAAGGACATTCCCATAGTCCGGCCTCGATGTCACCAAGGCGTGGACCATGGTTTTCCTGGCTGTGGTAGGCAGCAAGTCCAAGGCCTTCCTGAGTCCCCGCAGGACTCCAAAGCATGTGCCTGCCACTCGTCTTGTGTGGTGCTCTAACGAGAGCTTGGTATCAAGCCACATCCCTAAGTTCCTAACCTGTTTGCTAGGCGTGGGTGTAGGGCCCAACGTCTGTGGCCACCAAGCCAACGTCCACATTGATGGTGCTTTGCCTATAACCAGCACCTCTGTTTTGTTTCCATTCAATTTGAGGCAGTTGCTAGCCATCCAGGATGCCAATTCTTGCAGACATGTTGTAAAATTAATGACTGCCTTCTCATCTGATTTTGTTAAGGACACAACCAGTTGGGTGTTGTCAGCATCGGACACAACCTTGACCCCACATTTTTCCGTAATCTCCGTCAATGGCGTGACATAAAGATTAAATAGGGTCGGACAGAGGGTGGACCCCTGTTTGAGCTTGATGTTTTTTGACAGATGGGGTCCCTGCGCTACCTGAAAACTGCGGTCTTACAGAAAAGATTCCATCCATTCACAGGCCTTACCAACCACATCTCCCTTTCTAAGACACTGTAGTAGCATATGATGGGCCACAGTGTCAAATGCGGCACTTAAATCTAATAGAATTAAGGCCGCCTTAGGAGACAAAAACTAGTCCAAGTCATCAAAATGTTC
The DNA here is from genome assembly GCF_964263255.1 of Lissotriton vulgaris. Lineage (NCBI taxonomy): Eukaryota > Metazoa > Chordata > Amphibia > Caudata > Salamandridae > Lissotriton > Lissotriton vulgaris. Next base: position 695,621,270 of record NC_141700.1, on the reverse strand, counting down.
TTTGCAATTCAGCACAGTTCCAGTTTACTTCTCAATGTGGTATAACATCCTCGTCACATTTGTGAATGTTGCAACAAATCCCGTTTTCCTTTAAAGAAAATGGGCTGCATTAAAAAAAAAGGAAAATTGCTTCAATAAAGAAACAACCACAAACATGGTGATCTGCTGACTTCGGCAATCCACCATCCCTGTGATGGTTGCTATTTCTAATGGGTCGCATATTGCAACCTAGCTCATTAATGTTTATGAGGTAGGTCAATTTGCAACCTGTTAGGGATCGTTACCTGAAATTTTTACGTTTTTCTACATTAGTAAATGTGATTTCCTAATGGCGATTCTGCAAGATTGCAATTCCTATTTTTGGTTCATATGGCACCATGTTCTTTCAGGCCATGCCAATTTGCAAGATTGGATTAAAGTGGGAATCCATTAACATGCAGGTTTAAAAATAATCTAAAAGATGTATATTTTAAAAGATTTTCTATGTAAAATTTATTTTACCCTGTTTAGAAAAGTCTGTCCTACGGCTAAGACTAGAGATAGACATATAATGGCTTATATCTAAAGTAAAACTTACATTTTTAAAGTCCCATTATAACATTTCTCTAACATCATTAAATCTAGTCCAACTCTCAAACACAGTAACATTCCATTTCATATAGTTTAAAGAGTCTTTAAATGTAATCTAATAATAAAACAAATGATGGGAAAGTTTTTTGAATTGCAGCTTAAAGCAATTTCTTAGAGTATTACTCAACCCAACATGTCATGGCTCGTCTCACTCCAGTGAAACTCCTCATTCCTCCTAGCTGCAGTCTTATGGTTTGAACTGATAGGCTAGATCTAACTGATGAAAGGCCTTTCAGAATCCCTCCCTCAATTTTAGCCCAGGAAATATAATTTCTCAAATTGAAATAATTAAACCCAATGTAATAAAGTTGGTGCTAACATGTTGTTTGACACTAGCCCTATAGATAGCCCTTGGACTACCAGTATAAACATTGCCTTTCCCTATTGACTTTGCTAATGTCTTTTAGTCATGTTGTAAAGCAGCATAGCTAAAAGCTGGTGGCATGGCATAGAGTGCAATAACGTAAAGGAGAGAGGAGTAAAGTGGCATAGTGTGGAGTGGCGTAGACTGAAGTGAAGTAGAATAGCATAGAGTAGAGTGACATAGAGTAGAGTGACATAGAGTAGAGTGACAGAGTAGAAAGCCACAGAGTAGAGTGCCATAAAATAGAGTGGTGCAGAGCAGAGTGATGTAGACTGGCGTAGGGCAACAGAGTAGAGTGCAATGGAGTTGCATTGAGTAGAGTGGAGAAGAGTGGAATGGTGTAGAGTGAGGTGGGGTAGAGTGGTGTAAAGTGGAGTGGCATAGAGTAGAGTGGTGCAGAGCAGAGTAGCTAGAGTGGAGTGCCCCAGAGTGGCACTGTGTGGAGTTGAGTGGTGTGGAATAGAATGGGGTAGTGTGGAGTGGCAGGTAGGGGACTGATGTAGAGTGGAGTGGCGTACAGTGGCATAGGGTGGAGTGAGTGGCATAGAGTGGCACAGAGCAGAGTGGTGTGGAGTAGAGTGGTATATAGTGGAGTGGTGTAGAGTGAAGTGGAGTTGGTGTAAAGAGAGTGTCATAGAGATATCTATAGTCAAATTGGAATGGTGCAGAGGCTAGTGGCATTGAGTAAAGTGATGTAGAGCAGAGTGGCATGGATTGACATAGAGCAAAGTGGCATAGAGTGGGATGAAGAGCAGTAGAGTGGCGTGGAACAGAGTGGCATGCAGTAGAGTGAAGTAGAATGGTGTAGAGTGGAGTGGGATGGTAAAGAGAAGAGTGAAGTGGTGTAGAGTAGAGTGGCATAGAGTAGAGTGGTGTAGAGTGAAGTGCCATAGACGAAAGTGGCATAACGTGGAGTGGCATAGAGTGGTGTAGAGTACAGTGGAGTGGCGTAGAGTTGAGTGGCGTTGAGTAGAGCAGTGTAGAGTAGAGCAGCTTAGAGTAGAGTGATGTACAGAGAGTGCCATAGAGTAGCCTGGAGTGGCATTGTTTTCAATGTGCAGGCAACTGGGAGTAGCAATGAGAGAAGCATAGACTTTGGTACGAGTGTCATCTTGTTTAGGTGCTGGGTTCAGTAACTTGTAATTCTTCCACACTCTAAAGCACAACTTAGGGGTCGATTAGGATGGCGGACAGAAGGACGACCGCCGGCCTGGAGTAGGCGGAAAATGCCTTTTTTCAGTCCGCCAGCCGCGGCCAGTCCGTCCGCCATATTAAGATGGGAAGCACTGTCAAATTTCCTTACACCGCGGAAGAACAAGCACCGCCGCGTAAATACACCCAACCCCGACGTAACCAATCCAGAGACACCGCCGTATGGAATGACGTCCCCGACCGTCCACGTAATCACGATGGCGTAAAAGACACAGCAAATCACAGCGGAAAAACCCCCAGCCTGAACACGGAGGATTCACCATAGCGGAGAGGCAAAACATTGCAGAGAGATACCCACCACAGGCAGATCGCCGTCATGGACCCAGCTCTGCACGCATTTCCGCTCCTCTATGTGCTCCACCACCAGCAAGTCATGGACCGTCGCCGACGACGACGCAGGTACGCAAACACACCAATCGCTGTCGGAAGGGGAGTACCTGCCGGGGCTGTGACGTGGGGAGGGGGAGGGGCATGTTGGGGACACAGCATTTACGATAGCACCAATATATCAACAATGCAAGGAGACAAAAAGGAATGACACTGAGAAACCACTACACAGGAATTACTTGCTTTATTGCACATAATAGGGGTTGACTCCCAGAGTAGCCAGGAGCATGGGCACTGGATTGAACAGAACAGGTACATCTGAAGCAGCACATGAGAGGGCACAATGCAGCATCCTAACAGCAACAGGGCAGTGTTCACAACAGAGCAGGTACATCTGAGGCAGCACATGAGAGGGGACAGAGCATCAACAGTCCATGGCACAGAACAGAGCAGGTACATCTGATGCAGCACATGAGAGGGGCACAGAGCATCAACAGTCCATGGCACAGAACAGGTACATCTGAAGCAGCACATGAGAGGGGCAACGAGCATCAACAGGCCATGGCAAAGAACAGGTACATCTGAGGCAGCATATGAGAGGGGCAACGAGCATCAACAGGCCATGGTACAGAACAGGTACATCTGAGGCAGCACATGAGAGGGGCAACAAGCATCAACAGGCCATGGTACAGAACAGAGCAGGTACATCTGATGCAGCACATGAGAGGGGCAACGAGCATCAACAGGCCATGGTACAGAACAGGTACATCTGAGGCAGCACATGAGAGGGGTAACGAGCATCAACAGGCCATGGTACAGAACAGAGCAGGTACATCTGATGCAGCACATGAGAGGGGCAACGAGCATCAACAGGCCATGGTACAGAACAGGTACATCTGAGGCAGCATATGAGAGGGGCAACGAGCATCAACAGGCCATGGTATAGAACAGAGCAGGTACATCTGAGGCAGCACATGAGAGGGGCACAGAGCATCAACAGACCATGGCAAAGAACAGGTACATCTGAGGCAACACAAGGACGTGTCTCATGCGCCCCGTCCCATGGACATTAATAATGCAAGGGTGGTCACAATGGACAATCGAGGCACCAAGTACAATGACATGTGAGTGATGGGAACTGCACCTCACAGCACAGAATCAGGTGGACTGATTGACCTAGTAGCTTCGGACACAGTGGCAGGATCTGATACAGGATTGGGAGATACAGCCACAGTACCAGTGACTGACACATGAGCCATAGACCCAGACACACTGCCAGCACCAGAAACAGGAGTGTGAGACACAGCCACTGCTCTAGTGACTGACACATGAGCCAGAGACCCAGACACACTAGCAGCACCAGAAACAGGAGTGTGAGACACAGCCACAGATGTAGTGACTGACACATGAGCCATAGACCCAGAAACACTGCCAGCACCAGATACAGGAGTGTGAGACATAGCCACAGATCTACTGACTCATACATGAGCCATAGACCAAGACACACTGTGTGGTAGTTGTGTCCCAATGGTTGTTGCCAGTCAGGTGTTCTGTGGGTGTGGTGACTTGGGTGCTCTTGTTTGGGGGGGGGGGGTCGGTTGTGTCATTGGGGCTTGTAGTTGTTGGGGGTGGGTGTTTCAGGTGGGTGTGTGTCCTGTTTTTGTGTTTTATATTTACTTCCGTCCGCCATTTTTTAATCGGTTTGACGGCAGGGGTGATGTTTGTTTGGTCCTTCCGCAGTCAAGCTCCGTTTGTCGGTGCTTTTTTTCCATGGCGGTTGAGGAAAGTGGTGCGTTCCGTTGGGATGGCGGGGTTATCCTAATCGTGCGGCCGGACCCTCCGCAGGTCGGGCGGCGGTTGGGCCTGTTTCCGCGGTCAATGCGTCCGCAGCGGACGATGTTTCTGTGGTACCGTCCTCTTGCGGCGGTCTTTGATGTGATCCGTCCGCCGCGGTCGTTGTGTGATGACAGAAATATCCTAATCGCAACCGCGAATTATCCGCGGTGCGATCGGGAGTATTTTTGCCTCTTAGTTCCCGTGTCTGGTAGAGAGGTTATTTGCCATCAGGACCGGACTGGGAACAGCAACCAGCCCTGGCAGATTGCTGCTCGACCGGCCCTAGGAGAGGGAGGGTTGGGGGTGTGCTAGCACGAAGAACTTCTCCCGCTTTGTTACAGGGGAAGGACATTGCAGCACTGCTGCAAAACCGGCCCACAGTAACACAACCGGTCCCCAAGGGTGCAAAATCAGCCCCCACCCATCAGACCTACCGGGCAAATTCCCGGTGACCGCTACTGCCAGTCCGGCCCTGTTTGCCATGGTGAGTGCTGTAAATGGACTGTTACAGTACTGAGTACCTGCAAGTCCTTAATTTGAAAGGGAGAGTACCTGCACTTCCCAGATGGTTCAATACTTTTAATGTAAGAGTACCAGCACTTCTTAATAGAACGCCGGTGGCGCTGGCCACCTACACCTCTGTAATTCCATTTCAACCACATTCCCAATGAATGTTCGGCTTGAACTATGGATGAAACTTACAGTTTCCTCCTTTACTGTACTAGAAGCTGATATTATCAGACTGGACTTCGCCATCGTCTTCATCATCAATACCAGATTCTTCTTCCGGTCCGTCCTCAGGGGCATGCAGGAGTTTCCTGGTTGTCGTTTATCTCGCTGGCATATGACGACTTTGGTGGCACGAGGCGCCACTGAGAAGTGGCCAACTACAGCAAAATTACTGGTCTTCTCACAAGCCGATAAGGGCTGTGCTATTGACAGGCAGGTTACGTCCTGTTTAGAAAACCAATTGCTTTCTAAAGAAAGAAATTGTTCTCGATCCCTCCGTGAATTTGCCAACAATGACCACCGGGTGGCGCCAGAGATACATAAATCTATTTGCTCCCAGAAAACTAATCAACAGTACAGGTAATGTAAAAGAAATTGGTTAATTGAGTTAAATGGCAAATCATCAACTCTCGAAGAATATTTCTTACAAAAAAAGTGTAAACGCGGCACCTGTTTTTTCTGGATACATTCAATATACCTGTAACTTGTTCATCAGCTGTACTCCATCAGTTTGCCTTTTATCCACCCTTGCTTAATAAAACACACGAACACGCACACATAAGCGTAGGATTTTTTTTTTTTTAGGTCTAGCAGTGGCCAAGATCTCCTGATTTAACTAAAACTGCATGTACAACATACTTATTGGCAGGTTTACGGGAACTATGTGATTTTGGCCTGTCGCGTTTTACTTATGTTTATGGATTTGCCATATTTGCCACATAATCCATCATCTGCTAAATAATCTGCAGAAGTTGTTAAAAATGTGTTTCTAGGTCAAACGGCTCAAAAGTTACTAAACACTCTGCAACGTGTGTTGCTGCGCAGTACAAGGCCCTTCACAAAGGTTGGCAGTTCACCTTTCTGTTGCTTATTGATAGAATTGTGAGTTAACTGATACTAATAAACTGAAACCTTTCCCAAGCAGAGTTAATGAGTAAAAATCTAAAAATAATGAAGTAGTACTATTACAAAATATGGCGTATCACGCTGCATATATTGTCTTTTCTTGCAACTTAATTGAGTTAACTCTGCCACTTAATTTGACCTTCCCTTGCAGCATAATTCCAGTGACCCTGCTTATCGGAACTTTCAGCTGGCCTCATCATCCATTGGTAACTATGAAGGTGTTCTGCCTTTTCACAAGGAGCACAGCCACACACAAAGCAACTCCCTTCAGTGCCAGAGACTACTATTTCAATGTGTGCTTTTGAGACCCAAAAATTGTTTTGCTTTTAGCAATTTTTCTATTTGATTGATGAGCTCCCAGCAGCTTCCCAACTAGGCGAAAAACCTAGCAGCCAATGCCAGACCTATTTACTTTGCCTGTGCCACCACGCACCTCCTGAAGAGACTACAGACCATTCAGAATTCAGCAGCCATATTCATTCTTGTCCTCCCATAACAGACACACACCACCTCCCATCTCAAGAAGCTCCACTGGCTCCCCATCCAGAAGAGATGGCAATTCAAGATGCGATCCACACCTGTAAACCCCTACACAACCAAGAACCAGCATACATCAACCACTGTGTCAACGTATCACTGTGCTCCGGCTCCCTTGCCCTCAAACACACTCCCAGCATCCGCTAAAGCAACAGTGGAGGACGCTCCTTCTTCTACCTCGCCTCTGTCCTGAAATAACTCCCCCTTCACCTCAGAACCTCATCCTCTCTTCTGGAATTTAGGAAAGGACTCTTGAGCCTGCTGTTCAACTGAACCCCCCAAAGCAGCGAGGTTTCTCAGCACCTTGATACCCTCATGGGTGATTAGTCACATTTTACAAATCCTGTTTGAATGATTGATTGAGTGCTTGGTTCTTTTTTTCTGAGGAGGCCCTCCTCAAGTACCAATGCTGACTCGTCTTGATTCCACCTTGTCTTTTTGTTCCACCACCCTAAACTTTCTGACTTATTTTCTCACTTACACACATTATTTTACATCCCCGCTTGCTTCCTTTCTCACAGTTTTTTCTATCTTCCCTTTTCCTTCTCCTTTCCAAATTTTGTTCTGGGTCAAAGTCTGATAATGAAAAATAAATTCCAGTCCCAAAAATCTAAAAAAAAAACCGACCATCATTGCCCCCCACCTGGAACTACTGGCACAGACTGACTGCAGAAGGACTGTCACCCACGCGCTCATAACCAGCAGACTGGACTTTGCAAAACCTTCTATGCTGAAATCAATAAGAAGACACTGCGTCACGAGCACATGACCCAACACCTATGAGACCACTGGCTCACAGTCGAGAAGAGGATCACCTTCAAACTCCTCACCCATGCCTACAAATCCCTTCAACAACATCGGACCCAAATACCACAACCCATTCTTGTCAGAGAACTCTACTTTCAAGAGTGGAACCCCCAGGAAGTTGCATGTGCATCTCCAAAATCCCCTGTCACATGATGGAAGTCACCAAGACTGTAGTGCATATAGCTTTAGGTTCACTGATAAAAGGCCTGTCTTATTCCAGTAAGTATAACGAGCACTGGAAGAAGAGAATTGTGGGTAGAAAACAGTGGCGGCGCCCACTCGAGATTACTTAATGAAACATGGTGTTCCAACCGAACTGGGAGTTCTGGTATAGTTGAGGGTGACTTTGATTAGTCAATACTACCAAATGTGCTCCATTATAGGACGGATAGGTGGACACATGGAGCGGGCGTCTGTCTGCAAATCCCTCAATTCTCTTCTTCCAGTGCTCCAGTGCACTACAGTCTTGGTGACTTCCATCATTGAGAGAACTACGGATTTCAGTCCTCTACCCTGCTTACTCAATTGAAGTTAACATCATTGTGCATGAATACAGACTTCCTGAAGAAGGCTCACGCCGAAACGCGTTGAAATGGGAATGCACTTCTGTATTTTATAAATGAATTGGACTGTCTGTCATTATTCACATATATTGTGTTATATGTAATGGATTTTTGTATGTACTAAGTTATAATAAGTTAAAAAACACTTTCCATAAAAAAGTTGATATAAAGCAATAAAATATTAGAATATATCAGTATAGTTTCAGTGTCAATTTAGTCATTAGCGTCAAGTTTTCTTTCTCTCAAGTACAACAGGCACAAAACCTGGTGCAATTTGTTTCCCTTTTACCCCAAATAATGCCCATGCCTCACCACCTCGGTTCCGGCGAGCCGCCTCTGATTTTACCTTGCCCGTTTCTCTGCTGAAATAACGCTTAACTTCCAAGTGTGCCTATTGTCACAGGGAGGTTTAGAAGGGCCAGCAGGCTAGCAGAGTAATTAGCTTGCCTTGCAGAGCAGCTCAAAGCATGACTTATATTAAGGCTGGTTTGGGAAAGCATGCCCAATTTTATAAATAGATGAATGTAGTCATACAGAGTAAAACAAACTCTTAATATGAGTCCGAGGCCCTGAGATTTTTTTCACATTTACAATATTCTTTTTAAAGCTTAGCAATGTCAATTTCCACATTTGTAGGTTCCAAAATAAATAAAATGGAGAATTCTGCTTTTATAGTTCATTTTGGATTTGCAAAAAGCAGAGGTTGCAAAATGTTTTCTGATATTCAATATATTTGGAACAAATAAGCAACAAATGAGCAACTGTATCTAAGCATCCCAAAACACAAACACAATCACAACATAAACCATTTGCATGAGAGGTCATCTTCATAAATAGCCCACAACGTAAATAGAATCCTAACCTGAACAACAATGAGATCCTTCTAGAACCTGTTTCAGGATAATTTCTCAAAGATGGAGCTAACTCTTCTTACTATTACAACAATGCTCTTCTCTGAACTCACTGGCAGTAATTCCCGGTTCCAGTGAAACCTCGTATTTCTTCATCATTATGCATCTTTGCACAAAACTGTTCAGACCACTAACCTGCCACAATCCCGCCATTCTATTCAGCGACTGCATTCCTAACTCCAGCCAAAGATCCAAGATTACAGTGTGTTGAGGGAGTGAAAAGGGCCAATACATACTGTTCCTTCTAACTTATCAAAATTAAAAGAGGACTAAAGAACAATTGCAAACAAATACATATAAAACAATCAGCCCAACCTTCAGTTTATTTGCTTTTAGAAATGGTTCTACAAAAAAGCCCCAAAACGGAGAATTGAAGGTAAACATCCTTTAAGACGCAGTGTTTACACCGCGCGTCCTTTACTATGCCGCCATTACAACGCAAGTCGTTACTACCACTTGCGCTGGAGGGCGCTCTTGGTAAAGGAATAGTTTGATTTTCTATTCCAACACCTTCCCTACTGTTACGTGGGCTGGACTTTGAATAGAAAATTCAACTAATCTACAATCCAGCGCCCTCCAACGCAAGTCGTTGTACAACTTGCATTGTAATGGCTGTATCGTAAAGTACCGTGATCATTTTGATCGTGTTGTACTGACGTACATCCAGAATTGAACACATAAATGGAGGAAATCTTGACCCTTGTCACAGATTGGAATATTTGATGTTACAACGCAAACAATTACAACACATGCTTTTACAACGTGTTTTTTACATCAAAACTACCATTACATTGCATGATTTTAAAACGCATGCCATTGCAATGTATTTTTCAAAACTACCATTACAACGCATTCCAGTACAACGCATACCATTACGACGTATAACACTTTAGGGCAACAGTAGGGTAAGTGTTGGATAACGTTGGGGTACAAATTACTATTCCCATCTACCCTAAAACCCATACCCACACTAAAACAAAAAAATCCCCATCACTTACCTTATAATGCGGTGTATTGGAATGCGTTGTAATGGTATGCGTTGTAATGGCATGTGTTGTAGTGACATGCATTGAAATGGCATGCATTGTAATGGCATGCAATGTAAAGGCAGTTATGTTGTAACAGTTGCGTTGTAAAATCAGTGCATTGTAATGACTGCATTGTAATGCATATTTCCCACAGATTGGGGTCCGGAGTTTAACAGCTGTGGTATGCAGGGGATACCCTTTTATCAATAACTATGGATTCAAAGGCCTTTATGTTAGGTGTGCTGGGAGGCTGCTAAACCACTGTGTCACCACTTGCTCAGCATCTGCCATCCCAGATGCAGCCTGCCCGCCAAATCTAGTGTTTGCTTTTGATACAATGTCTTCGCAATACGTTGGGTAAGCTATAATTTCTCATTTTTCTAAGACAAAACTCCGAAGTGGCGGTTTGGTCATGGAACATTTACAATCAATATTCCTGAAACATGTGGTGCATGGGGAACCTCAAGTGATGGCACCAAATGCCTCCTCCATCTTAGAAAATATCAGGGGCATAAGCAGAATTGCTGTATAGCATGTTGGCATTATGCGTCCTGGGATAACTCCAGCACCAGCATCAGATAAGCGAAGCACCATGCATTCAGGTGGATTTCTCCCCCAAGCAGCCATCCCCAGGTGTGTGAGAGACACTGATGGAAAGGGGAGGGTCTCCCCTTTTCAGCAGTGTCACATCCCAAAAAATCCTCATTGGGGATCATGGCCGCACCATGATCCTCAAGCAGGAATCCCGACTCGGCCACAACAGAAGATTTTGTTTGTGAGGGCAGTCGGCCCGTCAGGCAAGGGTCGGCCCCCTGCCTCCACCCCAGAGGCAAACATGTTTTGGACTGCCCCCACAGGAATTGAAACAATGGCAGCCATTTTGTTCCGTTGTCGATGGCGACCAACAGCTCTGTGCCATTCTTCGGGCAGGAATCATGACATATGAGGCACCAGTGGAACAGGGTGAGTTAACCCCTCTCCCATTGATCCATGCTCAGGGATCACAGCTGTGGCTGTGATCGTACAGGATGGATGCCAGCTAGACACCACAGAATTAGTTGTGAGGTTTGGTTTCCTTCTAGGCAAGTGTCGACCCCCCCAAGAGTCATATAGCATTTATGAACATTTGCCTTTCCTTAAAGGGTCTGATCCAATCGAACCCCTGGGAACGTCAAAGGTCAGCAGCCATATTCCAGACAGACCTCTTCTTCTTCTATAGGTCTTTTGCTGTGTCCTTCACATTTGTTTTCCACTTACTACAGCATATAACATGGGGGCAATGGCTCAGCCCACGTTAGCCATTGGCTGACTTCACTGTGAGGTATGGAATTCTTCCATTTCACAAAGAATTCATCCTCACACAAAGTAGTTCCCTTCAGTGCCAGGGATTACTAAGGCAATTTATGCTCTTGAGACCAAAAATATTTTCCTTTCAGTCAATAATATTTAAGACTGACAAGGGCCTGGCAGCTTCTTGAACACTAAAGTTTTACAAAACATGAATTTTTATGGAGGGTTGACCCAGCTGGGAGGCATAATTGATGGTCAGCATTTTCCCTTCTGGAGGGCAATTGGGTCTGGTTACTCCTACCCTTAGGAACGGGAAAATTGAAAATTGTTATAGTTTTTGGTTATTTTTTATTGTTATTGTTTACCTTATTGTGCGTGTTGCAATTTGAAGTATTTGTATACTTTTTTCTCTTTTAGGTGTTTTTCAAATATGCTGAAGACTGATGATTCATTAAAGCTACATGTGTTTCCTTCTTTATTGAGATCAACCAACAGGAGATCACTCGTATACCAAGTTGAGACCTAGGTGATAAATGTGTATAGCAAAAACAATGTCTCAACAGGTAATATTTAGAAGGCCGTTAATAAAGCATGCACATTAAGTTGCAAAGAAAATGAAAAGAGACTCATAGGTTTGGTGAAAGATGCAAGGGGCAATCTGTATTTAGAACAAATATATTCAGGTGAACAGTATCAGGACTATTTACAATAATTGTGGGTCTAACCCGAAAAAACCTGTGCACATGAATGTTCGTGAGACACACAGTGAGTGGTGCAAGTGGCAAGTGACACAGCGAGGAACGGCGCAGAGTAGACCAAATTAACAATATATACAAGGTACTTTCTGGGTCACAAGTAATTTTAACAAGAGTTGATTTACAAGGGATTGACAATTTCCTCAACAGTAGATTTGCGCCAAGAATTTCGCTGGAAGGTCAATGGCGTTTTGACCATTAGTCGGTTAGTCATCTTCAGGACCAGATTACTGTATTTCTCGTTCTGTACGTAAAGGGAGAGAGTGAAAGGCAAGAAGTGAGATAAACTGGGAGTAGATCGTAGCTAAAGGAAGGGAGGTAGGAGTCGCAAGAGGGTAGCTGAGCTTGTGGTAGATCCAGGAAACTAATTAGTGAATCCCAGGAGTGAGGAGAGACCAATGAAGGGAATCAAGGAGCACCACCATACGGGGTGCATCGGCTACTTGATCAGTGAGAGGGGATAAAGGAAAAGGATGGTGGGCTAATGGAGAGCGAATGATAGAGACGAGGTTCTGTCAAGGGCCCGATCAGTAGACTGATTTTCCTAAAGATAGTGAATGGTGAGACTCACCAGCCTGCTGGAGGGACGTCGTGTTCTGATGAATTCAGGGGGTTCAGCTGAGTTAGAGACAACAGGTGTCGGAGGGGGTCAGGGTGCGCAGACCCGGCATCAAGAGAAGGGCGTTCGGGGGCTGGGCAAAAGGAAAATTAGAGTTAAGGGCTGACCACGAGACAACCAAGTGGTCGAGGGTGAGCACAGGATTCGGTACTGACCTGGTTTGCATCATGGGAACAGCGGAGTTCTTCTCTATTGAACGACTTTCTCCAAGAGTGTTAAACCAACATGCAACAACATAATATCAAAGCACGAGTCTTCAGTATTGCAGCTGTGTGTAGCATGTTATGTCTAGGTGCTAGGGACTGACCAGAACAGAATAACAAGGGGCATTGTTTATCGACCTTGCACATCGTGTTCAGACTAAACTCCAGGAAAGGCAGAGAAAGCGAAAACCAGCCCGTTCTCATGCGAAAGGCACAAACAAAGTCATGTGGTAACATGTGCAAAAGCAGTATCATGGCAACAAAGCTCATGCTAACTTAGCAATGTCGACAATGTCCCTAAGGGCCATATAGCAGAGGTAGGGAGAATCCTGGGAGAGTGGTTTGGGGGTTAGAGGTCCGGCGGGATCCTCATCGGGCGGCGTTCAGTCCTCAGCGTGAGTCAGAGAAAGTAAAACCAATCGGCGAAAACAATGAGGGAGTAGCTTATGCGTCAGTGACGGGGAGCATCATGACTGTAGGCGTGTGCGTGGGAGAGTGCGGGTCGGAGCAGGGACACAGATTAAAGGGCCAGAGCGACCAGGAATGAAAAAGTGAAACGGAGCCGCAAGACACTTCAGAAAAGTAAATGAATAAAGACCAATTTCAAAGCACATAAGGAAAAGTATGGCAATTAAAGCAAAGATGTGACTCAGGCAAAAAATGCTACTGAGGCAAGACTCGACATTCTTATGAATGGTGTTCACTGTTAAATTGAGAATTAACCTTAGCATATGGAATATTTATAACAGAGTTATACTTTAAAGGACAGAGATTGAAATACAAATGCACACATACAGGAATGTTCGAGGAAGCAAACAGAAAGGAGGACAGAGGGGGAGACTGGTTAAAAAATTAGGTCATCGCGCTGTATTAGAGCTAAAAAATAGCGGATAAAAGTTGGACAAGCGCATTGGGATACTAGACATATTCATACATTTGGTATTAAGAAGGTACAAACAGGGGGCGTGGCTTAGTGCCGGTAGCGGATGGCGGCACAGACGTGAGCGCTCCAATCCCGCTGAGGGGAACGAGCGGTCCGCGACTTTTCTCCGACTCGCTTTCAGTGGGTTTGCATGGCGGAGACAGCCTAGCATGCCATGAGCCCTTTATATTGCTCTTAGGAAGCCTCTATTGCTGTTTTCGGAGGATTGAAGCTCCGGTCGCGGCTCTGTCACAGCCGCGGCCGCAATTTTGTTTTCAGAACACTCCGAGGCTTCTCTTCAGGTACGAGCAGCTCTTCTGAATGGCGATTCCCTTATGCACACCTCTGCTCCTCACATGAACTGAGCCATGCTATCCTCATTTTCAACTTATTTTACCTCCTCATTGTGACTGCTTTTTCTTGCTGGCTCTTCATGCTGCCTCAGGTTTCTTCAGCTTTCCCAAGATGGCGGCCATTATATGAAGTGTGATATTCCTCTTGATTATTAATTTGCGGCTGCTGGTTTATCCTATTTTCATTACTGCATTAGAGACTATTTTTCTCCTCTGATACATTGTTCCTTTCAAGTTGTTTTGCAGTCCACAGAAATTTTACGTATTCCTTCTTTATTTGCCACCCCTGCTGACGGCTAGTTTACATGGGCAAACCTACGCTGAACGGCGTCACTAAACCTACGCAGCATATTTTCATCAAGAACTCTAAAGTATTCTCGGCCTTCGCCCAATTAGAAGCTTCTCAGTTGTCTTCTGTCCATCTACCGCAGTCCTCAATGGAGCACTCTGCGCAGTTTGTGGGGAAAGGAACCACCAAGAGACTAAAGAAGGACCCTCCTTCTCCATCTAATCCTGCTTCTGCCATATCCATGGAACTATTATTGGAGGAGATAAGAGCGTTGCGTCCTTTTATGGAAGAAACTAACGCCAAACTACAGATCCTGACTGATAACTGGTCTCAAATGGATGCAAGAGTCGCGTCTGTGGAGGGCAGCGTCTCTTCTCTTCAGGAGTCATCGTCCAAGGTTTCCCATTTGCATTCACAGGTTGCGTCTCTACAAAAACAGGTGGAGGAGTTGGAAAATCGAAATAGACGCAACAACCTACGTATTTACGGCCTGGTGGAGGGCTGAGAGGGGACTGACCCTGTTACCTTTTTCAAATCCTTTCTTCCTACCCTCTTGCACTTGCCAGAAGGTACTGCGCTTAATATACAGCATGCCCACAGGCTTGGCAGAGCTCCTTCTCCTACCTCCACTTCTTCAAGACCAAGAGGCGTCATCATGTACTTTCTGGAATACACCGACTTATTAAAGGTTCTCTCATCAGCCAGAGCCTCTCCTCGCCTAACCTGGTCTGGTTCCTCCCTGTTTTTTGCACAGGACTATGCAAGAGCCACGGCGACTCGACGTAAGGCCTTCCTGGACATGAGACCAGCTCTTCGCTCCATTGGTGCTCGATATGGTCTCTTTCACCTGTGCTTCTTCAGGGTTACCTATAAGAACAAAACGACAACCTACGAGGATCCAGTTCGTCTCCAGAGTTTCCTGAACTCCTGCCAAGCTGCTGATATGGACCTTTCTGGCCCATCTTCTTCTTCTCCACCTTGATTTTTGCATCTTCTCTCTCTTTGATGGTTGACTTTCATTGTTGTTCTTCTTGCTCCATTTGTTCCTCGAATCTAACAGTTGTGCTTTTTTACCCCCACATGCTTGTGTACCTATTCCCTTTTCCCTCATTGTTCTCCTTTCCTGCTCCTTTTTTTCTATGTGCATGGTTTTTAGTTTGGCTTACTGTTAATGGTGGTTCCGTCTCCTAATGTTAATCTTCTCTATTCACAGGTTACATATCGCGTTCCGTGTTGTCCCCTTGGTTGGACGGTTCGTTGACCCTGTTGCCCGACCTCCTCTAGTTGGCTCTACCCCCCTTCTCCTCCTCACGTATCATCCTCTTCTCGAGTGTGCTTTCCTCCCTTCCCGTAAGTACAGTTTTCCTTCATGTTCATCATGTTTACTCTCCCCTTTGTCCCCCTTTGCCCAGTTTTCGTATTTTTTCTACGCTTAAAGGTGTCTCTTTTTTCTCGATTTGCTTTTTCTCCCTCAACTTCAGGATTTTGTTCTGTCCTCTCCTTTTTTTTACAGGTTTTTGTCTCATGCGTCTTGGGTCTTTGCTGTTCTATTTCCTAGCATCTGCTTTTCTTTTATGGCTTCTTATCTTCCCCTTTGTTTCTATCCTCCTTTTCTCCTTTCCTCAATACTCTTCTTCCTTTCCTTCTTCCTTTTCTTCTTCCTTTCTGGCATTTATGATTGTATTCTTCTCTTTTACTCACCTTTTCTCTTGGGTTCCCCTTCTTATGCTGCTACTGATCTCTTTTATCTTCTATTTTATCTATTATGTCATTGAAAATAATTACGTGGAATGTTAAGGGCATCAACTCTCCAATTAAGAGGCAACGAATTTTATCACACCTAGCCAGGTTAAATGTAGATATTGCGTTTTTACAAGAGACTCATTTATCTGATGTAGAATCGGCTAAGATCAAAAGAGGTTGGGTGGGTGAGGTTTACTATTCCCAGGGTGATGGTAAACGGAATGAAGTAGCCATATTATGTCGTAAAACTTTATCTCATTCCCTAATTGCTCAGGAATCAGATGCTGAAGGTAGATGGCTAAATGTTAAACTGTCTCTAAAGGGTGTTCCAATTTCCCTCCTTAATGTCTATGCTCCCACTGGTGGCGATCCTGCTTTTTGGCATCACTTTTCCCATCATATTAGCAGATTTGCTGACGATAACTTTATCTTAGCAGGTGACTGTAATAAACCCCTTGATCCCTTTATTGACCGATACTCTAAGTCTCCCTATGTTCCAAATAAACCTCACAAGCTCTTTACCCAAGCTATCTCTCAACATAAACTCATTGACGCCTGGCGCTTGTGTAATCCGACAACAAGAGAATTTACTTTCTATTCCCCATGCCATCATTCCCAGTCCTGAATTGATTATATTTTTGTTACTCATAATGTTGCCCAAACTCTTACCAATGCTGAAATTGGTCCAATTTTGCTTTCAGATCATGCTCCTACCATAGTTCATATTGATATACTCCCTAAACCTGTTGGACCAAAAAGATGGTGCTTCAATAATGCTCTTTTGTTGGATCCCAAATTTAATGCTTCCTTTATTGAATTCTTCAATGAATATTTTTTGTTTAATGACACTCCCTCCATCCCCAAATGTACTATCTGGGATGCCTTTAAGGCTTCGGCCAGAGATTTTATAATTGGATATGTTGCAAAGAAACGAAGAATTGCTCGCAAATTTACAGGGGATCTTCTCCATGATATCAAGAAATTGGAACACGCCTACTTTAGTTCTCATTCACAAGACAGTCTAACAGCCCTCATCAATGCCAAAATGAAGTTCAACAAAAAGTCCACAGAGGACGCTTCCCTTTATCTATTGAAATCCAGTGCAAAATTCTATGGTGGTAGAAATAAGGCCGGGAAAATCTTAGCTAACTATTTGAAAATTAAACACAACAAATTAAATATTGAATCCATTTATGATGCTCAATCTAATCTTCAACATAAAGATGCAGACATACTTACCGACTTTTCCTCTTTTTTATAAAACGTTGTACTTTTCTGAAACTCAACCCTCTACCCAATCTCTAGATCATTTCTTTTCTACCATACACACACATGACAATTTTCCTCTTGACCTTTCTCCGTTAGAATTAGATATTTCCCAGCATGAACTACTTCTAGCACTCCAGACTCTGAAAAAAGACAAAGCCCCTGGACCAGATGGTCTTACTGTTGAGTTTTTCATACATTTTTCAAAACTCCTCATCCCAAAACTACACTCTTTTTTGGACTAATTTCTTGCCTTAGGTGCCTCTTCATGTTCTTTTTCCGACGCCCATATCTGCCTCATACCTAAGGAGGGGAAAGATGCACAACACTGTAAGAACTATAGGCCCATTTCCTTGGTCAATATTGACTACAAGATATTTGCTAAATCACTCGCAGCACGTCTCAACCTCTTAATTCCAGATCTCTTAGGCGAGGAACAATCAGGCTTCGTCAAGGGCCGATTTATCACGGATAATACTAGACTCTTGTTTAACGTTTTATCAAAATCTCATAAATTACCCGATGCCCTTGCAGCAATTGCCCTAGACGCTGAGAAAGCTTTTGATAGGGTTGAGTGGACCTATTTGTTTCATACCCTAAAATGGTTTGGTTTTGGCCCTAAATGTATTTCTTTGGTTTCTTTATTGTACCCCAATCCCCGTGCGGCGGTTTGCGCCAATGGCCTAGTCTCCTCCTTTTTTGATTTAGGGAGAGGTGTGCATCAAGGTTGTCCCCTATCCCTTTTTCTTTTTAACCTGGCCTTAGAACCTTTTTTATCCAAACTTCGTCAAAACCCTCACATTCATGGCTTTCATGCTTCAGTTTCTCAAATTAAGCTTGCTGCGTATGGAGACGACATTTTACTTTTTATTTCTAACCCAACTGAATCCATTCCTTCCTTTCTTGCTGAAGTACAAGATTATTCCCGGATATCTGGTTACAAGCTTAATAATGACAAGTGTGAGATTCTGCCCTTGACGAAGTTCACATTTAAGCCTGATTTTAGTGCCTCCAACTTTACATGGAGCTCCTCACACATTAAATATCTTGGCCTTTATATTACCCCTTCTATTTCAGACACGGTCTCCCTCTGTTTAAATAAATGCATTCAAAAACTATCAGACTTAACATCTAGGTGGCATCCCCTTTACTTATCATGGTGGGGCCGCCTTGATACAATTAAAATGATGTTGTCTCCCATAGTCCTCTACACTATTTCTAATATTCCTGTCTCCATTCCCTCTAAATTTTTCAAGAGAATTAACTCAATTTTGACATCTTTTCTCTGGAGCAACAAAAAACCTAGAATGTCCCTTGCCCGACTTATTCGTCCCAAATCAGAGGGTGGAGTCAACTTTCCAGATTTCCCAGTCTATCATAAGGCATTTCTGCTGCGACAGGCTTCCCTTTGGCTGCAGGACCCGACTTCCCCTTTCCCTTTATGGGCTAAACTTGAACGTCTCTTCCTTTCCCCTTTCTCCCTCGCTGAGTATCTTTCTTTCTTACGCAAGCCCTCCTCTATTCCTACTCCCATTCACAAATTCACTGTCAAATTGCTTCACTCTTCCTCTCCTAATCCTCCCATGACTATCGCTGAGTTTCTTGCTTCCACTATTTGGCATAACACTTCCCTCCTGATACGTGGCAAGCCCTTTTACTGGAAGTCTTGGCGGCATAAGAGGGCTAATCTGGGTTTCCAAACTGTTCTCACATTCATCTTTCATACCCTTCCCTACGCTTCGCACCACCTTTGACTTGCCTGTTTCTTTTACCCACAAATATCTTCTTCTTAAAGAGGCTGCAATGATAACCTACACCCGTCTCTTGCATGCACCTTCCCATACTTCTTCTCCTACTCACGCCACATTACTCCATTCTTTCCTGCGCACCACTCCCAAAGCTTCCTTCATTTACAAATACCTTCACACTAAAGACTCTATTTGACCCAAATCTAAGGTGGAGGAATGCTGGGAACAAGATTTTGGTACATCCTGTTCCATCCCTTTATGGGATAAGATTTGGAATAAGATTCGCAAGTCCTCTAGAGCAGCAACCTTGACACAAACCCTGTTCTTCACTTACAATAGGCTTCTTTTCACGCCATTTGATCTTCATAAACACTTTTCTACCACTCCACACATTTGCTGGTCTTGTTCTTCTCCGCAGGCGACTTTGTTTCACATGTTATTCTTATGTAAATCTGTTCATGACTTCTGGTTGCAGGTTTGGGCCCAAATTAATGTAATGTTTCATACTTGCATTCCTTTCTCTTATACTAATGTTTTTTTAGGAAGCCTCTCTCCTTGCTGGGAGGATGCTGATCTTAATACTCGGATTATTGATTTATTGTTAGCTGTTGCGTTTCAGCAAATCGCAGTCAACTGGAAGAATTTTTCTAACATTTCTTTTAAAGCATGGTGGTATAATGTTTGCCATAACCATTGGATACTGCTTTTGTTTTTCCTGCTCACATGGCAGCAAAACGCACAGACTTATGGCTCCCTGTTACGCCTTATCTTGATGTATGTGCTAAACGTTCGTTTCATCCACAGCCTTCACAGCAAGAAGTTCTCAAGCCTCTTGAATGCCCCCCGCATTCCGTTTCTTTTATAACATCAATTGTATGTACTTCCTTTTATATAATTTTATCTCTATAACCGTGGTTTTTATTCTACTTAGTCTTGACACTTATGCTTAGCTTTTATTTCTGTTTATAACTGTATTATGCCCATTGCTTACTGATTTGCTTGTATTTTCTATTTTTTTTGTACTTTGTATTGACACCTTGTCCCTCTCTTCTTCCCTGAAATAAAATTCTTTTTGAACTTAAAAAGAAGGTAAAACAGTCATAGAGAAAGTGAATAAGTGTGCATCATATTATCGCTTGAGTTAGGTTCAATTAAGGCATATGTAATGTTCATTAAATGATTTGTGAAGCGATATAGGAGTAGTGTGACTGTTTGGCGATTAGGAGGAATGTGGCCCAGGAACTTTGCGAGTGAACAAGCAACCACGGGCCATATGTATCATCAACCTGAATTGCGATTCTCAAATAGCGATTTTTCAGAAATCGCTATTTCAGAATCGCAAATAGGGATGTATGCAATTAAGGAATACTTTCCCATTCATTTCTATGGGCCAGGAGGCCCATAGGAATGAATGGGAAGTTATTCTCAATTTGTGATTCGCCAATTGAGAATAATTTCAAGGGTGCAGGGGTGTCCAAAGGACACCCTGTTGCACCCCTGAAATCAGCATGGGTGCACATGTGGCGCACATACATGCCATAAGGGCATGTTTGTGCCTCACATTGCACTTTGAAAAATGCAAAAAAGTGAATTTTCAAGGAATTCGCAAATGACTACCAACTTGAAGTTAGTGGTAAATTGCGATTCCTTAAGGCCAATTTGCATTTTTTTAAAGCTTTATACATTGCATTTATGGAATCACAAAATTTGCGATTCCTTAAATGCACTCGAAAAATAAGCAATCGCAAACTTTGCGATTCCTTATTTTGCACGCAGATTTCTTTGATACATACCATTTTGCACTAATGAGTTCGCAAACGCCGAAATTCTGCGAATTTCGGCGTTTGCGAACGCATTAGTGCTTGATACATATGGGCCCACAAGTCTAGGGCCTGATTTAAGGATTCGCAGAGCTTCGCCATGGATGCGTGTATCCAGTTGCTCACATATAGGCTTAAGCCACTTGGAGATGAATAGGCTGGACAAGCAAAAAATACACAAGCGGGTGTCTCTGTTGCTGAAGTGCGGTTAAAACAAAACTGGGAAGTTGTCAGGGGGAGTGTGCCAAATCTGAGCTGCTTATAACGTTTCCTGTCATTGGGTGACTGGATAATGTCTAAATAACATTCCAGGGAGCTATCCAGTTTGAAATCCAAGAACTCCACAGTTAGTCATCTCCACGATGAACTGATAAGTGCACACTGTGCTACCCAGTACTGCTTTTTATGTGAACTTTGCTGGAAAGCTTTACCCGGTCTCTGTATTCCCAATGACCCTCTAGTCCGATTACAGCCAGAAGACGTTTCACATTTCTTATCCAGCGTATCTTGTTGTATTTATATAATACCAGCCAATGATTCTAGATTATAGTATTATTACCATTTCTATGAGTAGCTCTGCTTTCTACCTAGCATACTGTAATTAAGAAAGAAAGTTTTACATGTGAAACATGAATGGCATCTCCTTGGATGCCTTCTGCAGAGCTGATGCCAGTTCTAACAACTGAGAGGGCATTTGAGGGAGAGGATCATGGTTCATAAACTGACAATGATTTTTCAGTTGGTTGAGTTCCATCTGACTTTTTTATCAAGGTGAATACCAAAAAAATAAAAGAAAGATGATAGGGAGCAGACAGTTACATGTCGAGGTTATAACATATGAGGACTCAAGTATTCTGTAATGCAGCAAGTCATTTTATAACCAGGAGGTTGGTGCTTACATCATGTCTCAGATGTAGTTGGCGTTGCTCCAGGACAGGGTGTTGAACACCTTGTCTAAATCTAAGATAGGGCATGCCACCCGCGGGAATCATCCTTTTATTTGATTTTGCACGTGGAAGAGGCAACGGAGATTCTGTGAGGTGCTTCAGCCTGGGACGATGCAGTTCTGGTCAGAATGTACTAAACCCATGAGGATCTGAGCATAGCGGGCACCTAGAATTTTGCCTAAGATTTTGTATTAAGCCCCAAGTACAGCAATGGGCCTTTACAAGGCTAATTGTATGGGGTCCTTATCTGGCTTTGGGATGGAGACCAGGAGGGAGTGAGGAAGCTCACTACCTCTTAGTGGTGCTCCATACATTGCACTCAACCATGTGGTTTAACTAGGTATGTCACAACAGGTGAAGCTGTCACAGTATGAACAGTCTGCTACTGTTTTTTACTGCTGGAGGTAAATACAGTTGTGTAACGTATTGCCTTTATACACTCTAGCCATGAAGAAGTCGTGGGTTACACTCAGACGAAACACGTGTTGGCTGGGCACCAGAAAACTAATAAATTTGCCAAAACAAGAAAAAACGTCATCTGGATCATATATTCTGTGATCGTGTGTCAGTTGAAATACTCGTAGTATTAATACTGTACATTTATAATTACGTGTGCACGGGTTCATTGTATTTATGTTTTTAGGACTGTGGTCCGATTTGGAGGTTGCGGATTATCCTCTACCTGTAGCACCGTCGAAAACCTGTGTGGAATAATATTAACATTTAAACTAGAGGCGCCAGGACTTGCCACATCACGTTCAACCCAGTTATCAGTATTAACATCCGATATCATGTTAGGGTGGGCCCGCCTTGGGGTAGAGGGAAGGGTACCGGTTTGACGTGCAGAGCATGCCAGGGAGTCAAGGGGGTAATTTATTGTTGCCGGAAATGGACAGGGAGAGCCGCCTACTGCAGGGAGATAGACCTCCAACAGATTTGTCAGACCTCCTTATAGCAAATGGGCATCCTACTCCAGAGCACCCCATTTACAAAGCACGCCTCTCCATGCCTCTGTTGGGGGGTCACCAGTGAGCACCAGTGGAGTGTAATAGTACTCTTGGCCAGTAATGCAAGGGCTGCAAACCGCGGCTGCACTTTATACTGTTTTTTTCCTTTTGAAGATGCTGAAGGAACATTCCTTCAAATGTGGTTATATCTTGGAGTCCCGTGACCTCCCGCAGGTCGGCATGTATGGTGCACCAATAATCCTAAAGGGTCAGGCACAACCATAACATATGCATAAGTGCAGCATATTTTGGTTGACAGTGGGGGTCAAACAAATTGTGTCTCCAGGAAGTAACAATGCAGCTGTGTGGGTGTGAGATAGGCTCTCTGTGGTATAAAAAATGGCATGTTCCTAATCCACGAATTGCGGGAGACCTTTTTCAGGAGTTTGAGCGCTCGTTCCAACACCTTATCATGCAGTGCCCTTCCAAACTCATCCTCCAATTTGTGGCGGAGTAAAGTGAGTGAGGTAGCGACAGCCATCGAATGGTTTGTACAGCCATAATAAGGTGGCAACCTGGTCCCATTGTCAGTATCGTCTGAAGGACTGGGTGCGTCTCAGGTTCCCCACCCGGGAGATCCCATAGGGTGCCACACATGTGAATAAGTTGCCTATGAAGGGAAAACTGCCCCAGCTGAAGTCCAATTCCTCTTAGCTAATTGACTAAAAGGAAGAAGATCGCACGTCATGAAGAGGTCCCCTGCCTCAAGGAATGAATGGTCAGTCCAGACCTGCAGTTCCCTTGTGATGTCATAGTCTCGCCCTTGGGGGATGCCAATGAGGGGCAGGTTAGGGGCATGGAGCGGGACCATCCGGTGAGGCGTTGTATCCTGATCATACAGGCTCTTGCTACTGCCACTTGTAGGGGCCATGTGGATGCAGGATTTGTACCTGGAAAGAGTAATTCCTGGAGAGAGGGTATCGACAAAGGTCCTGCCTCTGTGGAGGCTTTGCCGAGATAGTGCTAGGTGGTCCATTGGGGAAACCATTGCAACTGAGCTGCCAGGAAGTATGCCTCAAAATACGGAGCTCCGAGGCCTCCTCAGTCAACTGGTAGCTGCTATATGGACAGGGCCACACATCAGCGGCCAGACCCCCTAATAAGTGTGATGAGAAGGGCATCTTGTTCCTTGAAAAAGTAATGGGGAGCGATAACTTGGAGGTTTCTGAAGCGGTAAAGGAGACACAGAAAAGCCACCATCTTTGCTAGGGCAATCCTTCTGATGGGGGCTAGGGGGAGAGGACCCTATAGAGGTTTTCCTCATAGAGATCATGGGTGGAATGATAGAGACAGTCCCCCAAGTATCGGAGTGCCTGAATCTGCCAGTTGAGGCGGGTGGTGCCAAGGTACACCTCCTGAGGTATTTGCCCAGACTGAAGTGGATAGGTGATCGATAGACTCACCCCAATTGACTCAGAGCCCAGCCATAGAGGCAAACTCTGCCAATGTGTCCCAGATGGGTGTTAGGTCAGCTGTATGTCACGAAGATAAAGGGGTAAGTCATCCACGTACAGAGACACTGTATGAGTCTTGTCCGCTAAGGGATGCCCCATTCCCAGCCTTCCCCTCGCAGGCGTATGGCAGGTGGCTCCATAGTGATCGCAAATAATAAAAAGGATAGCGGGCAACCCTGGCACATCCCTCTGTGTACCATAAAAGGGGCTGAGATAAGGAGACCCAGGCAGACTCGAGACACTAACCCGGTATACAATAGTTTAGTGTAGTCTAAGAGCTTAGATCCGCACCAGTGGCATAGCAAGGGGGGGTTGGTCCGCCTTGGGCGGCATGAGTTTTGGGGGCGGCAGCATCTCCCTGCTTTTACCTGCAGTAGCAGGTGGCAATGACCCCCACACTCTTTGATGTGGCTGCAGCAGCCAAAGTGCTAGCTACGCCACTGGGTCCCACCTCCAGGCAAGCAAGCACAGCAAAAAAGCAGCGCCAGGACAGGGTGTTGAACACCTTGTCTAAATCTAAGATAGGGCATGCCAACCGCGGGAATCATCCTTTTATTTGATTTTGCACGTGGAAGAGGCAACAGAGATTCTGTGAGGTGCTTCAGCCTGGGACGATGCAGTTCTGGTCAGAATGTACTAAACCCAGGAGGATCTGAGCATAGCGGGCACCTAGAATTTTGCCTACGATTTTGTAGTCAGCCCCAAGTACAGCAATGGGCCTTTACAAGGCTAATTGTATGGGGTCCTTATCTGGCTTTGAGATGGAGACCAGGAGGGACTCATGCAGGGAGTGAGGAAGCTCACTACCTCTCAGCGGTGCTCCATACATTGCAGCCAACCGGGGCGATAAAAGAGATGATAAATGGTGATAATATTCCAGGGGCAAACCGTTAATGTTATATCAATGTTAATTGGGATTTATAGAGCGTATAATCACGGGCAGGTGTCTTAGCGTTAAGAGAGAGTAGCTATGTACCTCCTCAATGGCTAACTGTTAGTACCCCGGTCAAAGGGTGTTGTGCCCAGGCCTCTGTGAAGACTGAGGGTCTTCAGTTTTTTTTCTGAATGGGAGAAGGGCTGTTTCCTTATGTAGGTTTTCTGGTAGCTTGTTCCAAAACTGCGGGATCAAGACAGAGAAGGCTTGACCCACTTTAGTCATTGTGTTGAACCGTGGACAGGCCAGCCGGCCTGCATCGCATGACCGAAGGGTACGTCCTGGGACATATCTCCCCAGGCGTTTCTTAATATATGTGGAGCATATCCATGAAGGGCTTTGTGGGCGATGCAAAAGCCTTTGAACCTGGCTCGCCGTTTGACGGGGAGCCAGTGCAGCTGCTACAACGAAGATGTGGCTTGTGCGTATCTTGGGAGCATGAAGATCAGCCTGGCTGCATCGTTCATAGATACTTGCAACTTTCCAGGAAACCCAATATACAGAGCATTGCTGTAGTCCAGACGGGACACAATCAACGCAAACACCACCATCCGCAGAGTGGAGAATGAGGATACAGTTTCCTCAGTTGCCTCAGAAGGCCCACGCAGGTCCCAAACACAGTGGACACTTGGTTAGACAAGGCATCTATTTTGATGCTTAGGCTCTTTACAACTGGAAGTAGTGTGGGTGTGGCGCCCATCTCTTGTGGCCAAATGAGGTCAGTCCACGGGTTTCTTCCCGTGGTGATGACTAGGACCTCTGTTTGTCAGGATTGACTTTGAGCGAGTTAGCTGTCATCCAGTTGACGGTGTATCTGAGGATGTTTTGCACGCGTGAGTGGGCTTGAAGGATTAATTGTGTGTCATCTGCGTAGTTGAACACCTGGAAATCCATGCGGGCCAGGGCTGGCACCAGTGGCCGGAGATAGATGTTGAAGAGAAGCGAAGATAGTGCGACCCTTGTGGGACTCTGCAGGTTAGTGCCCCTTTATTGCACATAAATAAAAAAAAAAAGATCTGAAGATTACTCACCCAGGAAGTTCTGATTCAGGTGACTCTTGCCATAGTTATGTCCCATATCGACTATGCTAATTCGCTGTACTTTGGCATCCCCTTATACCTATCAAAATGTCTGCAGCTGGTACAGAACCAAGCCATGAGCTTGATTTTCCATCAACCGAGTATCCATCATGTCACTCCACTCCTGAGGAAGCTATATTGGCTCCCGATTACTCAACTATGTGCCTTCAAGGTTTGCTGTCTCATTCTTAAACCTCTAAATGGAAGAAGTCCTAAATTTCTGAACAGCCTGATCAAACAGCATGCAGCCTACACGCAATCTACTCTCGGCCCACGAGCAATTCTTGTCCACTCCCTAATTTAAATTGAAGCGTTTAGGTGGTGCGAGGTTTGCTATCCTAGCCCCTAAACTCTGGAACTCCCTTCCTTCTGAAATTCGTTTTTGCACCGATCTCCTAGGTTTTAGGAGACTCCTTAAAACCTGGCTGTTTCGACAGGCTATGAGTAATTCCTTAGGGGAGAGGTATCTATTAAAGTAGTGCCATGAAACCATCCCGGTGTATGTGCACTATACAAATCCTTTTTAACATAACATAACATAACGTAACATAACCTTGATCCTGGGGCCCATGTGCCACCTGAGGCGGGTAATCACCGAGCAAGGGCCCTCCTCGCCCCCCCAGCTACAGCAGCAGATGTCTATCGTGGCCTCACCAATGAGGGAAACGTGTAGCACAGCTCAGTGGAGGCTCCTTGCAGCATCCCTTGCCCACGGGCATGCAGGAAGATCTGGGCAACGCAGGGGTTCCTTTCCCTCTGTGGCCTATACCCCATCCCGCACACGCCGCCTCTCACCTTGGGACCCTGGTTCATCAGATCTCCAGGAAAGGCCTCAGTCAGGCAGGTGCTGTGCACCTTGGTTCCATAGGCGCCAATAGCAGGCTGGTTACTTTTCCCATTGGCAGGGCCAAAAGGGTGCCCACTCCTGTGGACCGGCAGGGGCAAGGCCGAAAGTGTGCCTCCAACTGTGGACCGGCAGGGGCAAGGCCGGGGAGGCGGGCCCCAGTCCCGCACGGCCTCGGTGGGACCACGAGCCCTGGCGTGTCCTGCCCGGCAACGATCAAGGGCCTCTCACCCATACATGGTGTGGGCCGAGGTCATTCCTCCCTATTTTCCCACCCCTTTTAAAGAAAGACAGGGAGTCTCAACGTCTTCTGAGGGCCCGTAATCTAACTGGTCACTCCATTCTGCGCAGTCTCTCCTCGGCACCTCAAACACGGCTCTGGCGTTGCAGGCGGGGGGCATCACTCCTGGGCCCCTGGCACCAGGATCTTCACCTCTCTAACGCGTGGGCCTCGGGGGACGTTGCAGTCCGATGTTGCTGTGCAGCTGTCAGCATGCGGGGGCCCGTCCACCAATGCTCTCACAGGCAGCCCCAAGATGGTCTCTGCTCAATTTTGGGCAGCTCCGCCATGCCTTCAGTCCCTGCGCTGTCTATGGGTGCACAGCTCTGCTGGGTTTGGTCATGGCCAATCCTAATATGTCGAAGCACAGGCTGTGGCCCAACAGTGACAACATGCATTCTTATGCCATCATTCTGCCAGTTTTTAGGCACAGATGGCTGCTGATTGTTGGCCTGGCTAGTGGAGCACTACGGAGTTACGTCCACCATCTTGGCTGGCTTAGCCAGGCCCATTGTTGAGTTCCATCTGGTGATGTTTATCTTCCAGTGATTCTGAAGGACATGGCTCTTGTATGGCAGTCATGATGTCCCTCTGCGGGCAGGATTTTTGCAGTTGAACGACAGTGGTAGTGTAGCCCAAGCTGGAGTGGAGCACAGGAAGAGTGCTCACTTGGCAGCCCTACAATAGGTTTCAGCCACAAATTCACCCATTTACTGGAGATGCTGAATGTAAAGTCAATACTGTTAATTTTGTGCCCATTGACTTCTTCCATATTTTTGTGGATGACATGTATCTTATGAAAATTGTGCATCAAACGAAATTTTGAGCCACACAGTTTCGAAGGGAGTTTGATCACTCATTCTAGGGCATATCTGTGCACTCCCACTTCAATTGGGGAGCCAAAAAAGATTTTGACCCTTACAATGCTCATGGGAATAATGAACAAACCAAAAGTACAATCTTACTGGTCATCTCATTACAGTTTAGGCAACACCCAGCTTTCATTGATAATGACCAGAGATTGTGTATTGATTATGCAGACTATGCTAAGTCTGCAGTCTAGCAACAGAACCATCCAGACCACAATAGGCTGTTCAAAAATGTAACACGTTGTGGAACTTTTTTCTGCCAAGTTACAGGATCAACCTACTCATATTGTGCGAGAGATCCTCCGGTTATGTAAACGGCCTGAGAGTGTATACTGGGAAGGGCTCCAGCATAAATCCTGCAGGTTCCCCGTCTGCGTTAAGAATTAGTAAAAACCTTGTATGGTACTTAGCACATTCCCTCCTTCATAAAGGTTACAACTTTTAAGTGAACAGTTTCCACACAGGACTCCCGCATGTACAGTGAGCTGTACAACACTGTGGCTGTGGCTTGATTTACAATTTAAAATTTTCAAATAGGCAAGAAGTAAATGTGCTCACTACAATTCGCAATTAGATCACTTCTCCTGCCATGTTTTGGTCAGTTTGCAGAAGTGCACAACACCAGCTGTATACATGATTACAACAAGTACATGGGGAGAGTGGATAAAAATAACCAGTTACTTCAAAAAAGTAATGCCACTCATAAAACTAGCACATGGAATAAGAAGTTGCCTATCCACCTTATCCAGTTGACAGCATACAATGGTTATGTTGTCTTTTGTCAGACTACTACAGGAAGACTGATGTCCTTCCTTGATTTTGACTTACCGGTTATTGATATTCTTACGGCTGTAAAAGTCGTAGCCATTAGTTCATCTGTTGTGGAGGATAATGAAAGGCTGAGGATCTGCACTTTGCCGATCACATTCCTGCAACAGAGAAAAAAAGTCAACCATGTCGTTGTTGGTGTAGTAACTTTCTTCGGAAGCATAAAAAACATCCATAAAAGCATAGCACAGAAAATCCATCAATATAAAATTCATACCATGTCACCAATACAGAGTTTTTGCTCAGCAAGGAAAGAGACAGGAGTATAGATATTACTGTCTCCAGTGTCCTGGCTGAAGAGGGGTGTAACCCTGAAACCGGTCCTAGGATTCTTGTTTTCAGTCCAGGGAGGACCTGGCTTGGCAGTTAGGGCTGGACTGTTCCCATGAGGCACAGGGCCAAGACTGATTTACATATGGCCAGGTCTAAACTGGAGTGGCATGGTGAGCAAAAGAATGATGGATTTGTTATGTTATGTTATGTTAAAATAAATGTACAAAGCACACATACACCGGGGAGGTTTAATGGCGCTGCTATGCTTAGATCCCAAGTCCAGATGCGCAATTAGAAAGCCTGATGAAATAGCCAAGTTTTAAGACAACTTCTAAAACTGAGGAGAGTTGTAGAGAGGCTTATTTTGGAGGGAAGAGAGTTCCAAACATGGGGGCCAGAATAGTAAACCTGGTACCGCCAGTACGCTTTAATCTGAAGGAGGGAGTAGACAGAAGTAGCTTGTGTGCTGAGCGAAGATTTTCGCGTAGGAACATGCTTGTGAATCAAATTGTTCACAAATTTAGGGCTTTTCCCGTTGAGGGACTTAAAAATGAGGCACCCAACATTGAAGGCGCAACGCTGGATTACTGGAAGCCAATGGAGTTGCTTCAGGAGGGGAGTGACATGAAGATGTCTGGGTTGGTGAACAAGCAAACGGGCCGCCTGGTTTTGAACCAACTGTAAACTTTTGGAAAGATAGAGGGGAATACCAAAGTAAAGTGAATTGGCGTAGTCAATGTGAGACATAACCATAGCAAGAATCACCTGAATCCGAGATTCATGGGTAAGAAACCTACAGATTTTTTTTTATTTTCCTGAGTTGGAAGAAGCAGGTAGAAATCACTCACCATATCTGAGGCTTCATCGTGAGGTCCTGGCTAATGATGACCCCCAGGCTCTTGGCCGAATTCGATGGCGAGGGAGATTGGCGTAATTCCCTGGTCCAAAAACGAGGACCCCATGGATTCTTAGTGATGCTGCCAGTGAGGACTAACTCCGTCTTGTCCGTATTGAGTTTAAGATGATTGCTGTTCATCGGATCACTGACATAATATCGACAGACAAAATTTCGACCTACCAAAGTATCGAGGTAAAAATATAGAATGCCAGAATATCGATTGCCTATCTACAAACAGGTAAGTACAAAAATATCAACTCCAAAATATCGATTGTAAAAAAATATAGACTGTCAAAATATCGAATTTTTTAAATGTCTTAACATTAATTTAAAAGTAATATAATAATAAATATAATTAATTTAAACATACTTAAAATAATAATAAAATAAATGTAAAATCATTAAATAATTAATGTAACTTTAAAATACAATTTTTTTAAATATATATATATATATATACACATATTATTAACAAAACATATACAATATTTTTACCGTAGGATAGCGAGAGGGTTAAATTTAATATAACCACCCCAGTGAGTGCAACAGTAGGGAAAACATTGGATAGCGTAGAGGTAAAAATTACTATTCCAACTCCAAAGAGCGCAACAGTAGGGAAAACGTTGGATAGCGTAGGGGTAAAAATTACCATTCCCACTCCAAAGAGTGCAACAGTAGGGAAAGCATTGGATAGCGTAGGGGTAAAAATTACTATTCCCACTCCAGTGAGTACAACCGTAGGGAAAGGGTTAGATATCGTAGGGGTAAAAATTACTATTCCCACTCCAGTGAGTACAACATTAGGGAAAGTGGTGGATAGCGTAGGGGTAAAAATTACTATTCCAACTCCAGAGAGTGCAACAGTAGGGAAAGCGTTGGATAGTGGAAGGGTAAAAATTACTATTCCTACTCCAGAGAGCGCAACAGTAGGGAAAGCGTTGGATAGCGTAGGGGTAAAAATTACTATTCCCACTCCAGAGAGTGCAACAGAAGGGAAAGCGTTGGATAGTGGGAGGTTAAAAATTACTATTCCCACTCCAGAGAGTGCAACAGTAGGGAAAGCGTTGGATAGCGTAGGGGTAATAAATATTATTCCCACTCCAGAGAATGCAACAGTAGGGAAAGCGTTGGATAGCGTAGGGGTAAAAATTACTATTCCCACTCCAGAGAGTGCAACAGTAGGGAAAAGGTTGGATAGCATAGGGGTAAAAATTACTATTCCCACTCCAGTGAGTACAACAGTAGGGAAACTGTTGGATAGCGTAGGGGTAAAAATTACTATTCCAACTCAAGAGAGTGCAACAGTAGGGAAAGCGTTTGATAGTGGGAGGGTAAAAATTACAATTCCCACTCCAGAGAGCGCAACAGTAGGGAAAGCGTTGGATAGCGTAGGCAAAAAAATTACTATTCCCACTCCAGAGAATGCAACAGTAGGGAAAGCGTTGGATAGTGGGAGGTTAAAAATTACTATTCCCACTCCAGAGAGTGCAACAGTAGGGAAAGCGTTGAATAGCGAAGGGGTAAAAATTACTATTCCCACTCCAGAGAGTGCAACAGTAGGGAAAGCGTTGGATAGAGTAGGAGTAAAAATTACTATTCCCACTCCAGAGAGTGCAACAGTAGAGAAAGCGTTGGATAGTGGGAGGTTAAAAATTACTATTCCCACTCCAGAGAGTGCAACAGTAGGGAAAGCGTTGGATAGCGAAGGGGTAAAAATTACTATTCCCACTCCAGAGAGTGCAACAGTAGGGAAAGAGTTGGATAGTGGGAGGGTAAAAATTACTATTCCTACTCCAGAGAGTGCAATAGTAGGGAAAGCGTTGGATAGCGTAGGAGTAAAAATTACTATTCCCACTCCAGTGAGTACAACCGTAGGGAAAGGGTTAGATATCGTAGGGGTAAAAATTACTATTCCCACTCCAGTGAGTACAACATTAGGGAAAGTGGTGGATAGCGTAGGGGTAAAAATTACTATTCCAACTCCAGAGAGTGCAACAGTAGGGAAAGCGTTGGATAGTGGGAGGGTAAAAATTACTATTCCCACTCCAGAGAGCGCAACAGTAGGGAAAGCGTTGGATAGCGTAGGGGTAAAAATTACTATTCCCACTCCAGAGAGTGCAACAGAAGGGAAAGCGTTGGATAGTGGGAGGTTAAAAATTACTATTCCCACTCCAGAGAGTGCAACAGTAGGGAAAGCGTTGGATAGCGTAGGGGTAATAAATATTATTCCCACTCCAGAGAATGCAACAGTAGGGAAAGCGTTGGATAGCGTAGGGGTAAAAATTACTATTCCCACTCCAGAGAGTGCAACAGTAGGGAAAAGGTTGGATAGCGTAGGGGTAAAAATTACTATTCCCACTCCAGTGAGTACAACAGTAGGGAAACTGTTGGATAGCGTAGGGGTAAAAATTACTATTCCAACTCAAGAGAGTGCAACAGTAGGGAAAGCGTTTGATAGTGGGAGGGTAAAAATTACAATTCCCACTCCAGAGAGCGCAACAGTAGGGAAAGCGTTGGATAGCGTAGGCAAAAAATTTACTATTCCCACTCCAGAGAATGCAACAGTAGGGAAAGCGTTGGATAGTGGGAGGTTAAAAATTACTATTCCCACTCCAGAGAGTGCAACAGTAGGGAAAGCGTTGGATAGCGAAGGGGTAAAAATTACTATTCCCACTCCAGAGAGTGCAACAGTAGGGAAAGCGTTGGATAGAGTAGGAGTAAAAATTACTATTCCCACTCCAGAGAGTGCAACAGTAGAGAAAGCGTTGGATAGTGGGAGGTTAAAAATTACTATTCCCACTCCAGAGAGTGCAACAGTAGGGAAAGCGTTGGATAGCGAAGGGGTAAAAATTACTATTCCCACTCCAGAGAGTGCATTAGTAGGGAAAGAGTTGGATAGCGGGAGGGTAAAAATGGCTATTCCTACTCCAGAGAGTGCAATAGTAGGGAAAGCGTTGGATAGCGTAGGAGTAAAAATTACTATTCCCACTCCAGAGAGTGCAACAGTAGAGAAAACGTTGGATAGCGTGGGGGTAAAAATTACTATTCCCACTCCAGCGAGTACAACAGTAGGGAAAGTGTTGGATAGCGTAGGGGTAAAAATTACTTTTCCAACTCCAGAGAGTGCAACAGTAGGGAAAGTAAATACTTCATATATATTTGAAAATAATTTAAATATTAATACCAATTACAAATTAATTACAATTAATTCCCAATTTAAGATATTATAATAATTATTCAATTTAAGATATTACAATTAATTTAATTACTAAAAAATAATTACCTATTAATACAATATATTTACAAATAACAATTAATTATTAAAACATTTAAAAATAATTAACAATTAATTCAAAATAATACCAATTTATATATTAATAAATGTAATTAATTACAATTAAATGACTTCCCACCCAATTCCCCTATAAACCCACAACCCACTACAAACATTATACACATAAAATTAACAAAATTATCAATTAATCAATTATTAACAATTAATTACCAATTCAAATTAAATATTACCAATTACAAATTAAATTACAATTAAATCTAAATAAATAACTATACAAAAAAATTATTAAATTATTTATAATTAAATTACTTCCCACCCTATTCCCCTATAAACCCACAACCCACTCCAGAAAATAAATGAATACAATTAACATAATTATCAATTAATAAAAATTAATTACCAATTATTTTTTAATTAATTGCCAATTAAAAAATAATAAACAATTAATTGTAAATAAATACAAATACATTAATATATTTATTTAATTATATTTAAATTACTTCCCACCCTATTCCCCTATAAACCCACAACCCGACCAGAAAATAAATAAATAAAATTCACATAATTATCAATTAATCAATTAATAAATATTAATTACCAATTATATTTTAATTAATTTCCAATCAATAATTAATTACCAATTAATTATACATAAATACCAATAAATTAAAATATTTAATTAAATATAATTAAATTACTTCCCACCCTTTTCCCCTATAAACCCACAACCCGCTCCAGAAAACAAATAAATAAAATTCACATAATTATCAATTAATCAATTAATAAAAATGTATTACCAATTATATTTTAATTAATTTCCAATCAATAATTAATTAACAATTAATAGTACATAAATACCAATAACTTTAAATATTTAATTAATTATAATTAAAAGAAATTCCACCCTATTCCCCTATAAACCCACAACCCGCTCCAGAAAATAAATAAATAAAAATCACATAATTATCAATTAATCAATTAATAAAAAATAATTACCAATTATATTTTAATTAATTGCCAATTAATATAAATTAACAATTAATTGTACATAAATACCAATAAATTAAAATATTTAAATAAATATAATTAAATTACTTCCCACCCTATTCCCCTATAAACCCCCAACCCGCTCCAGAATTATATTACGCAAAAATTAAATACCATAAATTGACTTAGTTACTTACCTAAAATACGATATTTTTGTTGTCTATATTCTGTCCCTCGATATTTCTGTTGTCGATATTCTGTCCATTCGATATTCTGTCCATTCTATATTTTTGATTCGATATTATTGTCCTTCTATTCGATATTTTTGTAGTCTATATTCTGTCTTATCGATATTCTGTCTACTCGATATTTTAAACTTGATATTTAACTACCTCGATATTTTTGTTGTCGATATTATGTCTGTATACCCTGCTCATCCACTGACTAATGAACAGCATGGTGGACTGGAAAGTGTGGACCGACTCCGGGGAATTACTGATAGGGAAGAAGAGTTGAAAGTCGTCTGCATAGTTGAAAGTGCAGACTTTGCGTTTTTTAAGGGCTCGGACAAGGCGGGGGAGGTACAAATTAAATAAAAGAGGGGAAATGCTTAGCGATGAACGGCCCTGTACTAACTGCTTGCGACCGGTTCTCCAAAAAGGAGATGATCCAGCCAAGGGCAGGTCCCGTGATTCCAGCGTCTCTGACACGATCGACCAAAAGATTATGGTTGACCGTGTCAAAGGCCGCAGAGAGATCAAGCAGGACAAGAGCCTGCGGAGAACCACCATCTACCTTTTCACGGAGAGTGTCTAGAACTGTGAGAATCACTGCCGCGGTGGAGTGAGCCGGGTGGAACCCTGCCTTATTAGAATCAAGGAATTCAGATTCTTCCAAGAAGTCCGTAAGGCATCTCGTGACATAGGTTTCTAGGACCTTTGCAAGGTAAGGAAGAAGCGAGATTGGGCGATAATTCGTTAACAATTGAGGATCAGCCCCCGACTTCTTCAAGAGGGGAATGACAATGGCCTCCTTGTAGGTGGCGGGGACAGTGCCCTGGAATAATGACTGTTTCAGGAGATGAAGTGCAGGACTGGGAAGGATAGTAAAAATGTCTTACAAAATGCTAAGAGGACAGCAGTCGGTGGTAAAGCCCATTTTGACCTTAGAGAGCAAGTCCGCAAAAGTAGGCTTGTGATTCTAGAGAATTGCGTAAAAGTGCTGTGATTTTGGGTGGAGGTCAGGCTAAACGGCAGATCATTACAAACTGGAATGCTGGCCTTTAATATTGCAATTTTATCAATGAAGAAAGAGTTCAGAGAATTACAAAAATTTGGAGAAGGGTCGGATTTAATAGATATTCTGTCAGGATTGGACAGCTCATTTACTATGGAAAAGATCTCTTTTGTACGATTAGTAGTAGACAACATTTTTGAGGAGAAGTATGCTGCTTTGGCGGTCAAGATGGATTTAACCCAGATCCCTTGACTGGGGGTGAATGTATTGATTGGTTCTGCATTTCCGTCCATCAATTGTGTGTCTTTTGCTTTCTCGCCTTAGGTAGGGATGAGGCAGATGGTCAAGGTAGAAGTGACACACAGATCACTGCACTCTAGGCACCCTTGCATCCCTGTGCAAGGGTGCATGCATCATTATCAGGATTGCTTTGTGTAGGAAGGCAAACTTTCCAGCACAAAAACAATCCCCTGAGGCAGTTCCCTCATTCTATGTGTGCTGCGGAATAAACCACACATAGAAAGAGGAAACAATTAGGAGAAATAAACATATTTCTCCTTGTTACGCCTCCAGTTTTATGGTTTTCCAGGTCTACCACTTATAGTAAATCTGAAAATGCACCAAAATCCATGGGTTTTGTGGGAGAACACCCACGCACCACCCGTGGAACACCTCCCTGGGGCAGAGCAATGCAACGCACTGTCAGTGCACCTCCTGAGGGCTTCTTTGCCTCTGCATCAATGTCGGTAATACGGCACGGCCGCAGAGGAAAAGGGATTCACTCATTTGCATGGGGCAACTCCATGCAAATGAGGGAACTCCCCCTTGAAGATAACGCTGGCGCTTTATGTGCGCCAGAACTATTGTTATTACAGAAGGGACTGCACAAGCATCTGCAGCCTCTTCTGTAATAGCTAAGTGCCCCGGGGGCACGCAAAGTGGGAGCAAACACCTGTTGCACCCCAGGGCACTTTATGTTATACGGCCCCAGACGTCCGCTGGACAGGGCTTTCAATGGGCCAATTCTTGACAGTACTCACACCTTGCAGTAATTTAAAACGGAGTATATTCATGTCCTTAATTTTACCGGCAAAACACTATTTGAATTTTCAACAATGACTGCTAAAACCCTTAAGGCAACCCATGCCAGTCATCCAGTCTCTATTTACATTTCCCCTTTTTTATGCTTCATCTTCTATTTCCTTTTCCAAATTTGTTGGTAAGTCTTGAAGGGCAACTATTGAGACTTCTGGAGCTGAGGATCAAGGCTGTCTGAGTTTCTCACAGTGCCTGTCAGTGGGTCATAACATGTTTAGGCTACATGCTCATAAAATCTTTGTTCTCCCTGAAGAGCACACAGAATGATGGCCAATTTGTATAACAGTTTTATGTGAAAGTATGTGAACAATGTATAGAAAGAAATTGAGCTATTGGCAGAGCGTATGGAAAAGAAAATGCTGTGTTTACAGATGAGAAAACAGAGAGAGGTGGAGGGGGGAGAGAGAGAGGGGAAGAAAAAGGGCGGGGGGAGAGAGAGAGTTGTTTGTGTGTTATATGAGAGAGAGAAATTTAAGCAAGAAAGTATATCCAGAGGGAGATAGTGAAAAGATAGTGAAGAAGAGTAAGAAGATAACTTGTCAGATATGCAGATGGAGAATTTCAGAGAGATGCTTGGAGAATAAGGGTGTGAGTGTTTAACAAAATGACAGACTCAACAGGAAAGTGGTGAGAAGAAGAGAATAGGAATGATCAGGCACCCCAAAGACCCCCAACCCCTCAACAGCTCTTACTAATGTTTTAATCACAGTTTCACAGTTTCAGAATTCAAACATTTTCAACTCTGATCATCACTGTTGTTACTACTGGATCGTACAAGCATTGGCAAAACCAACAGGTCTGGCTTGCTTTTTGTGTATGCTTCTTGTGTGATATGTCTGGATGCAAGAACAGAAAACTCTCAGAGGGGCACTCCAACACTGCTCAGATGGCACCGGATTCTAGATCACAGGTTTTAAGCCACACCCTTAATGACATAGGTCATGTCACTCGGAATGGAGTCTTATTTATCCTTCTTTGCACTCTCTCCTCAAAGACTACCCTGTTTTTTATCCCACTTACAGCACCGCCGGGGGATTGATTCTTTTCTGGTTCCTATTCGGTGGTGAGTTGGTTGTGCGTGGTTTTGACAAATGGTCAGTGAGTGTGAACCGTGAGAAAAGCAAGCAGGCTGCGGGAAATTCGTTTCGTCAAAAGGCATAAATAACACTTTCTTTGAAGGAACAATTGGACCCCACTCACTCACAACTCTGCGTTGCTCTTCCCAGCTGTTAAGACAAAAAACACGAGCTTTAAAGGATGCCTCAAAGGAATTGAACACAGAAATGTACCAGCTAACCGTCTAACAAAGCCCATCCCTGTTTTTGGTTTGCATTCATTCTTTAAAAAAACTACAATAGTTCTTTTGCCAGATGTGTCTGTTGGGGGAGATATTTCACGCTGAATTATGGAGTGTTGCTGTAAGGAGCGTTCACAGGCACAGAAAGTTTCCCACATCTGGAACCCATTAGCATCGTCTGCTTTCAGCTCATATCCTATGTATGAAACAAGATCAGCCTTTGAAAAATGACGCGGTGCTGGCTCCGTCTGCCCTGTTTCTTCCCGCCAAGACATGTTTTGTCGTCGTTATAAAACCTCAGAATCCAGCTGCGTCCATTCGCCTTTGTACGTCATAGTAAAATATTTCTTGAAAATTTGACCTTATGACCTTCTCGGACGAAACTTCTGTTCTTCGTTGCGTAGAAAGATGCACTCGACTCGTAAATACTGAGGGGCAGATTTACAATTACTGGCACATTCCTGCAAATTAGCAGGGATGCGCCAGGAATTGTGCGCCGCAGCTCTGCCACCCATGATGCGCCGCATTTACAATGCGGTGCACCATGGGGCCAAAACGGCACAGATGCGTCACGCAACTGTGCCGTAAAAGCGGCTCATTGCTGGAGTTGCGTCTCAAGCGCGACGCAGCTCCAGCAATGCTCTGGGGGGCCCTATTCTTTCAATGCTGCCTCAAGCCTTACGCCTGCTTCAAGCAGGCGCAGGGTTTTGACGCAGCATTGGCCTAAAAGTGACTGAGTGAAATCTTGTAGATTTCACTCAGCCACTTTTAGGAGGCGTTCCTGCGTCGGAACGCCCCCACTGCGCAGGAACACCTCCTTATGGCGCAGGGCTTTACAACGTGACGCATCTCCCAGATGCGTCACGTTGTTAATACCCCGCACCATGGCGCATCTTTTGCGCCGCCGCTGCGTCACAAAAGAGACGCAACGACGGCGCAAAAGAGGCATAAGGGGCTTGTAAATCTGCCCCTGAGTGTTATTGCAGGCTGTACTTTCTTCTCGTCACAGCCCACCAGGGCATGGACATGGACGAAGACAGCCCTATGATAACGTCCATGTGCACAGAAGGCGGGTGGCAGAGAGGGGAGATCCCGCCTCTCTTGCATGTTATAGGAATGCACATGGTTTCATGACAGATGAGCTGAATCCATTTTTGGTTCTCTAATGTGTGCAAATGTTACCGCTAACTTGAATAATATAGTGCCCGATACACAAAGCTTTTTCCTATGTGTCTTATTCCTCACCAGACTTACTCCTAAATGTCTAGGTGCAAGTCACACCTACGCGTTGAAAAAGCTTTGCGAATCAACTGCGAGCCATGCTTTGGTGACTTCGCTGAGAGATGGTCCTTCATTGTGGCGCTTGGTTTTATCACAGTCACCTGTGCACAGCAGAAGGCTTCGCAATTGGGGCCTTATTATCAGGGATTTATGGCATGAACGCTGAAGGAGAAAGATTGGCTGTGATTGGAAGACGTCTCACTTAACTTGGAAGTCTTGCATTGGGTGGACCTCTGGGCCCAACCTTTACCGTGTAGATGCCTGCACCTGAGAGCGACATCCTTTACCTACTCCCAAGCCATTCCCATGTGGCTAGGCAGTGGGAGAGGACAGCTTGCATTGGACACCTAGAGGGTCTTTCTCTGTGAAGAGCACAATGATTCTGGAAGGTCCACCACCACAGTAATAATGCAAGTTGTACACTAAAGTGCAATCACTATTGACATACAGCTGAGTGTCCTGATGATGTCATTACCCATGCATGGAGAAATCTTCAAAATCAGAAACTCTACTTATTTTCTCCTGGGATGGGGACCCCTGGTGGCTTGAATCTCCAGAAATGATCTCTTGAAATAAGGTGATCATTCATGCCTGATTTTTGATTACAGTCCCATATGCATTGTCCCTGATTGACCTTCTCCCTAAAATTGTCCACAATTCTGGAAACAAGCTTTGGAGAGTGCCAGTGCTTCATCTGTAACAACATTGATGTCATATGTCATTCGTGTCAGGGCTCTTATGAGGAGGCTACTGTAGTTTGCACCACACATTGCCTCTGTTATTTTGCCAATAATAGTAAAAACTATTATTCATCACACTTCTACAAGCATGACAATTCAGACTATTCCAGGCCAACAAAGCTATAAGATTGGCTTGGGCGGCAGGAAATAGTCATTTATATGTATATTGAATTAATAATTAACTGTTGTTGTGGTCATCTCTAAATCAGCCAGAGAGCGCCACCTTGTGGCAGACTGTCACAAGCGCCGCTGATGACAGTTAAGTGCCAGTGCGGAGAACCGAAAACCACTGGCTCAAATTAAGCAATGGAGTTTTCATATAAAAAATGGTATAATGCACAGTAACTTGTAATGTCCTTCAGCATTTTGAGTTCACAGGCAATGATAGAGGCGTGCTACCCAGGAACACGCTCCGTCCGGGCGCCTGAGTATGAATGCGAAAGCTGGAGCCTCGTCAGGTTCCCCAACCCAGGACCCACAGCATTTAGACAGTCAGTGAACTTCAAACATTTTCATCCATTTGAATCGAATTGATTCCAAGTAATCAATAGTAATCCATGAGCACATCCAAACATTTTCAGACCCCAGTCTTTCCATAAGTTTAATGAGTTCATGTACATGGTTTACTCATAGACACATAGAGGTTCAAGATTCCTCCTAATCCAACGTGTAAATTGTAATCCCAAAGCATTTCAGGCACAAACTGCCCTTCCTCAGGGGTAACTGTGTTGGAAAAACCAACATGAAGTTACGTGTTACCAGTGCAACCTTAAAAGGTTTTCGATCGTTTTCCATTTTTGCCAGATGCCATAAGCGCCTGATTTTAAGTATAAAAAATGCTCTAGTGCTGAAGAAAACATGGTGTGCACCATCAAGTGGTATGGGCCATGTAAGCTAGCTTAATATTCATGGTAGGCGTGTTTTACAACTCTATAAATACAATTTTCTAGAGCTGTCCAGGGCCATTGAAAGCACAGG
Source organism: Lissotriton vulgaris (assembly GCF_964263255.1). Lineage (NCBI taxonomy): Eukaryota > Metazoa > Chordata > Amphibia > Caudata > Salamandridae > Lissotriton > Lissotriton vulgaris. Next base: position 695,580,087 of record NC_141700.1, on the reverse strand, counting down.
GTTTGACTCATAATTCCCCTTGCTTATGACAGCCCCCCTCACTAGGGCATAAATACGCACCTGTCTGGAAAAGGTAACTGGGGACTTGGAAAACTGTGAACACATTGCTTTAGATTTACACTAACAAAGGAGTAGCACTACCCCACTACGATCCAGAAATTCATTTTGGGAAAACTCAGAATAAAATAAAACATTGTTCATGGATAATGTGCCTACAATAAAGTAATTTCTTTTAACGTCAATGTGAGGTGAAAAAAGCACAAGCCCTTTCACAAAAGTGAACCACTTTTATCTCTAATGTGTCCCAATGGTTTATATCTGGAACATCTTGTGCTTGCGGTTTCCCTGAAAGACTTTTCACTCGTAAAGTTCCCAGGCCTTTATTATACTAGATTCACAACAGATAAAGCGCTCATTCATGTTACTTTACCCGGTAATGGAGTATGAGCAGAGCAAGATGAGGAGGATATGTATTCCAGTGCGTTTGAATCCCAGGTTCACCCTTGAGAAATGTGTGTTTCCAGGCAAATCCCCATTCTGAAGATCCGCAATGCATAGGCCTTAGCTGAGTAAAGATGTATTGCTAAATGTTGCAGCAATGAGGAAATATATATTTTATCACGGTCGCAGGACTCATACCGGACCTCAGCCCTAAATAATTATATAGGAGGAAACAGAGACAAGTGCTTCACGGGGACCAGATCAAGGGCGGAGCCCAAGACTCTGTATTTTCTAGGACCATTTGAAGGTGGTGCGTGGTTGGAAATCCCCCTTGTTCTCACAAGTGAAAGCAGATGATACATTTATGGGGGCTCTTAAGGCAGATATTAATGGAGAACTTTGAAAAGCACATGGCAATGCTTGTAGGTTTGACTTACGATCGAAAGTCCCTTTTATGTCATTGATGCGTTTAGGAACTCAATCGGTCATCATACAGGCACTCTCTCACTCATGTTTGCACTCATGCACCCGTTGACTTATTCTTGCATTTACGCTCTGAAGCAACCACATGAACACGGACACAAACTCAACAAGATATGCAAGAAAACCAAAATAATACAAAAAGAAAAAAAGAAAACATGTTGCAGTGTACACACAGTGGAATATGTTTGCAATAATGAAGCCAAACATAGCAGCGGGTGTCCATCTACCAAAAAGTATTTGAATGGTAAATTTATGACAATAGCATTCCATAATGGAGGGGGAGGAGGAGTGCTACGTGCACTCCACTCCCTAAGTGCTCATGTGTGTTTGGCAGGTCTCAGGCTGACCATAACACACATGCGCACTTAGGTTTTCTCCAGCCCAGCAGCCGGGCTGGAGAAACCCCCCAGACTCCCTGATCTGAGCAGGGAGTCTTCTCAGCCCACTCAAACCAATCCCCGCGCTGCTCTGCAGCACAGGCATTGGCTAGGAGTCTGTCCCAGGGGCTGCTGGGACCCAGGAAGAGGAGAGGCGCTGAACGTGACACGATTGTTCTCAGCCACCAGCTACCAATAGCACATCGAAGGCTCCGGGAGTAATTTCCATTCTCTCCTGGAATGTCGCAGGGTTATCCAATAAAGTAGACACGCCTGATTGGGGGGATCTCATTGAAGGGTACGATGTATGTCTTTTTCAAGAGACATGGGCAAGAGAAAAATATTCCCGGCCGGGTTTTGCTACTTTTGACACCGAAGCAAAATGGGGAGGAAAGGGCCGACCATCAGGAGGACTCTCGACCTGGGTTGGGTCCCACTTGGGTTGCAGGGCCACACACTTGGAAACCAATTCTCTGGACTTCCAGTGTGTCTCCCTTGAATGGCCAGGCGGAGGAAAAGTCACACTGATCAATTTATACTCAAGACCAGTGGGGGTTGCAGCGACTTCGGGACCAGTCGAGGACTTAGCACAGTTTCTCGACTCACTTAATCTCTGCTCCCCATTAATTGTAGGTGGAGACTTTAATCAGCAGTATGAACTGCTCCCCGAGTACCTGGTGGGTATATCTAGTGAAGAGGATGAATTGTGGAACATCCCCACCCTGACAGACTCACTGGTCAGGGCTTGGTCCCCACTTGTCACTCAAATAATGTCCCTCACGCTTAGTCACTCGTTGAGGGCTTGTAATGGCCGGATTAAAGGTGATATCCCGCCTAAAAATACTTTTAATAGACTGGGTTATGAGTCACGAATTGACTACATAATGGTCTCAACTAGGGACTGGGGGAAAGTGAAAGATTTTGGTGTAATTCCCAGACTCGATAGCGACCACAATTTGCTCTCACTAAAATTTGAGATACAGGGCCGACAAATAGATAAGGTTGACGATAATTCCGCACCACAGGTGGACCTTGCACTATCTAGCAATAGGCGCAGAATTAAATGGGCCAAATTGCTGGAAAACCAAAGTAACATCGGGAGACTTTATGCATTAGTCGTTCCCGCCTTGGAAAAGGTAGAGCGCTGCATGCACCACTCAGTTAGTGAATCTGAATTCGATCTCACAGGTAATCCTGGGGTATCCAATCCCCCCTTATACAAGCCGGCACAAATGATCGAACTTGGTACCATTCACTCCGAGTTATGCACTAACCTCGCAGAGGTGCTGAACCCAGTGGCCAGGCCTCATAAGTCCAAGCAGAAAAGAGCTACTTGGTTCAACGCCTCCTGCGGGGCAGCAAAAGCTGCACTATTGAAATCACTCAAAGCGCGAGACACTACAAGTGTAATCAGGGAGAAACGATTAGCCTATAAATCAGCCCTCCGTGTTGCCAAAATAGATTGGGATGAGGTGAATTGGTCTAAAATGACAGCTGCCCTTGCATGTCGAGACGCACGGACTTTCTGGCAGATCGTCAGGCACGGCTCAGCTGAACCACTTGTAGCAGTAGAGGCCAACATAGCACCCTCTGTCTGGGAGGAACATTTTAAAAATCTATATGAATCACATAGCAGCGATCAGGTGACGAACGAACCCGTTGAAGTGTCTTACTCCTCCAACAACAGTGTAATTGACATGAATGGATTTAGTGTGGAGGAAATCACCACGGCAATTACGTCCCTGGCTGCTGGTAAGGCGCCGGGCCTGGACAGGCTTCCAGGCGACCTTTACAAACACGAACCAAAGATATGGGCTCCCTATCTCAGGGTGCTATTTAACTCTATTCTGAAAGGCATGCCAATCCCCCCGACATGGCCGGGGGCTGAGATAGTCCCAATTTTTAAGAAGGGGTCTCCTCTGCTCCCGGCCAACTACAGGCCAATAAGCTTGATTGACGTGTCCCAAAAACTTTTTGCAAAGTTGCTGTTAAATCACCTACACGAGTGGATCAGGGATTTTAACATCCTGAGCCCTTTTCAGGCAGGTTTCAGGGAGAAGGTCTCTACCATTGACCAGGTCTTTCGGCTTGTCCTCATCTATTGGAAAACGGTGCAGTTGGAGGGTGGCACCCTCTATACTGTATTCGTGGACCTGAGGGCAGCGTTCGACCTGGTCCCCCGGAATAAGCTGTGGGAGGTCCTTGCCAAACTGGGGGTTCCTGAAGGCTTGCTGAAAATGCTAATCCGCCTCCACAGCACTAATTTCGCCCAGGTGAGATGTGGCAGGATGGGTGCATTGTCCGAGAGGTTCCCCGTTGGCAGGGGGGTAAGACAGGGTTGTGTGCTTGCACCGACCCTGTTTTGCCTTTATGTCAACGGGGTCATCTCCCACTTAGAGGGGGTACCCAATTCTGATGCCCCAAAACTAGCCGCCGCAAGGGTGCCAGCCATCATGTTTGCCGACGACACTCTGTTGTTATCAAAGTCGGCAAAGGGTATCCAGCGCATCCTTGATGGCTTCGTGGATTTCTGTGAGGCCCATGGATTGGAAATTAACGCCATCAAAACAAAATTCATGGTCCTCAACCCCCCACAGAAATTCCATTTCAGCCCCAGCATTACACACAACAGGCTTGAGAGAGTGAAAACCTTCGAATATCTGGGCATTGTGCTAAATGACAAACTAACCTGGAATACGCACCTGGAGAAGGCTTTTCTCAAAGTGACTCAACATTCGGAGGGCATCATGAAGCTGTTGGCAAACAATAAATCCACAATCAGGCCCATCGGCCCTCCAATGCAGATTTACAAATCCCAGGCCAAGGGTGCTGCCATTTATGGGTCTGAACTCTGGGGCCATGTTGGAACATCAGTCCTCTTGAAAGTGGAAAACAAATTCATCCGAAATCTTGTTGGACTACCACCGAGCACTCCCTTTGTCCCCCTCAGGATGGATCTAGGCTTTTGCCCGCTAGATGATGATCTGGCCCTCCGCCCGCTGGCCTTCTGGCGTAGACTATGGACAACTCCTGAATTGGCCAGCTACAGACAAGGACTCCAGGAGGTCCTTGCTATCCCGGGTGCTGGAAAAATCAAATGGCTCAATTTTATCAAATTGGAACTGGAGGGTTTGGGACTCTCTAAAATGTGGTCCGATCCCTTGACTACGTGCCAACTCATTTCCAAAAAAGAGCTAGCCAAGACATACCGTGATAGTAAATTATCCCTGCTTTTCAATCAACGCAAACTTGGGACTCTGACAGACTCTTTCATGTCCTTCAAGGCCAATTATAACTTCGAACCGATTCTGGATAAAGTATACCCTTCTCTACTTAGGAAATTATACCTACAGTGGAGGCATGGGTCCCTCCCTATCAGAACATTTACATCTAAATGGAGTGACGACGCAAGCAGTACCTGCCCAGCATGTAGAACCTCGGATGAAACTGAACTTCACATCCTCTTTCTTTGCCCCGCCTACAGAGAGATCCGCAAGTACTGGATTGTTCCTTTATGCAGGAATCTGGGATTTGTGAAGTGCATGGCCGCTTTTAGAGTCCTAAAAACTGATTTGACTGACCACATTGTGTTTTCGGTGGCTAAGTACCTGGGCGCTCTCTGGTCCATCAGAAGGAAATGCCTTAGGGCTGGTAACTGACTTTTCTGCACACAGGTTATCCCTGTGCAACTTGGGATTTTGTAAAAGTTGATGTTATAAATTTTACAATTTGCTGTATAAACTTTTTACCAAAACCAGTTTTAAAATGTATGTTATAAACGTCTTTAATGGTAAAATTTTACCGAAATAAAGATATTTTTGAATTGGCTAAGAGTCTGTCCCAGGGGCTGCTGGGACCCAGGAAGAGGAGAGGCGCTGAACGTGACGCGAGGTGGCCGCCGGCTTCAGGTAAGTTTCTTTTTTTAAACATTTATTATTGCTATCCTCGCCCCCTCCCATGTGACCCCCCCTGTTATCTCCCTCCCACACTCCCCCACCCGCCCCATCACCCTTCTTTTGTGGCAGTCGCTACTGTGAAAGGGAACAGTGAAAAGAAATTGAAAACTAAACACTTGTCAACCAGCCCTGACACTGAAGTGCACTCATTTGCAGGTGGATGTGCGGATGTGACCAGAAAAAACGTTTACAGTGCAAGAGAGACAATGACTGATGCAAAGTGAACCATTACCTGACACAGTGTGCTTTCATGGATGGAAGCAGAGTGTAAATGACAATCGGAGAGACCAATGGCAGAAATTATCTGACCAAAAGGCCCTCTATGTATTAATATGGATGTATATACATATAGATGTATGCATTATTTAATGTTTTTTTTGTTTAATAGAAGATCCTGGCAGACAGCTGAGAAGAGATTCTAACAAAAATTATTACAGTGCAAATCTTCTACCCCTAGGGTTTCTCAAAGACAATAACCAACATCATAATACTTCCCTACAAATGTAATCAGAGAGATTACATGTAAAAAAATACCTATCCACTGGCTTTAATGCAGAGCGATAACAATCCACCCTTAAATGTGTATTGACTTTTTTTTTTTAACGTTTTATTATTGAAGTTCTTGTATCATAATTTCAGTTAGTAAAAAGAAAATACCAATATTGACAACCAAGGAGTACAAAATCATAGTTTACAGAATACAATTTCCAATATTACTCAAAATACGATTTCCAAATTTTGTCAAATTTCCTTATCCCCCCAATTCGCTGTGCATAACGAAATTCACTTATTCTAACATTTCTCATTTTCTGAAGCCAGGTATTAAACGAAGGAGCTTGTGTTAATTTCCAATTCTGGAGCACCAGAGACCTCGCTACTGCCATCACAATAAATAATAGTTTAACCATCTGTTCTAACAATCCAAGATCAGAATCATATCCATAAAGTATTAATTTGATGTTATAAGCAATCTGAATCCCACAATACTTTTGTAAATATTCGAAAATCTTATTCCAGAAAGGCTCAATTTTGGCACAGTGAGCTATAGTGTGGGACCAATTAGCAGGACTGTATTTCTGACATCTAAAACAGATGGCACTAACATTCACATACATTTTAGAGATGACGGCAGGAGTTCGATAAAGGAGCCATTTACTAAAAAAAAAATTCTCCTCCAATTAGAGCCTCGAAGAACACTAAAATTCAACTTATTTATACATTTCCAGGTATTCATAGTAAGAACATGATTTTCTTGTTCCTGCCATTTTTTAATGACTCTTATACTGAGATCTAATTCAATATGTTGAGCTAAACAACGTTTCCATGCTCCTGGCTTCTTACTCTGAGGAGTCAAAAACAAATCGTCCCATAGCTGACAAGGAGAGTCAATCATTCTTGGCTCAACTTGTCCCAGTGTTTTAAAAATCGAAACATAGGAATTTGATAACATAAAATTCCCTGAGATTAATTGCTGCATCTCTCCTGGTAACAGCCAGGCCCCTTCTCTTAAAAAATCTGATAGAGTACAAAACCCAGCCCGTTCCCATTGAAAAACAATATCTGCTCCGATTTTGATTCCCATAAAAATGAGAGCATTCCTTAGAGGAGTTCTAGAATTGAACTGCGGGAGAGAATACCTTTTTAGAAAAACGTCGCGACATTTAAAAAAACAATACATCATTTTATACCAGGTAAGTTTTGGCGATTTAGGGATGTGCAGAGGAACTGGGGTTTGAACCTCTTGACTAATTTGGTCAAAAAAGAAATTGATAAATAATTTTGGACTCTGCGTTCCTGATTTAAATCATTCTAAATATTGGGCGAAATATCCATATTAATAATCTCTAAGGTTAGGAACAGATAAGCCTCCCAGTTCGGTATCCACGTAGAGTGTCTTCATTGCTTCAATTTTGGCACAGTGAGCTATAGTGTGGGACCAATTAGCAGGACTGTATTTCTGACATCTAAAACAGATGGCACTAACATTCACATACATTTTAGAGATGACGGCAGGAGTTCGATAAAGGAGCCATTTACTAAAAAAAAAATTCTCCTCCAATTAGAGCCTCGAAGAACACTAAAATTCAACTTATTTATACATTTCCAGGTATTCATAGTAAGAACATGATTTTCTTGTTCCTGCCATTTTTTAATGACTCTTATACTGAGATCTAATTCAATATGTTGAGCTAAACAACGTTTCCATGCTCCTGGCTTCTTACTCTGAGGAGTCAAAAACAAATCGTCCCATAGCTGACAAGGAGAGTCAATCATTCTTGGCTCAACTTGTCCCAGTGTTTTAAAAATCGAAACATAGGAATTTGATAACATAAAATTCCCTGAGATTAATTGCTGCATCTCTCCTGGTAACAGCCAGGCCCCTTCTCTTAAAAAATCTGATAGAGTACAAAACCCAGCCCGTTCCCATTGAAAAACAATATCTGCTCCGATTTTGATTCCCATAAAAATGAGAGCATTCCTTAGAGGAGTTCTAGAATTGAACTGCGGGAGAGAATACCTTTTTAGAAAAACGTCGCGACATTTAAAAAAACAATACATCATTTTATACCAGGTAAGTTTTGGCGATTTAGGGATGTGCAGAGGAACTGGGGTTTGAACCTCTTGACTAATTTGGTCAAAAAAGAAATTGATAAATAATTTTGGACTCTGCGTTCCTGATTTAAATCATTCTAAATATTGGGCGAAATATCCATATTAATAATCTCTAAGGTTAGGAACAGATAAGCCTCCCAGTTCGGTATCCACGTAGAGTGTCTTCATTGCTATCCTAGGGCATTTTTTAGCCCATATAAAGCTTGAAAATAATGATTCTACTTTTGAAAAAAAGCTACTAGGTAAGAAGCACGGAATAGCTGAAAATAAAAAATTAAATAGTGGAAGTATAGATATCTTTATAAGTGCCACCCGTCCCATAATAGTAAATGGCAGTGAATCCCATCTAGTAAATAAGGATTGTACCTTCCGTAAAAGTGGGTCAAAATTCAGCTTAACTAAATCGGATACCAAAGTAGAAAACATAACCCCTAAATACCGTTTTGGTCTTAAATTAATAGAACCAACTAAATCCGCATGTAAATCCACCCCCCCCCCCCCCACCACACACTAATATTTCAGTCTTTTTTTATTAATTCAATTCGGTAACCTCCTAAGGCCTCGAATTCTTCAAAAAGCTGTAAAACAGCAGTCTGAGATTGGATATCCATCTTAGTTATTAGCATGATATCATCGGCATAAAGTTTAATTTTTGCCATAGATGCAATCGGTGGAGGGATATTTACAGATTCACGGATTGCTGTGGCTAACGGTTCAATAAAAAAAGCAAAAAGAATAGGGGATAAGGGGCAACCCTGCCTGGTGCCCCGTTGGACCGATACTGTGCCTGCCATAACAGAATTAATAGTTATATTAGCTCTGGCACCCGTGTATAAATTTTGAATTAAACTAATAATTTGTGAAGGGATACCAAAGTGTTTTAAAATAGCAAATAAAGTTGTCCACACCACTAAATCAAAAGCTCTCTCTGCGTCTAATAATAAAATTAAAGCCGGGATATTTTTAACCTGAAAATAATCTAGCGCTTCCGTGAGAAAATGGGTATTGGTAACTAACTGCTGGCCTGCCACAAAGCCATTCTGATCTAAGTGAATAAGATCCGTTGCAATCAAATTAAAACGTATTGCAAGTAATTTAGTGAGGATCTTATAATCAGTATTAAGTAATGTGATAGGCCTGTACGAGTTAGGGTCTTTTGAATCTTTACCTTTCTTTGGAAAACTAACAACAGTCCCCTCCCCAAAAGAATCCGAAACTTGGCCACCCATTAACATATAATTAAATAATTCTAATAATAATTCAGAAAAAGCGCTAAAGAAGCTCTTAAAGAATTCAGCCGGAAGGCCATCCGGACCACATGCTTTACCAATTGGTAAATTCTTAACCACTAATTCTATTTTGAAAATAAACGCCTCATTGAATCACTATCTACCTGAGTTAGGGAGGGCACACTATATCTGGATAGAAAATTTGAGAGCCTGGAATGATCTATTATTTGCTGTTGACTGTAAATCTGTTTATAATGGGACAGCATAATAGTGCCAATAGCATCCGTCTGTGATACTTCAACTTGAGTGACAGGGCACTTTAAAGAGTGGATTACATTTGCGGCAACTTGCTCTTTTGCCTGCCATGCGAGAAGTTTACCAGAGAAATTACTCTCCTCGTAAATCCTCTGAGATTTTATCGAGAATTGCTGTTCACTCTGTGTAAAAAGAAATGTATTAAGTTCACGTTTAGCCTCATTTAATCTTTTTTGTACATCACTGGAAGGATTAAATTGCCGCAGCAGAGTAAGTGAATGGATTTTTTGGTAAAGTGAGGTCTTAGTTTGTTTAATAGTACGCCATTCTTCTGCATCTTTACTAATTATGATACCACGATTAAAAGCTTTTAATGAGTCTCACACAATATGGAGTGGGGCTGTATCTAAATTACGTGTTATAAACTCGGCAATTTCAATTTTTAAAAAAGAGATCCAATTATTGTCCTGCAGATACATTTTATTAAATCTCCATCTTTTAGAAGACTTAATTTCTTCGCCTACTTCAAATTCAATTAACAACATTGCGTGGTCTGAAAAACCATTGTGGAAAAATTTTTGATAGGAAAATTTTAATAACCTTGAAGCCAGAAAAAAATCTAATCGGGACGAGGATCTGTGTCTCCCGGACTAACAAGTAAATTCTTTTTTCCGTGGAAATTTAGTACGCCATGGGTCAAAGAAATCTAATAAAGATATATTCTGCATGATGGACCTTCTTGATTTTGGTTTAGATTGTTTCCTCGACACACCAGTAGAATCTAATTTTATATCCATAAGGATATTAAAATCACCACCTATCACTATGTCCCCCCTAACTAACAACAAAGATTGTAATAACTCATCATAGATTGGGGCACGGTCTTCCACTGGGGCATAAAAACTGACAAGAGTAATTGGTCTTTTCCTATCTTTTATTAAGCACGTGACCCAGCGCCACCGCCCTGCCCCTCCATCTTCAAACTGGATAATTTCTGCATCTAGATTCTGATTTAGAAAAATAGCGACCCCACTTTTAGATTCTTGAGCGCATGAAAACCCTCTATATAACGACCAGGTTTTAAACATAGAAAAGGAGTTATTTTTGGCGGCAGAAATATGGGTTTCTTGGAGCAATACAACAGCTGGTCGCTCTGACTTAGTCCAGAGCTCGATTGCTCGCATTTCTTTCCGATTATTCAGCCCATTAACGTTAAAGGAAATCACTCTAAGCCCCCCAATAGACATATATATAAATCATTAATAATTCATTAAAACACACATCTTGCCAACTTATTTTTCCATCAAAATGCAACAAGAACTTCAATTTTTTCCTTTTTTTCCCCTCCCCCCAACCCACTCCCCGCCTCAGGTGCTCCCTCCAGCACCTAGCCCTGTGGCCTTGCACTACACCTTCACCTCCTCCCCACGCTGGCCACCTGACACTCACCCCTCTCATGAAGGCGCCTTGTTGTTGCGCCCCTGACCCTGTGATTCCCCTGTTCCTCACCTACCCTCCCCCCACAATCATATCTAGTTATATCAATGTCTTATTTGGGCTTAACTCTGCGCCAGCTGGTTAAGCATCTCACGTGCCTCATCAACATCAGTGAACAAGTAGAATTTGCCTTTTATCAAAACTTTTAACTTTGCCTGCTGTGCCATTGAAGTTTGGATGCCCTTGTCCTTGAATAATTGCAGAATCTTTACAAAGTCATTTCTCCATCTGTGGAAAAAGGGTACGGCGATGACCTTTTTCAAGATTTGCCCAGCGCTAACCGCCTTTGTACCATTCAAATTACCAAGCAATGAGGCAGGCGCCGGAGACCAGAAGGCAGGAAACAGAAGTTTTATTCCGACGGAGCAGAACACATCAGATCAGACAACAAGGTATCGTCTCGAGGTGCTCTAACAGCCTCTCTGAGGCCTGGCCTCTTATACACTGGTTTATGGCATGTGACCTTTCTTTATTATAATCAAGACATTGTGAAGTAAGGAAAAAGACATCCCCGTAATCCTTGTGTCAATCCCACCCCCCTATACCTCCACAATAGAGGTCCTCAACCTGCTGATAAGAGGAGGGGGTCATCACGCAGCTGAGTGTTCCGCCGAGTCTTAGGATGTGTGCGCCTGATCATATCCCAGGGGGTGGGGAGGCCCTGATCAATAGTGGGTCTTTTGAAGAGGAGTGACTTCATACAATAAGGGGCAGTAAATGGTATCTCCCGGCTTAGGCGATGGCCTCGGACCTGTGTGGACAGCCGGGCTCGGGGGAAGGGGTCATCAAAGGAGTGGTATTCATGCCGCGGGGACAATCAAGCGTGGAGGGATGGTTTATCAACAGAGGGGTATTCATAGAAGGGGAGGAGGTGCTGGTCAGGCGCGGGTGTGACTTCCAAGGACAGGGTCATGCAGGAGGAGAAGGGTTATGCTTATGTGGGGGAGGGAGGGGGAGCCAGGGTGCGCGGAGGATGCTTGCAGGGTCAGAGGAGCGCGCTGGCGGCCGATCGTGGACAGGGAGACCATGATACCTAAAATGGCGGTCGTGCACGTTGTACGTGGGTGACAAGCTGGCGCAGATGATGTTTAGCTCGCAAAGTAAAATTCCACAGTCCTCCCTTTTAACATGTCTCGCCAACTTGTCAGTTCGGATTTATCCCCATGAGGCCACGTATTTCTACTTCGTAGAGGGGACTCATGTGCTCAGTTCGGAAGTCCAAAGTCTTTGGGCACATACAGTTAGAAACGAAGCTGCACAAGGAGGGCAGACATTGAATACCTAAACAACACCCACATAATATCACAACAGGTATCAGCACGAAGGAAAACAACCTCCAACCCCAGTTCTTCAAAGTGTCCCAAAACCAGCTCCCAAGCGCCCATCCTTCTTGTTCTTGGTGAACCTCCGAGGAAAGTCTGTGGAGGTGCTCAATTGCTTTGTAGACTGAAGGCGAGGTATCTGGCACGTAGGTGCAGCAGCTAGATCCGATGATGCGGCATGCTCCTCCTCGATCGGCTAGGACCACATCTAGAACAAGGCGGTTTTGAAGGGCCACAAGGCGGACCGCTTGAAGCTCAGCCGTGTTGTTAGCGAGGATGCCAGCCGTGATGTTGATCGTCGTTTCTACTGCCTGGGTCAGGTGTCGGATAGCGCGGCTGTTTGCCATTGGGCCCCACAGTGGAACGAGTCCCTTTGCGGCATCCAGGAATTGTGCTCCAGTGGAGTCGGCTTGTTCAATGTCATTTGCGCGCCTCTGCCGGTGATGGTTAGCAGGGGCGACATACGTGGGAGGGAGAACGAAGGCGATGTAGCAGGTGCCCTTCCAGCCTTTCGGGAGCCAGGTGTAAGCTTTTGTGCCACAAACAAAGTACATATTTGGAGAAGCAACAAAGGAAGGGGGGTCAACTGAGTCCAATGTTCTGGTGACTCGGCAGGAACTGTGACCCACCAGCTGTGTTCCCTGGCCTTCGAGACACACAAGACCTGTGACATTGACAACAGACAGAGCCACAGTCAGAGTGGCGGTAGTTTGTTTTCGCAGATGAGAGAAGGTGGACCTAGCTGGATTGTGGAGCACCTGTACCTCGACACGTTCTTTGGCTGGAATGTCTTTAAGGAAGGTGGCGCCTGTGAGCGCAGGACACAGGGGAGCAGAGGTCTTTCTGGTTTTGTTCAGCCAGAACCCAGAGTAGAAGTGCAACACTGTCTGGCTGGAAGTGGCATTGTCCTTGTGGCTCTCTTGCATGAGGATCAACCAGGCGAGGCAGGAGCCGTGAACTGAGAAAGGAGAAGGGATGAAGGGGATGGAGTGTCCAGTGGCATGCGGGAGCAACCCGCAGATCCAGCAGTTCGTAGCATTTGCAGCCAGGTTGTGTTGGTGCAACAGTTGCACGAAGGAATTGTTCCAGAATTCCCTGCGCCTTTCTCGGAGCTGAGGCGACAGGGAGATTAGGTGATGCTCTTTCATGGGGGTTGGTTGTGCAGTGGGCAGCAATGCCTCATGAGCCGGTGTGCTTTCCTCCAGGATCCAGAAGGAGGTCATGAGGAGGAGGCAGAAGAGGAAGACAATAAAGAGGGCGATTGTCTTTGATTTGTGCAAATTGTCAGTCTTTGGGTTTCTATAGTGGGTATTTCCTGTTGCTTCCATCATCTTCTTATCTGGCGCTTCCATCATCTTCTTATCTGGTGCTTCCATCATCTTCAAGGGGCTCGGTAGCGGGCAGAACCACAGACTTCGTTTAGCTTCTCTCCCGGTAACCCTTGGTTGTGTTTAGGTCACCGTTCTGAGATTCAACTTAGTCCGTGGTCTACTTAGCCGAAGCTCCCTCCTTTCGACGCAGGAAATACCCTTCTCTGGATGGCACAGTGGGATCAGAGAATTTTGCAAGTTCGAGTGCCTCAGTATCGGGATAACAGTTCAATGTCGGTCGGTCTTTGTTCAGGAGCTCTTCTTGGGTGTTGACGTTTTCTGTCGTGGCCAGGTTCGCAGAGACCTTCCGGCAGTGATGTGCGTGCAGCCAGTGCCTCTTCCCCTCCACTCGAAGCGCCGTCCGTGTGGTAATCAGTACTTGCCAGGGGCCCGTCCACCGGGGTTCCAGACTCTTGGTCCGTTGGAAGTTTCGTATTAGAACGAAATCTCCCGGTTGGATGTCGTGGCCGGGGCCCCTGGAAGCATCGGGGATGGCCTGCTGCACCTGTTGATGAATGACAGACAACGTCTTAGTTAACTTGCACAAATAATCAGACAGTAGGACGTCCGAGACGTCATGAATGGAGGTTGGTTTGGGAGCAGTCCAGAGGTTCATCGGTCGCCCGAATACAACCTCGTAGGGGGTCAAATGGTGTTTGGTGGGAGTAGAGCGCATCGATAGCAAGGCCAAAGGGAGAGCGTCTGGCCATTTAAGTCCGGTGGTTGCCACTATTTTTGACAATTTCAACTTCAGTGTGGCATTATGGCGTTCCACCAGGCCGGCGGATTGGGGGTGGAAGACTGCGTGAAATCTCTGTTTCACCCCCAATCCCTTTAGGATTAGTTGGATAACCTCAGCTATGAAGTGGGGGCCATTGTCGCTCCATAAAATTCGACAAAGGCCATAGCGAGGGAAGAATTCTTTCAGTAGTACTTTGGCAGTAGTCATGGGAGTGTTGTCACGGGTTGGATAGGCCTCTACCCATTTGCTGAAGGCACATACGATGACTAGTACATACTTCAAGCTTTGGCATCTCTCTAGTTGGATGTAGTCCATCTGAAGGACCTCAAAGGGGTGATTGGGGGTCCCAAACCCTCCCCGGGGTACCACAGTTCCTTTCCCGGGGTTGTGTTGCAGACAGATAAGGCACTGCTGGACTAGGCGTCTGGCTGAGTCGGGGATTTTGTCGTTGTGCCAGACTTTGGAAATGAGTTCGATCATGGGTGCAGATCCTATGTGTGCGGGGGAATGAGCCATTGTCAGTATGGGGATCAGGTATGAGTCAGGCAGCAACCACTTGTTTGCATCTTTTGTTCGCCAGCAGCCCTCATAATCCTTCAAACCCACCCCCGCCCACTTAGTCAGTTCGTGAGGGGTGCTGGCCGACTGGATGTCTCTGATCATTTCCCTTGCGTCAGTCCATTTCTCTGCTTGTGACCTGGTCACATACATGCGTGTCACCGTCCTATTCTCAGCTGTGGTTCGTGCAGTGATGTCGGCTAGTGCGTTCCCTTGTCCGACTAAGTCTGTCACCTTCTTGTGTGCCTGGCATTTGATCACCGCTAGTCGTTTGGGGAGGAGAACCGCTTCAATCAAAGCAGAGACCAGATCTCCGTGAAGGATGGGGGTGCCGTGGGACGTCAGGAATCCCCTTTCCCTCCACAGGAGCCCAAAATGGTGAACCACCCCGAAGGCATACTGGCTGTCTGTATATACGTTCGCGGTGGTTCCCGTGGCTATGATGCATGCTCGTGTGAGGGCTATCAGTTCCGCTGCCTGTGCAGATCGTTGTGTGATGCGGGCTGTCTCAACTACTGTCCGGGCTGTCGTGACTGCATAGGCAGCTGAAGTGGTGCCATCTGGGAGCTTGATGCATGAGCCGTCTACCCATAGTTCTCCATCGGGGTTTGCGAAAGCAGTGTCTCGGAGGTCAACTCTACTCCTCGTCTGTTCGTCAGTGAGGGTCACACAGTCGTGTATGGGAGGAACGTCGGGGTCATTTTCAGGCAGGGGCAACAATGTGGCAGGATTCAAAGTTGTGCATCTCTTTAGTGTGATGTGGGGTGCGAGTAGCGTCAATTCGTACCCAGTCAGCCGTGCGCTAGTCAAATGTTGAGTCTTGGTTTGGTTCAGAAGGGTGTCGACAGCATGGGGTACTAACACGGTGAGGGAGTTTGAAAGTACGATTCCCTCACTCTGACGGATAGAGACAGCAGCGGCAGCTACTGCTCGAAGGCAGGCAGGTAATGCTCTGGCTACAGGATCAAGAGTGGCGGAGAAGTAGGCACAAGGGCGCTGCTTAGGACCAATGGACTGAGTCAGGACAGACAATGCACACCCCTCCCTTTCGTGAGTGAAGAGGGAGAAGGGTTTGGAGTAATCCGGGGTTCCTAAGACGGGTGCTGAACAGAGGGCATCCCGTAATTCCTTAAAGGATGCTTGACACTCAGGGGTCCAAGGGAGCGGGAAGGGGGCATCTTTGGTCAACAAGGCAAGTAGGGGTTTTACAATGAGGCTGAAATTAGGTAACCACTGTCTGCAAAAAGAGGTAAGGCCAACCAAAGAGCGGACTTGCTTTTGTGTTTTCGGGACGGGGGTGTCTAGGATGGTTTGGATTCGGTCGGGTGTGAGTTTCCTCCCGTCTTTGGACAGGAGATGGCCTAGGTATGTCACTTGTGGCTGGCAGAACTGTAATTTCTTTTTGGAAACTTTATGGCCATTTTCTGCGAGAAACTGTAGGAGTTGAACAGTGGCTGTGATCGCAAGTGGGGTGGTGTCGGCCGCCAAAAGGATATCATCGACATATTGGATCAACACCACTCCATCCGGTAGCTGGACGGCGTCCAGCTGTCTTTTGAGGGCCTGGCTGTAAATACTGGGACTTTCAGTGTACCCCTGGGGAGCTCTACAAAATCGGTACGAGCGGGATTTTAGGGTGAAGCCGAAGAGATAACGGCTGTCTGGATGGATGGGGATAGAGAAAAACGCATTCTTGAGGTCGATAACAGTGAAGGTGGTGGCAGTGGACGGGATGAGGGTCAGAATGGTGGTGATATCTGAGACTACGGGGTATTGGGGTACAACCACTTTGTTAATCTCTCGCAGGTCGATGATGAAGCGGTACGCCTTCTCATCTCCTTCACCTTGCTTCTTAACAATAGGTAGGATTGGGCTGTTGCAGACATTGCTAACCACTTCTTCAACCACTCCTGCATCTACCAGAGATTGAATGATTGCTACCAGTGCCTTCTCGCCCTCGGGCGATATCCGATACTGCGGGAGTTTCGGGAGCATAGCGTCCTGTCTTACAGTTATATGAATGGGGTCAATCATCATTCGTCCCACATCAGAGTCATTTTTGGCCCATAGGTACGGAGGCAGGGTATCGAGCAAGGACAGGTCAGCATCAGTTATGGAGCACATGTGTCGTGCAGGGCAGGATTTGGGTATGTCTGGGTTGTCGTACAGGATGACTCGGATTCCATCTGGGGAACACCTAATGGTAGCTCGAAAATGTTTCAGTAAGTCAATGCCCATAATGGCGTCAGGGGAGTTGGAGGAGAGCAGAAACGTTGTGTCAGTGGTGTTACTTTCTAGGTCAAAGGTGATAGGCACGGACAGGGGGTTAGTGGAGGGCGTCCCATCGAAACCTATCGATGTAATGTGTGAGCCAGACAAGGGTGCCCTTGGAATCAGTCGTTTCGATAACACACTACGTGTCGCCCCAGTGTCTACCAAAAATGGAGACTCTGTACCCAGGACCTTAGCAGTGACGTAAGGACCTTGCTGGTCAACACAGAGCTCGACTGGATCCCTCCCTTGCCCCTGGCAGTCCTATGCAAAATCAGGGGCATTCTCACCGTCGGATAGTTGATACTGGTTCTGTCGGGGGGGTCAAATGTGTTCGATCTCCCTGATCTGTCATTGTCGGTGTCGTTTGTGTGCCCTCGTCCTTGCCCCCTATTTCTCGGTCCACCCGCTACATCCTTGGGGTCCCTATTTCTGTTCATCTCTAGCAGAACCGGACACTGGGATTTCCAATGGCCGAATCCTTTGCAGAAGGCACATTGGTCATTGCTAATGTCTCTACGTCCAGTGTGGGGTGTTGGGGTGTGATCTTTAGGAGGTGGATTTCTGGGGATGGTCGATTGGTAGTTCCCCCTTTGGGGTTCCCGTCCGACCGCTATACCTTGTATCTGGGCTATCATCACCCTTTCTTTCAAATCTTTCTTCTTTTTCTCAGACGCCCTGTCATTCTCATTTTTCTGATGCTCGTAATACTGAGCCATCTGGAGGATAGCTGCAGGTTTGGAGGCCCCCCAACTACTCTCACTCGTCTGCAGTTTTTGGGAGACCTCTTGTGATAGGCCCTTCACATAGTTTTGTACAAACAGGTGTTGTCCGGTTGCGGTGGTCATGTCTTGGCCACTGTAGTCGGAGAACACTGTCTCGAATCGGGAGAAGTATTCTGATACATCTTCCTGGGGTTTCTGACGACAGGCCGTGACTATCGACCAATCTACCTTTTTCTCTGGGATCAGTGTCTTTAATTTCTGAACTAATTTGTCTGGGAGCTCTAATATGTCCTTTACTGGTTTCCTTCCAGGCTCCCGCTGTCTATCTAGTTCACTGAGTTGGTTCCAGGTATGCCCAAACAGATCCGTGTGGTCAGCCTTCCGGATTTGCTTCCACACATCAGCTGGCAGGCATAACCCGAAAAACAAATCAATGTCCGCTAAAGTCATTATCGTCGAACCCAAGGCTGTGGCCAATTCGGTATAGAATGCTGTCGGGTTCTTTCTTAAATCGGGCAGAGTTTGTCTAAAAGTTAGGATATCTTGTCGGTCCCATGGTTGGTAAACCCAATTGTACACAACTCTCCCTTTTGCATCTGCGTGATTAATATCATCGTTTGTTCCCAGACCACGTGGCGGAATCCAGTAAGGGGCCGCTTATCTGATGGGCATCATAGTATTGGCTACTTCTACTGAGGTTGCTTCAGGGACTGTAACCTTGTCTTCTAGTTTTTGTTCCGTGAGGTGGCGGAAGACCTCAAGCATCTGCCTGAAGAGCTCCGTCGCCTCACATTCAGTCCCATCTCCAACATCAACCTTCCTATATAGCGTTGTCAGGTTAGCGGGGCCCTTGCTTTGATACCTATCCTCATATGCGTTCAGGGTGTGGTAGCTGAATCGCAAAATGAAATGCCGTCTGTGGCTGTCGGCATGCGAGTTATACATGTTCATTGTGTATTCTTCGCTCTCCCTTCGTTCTACTAGTGTCTTTGCTATTTTGTCAATCCCATCCC
This sequence comes from Lissotriton vulgaris, assembly GCF_964263255.1. Taxonomy (NCBI): domain Eukaryota; kingdom Metazoa; phylum Chordata; class Amphibia; order Caudata; family Salamandridae; genus Lissotriton; species Lissotriton vulgaris. The sequence continues at coordinate 695,561,235 of NC_141700.1, read as the reverse complement.
GCTCATCTTTGCTCAACCTATTTGGTCTGGCTGGTGGGTGCTTGCTAGCCTCGGGTCATTTATTGGTGCTGCTAATGAGGCTGGTGCGGAGGCCGCGAGGGCTGGTGCACTAGCGCTAAGGTTGCTCTCGCTCGCACTCAGGGCTTGCAGGTGCTGTTGGCAGGGGGCATATGGAGGGGGCATGTAGATGATTGGGGGACCTAGCAGTAACTCATCGTTCGCCCGCTGTTTGGAGGGCAAGGCAGGGTAAAGCGCAGAGGGGGTCCTAACGGGACATTGACCTGTCGACCCTGATTCTTGGTTTTGTGCAGCTTCTTTTCTTTCTTTTATTTCTTCTTCTAGTTGCTTAGCGGCTAGGTGGGCTGCCTTTCGTAATTTTTTCCCTATTTTTGCTTCTTCTCTTTTTCTTCGTTGTTCCGTTTCTTTGCGCCACATGCCGATACTATCGAGCATAGTGGGCGTAGTCTTATTTTTCTGGAGCGCTATTTCTAATGTTTTTATTTTATGATCATCAAAGGAACCTATCAGTGGCCACTGACTTTCAGGGTTCTTCTTCGTATATTTATGCCATAGCTTAGTATAAGCTATAGCGACTAGTCCATGCTTAGTGAACATGTCCTTATTAGGGGTGCCCTCCAGTGGAGCTGGATGGTTCATCTCTAATAAGCGGTCCGGGCTGAACAGGCTACCAATCAGTGGGGAGAACATAGGCATGACGGGTTACAACGGGGACAAAGGTCTGCACTACCTATCTTATCACGGCGGGCAAAGACTAGACAGAATATTTCTATTCTCCGTTGTTTGCCGGCGGTGAATACCTCAAAAGAACCAATACCGAACAATCAGTGTTCGGTCAATCAAACAATCAGTGGGGAGAATAAGTGGGTACGACGTGTTAAAGGTTTGCGTTACCCACTCTTTCTCTACCTGCAAAGAGAGACCTTGTTCTTCCCTGTTTGCAGACAGAGAATCTCCAGACAACAATCCACGAACGGTAGTTCGGGAAAACAGTGGGGGAGGAAGATAGGCACGACGGATTACAATGGGGACAAAAGTCTGCGTTACCTATCCTTCACTGTTTGCAAAGAGAGAGCCTGTTGTTTCTCCGTTTGCAGACGGTGAATCTCCAGAAGACTCAACAAAAGCGTAATACTAGTATTATCCAAATCAAACAATCATTTCTTAATTTGTCGTGTTTACACGACCTTACCCGGACCGCATGGACGGTTTCCTGTCTTCCGAATCCAGCGCCCGATCGTCCTCTATTCTTCGTGATGTTCGTGGCACTCCTGATGGTTCCCAGTCAGGACCGTAGATCACTCGAGAGAGGTCTGTTCGGAACTAGTGAAGGTCGGATGATCGGCTGTCAGACGAGGGTCTATCGGACACGAGCTCTCCCGATCGTTGCAGTCGTTCACTCTGTCGTCGGGACCTCTCCCACTGGATCCACGTGTCGCTGATGGGCCCCACGCTTTGGGACGCCAATTGTGGAAAAAGGGTATGGCGATGACCTTTTTCAAGATTTGCCCGGCGCTAACCGCCTTTGTACCATTCAAATTACCAAGCAATGAGGCAGGCGCCGGAGACCAGAAGGCAGGAAACAGAAGTTTTATTCCGACGGAGCAGAACACATCAGATCAGACAACAAGGTATCGTCTCGAGGTGCTCTAACAGCCTCTCTGAGGCCTGGCCTCTTATACACTGGTTTATGGCATGTGACCTTTCTTTATTATAATCAAGACATTGTGAAGTAAGGAAAAAGACATCCCCGTAATCCTCGTGTCAATCCCACCCCCCTATACCTCCACAATAGAGGTCCTCAACCTGCTGATAAGAGGAGGGGGTCATCACGCAGCTGAGTGTTCCGCCGAGTCTTAGGATGTGTGCGCCTGATCATATCCCAGGGGGTGGGGAGGCCCTGATCAATAGTGGGTCTTTTGAAGAGGAGTGACTTCATACAATAAGGGGCAGTAAATGGTATCTCCCGGCTTAGGCGATGGCCTCGGACCTGTGTGGACAGCCGGGCTCGGGGGAAGGGGTCATCAAAGGAGTGGTATTCATGCCGCGGGGACAATCAAGCGTGGAGGGATGGTTTATCAACAGAGGGGTATTCATAGAAGGGGAGGAGGTGCTGGTCAGGCGCGGGTGTGACTTCCAAGGACAGGGTCATGCAGGAGGAGAAGGGTTATGCTTATGTGGGGGAGGGAGGGGGAGCCAGGGTGCGCGGAGGATGCTTGCAGGGTCAGAGGAGCGCGCTGGCGGCCGATCGTGGACAGGGAGACCATGATACCTAAAATGGCGGTCGTGCACGTTGTACGTGGGTGACAAGCTGGCGCAGATGATGTTTAGCTCGCAAACTAAAATTCCACACGTCTAGCAGCAGCAGCCGACATATCAGAGAAAATCCGACATTTAGTAGTTGGATTGGCATGAAATTGTCTTTTGCTTAAAGGCCTGTGATAGGATTGTTTCTTTGACACGTACATCAGCAAAGTTAACAATAATTGTCAGAGGAAATGGGGAGTTAGGAAATGGACGAGCTGGAACTCGGTGAGCGCGTGTGATTGTTAGGTCTCCCTTGAACTCAGGGATTACCTCATGAGAAAAGAAGGAAGTAATCCATTGCATCATGTCCGAGCCTTCAATATTCTCTGGCACACACACCACTCGAAGGTTTGACCTTCTATTGTAATTTTCTAACTCATCCAATTTAATTTCAAAGGCTTTTGAAGATTTGCAAATAGTAGACATCTCCTTCTGCATAGTAGTCATATTGTCCTCCAGCCCTGAAATTCTAGTCTCGGATTCTTGAAATCAAGTTGTAAAAGAAGCCATTGAGTCTTCTATTTTGTCCAAACGATTACTAATTACTGCCAATTCAGCCTTTTGAAATTGCTTCATCTCTCTTATTTCACCTAGTATCAGGTTTAACATGTCTTTCACTGAGATTTGGAAGTCCCCAGTAGTCTTAGTGTCCATCTCCAAAATCGGGCTCTGTGCCATTGCATGTGCCATAGCATCGTCATTCGGATCTAGTTTAGATTGTGGCAAGGTAGAAGATACGACAGAAGGAACAACCGTAGAAGAAAAAGTTGAGACTTCATTCTCACTCAAAAATGCAGTTTTTATATCTAAAGACGGAGAATCTATTAAGTTGACTACATTACTTGTTGACGTCGTTGAATCTGTAGGATTTAAGGGGGTTGGGGCCCCTGGCGAAGTTGCCCGGGTCCCGACTGTATTAGTAGTAATATGCACTGTGCCCTTCCGCTCGAATAACGGAAATTGTTTAGAGACCTTAGAAGTAGAAATTGCCAGGGCATCTTTAGGTACCTGTGGATCATGCACCACTGTAGAATTCGCACCTTGTACCATTCCTGGTGATTTTACTGCTAAACTTGACAAGGCCTTATCCAATCCAACCACGGGCAACTCTAATACCTCCTTCACCTCCTTCTCCTTGCTAGTAATGGGTTACCGGGATCTTGTTGATGAGCCTGTGTTATGTTATCACTCGGGAGATTGTTTTCACCCTCTTCAGAGCTCTCTGAATTTTCAGCAGAAGAGTTTTCCTTCTCTGTAACAGATCCTGCCAGTTTAGCTTTTTCTGATTTATCTTTCAGTTGTTGACGTCTTTTTATCGCCCTGGTCCTAGCCGTCAATCGCTTGCCCATAATCAGAAAACAAGGCGAAGTATTTGCACCTCAAAGTCTCTATCCTTCAATCTTTAACCAGAGCAGAATCGATCTAGTAGATACCAAGGAAAGCCAGGGCGTCAAAAATGCTAGGACCTATGATTCACGATAATTCACAATATTTCCAATCACTGGCAGGACCCCAAATTATTCGAAGCCTTGACCACACAGCAGTTTCAGCACAAAACTATATACTGGAAGCAGCGGGGCAGAGTAATCAAAATCAGAAGGTCCAATAACCTCTCAGATCACTGGGAATGCTGGGACTTGTAGTTTTTTTTTTTTCGACCGACTCCTAAATACTTGCTACTCCACTCCGAGATTATACTGTTTCCAAACCCAGCCTCTGAAAAAGCTTTAAGTCGCTGCAGCGCTGAAAAGCGTTTTTCCAGGAATAGCAAACAGGTCTCAATAAAGATACCGTGCGCAGCGTTGACTAATTACAGGTTCAACACTTCTTATCAAAGATGCCCCCGACTATCGCGTTGCTTCCAATGATGTGAGCACCTCTGAAAGCTTCTAGCGTCTTAATTTTAGCAAGAATGTCTCTCTTCGATAAATTCACGGCTTCCCCACGGCATGCACTTTCCAAGCGACTTCTTTTGAGGGCATATACCTTTGGGAGAGCACGTCCTTCCTTCGTGATTTTGCTACCTCCGCATCTCCTGCAGCGACCCGTTCCACAGCGGTTACAGCGCGTCAGAAACCCAGGCGCCTATCCTGCACTTCAATCTACTCGGACACCGCAGACACCGCTGAGAATGCCATGAATCACCTCCAGCGCCATCACCCTCAAGGAGCCGAATGGGGGGGAGGAGCAAGGAACAGGAAGCCCAGGTGCTACGTGGAGGCGTGGAGCTCCACCGTAGCGGCCCACCCTCAATGCGTATTGACTTTAACATACGCTTTTCACAATCAATATGTCAGGCCTACTGCATTTGTTGTAACTATTCATAATATGTATATCAGACCTATATCTTTTTCTAGAGAACCAATTCATTTGGTACTCTTTCTGCTACCATTGGCTTGTTGTCGCTTGTCACCATACCCAAATCATACCTACTATGTTCGTCATAAGCCTTTCCATAAGGCAACCACCAGGTATACCGTAATAAATGTACAAATATGTACAAAATTACTGTTGTCAAAACTATATAAAATCCCCACTAATAGAGCCTAATAAGGATTACCATAATGCAAACTGTCTATCCCTATGGTTTGTTATGTGGGTCATTAACACCAAAACCCTTGCCTACTACCATAACCCGTGTGATTCAGCGTAAGAGAATAGCTGCCTAAAGGCTTCAGCACAGTGAAAAAACAAGCTATCATTGTATTGCCTTTAACACTTGCTTTTTACAATTAGTAAGTAAGGCCTATTTGCTTTGTCATGACGTTTCATTGTAAACAAATCACACCTTAGGAGTCTGAAATACCATTTGTCAGTGAACCAATAAGGCCTATAGTCTTTACCACTGGGTTTACATTAAACCAAACCTAGGACTGTGCATATAACCTAGCAACCATCAGGGTATATAGTTATAAAATGACAAATATGTACAAAATCACAATTAGAAAAACAATAAACAACCACTCTCAGTAGGCTCTCTGAAGGATCCTTACAGTGAAAACTTACTCTCAGGGTTTATCAGAGTGGATGACCAACACCCAGTGCTTAACTTGTAAAATATGAAGTGCAGGTGCTCAAATGTTTGTCGGAGGCCACGCCCACTTTATCTGGCTCCACCCACTTTCCACTGGCCCCACCCACTTACCATATTAGCTCCACCCACGTCATCAACTGGCACTGCAAAACGTCAGAAGTAATATATACCTGATCTGAATTCCTGCAAGGGAGCCTTCCTCATAGTAAGGTTTTGATTGGAGGTTCCCTAATCCCCTGCTCTATGAACATTTTGAAAAAGATTCAATCAAAAGTGCATTTAAAGCACAATTTTGGAATAAATTAGCTAAAATCACTAATGCATTGAAAAAGGACAATTTCAGTGCTGTATGTGCTGATTGACAATACTGGGGTAGGGTATGCCATTTTTGCCAGAGTCTATGAGTTCAAAGGTACAATTTATACATAGCTTATGTGGCAAAATAAACCAAAATGTTGTGAAAACACTCTGAACAGATAAACTGAATAAAACCATTCAATACACTTTACTGTGGTGAGCGAGTATAGCGAGCGACCCTGAACCCCCTACAGGGGGTTAAGGGTGGTTCTCCAAGAAAATTTTGAAAAAAGAGAAGGCAAATGGTGCATTTTCAAGCAAATTTGAGAATGACACTATCCCATAAGTGCTGCAGGCTGTGCTCAAAATAGTTAGTAAATTAGCAAGGATATTAGGCGCCAGTGGGTCTTCCGGTCACTTTATGTCAGGGGGGTTCTGGGCAGAGGGGACAGTGGAGTCAAAGGGAGCCAGAGGCACCGGGGTTCAGGGTATCAGTTAAGGGCAAGCTACGAGGAATGGCGACACTGAGTTATATGGCCCTAGGGTGTATTCATTTATTTCTACAAAAGAAGTACTGTTTAAAGATTATGCCTTGATGAAGACAAGGGTCTGAAAATGATGATCGTTTGAGTGCTATAAAGCAAACACCACAAAACAACACAGGCAAATAACAAAAGGGGTGACAGTCCGAGTACAAGGTACACTGTACAAGTTATGTAAGGGAGCAAAAACACCCAGGAATGAGCACACACAGGCTTAAATTAAAGGCAACAAAAAGAGAACACCTACTGATGCACACACCTTAGACGTTCCACCTTCCAATGTTAATAAATGTGCACCACTGAGGTGGGTGAAAACGGCTGCTACGATTTACAGCAATGAAACGATTCATTTTGTAAAGTCAGAATTCTTATCCAAGTCCCATTCTCAAACAATGCAGTAGGCAATTACAGAAAAACAATTGCACTAACAGTGTTAACAATCTGATTGGCAAAAAATATTTTGGTTCATATGTATTCGTTTAGATTAGCAAAAAATGGGCAATTAAAAAAATATGAACTACAGTATTGTGGAACGACGCACAACATTGACACTGAATACTTTTAACATATCCTAAACATTAGGACTAGCAGTATACAATAGTAATTAGTTGCGGGAGCACCTACAGCTTTCTCACTTCCGCCTTCATTGTGTTTCCTTACTTTGAGTTTTCAGTGCATGACGGCACCGGCACCAGGCTAGCGACAAACAAGTTATGCAGCTTCTTATTCATAATGGGAGAAGCGAACCACAAGCACCGGCACAAATTAAGCACTGGAGCGAACACTGATGCGTTGCACTGTTGGAGAATGATCAGATCAATAGCCTGGTGAAGTTGGGGTCTTTTGACAGCACCAATGAACAAACTCCATTATATAACACGTAACAAAGGGCAAGAGGCTTCCACTGAAGTGCAAAGTAAACAAAACGCTGCCTGCCAGCCTCCCCCTCATCTTCAGTCTAATTCAGGAGGGTGACCCCATCTTCGAGGTAGAAACCACCATTCCGGCACTAAACTCTCCTACAATTGGATTCGCACGCGCTTCTTAAGTATCAGTGCCCTTCTGTGGCCTGGTGAAGCCCCCTCTGTGGGTGACTGGTAAATAAAACACAAGGATAAAACAGGTGTATGGCTTTTGAACGCTGACTTCCCTCCTGAATTATAAACTTTATGCCCCATGAATGATTCCCTTAATTTGAATATGATACTGCATTCTTATCTTTTATTAGAGTTAGCCCAATGCGGAGCTTCTTTTTCCGCCACATTTTCTGTCTGGAAGCTTTCGTCCCTCACAGTATTCGGGAGCCGCGCGCCCTGCAGCTCCAGTAATACAAGTCGAGGTAACAGGCTCTTTTGTATTTCAGAAATTGTTCCCCTAGTGTTTGGCTGCACGCGGCCTCGGAGCCCATGAGCGGCCCCTACACGTATTCCAAGACCCGAGCACTGATTTAGACTTACATGGATACTTTGGCTGCCCAGCTCTGCACTTAAAGTCGTCGTCGGTCGGGCCGGGCTGACTAAACTTCGACAATTACGATGACTCTTGGGGAGCTGCGCCTGCGGTGCGTTGGTTGTGCTGGGGCGTGGCAAGGCAAAGTAAAAAAAACCTGCGTGCGCTGCCGCGCGCACAGCCCCTATCAACAGAACACCCAGCCTGACCCCACGGCCCGCCCAAATAGTGTGTTGATGTTGACTTCCACGGCCCGCCCACGGTGGCAAACAGTCAACATTGCATCTCTGCTGCAGTAGAAGGGCCGCGTGGGCCTGCGGCCGCCATGATAATGGCATGGATTTTATATTTACGGCGGGATAATACGTGTATCAGAGTAGTAAGGTGCATTTTAAAAAACATAAATGTGGGCGTGCGCAGCAGATGCGTAGACCCGGCCCTGATAATTAAGTGCCGGTGCTAAGCACCGGCAAGCACCGGCACAAATTAAGCACTGCCAACACCAATCCCTTTCCTATTATGGTAATCTCTGAGATTACATGTAACCAAATACCTGTCTGCAACTTGTAACATAGTGGGATAGCAATCCTCTGTAGAGGACTATTGGCTTTAACACATGATTTTCACAATAAATAAGCTAGACATATGTCTTTTGTCAGAATTCTTCATGATAAACAGACCCAACCTACAGTTTGCAAGATATCTTTACCTTGCACACTAACCTGGCCCATAACTCTTATCATTAGCTTGTCACCATAATAAACTCATTGCTACTGTACTGATCATATTTTCCATTGGACATACAGTCATACAATTACAAATTTGCATAAAATTACATTTGGCAAAGCAAATGACTACCTCTCCTAAGATACAGCCTAATAAGGATTATCGTAATGCGCATCTGCTCTCCTCATGGTTTTCTTGGGTGGGTCACCAACACTAGAACCCTAGTCTAGAATTGTAATCTGGGGCATTCTATGAAACAAAAACTTGCTACAGGCTTTAGTAGAGTATAAAAACAATTCATTTTTAAAAAACTATTGCCTTTAACAGGTGTTTCATGATTAGTAGGTCAGGACTACTGACTCGCAAAAAACACAGTTGATGGACAGAATGTAGAACAATGTTATACATTCACCCCAGTACAAGGATCTGGGCCTAAATCCATCGTTTTTTTGTACTCCACACCACCCTGGGTTAGACACTGGCTATATGCAAATCAGCTCTGACCCTGTGCCTCATGGGAACAGTCCAGTCCGAACTACCAAGCCATGTCTTTCCCAGACCGGAATCAAGCATCCAAGGACCGGTTTCTGGCTATCAGCCTTCATCAGCCTGGATAGCTTGACTCCAGTGGTGTGGAGAGCCTGGGACTCACGTCTGAGTATACCCAGCACCCTTGGGGTGAAAATTGCAAAAAACACAGTTGATGGACAGAATGTAGAACAATGTCATACATTCACCCCAGTACAAGGATCTGGGCCTAAATCCATCGTTTCTTTGCACTCCACACCACCCTGGGTTAGACACTGGCTATATGCAAATCAGCTCTGACCCTGTGCCTCATGGGAACAGTCCAGTCCGAACTACCAAGCCATGTCTTTCCCAGACCGGAATCAAGCATCCAAGGACCGGTTTCTGGCTATCAGCCTTCATCAGCCTGGATAGCTTGACTCCAGTGGTGTGGAGAGCCTGGGACTCACGTCTGAGTATACCCAGCACCCTTGGGGTGAAAATTGAAAAAAACACAGTTGATGGACAGAATGTAGAACAATGTCATACATTCACCCCAGTACAAGGATCTGGGCCTAAATCCATCGTTTTTTTGCACTCCACACCACCCTGGGTTAGACACTGGCTATATGCAAATCAGCTCTGACCCTGTGCCTCATGGGAACAGTCCAGTCCGAACTACCAAGCCATGTCTTTCCCAGACCGGAATCGAGCATCCAAGGACCGGTTTCTGGCTATCAGCCTTCATCAGCCTGGATAGCTTGACTCCAGTGGGAGAGCCTGGGACTCACGTCTGAGTATACCCAGCACACTCGGGGTGAAAATTGCAAAAAACACAGTTGATGGACAGAATGTAGAACAATGTCATACATTCACCCCAGTACAAGGGTCTGGGCCTAAATCCATCGTTTTTTTGCACTCCACACCACCCTGGGTTAGACACTGTGTAATAATCCAAGGAGAGGTTGATCTTTAAAGTAGATTTATTAACAGCACAGCATCTGGTCCAGGTACATGGATGTCCAGGTTACAACTGACAATAGCAGCAGAATGCTGCATGAGGAAAACTCTGTTAAGAATATGGAACACCTTAGGAAACATAACATGGCTCATGCACTTAAAGATACATGGTGATAAAGCATATTGAATTGAACTATACAGAATGTAACACATCTCCCCTATTAAAAGAAAGAAAAGAAATATGTTTAAACATAATCATGTAACGAAGTAGGCTTTCTTCTGATACGCACATCATCCTTGACTCTAAAAGCCACAGAATCAGGAGAAGGACCAGGAAGGGAACAGCTGTCAGAATTATCACGTTGGTCTGGTTGGAAAACAGAATGTGTGGGGCATTTGGCAACTTTACTTAAGTTCCAAACTTTGCCATCTTGAGTGATTACTGAATTATCAAAAACTCTTTTAATTTGAATGGGTCTACTATACTTGCTGGAACCTTTGTTGACCATAAAAGGTTTCAGAATCCTAACCCAATCCCCAACACAGAAATTAGACTTTATTGCCTTCCATTATTTATTATACCACAGAGCAGACTTACTCTGTTTACAATCAACCCTATTTGCCACACTCTGGATATCTACCTCATCTTCTCCTAACTCTTTACATTTCTCCTTAAACCACCAAGGACAAATGTTGGACGCAGGATTCCTGCCTTTGAGCAGTTTAAAAGGACTAACTTCTGTCGTGGTATGAGGAGTTATACGATAGGTCCACAGTTTTTCCCTAATAACATTCAACCAATTACTCCTTTCTTTAATAGCATCAACAACAAAACTCTTCAAAACTCGGTTGAAGCGTTCAACCTGCCCATTCTCATGTGGTTCATAAAGCGATGTACGTAAATGCTTGATGTTACAACTTTGCAAGAAGGATTGCATCTCCGAGGACACCAACTGTACCCCATTGTCAGACACTAATACAGATGGGCAACCTTCTCTTGCAAAAACTTCCTTAAAAAATGTGATAACTACCTCAGAAGTAACTCTGGCTACAAATTTCACTTCAGGCCATTTAGAGTGGTAGTCAATCATGACCAGCGCATAACGTGAGGTTTCAGGTAATATCTGAAACGGACCTGAGATGTCAAAAGCTATTTTACTCCAAGGAAGTTCAGGCCACTTGACGGGTTTAAGTGGGGGAACATGCAACTTTAACATTTTGTCCTTAGTACAACATTCACTACATTCCCTGACAGTGCGATCAATATACCTGTCCATCCCTGGCCACCAAAAATTTAACCTTATTAGACGCTTCATGGCCGAAATCCCAGGATGTGTTTTATGTGCCAGTTTGAGAATGATCTCCTGAATACCTACAGGTGGAATGCACTTTCCAGATTTAAAAACCAATTCCCCTTCACAAAACAGCTCCTCAGAAACATTATAGAACGGGAGCAAATCATCTCTGACTTTTGTCTTATTGGGCCAGCCCTTAAAAATATAATCCTTAAGAATGCCAAATTTTTCATCTTCCTCTTGACACTTTAACCATAACTGTTCTGTGATGTCCTGATATTGGGGAGTAACAACATCAGACAAATTTAAAACAAAATCCACCTCACTGACCTTATTAACTTTGTCTTCGTGATCTTTGCAAGGAAGACGTGAAAGACAGTCAGCCGTGACATTTTTTTTTCCCGGAATGTACTCCACAGTAAAATGGTATTCTTGTAACTTGGATGCCAAACGCGCAATCCTAGCAGTAGAGTTCCAACCTCCACCAACCGATAAGATGTGTACTAAAGGCTTGTGGTCGGTTCTCAATACAAACTCACTGCCCCAAATGTAAATTCTGTAGTGCTCAATTGCCCACACACAGGAAAGTAGTTCCCGTTCAATCACGGCATATCTACGTTCTGTCTCATTTAATGTTCTAGATGAGAAAGCCACATTCCATTCTATAGCACCATCAGTTTGAGATAATACACAACCAAGACCATACAAGCTAGCATCAGTGGTAATAATACATTTTTTCCCAATTCTAAAGGGTTTAAGAGTAGGTGAATTGACAATATCACACTTAATATCAGCAAAAGCTTTTTCTTGTTCAGCTTCCCAAACAAACTTTAACCTCCTCAAAGGTTCCATTTTGGTGGCAAAATTAACCACAAACTTACTGTAGTATTCACACATGCCCGAGAAAGATAATAATTGTTCCTTATTACTCGGGGCAGGGGCATTAAGAATAGCTTCAACGTTTGACTTTTTGGGAACTAAACCCTCTCCAGATAATGTATGTCCCAAGTATTCTACAGATTTTCTGAAAAGTTTGCATTTGTGTGCCTTTAGTGTAAGACCATATTTCTCTAACCTGCAACATACTTCGTTCAAATGTGTAGAATGTTCAACTTCATCTTTGGAGAAGATTAATATATCATCTTGAAAACACTTCACGAATACGTCAAGATCCCTGAAAATTTGAAACATGACACGTTGAAAGACAGAAGCTGCCGACGCTAAGCCAAAAGGCATTCTTCTGTATTGAAATAGGCCCATGGGAGTGATAAATGCAGTGTACTTTTTAGAGTCCTCAGTAAGTTCAATTTGATGGTACGCAGATCTCAGGTCTAGAGTGGAAAAAATCTGCGCACCATCAAAAAGAGACACCAGTTCATTGATATTAGGTAAGGGATGGCAATCAAAGATAATGTTGGAATTGAGTGCTCTTAAATCAATGCAAACTCTCAATTTTTGGTCGGGTTTGCGCACCAAAACTATGGGCGAAACCCATTCGGATGATTCAATGGGCTCTATGATATTGTCCTTTAGTAAATCATTCAACATTTCTTTCAGTTCTTCTCTCACATTCAGGGGAACCCCTCTTAACTTTTGCTTAACAGGTACAGCACCTTCCTTTAACACGATCTTATGTGAAAAACCTTCTAATTTGCCTAAACGTTCACAAAAGACATTATTAAATTTATTGCTCCAACAGGAAACAACATCTTCCTTTCCATCATTGGAACAAATAGAGTTAATCATATCCTGTTCACTGCATAGGGAAATAGGATCTTTGGCTCTAGGATTTAAAGTGATCCCAAGCTCCCATTGGTCATGCCATCCTAGTACATTAACTCCTTTAATAGCAATATATAACTTAATGAAAGCAGATCTTCCTCTAAAATTCAATGGAACATTAAAAAATCCCTCAATGTCAATCTTATTTCCATTAAAACCTTCCGCAAAAATATCTGAAGGTTGTAGAGAAGTAATATCACATACAGACTGTAGTTTTTCATCAAAATAAGCTTTGGTAATAATAGTCCATGGGGACCCAGAGTCTACCATAAGCTCAATATCAGTAGTAAAGACTTGAAATAAACATTTTGGAGATTTTTTGCACGTAAATAGTATAAAACCAGTTTGAATAATGGAGACAACATACCCACGATCCAAATCTTGTATATTCTCACTACCCACATTGAGTGCAGATACTTTAGTGGCAGCATTATTGTTAGGAACTATTTGTTGCCCTGAACGAGATTGAGAATTAAAACGTCTTTCTCTACAGACATTACTAAAATGCCCTACTTTATTACAAATATTGCAAGTTTTTCCTATAGCAGGGCAACCTTGGAAAGACGCAATGTGTAACTTGCTGCCACATCTGTAACATGAAGGAGAAGTATTGTAATTAGGGCTATCAGTTCTCCTAAAATTTTTATTTCTAAATTGAGTGGATGTCGAATTCTTAGAATCAAACTTAGGTTTAACTATGCACACTTCTTCATCAGTATTATTTTTACTGGGATGAGAACCTTGTTTATCAACAATGTCCATCCATTTTTCAGACATTTCAGTTGATTTGGCAATGGCTATAGTTTCTTCTAAATTAGGATCACCTATACACCTCAATTTGTCCTGTACTTTTTTGTTCTTAACATGTACTATGATTTGGTCACGAATCATTTCGTCACACATGGCCCCAAAATTACAATGAATGCTTAAAGCTCTCAATGAAGTTAGAAAATCATCAAATGATTCTTCTTGCTTTTGCGCCCTAGTATAAAATTTAAAGCGATTTAAGGCAATGTTGGCCGTAGGTTTAAATCTTTTTTCTAAACGAGTAAGAGCTTCTGTGTAAACGTTCATAGTATCACCACTACCAGAAGCAACAGGTACATGAGGTAAAGTTCTAAAGATTTCTTGACCTTCAGATCCTAAACAATGTAATAAAATACTCTTCTTCCTCTCAGAACCCATACGCTCTCCATCAATAGCACGCATGTAGTTAAAGAATTCCTCCTTCCACCTTGACCATGGAATGGGAGGATCACCCTTGACCTGTAAGAATTTAGCTGGAGGATCAAACTGCATGTTAAGAAAATGTAAAATATACAATAAAATAAAAGAATAAATGAATAGGTTAAAAATAAAACAAATGTTAATAAATGAAAATCCAATCACAGTACTTGAATTGGAGAGTGACTGAAAATGTACATCTGCAGTAGCAGGAAATGGTTGAAAAATTGTTGGTTGGCCGATGTACAGATCCTCAGGATGTAGGAAATTGTTAATAATCCAAGCGCTGAGAAAGTTTTACTAAAACGAGAAATATTGTTGAGAAAATGAAGCGCTGTGAAAAATATTGCCAAACGAAGGCTCAGGACGGCTTCGCGTGTGATGGTTGCTAAGTAACTGGAAACAAAAACATTCAAAATGGAGTCACGTTGCGTGAGTAGTAGCGCAATGACGTTTTTATAGTTGCGCGATGACGCAATACGTTGCGTGGTGACGTCCAATGGCTTCTGCACTGTTTATTTTTATTCCGGCGGTAACGTGGCAGTGTCTGTCTACGCAATGCAAATACCGTAGCAGTGTCTGTCCACGTAGTGCGCGAAACAAAAGCAGTGACGTGTTTGAAGAACACGAGGCAGAAACAATACGTAGGACGATTCGTCAAAGCGATGACAGGCAACGTAGAACACAACAGGAGGTTGCTAGGAAACAGCGTCAATGCCAACGCGCGAGCAAATTCATCAACGAAGGTAGGGTAAATCCAAAAGATGCAAATGAAGAAAGTACAGAAAAGTAATAGTTTCAAATGTTTCCAGAAGAACGGAATAAAGGCAGAGATAAATCCAATATGGTAGATGAGATGGAGAGTGTTCAGGGTTTTCTTGAAATAAACAAAATGCAAATAGTTACCAAAGTATCAAAAATTGAAGAAAATGGGTTCAAACTCCGCTCCTGTGCTGAAGATGGCTGGAGTAGGTTATCCTTGTCGCCAAATTTTGTAATAATCCAAGGAGAGGTTGATCTTTAAAGTAGATTTATTAACAGCACAGCATCTGGTCCAGGTACATGGATGTCCAGGTTACAACTGACAATAGCAGCAGAATGCTGCATGAGGAAAACTCTGTTAAGAATATGGAACACCTTAGGAAACATAACATGGCTCATGCACTTAAAGATACATGGTGATAAAGCATATTGAATTGAACTATACAGAATGTAACACACTGGCTATATGCAAATCAGCTCTGACCCTGTGCCTCATGGGAACAGTCCAGTCCGAACTACCAAGCCATGTCTTTCCCAGACCAGAATCAAGCATCCAAGGACCAGTTTCTGGCTATCAGCCTTCATCAGCCTGGATAGCTTGACTCCAGTGGTGTGGAGAGCCTGGGACTCCCGTCTGAGTATACCCAGCACACTCGGGGTGAAAATTGCAAAAAACACAGTTGATGGACAGAATGTAGAACAATGTCATACATTCACCCCAGTACAAGGATCTGGGCCTAAATCCATCGTTTTTTTTGCACTCCACACCACCCTGGGTTAGACACTGGCTATATGCAAATCAGACTACTGACTCTGCAATAACGTTTTCTATTAAACAGTTCAACACTGTGGAATCTAGAATTCAGAGAAGGCAGTGGTCCAGAAGACCACTGCCTTCTCTTAAAACAAATGTCTCTGCTAATCACAAAGGAAAAGGGGTATCTTGGGGACCCCTTCTTTTTTGGAACTGGCTTACCACCAATTTGAAATTGGTGGTAAATGTGATTGTTTTGTGACAGCATTTGCGGTTATAAAACAATCTTAAATTCCCCTGCAACTCGCTATTAGGAAGGGACACCCTTGGCACACCCCTTCCTAATCACGTCTTGCAAAACCTATTTTGCAACTCGGTTAAAGCTTACCAACTCTCAAAATTGGTTTGGTACATGCTACAACCCTTAATAGTGGTTGCAAAAGGGACAATTTCCTGCTTACGACAGCTACAAACGGTTGTACATCTGGTCCACCGCCCCTTTGTTAAATAGTAGTCTATAAAAAAAATCCCCTTACTGTTACATCAGAAAATATTTGCATTGTATGGTGTGCAAAAGGGCAGAATGGGGCCTGGTCAGTCATACAATGTGTGCGAACGAGAACTGAAAATGAAACAAATAGAAAGCACAATTAGGCAAGATGCAGGGCAGATACAGTGAGCTACGTGCACTTGGGCCTGATTATTATTATTTTTTTTTAAATGACAACTACTACTTTAGCTTTCCTCCTATTTTTCTTTTCAAACAATAATATATCTGGAATAAATTTCAGATTTTTGGGGGTTCACAAAAGTTTTCAAGAGTACACCAAGGAAGCTCGTGGTGGGCAAGAAGGGCAGAAATACTATTTTGGAGAATACTATTTATCCAGTTACATTGTCAGAGGATGCATTGCCATTAAAAATGTGGGCTGCTCTGGGGTAAACCGGCGAACTTGTTGATATCTCATGATGCTGGAATAGCTCAGCACATTTGAACAAATTTTACTGAAAAGAAATTGATAAAACTGTAGTATACCAACTAGCCGCACGGGGGCACCAAAATCAAAGCAAACATGTTTACACAAAATGCCTTTCTACATCCGTGCGCACAGAGATTAGTGACATCATAGTGAATGCATCAGTACAGTTTACTGCATTTTTAGCGTATAGTGCAAGTTAAGGCGCCGATTCTGGTCGGTGCTGCAGTGCTGAACATTTTCCCACCGTTTTATGGACCTTTCGTCAAGAAGATATGGAGAGCACATATAGGGTCAAATATACCCCTCAAGTTACAAAATAATTTTCTTCCATGTATCCTCTTAAAGGACTTGGTAAACTTTTACGGACTTGTACAATGGAATTCTGATTGGTTATTGAATGGAAATGTGTTACAGGTGTCTGTGCGGGATAGGAAATATATGCGTCAACGTTTTGCTGCTGGAATTCCAGTCGCAAACCATTGAAAAGTTTGGGTGGTAAAGCATTCACAAAAGGGAAGCCCCTCCCCCACCCCCAGCCCCCCACCCCTTGGGTAGTGTCGAGAAAGTTTCAGGTGGGTAGGCAGCGGTGCAGCAGACCACTCAGAGAAACTTAATAAAAAAGTTTTTATGCTTTTGCTTTATGGATATCAGGCTGATTTAAAGCAAAACATTCTTAATTGAAAAAACTATCACAGACATGTTTGTCTGCTGGCCCTTGCAGGCCACCATCTCTGTGATAGTGACCAATCAGAGTGAGTCACGAATTGCGACCTGAATATTACACTCCAATTCAGAGTTTAGTGAATTGACCTGTTAGTACATACGCCAGTTCGCAAAATTCTACACTGGACGCAAAAACACTGATCGCAAATTGTAACCAGATTTTGGGACCAGTTCAGTGATACAACTGGCCTTTATTTGTTTTATTTAGCATTTAAAATGTATTTACACTGTTTCATTCAGTAAGGAGAATGATTTTTCAACAATGAAAGGAAAGGTATGTTGCTTTATTCTGAAATGAAAAGTAATAGCTGTAATAATAGAGTGAGCAAAGGTTTATCTCTGTATCGGAACGGAGTGGGACCTGATGTATTTAGGACTGGAAAGGAATGTCCAATGCATTGCTCCAGAGTTAGGAAGAAATGTGTATTGTTTTATACAGGATGTAAATCTGTGGTGATGAGTTAGTGACTGTGGTCGTAACAGTCTCTCTGTTGTAACTACTAAATGCACCCTATTTAATACATTACACAACAAGATTCATGCATATGCACCCAGTACTTACCCATTGGTCTAAGGGCGACATGTATCAAATAAGCATTTTCAGCCAGATGCATCAACCAAAATTGCAATCGCAATAGGTGCGAATTAGCTATTGCGATCGCAAATAAAAGAAAAGCTATTCATGATGCGAAAAAAGCCCAAATTGCGATTTTCGCAAAATCGAATATGCAAAATGGCTAAATAAATCGCAGAATCTAGGTGGAACCCCCTTAGCGAATCGGAATTGGCGAGAATCCATGGATACTGCGAAATATTTTGCGAATTCGTAAATTCGATTTTGCAAAATCGCTAAATAATCGCAAACACAAATCATGAAAAATCGCAAATAGCGAATACATCAAAAATCGCAAATTTGCGATAGCAGTTTAAAGGGAATCACAATAAGGTGGTAAAAAAAAAAAACTTTACTCACCTGCTTTCCATCTGAAGCCTATTTAAACATACCCATGAGGCCATAGTGGCCTTCCACAATGGCAGCACTTTTCATTTTTGCGAGGAGGAGGAGGATACTTGCAGCAGACCAGCCCAGAAAGAGAATCCAGGAGAGAATCTTCCGCCTGCGCATCACTTTGTTGGGACAGACTCCTGAGCAAATATATGACAAGTACAGGCTGAATGCTGCAATGATTCACTACTTAATAGATGAATTGGACCCACTATTGCAGCGCCAAACACTTAGGACCCAGGCCATCCCAACTCATGTCCAGGTGCTATATTGCCTGCATCTGCTTGCGTCAGGTAGCTTCCAGGATGTAGTGGCAGAAGCTAGAGGGGTATCACAGAGTAACCTTTCGCGGTTCTTCAAATCCTTCCTGGCCGCCATGATGTCTTTGATCAACAACCACATCACCTTCCCCACAACCCAACAGGAATTGACCCAAACAAAACAGGACTTCTACCAAGTTGCCCAGTTTCCACACGTGATCGGATGCATAGATTGCACCACCGTAGCCATATGTCCCCCTGCCGTAAATGAGTATATCTTCCGCAACCGGAAAGCATATCACTCAATAAATGTCCAAGCAGTGTGCAATGCAAAAACATCATTACCGACCTCGTAGCACAATACTCTGGGAGCACCCACGATTCCTACATCTTCTGCCATAGTGGCATGCACACACGTCTGCTCAGGGGCGATTTTGGCGACGGACACCTGCTAGGTAAATTTAATACAATGCTCATCACTGAAGTGTGTAATGGCAATGTATACCTGAAACTAACACATTGCTTGTAACCCTGTAGGTGACATACGGGGTGAGGCATTACATCATGACTCCATACTTGAACCCAGCCCGCCCACAACAACAGAGGTACAACGCAGCCCACATCAGGACACGTAATATAATCGAACGGACATTTGGATTGCTCAAGAGTCGCTTTCGCATTCTGCATAAAACTGGAGGACCAATGCTGTACCATCCGGAAACATGCTGCAGGATAGTGGCGGCATGTGCTATGTTGCACAATATAGCAACAAGGAGAGGTATCCCCATTGAGGAATCCGATACTGAGGGCAACCAGCCCCCAGCACACCCACGCCGGGCCCATCTTGCGAGTTCAGCGGAGGGGCAAAGAAAACGTACAGACATCACCCAGCATTATTTCTAAGGTATGTCATGATGACACACAACACTTATTTGCATTAGAAGAAAAATATTTATTAGCACGTGAAGCGGTAGGGGTGTATAATTGAACATAGCTGGTGTCCATTAGCACATTAACTGCATGCACTGAAGGACATATGAGACACACAAAGGACTTGAAATGCAGTCACAAAGAATGTCTTGGACATGGTTACGTCACAATGATGAATTCCACCCTTATGATTATGTTTAGCGTTTCCTCCCTCTCACACCCAAACGTCTTTCACCTGCATCTGCATTTACATTCCCGGATGCAGCGGGATGTGTTTGTCTACGGCTACTGCTCCTCCTGACAGTGGTGAGTGGCGCAGCAGGTGCTGCTTAGGCTGGATGCCTCACTACCCTCTTCCCCTGTAACATTGCCGTGCTCACCAGTGCTAGACTGCATCAGTTCAACGGCAGTGGTAAATTGGCCAAGTGCTTTGGGCACATCCCCACAACAATGGCCGATATCAATCTGCATTTCCACCGACCGACGTGACAGCAGTGCTATGCTGTTGCAAATCTTGTTGTTGGACCTGGTATAGCCAGGCATGCAGGTCACAAACTGGTGATGCCTACTCCTCTGTGTGGTGTGTCCCTCCTGCATCACAAGCGCCACCTCCTGCAGTGTGTTGTTTGATTGTCTGTCTGCTTCCACAAGTGCAGTAGTTAGTTCCCTCACACTCTCTGCCATGACTGATATGTTTTTGTTCATTTTCGTCATCTGCAGGTTGATGGCTCCCATATGCCTCACTTGCAGGCGCTGCACCCGCAACATCTGTGACTCCACGCCACCCCACTCATTGGGAGTTCCTGCCTCCTGTGCCCAGATATGGGTCCTTGGCCTGCATCTTGTTTCTGGACGGACATGTGCCTGGGGTAAAGTTGTGTGGCTCGCACTTGGACGGCTTGTCCCAGGAGCAGTTTCAGGTTCCTGTTCTGTCTCCATTGGCTGCAGTGGTGTAACTGTGGCCCTGCGTTTTGCTGGTGCATTGGATTTGGGTGGTGGTGTCACAGGTTTTGACACGGCAGCCTCTTCAATGACCTGTGTGCTGTCTCCACATTCACTGTCATCAGTGTGTATTTCTGCTGCATCTGTGAGGTGAAACAGTGCAATGTTATTTTATGTTGTTGCAAAAGTTGTGCAACATTAACATTTCTTTACATTTATGCTCTCACTGTCTCTCATCAATGACTGTACTGCATTTTGGTAGCATTTGGGCTTACAATGTTGGATTGTGACAAGCAATTAGGTTCTACAGCCTACAGGTCCCATAATGCATTAGTGTCCCTATGTAAACTGTGGACTGGACTGTTTCTACTGTGATTTTGCTGGTTGATTACAGTTTGGGCACAATCAGTATGTACATTGATAAATTGATTATCATGCATCTTACCTTGTGTGCTACTGGCCGCCCCGGATGTATCCAGCTGCATTACTCCCACCACTGCTTCAGGCTGGATTGTGCCCTCAACCATGTCCTCCAGGGCTGTGTTGTCTGGGACTGTTGAGCCTTCGCCTCCTTCAGCCTTTACCGCTATCCGCTCCTTGGCATGGTTACGCAGGTCGTACCATTGTTTATTTAAGTCATCTATGCTTCGGTGGGTGACCCCCACATAATTCACTTTGTTTTTGATCCTGTTCCAGATCTTTTTTTTCAGCCTCTGGTACTTTAAGGGAGAGCTTCCCAAAAAGCTTCTCATGGTTGTTTGCCACCTCCTCGATGAGGTTCTCAAGTTCACTCTCACTGAACTTGATTTTTCTCTTCCTGGCCACAGCACCCTTCTCTGTAGCTGTTTGGGACATTTTGGCTGTCTTCACCTGTCAGCAAACAACAGTTTGTGTTTTCTGCTCTCTCCCCCAGCACTCTGCTTCTGCCTCTCTGTTCCTCTGTGCACAGGTGGCAGCATGGGCTGATTGACTTCCTGATTGTGATGTCATCAACCTGCTCCCAATGCGACTCTGTAGTTTTCACAATGTTGCAATTTGCGATCTCGCAATTTGCAATCTCGCAAATAGCGGGATCGCAAAATGCGATAATAGACGTTTTTCACAATAGCGATTCCTTAACATGGAATCGCTATTGTATTTAGCGATTTTTAGCGAATCTTTATTTTTTCGCTATCCTCATCATTCATAGCTAACAGCGAGTGCTTATTTGCGATTCCTTAATAATCGCAAATTAGGAATCGCTATTTCTTTGCTTGATGCATCTGGCCCTTGGTGATTTTCGAATAGCGATTTTTACTGAATCGCTATTTGGGAATCGCAAATTGCTATGGTTGTAAGAAATTGGCAAAGATTTTGTGATTCCCTAATATTATCTAATAGCGATTCGGTAAATAGCGACTCACTATTAGGTAATATTACTCCATTAGTTCCTATGTGCCGAAAGGCCGATAGGTGCAAATGGTTTTGCATTAGTGAATTTGTGATTACCTAATTGGTAATCGCAAATTAGATAATTGAAAGCCAAGGGTGCCCGGGGGCCAAAGGTCCCCCTGAAGCAACACCCAAAAAATAAATGTGGTCATGTAAATCGCACACATGCCCAAGAGGCATGTGTACGCTACATGGCACTTTGAAAAATTAGTTTTGTGCATTTATCAAAGTTTGCACATGGTTACTATCGACTTGAAGTTGATGGCATTTGCATTTCCTAAATGCACAGTTTGCATTTGGAAAATGCTTCATACGTGTGTTAAAGGAATCATGATTCCCTATTTGCAGCTGTAATTTTAGGTATAAAATTGTGACTACAAAGCCTTTCATATATCCTGAAAGGCTATTTTGCATTTGCAAACGGACGATTTTACCTAATCGCACCATTTACAAACGCAAAAATCTTTCTTATATGTGCCCCTAAATTACTCCCATAGCAGACCTCCTCGCTCAGCCACACATATGCCCCTTGAAAAGTGCTCTGATACCCTAACTGGTCAAGTTTGTGCTCTATAAAACACTAAATAAATAAATAAAAACACATAAATAACAACTAAGTGGTGTCAGAGTAAGCACTACCTAATGTCTGCAGTACCACTTTACTACGTGCGAAAATTAAGCTGCGTAATGCAAACCAACAACTCCCTTATTGGTTGTGTACAACAAAAATAGAGGAACAAGCCTGACACCAATTCTATCAAATAACATAGGAATACCATGTCAAACAAAACTAGCACCGAGGACCTGAGTGTGATGGAAGCAGTATGCTGGTTTTACCTCTTTTCTCTATTTTCTTATGTTCCCAGCAATTTTGTTCCTCACCTGAAAAAGGGGGTTATTCTCGGCAATGGTTGGCTATTTAATTCCCCCCCCCCGAGTCATTAATGCCATGGCAAACGGTGGTATGTGCATGGATACCGAATGCTTTGAGATTCTGGTGTTCAGGTTATGGTTTTGGTAGGCTATTTTGGTGGTAGTGATTTATGTCACTTTTTTGATATCTCATAGGCTCCAATAATGAGTTGTAGGGAACGTGTGCATGGCTGCAATCATCTGAGAGTCACCAGAGACGTTTCATGCCATGGGCAAAGTGGACAATTACACAGGTCCCCCCACCTTCCAATGGGTCCGTGCAGGGGCTGCTCCTCCATGTGGGCGGAGGAGGCTCGCCCCACTGCTTTCTCTCAGTGCGAGAAGCAGAGACATAAAATGGTATTACAAATACCATTTTACGTTTCTGCTTCTCACACTGCGAGAAAGCCAAAGGTTTGGTTGGGGCCAGGCGGGTGGGCCGTCCTGCTATAGGGCAGGGAAGGAGTGGCTTGCCCACTCTGAGGGCGCTGACTGTTAGTTCGGCCCCAGGGTGAATCAAACCAGTCATAAGCACTCTCCCTTTTATCCATGTAGGCTGCATGCAGCCTACATGGATAAAATGGCCACCCCATAGATGCCTGTGTGGTCGGCGTCCCAGCCGATCAAAGTGCTGCCATTACAGCGTTGTGCTTGGCTTAGGGTAGGGAAGCTGCCTGTGGCTGCTTCCTGGTGCAGAGAGGACGACACAGACGGACGATGCGGGACCGGCCGGCGAAGGTGGGTTTACTTAAAAAACTTATAATAATAATTAAAGCTCTGCCCCACGTGACCCCCTGCCCGCCACCTGCAAGTCATACCGGCTGCGACTTGGTCCGTAGCAAGGCTAACACTCTCTACTTGATCTCAGTGAGTCATATTTCTATAAATCTTTATCTCTCTTTCTGCCCACCTCTAACCTCTGACTGCCCTTCTCTTTGTGGTCCTTGAGAAATGAGTAAAACATGTAAAGTTGTGCTAAGCTGGCCCCCCAATATGCCTTCCGCAGGGCCCCTACAATCTTTAAGATGATGCTGGCAGTACAATGCATCAGGGGAGAGGATGTGGTCCGTCAGCTAGACTGCCAACTTTGGTGCTGGAAACCTGGGTTCAAGCCTCGGGGTCACGTCCACATCCTGTGATTCTGGGAAAATTACTTAATCTCCCTGTGCCTGAATGTGTAATGTAAATACGGTGCTCATGTAAAGCACACCAATACCTTTGGGTCGAGTTCGCGCTTTATAAAAATGCAACAACAAAAAATGCTGATGCCTAATAGTGAGCGGCTGCCAAATTGTGAGCCTCTGCCAAATAGTGAGTTGCTGCAAAACTGTGATCTGCTGTCAAAGAGTGAGCCGCTGCCAAATAGTGAGCCCCTGCCAAAAAATGAGCTCTTGCCAAATAGTGAGCTCCTGCCAAATAGTGAGCTCCTGCCAAATAGTGTGCTCCTGCCAAATAGTAAAGCGCTGCCAAATAGTAAACCTCTGCCAAATAGTAAACCGCTACCAAATAGTGAGCTTTTGCTAAATAGTGAGCCACCGCCAAATAGTGAGCCACTGACAAATAGTATGCCGCTTCAAATAGTGAGTTGCTGCCAAATTGTGATCTACTGTCAAATAGTGAGGCTCTGCAAAATAGTGAGCCGCTGCCAAATAGTGATCCATTGTTAAATAGTGAGCCACTGCCAAATAGGGAGCCGCTTTCAAATTGTGAGCTCCTGCCAAATAGTAAACCGCTGCCAAATAGTAAACCGCTACCAAATAGTGAGCCACTACCAAATAGTGAGCCGCTGCCAAATAGTGAGCTCTAGCCAAATGGTAAGCTCTAGCCAAATTGTGAGCCACTGCCAAATTGTGAGCCACTGCCAAATAGTGAGCTGCTCCAAATAGTGAGCTGCTGCCAAATAGTGAGCCACTATCAAATAGTGAGCCGCTGCCAAATAGTTAGCTCTAGCCAAATAGTGGGCTCTAGCCAAATAGCGAGCCACTGCCAAATAGTGAGCTGCTACCAAATAGTGAGCCGATGCCAAATAGTGAGCCAATGCCAAATAGGGAGCTGCTGCCAAATAGTGAGCTCTAGACAAATAGTGAGCTCTAGCTAAATTGTGAGCTACGGCCAAATTTTGAGCCACCTCCAAATAGTGAGCCACTGCCAAATAGTGAGCTGCTGCCAAATAGTGAGCTGTTGCCAAATAGTTAGTCTCCGCCAAATAGTGAGCTCTCGCCAAATAGTGAGCGATAGCCAAGTAGTGAGCCACCGTCAAATAGTGAGCCACCGCCAAATAGTGAGCCACCACCAAATAGTGAGCCGCTGCCAAATAGTGAGCCACTTCCAAATAATGAGCAGCTGCCAAATAGTGAGCCACTTCCAAATAGTGAGCTGTTGCCAAATAGTGAGCCGCTGCCAAATAGTGAGCCACTGCCAAATAGTGAGCCACCGCCGTAGAGTGAGCTCTTGCCAAATTGTGAGCTCCTGCCAAATAGTGAGCCACTGCCAAATAGTGAGCTGCTGCCAAACAGTAAGCCATAGCCAAATAGTGAACCATTGCCAAATAGTGAGCCCCCGCTAAATAAAGAGCCACCACCAAAAAGTGAGCCACTGCCAAATAGCTGCTGCCAAATAGTCAGCCGCTGCCAAATTGTGAGTTCCTGTCAAATTGTGTGCCGCTGCCAAATAATTAGCCACTGCCAAATAGTGGACCACTTCCAAATAGTCAATCAATCAATCAATCAGAACATATGTAAAGCTCACTACTCACCCGTGAGGGTCTCAAGGCGCTGGGGGGGATGCTGCTACTGCTTGAACAGCCAGGTCTTAAGTAGTCTCCTGAAGGTCAGTAGGTCCTGGGTCTGTCGTAGGAGGAGGGGGAGGGTGTTCGAGGTCTTGGCGGTGAGGTGGGAGAACAATCTGAAACCGGAGGTCGCTCTTTGGATGCGGGGGACTGTGGTGAGGGCGAGGTCAGCTGAGCGGAACTGTGCAGTTGGGGTGTAGAAGGTGAGACGTCTGTTGAGGTATGCCAGTTCGGTGTTGTGCAGTGCCTTGGGTGCGTGGGTTAGGAGCTTGAAGGTGATCCTCTTGTTGATGGGAAGCCAGCGCAGGTCTCTCAGGTGGGGTGTGATGTGGCGAGGGACGTCGAGGATCAAGTGTGCAGAGGTGTTCTGTATGCGTTGAGGTGGTTTCAGGAGTTTGGTCGAGGATCCTGCGTAGAAGGTGTTTCCGTAGTCAAGCCTGCTGCGGACGAGGACCCCTGCATGCTTCCAGCTCTCTGGGAAGGTTCCAGTCTCGAAGGAGATGTTGATGGCCTTGCGGAGTTGGGGTGCGATGATGGCGCTGGCTTTGTTGAAGATGTGGTGTGGGCATGGGTCTGACGGAGAGCCGGAGTGGATGGTATTCATGATTTTGATGGTGTTGTCATAGTTTATGTTGGTCCAGGTGAGAAGGGGATCGGTGTGGATGGTGGCTTAGTGGTTGGAGGTCTCAGTGGTTGTTGGGGTGGTTGTGGTTTTGTGGCTGTCGTGGATGTCTGCGGTCTTGCGGCAGAAGAAAGTGGCGAGGGAGTCGCACAGGTCTTGTGAGGGTGGGATATCGTTGGTGTTTGAGCTGGGGTTGGAGAGTTCCTTCACGATGTTGAAGAGCTCTTTGCTGCTGTATGCACTCTTGTCTAAGCGGTCTTTGAAGGTGGCCCTTTTGGCGGATCTGATGAGGTGATGGTGTCTGCGGGTAGCGCTCTTGTGGGCTGCATAGCTGTCCAGTGTCTGTTCGGGTGCCATTTCTTCTCTAGTTTTCGGCAGTTTTGTTTGAAGGCCTGGAGGTCCTCAGTGAAACAGCCGACTTTCTTGTTGGTGTGTCTATTGGAGGGTTTCTTGATCGGGGTGAGAGAGTTGGTGCAGTCATCAATCCACTGTCTGAGGTTGCGGGCGATGGTATCGGGGTCAGTGAGGTCGGCAGGGGGGCTGCGGGCGAGGGTGGTGGTTAGCTGGTCTTCGGTGACTTTGCTCCAGCAGCAGCAAGGGATCTGTTGGGTGTGGTGGTGTGTGGTGGGTTTCCAGAAGGTAAAGTGGATGCAGCGATGGTCGGTCCAATGGTGTTCGGTGGTGTGGCTGAAGGAGACGTGGGAGCTTGCGGAGAAGATGGGGTGAAGAATGTGGCCGGTAGAGTGGTTGGGTGTTGTGACAAGATGTCTGAGGTTGACGAGGTTGTCAATCAGGGTGGTGGAGTTGGTGTTATTGTTGTTCTCGAGGTGGAAGTTCAGGTCCCCGAGGAGGATGTAGTATGTGGAGGCGAGGGCGTGTGCACTGATGAAGTCGGTGATGGAATCGCTGAACTGTGGCTGGGGTCCGGGGGATCTGTAGACAAGGGTTCCTCTGAGGGTGGTGTTGGGATCGGTGTGGATCTGGAAGTGCAGGTGTTTGGCGTTGCTGAGATTGTTTTCGGTGCTGTTTGAGACTCTGAATGTTTTCCTGTGGATGATGCCGATTTCTCCTCCTGTACCGTTGGTGCGGTCCCTGTGGGTGATCTTGTAATCGTCAGGCAAGGCAATGGCGATGTCGGGTGCCAAGAAGGGGTTCCTCCAGGTCTCCGTCAGGAAGGCGACGTCTGGGAAGGTGGAGTCAAGTTGGTCCCAGAGTACGAGGGCGTGTTTGCGGGCAGAGCGGGTGTTGAGTAGAATGCATCTGAGGTGGTTGCGATCTATCTCGGTGGGTGGGTTGAATGAAATGAATGAATGAAAATTGCACTTGTATTGCGCTAACTACCCGGAGGCCTCGTAGCGCTTGATCAGGGTTGGCGGATCAGATGCTGGTAAAGCTGCAGTTTCGGCAGGAGAAGGGTCCTTGGGTGCGCTTCGGTACGACCTAGAAGCAGGTGTGTGATCGTCCGATGTTGAGTTCAAGGAGGGGGCTGGCATCGTAGCAGAGGCGGTCTTTGTGGTGTACGTGGGGGCCAGCAGTGCTGGTGCTGGGCGCGGTCCAGGCACGGACGGGCTCAGACGGGCTTGCCTTAGGTGAGCCTTTGGCACGTCAGCGGCGTGCCCACGTAGCGGCTGCCATATAAGGGATGGTAGGAGGGAGGAGCAGCTGGGAGGCGGGAGTGGGGCGGTGAATCGGCGAGCAGGGGTTGGCGCTGCAAGGAAGCAGCTGAGAGAAAACAAGGCTACAGAAGACAAAAGAGGAGTGGGAAGAGTGGAAAAAATACAAGAGAAATGGGAAAAACAACAGAAATGACAGTAAGACAAACAGTGAATTAGACAGAAATGCAGCAGAAGAAAGAGCTATAAAACAGGAGCAGGCACTGATAGAGGAGCAGCGAACTCACAGCAGAGGTGGCAGCAAGACTGGTGGCATGGACACACAGGTGGTGCTGTGCGGAGCGGCCTAACCTGAGGGCTGGGTCAAGAGTCAAGGGTCGCTCTCCATACTGCGCAGCGGCCGATATATAAGGGGAGGTGGGAGGGAGTAGCAGCTGGGTGGCGGGAGTGGGGCAGCATATTGGCGAGCGGGGGGTATTATGCAGGGAAGCAGCAGCGGAAAAACAGGGATACAGAAGGCAAAATGGGAGCGGAAAGAGTGAAAAAAAAAGTGGAAATCAATTGATTGATTGATTGATTCATTAAATAGTGAGCCACCGACAAATAGTGAGCAGAAGCCAAATAGTGAGCTATTGCCAAATAGTGAGCCACCACCAAATACTTAGTCACTGCCTAATAGTTAGCCGTTACCAAATAGTGAGCCACTGCCAAATAGTGAGACAATCCCAAATACTGACTCGCTGCCTAATATTGAGCTGCTGCCAAATAATGAGCCACTGCCAAATAGTGAGCCGCAATCAAATAGTGAGCCGCTGCCAAATATTGAGCTGCTGCCAAATAGTGAGCTGTTTCCAAATAGTGAGCCACTGCCAAATAGTGAGACACTGCCAAATAGTGAGCCACCGCCAAATAGTGAGTAGTTGCCAAATAGTGAGCCACTGCCAAATAGTGAGCCACTGCCAAATAGTGAGCTGTTGCCAAATAGTGAGTCCCTGCCAAATAGTGAGCCACTCCCAAATTGTAAGCTGTTGCCAAATAGTGAGTTGCTGCCAAATAGTGAGCCACCTCCAAAAAATGAACCACTGCCAAATAGTGAGCCGCTGCCAAATAGTGAGCTGTTGCCAAATAGTGAGGGACTGCCAAATAGTTAGCCATTGCCAAATAGTGAGCCACTGCCAAGTAGTGAGCCACTGCCAAATAGTGAGACAGTGTCAAATAGTGAGCTGTTGCCAAATAGTGAGCCAATGCCAAATAGTTAGCCATTGCCAAATAGTGAGCCACTGCCAAGTAGTGAGCCACTGCCAAGTAGTGAACTGCTGCCAAATAATGAGCCGCTGCCAAATAGTGAACCACTGCCAAATAGTGAGCCACTGCCAAATTGTGAGCTATTACCAAATAGTGAGTTGCTGCCAAATAGTCAGCCACCTCCAAAAAATGAACCGCTGCCAAATAGTGGGCGACTGCCAAATAGTGATCCAAATAGTGAGCGATTGCCAAATAGTGATCCATTGCCAAATAGTGAGCTTCTGTCAAGTCGTGAGCCACTGCCAAATAGTGAGCTGTTGCCAAATAGTGAGTTGCTGCCAAATAGTGAGCCACCTCCAAAAAATGAACCACTGCCAAATAGTTAGCCGCTGCCAAATAGTGAGCTGTTGCCAAATAGTGAGGGACTGCCAGATAGTTAGCCATTGCCAAATAGTGAGCCACTGCCAAGTAGTGAGCCACTGCCAAATAGTGAGACAGTGCCAAATAGTGAGCTGTTGCCAAATAGTGAGCCAGTGCCAAATAGTGAGCCATTGCCAAATAGTGAGCCACTGCCAAGTAGTGAGCCAGTGCCAAGTAGTGAACTGCTGCCAAATAGTGAGCCGCTGCCAAATAGTGAGCCACTGCCAAATAGTGAGCCACTGCCAAATTGTGAGCTATTACCAAATAGTGAGTTGCTGCCAAATAGTCAGCCACCTCCAAAAAATGAACCGCTGCCAAATAGTGAGACACTGCCAAATAGTGAGATATTGCCAAATAGTGAGCGACGGCCAAATAGTGAGCCTATGCCAAATAGTGAGCTACTGCCAAGTCGTGAGCCACTGGCAAATAGTGAGCCAGTGCCAAATAGTGAGCTGTTGCCAAATAGTGAGCCACTGCCAAATAGTGAGCCATTGCCAAATAGTCAGTCACTGCCAAGTAGTGAGCCAGTGCCAAATAGTGAACCGCTGCCAAATAGTGAGCCGCTGCCAAATAGTGAGCCACTGCCAAATAGTGAACCTCTGCCAAATAGTGAACCGCTGTCAAATAGTGAGCTCTTGCCAAATAGTGACCCACTGCCAAACAGTGACCCACTGCCAAATAGTGAGCTGTTGCCAAATAGTGAGCCACCTCCAAATAGTGAGCTCTTGTCAAATAGTGAGCCACTGCCAAACAGTGAGCCACTGTCAAACAGTGAGCCACTGCCAAATAGTTAGCCACTGCCAAATAGTGGACCGCTGCCAAATAGTGAGCCACTGCCAAATAGTGAATAACTGCCAGATAGTGAACCGCTGCCAAATAGTGAGCTCTTACCAAACAGTGAGCCACTGCCAAATAGTGCGTCACTACCAAATATTGAGTCGTTGCCAAATAGTGAGCCAATGCCAAATAGTTAGCCACTACCGAATAGTGAGCTGTTGCCAAATAGTGAGTCCGTGCCAAATAGTGAGCCACCTTCAAATAGTGAGCTCTTGCCAAATAGTGAGCCACTGCCAAATAGTGGGCCACTGCCAAGTAGTAAGCCAGTGCCAAATGGTGAGCCACTGCCAAATAGTGAGCCTCTGCCAAATAGTGAGCTATTGCCAAATAGTGAGCCACTGCCAAATATTGAGCCAATGCCAAATAGTGAGCCACTGCCAAGTAGTGAGCCAGTGCCAAATAGTGAATCACTGCCAAATAGAGCCGCTGCCAAATAGTGAGCCACAGCCAAATAGTGAACCGCTGCAATATAGTGAGCTCTTGCCAAATAGTGAGCCAATGCCAAATAGTGAGCCACCACCAAATACTGAGCCGCTGCCAAATTATGAGCTGTTGCCAAATAGTAAGCGCCTGCCAAATAGTGATCCAATGCCAAACAGTGAGCCACTGCCAAATAGTGAGCCAAGACCAAATAGTGAGCTGCTGCCAAATAGTGAGCAGCTGCCAAATAGTGAGCCACTGCCAAATAGTGAACCACTGCCAAATAGTGAGATACTGCCAAATAGTGAACCACTGCCAAATAGTGTGCCACCGCCAAATAGTGAGCCACCACCAAATACTGAGTCGCTGCCAAATTGTTAGCTCCTGCCAAATAGTGAGCCACTGCCAAATAGTGAGCCAAGGCCACATAGTGTGCTACTGCCAAATAGTCGGCAACTGCCAAATAGTGAACCACAGCCAAATACTAAGCCGCTGCCAAATTGTTCACTCCTGCCAAACAGTGATCCGATCCCAAATAGGGAGCAAATGCCAAATAGTGAGCCCCTGTCAATTAGTGAGCCAACACCAAATAGTGAGCCAGCACCAAATAGTTGACAACTGCCAAATAGAGCCGCTGCCAAATAGTGAGCCACAGCCAAATAGTGAACCGCTGCAATATAGTGAGCTCTTGCCAAATAGTGAACCACTGCCAAATAGTGAGCCACCACCAAATACTGAGCCGCTGCCAAATTGTTAGCTCCTGCCAAACAGCGAACCACTGCCAAATAGTGAGCTGTTGCCAAATAGTGAGCGCCTGCCAAATAGTGATCCATTGACAAACAGTGAGCCACTGCCAAATAGTGAGCCAACACCAAATAGTGAGCTGCTGCCAAATAGTGAGCAGCTGCCAAATAGTGCGCCACTGCCAAATAGTGAACCACTGCCAAATAGTGAGATACTGCCAAATAGTGAACCACTGCCAAATAGTGTGCCACCACCAAATAGTGAGCCACCACCAAATACTGAGCCGCTGCCAAAATGTTAGCTCCTGCCAAACAGTGAGCCACTGCCAAATAGTGAGCCAAGGCCACATAGTGTGCTACTGCCAAATAGTCAGCAACTGCCAAATAGTGAACCACGGCCAAATACTAAGCCGCTGCCAAATTGTTCGCTCCTGCCAAACAGTGATCCGCTCCCAAATAGTGAGCAAATGCCAAATAGTGAGGCCCTGCCAAATAGTGAGACAACAGCAAATAGTGAGCCAGCGCCAAATAGTTGACCACTGCCAAATAGTGAGTCACCCCCAAATAATGAGCAATTTTCCAAATAGTGAGCCACTCCCAAATTGTGAGCTTCTGAATCTGCCCTCCTTGCCATCTGGGATGACCTGAAGAATACAGTTGACCGCAGCTAGGTTGCTGCGCTACTCCTCGTGGGCCTCTCGGCTGCAGTTGACACAGTTGACCATGACACTCTGAAACAATGACTCTATGAAGTCATATCATCCCAGGCTCCAGGATGGGGTCGCGCGCCCCCCTCCCATCATTGACGAAGCCCCAAGGGGTGGTGGTCCCTGGGGCTCGGGGGTCCATTACGGATCCCCGTGCCCCCCCCAACACAGGAATATATATTTTTTTTTTAAAGCTCCGAGGGGGGCACCCGGAGCAGCGGGGGTTTGTGCGCCCCCACTAATTAATTAATTTAAACCCCGGGGTGGCGGTCCCCGGGGCTTGGGGGAGGCCTTAGAGTCCCCCTCAGCCTAAAAAAAGAGCCCTGGGGGTGGTGGTCCCCGCGGCAGTGTGGGGGGAATTGGGGGGCCCCCATACATTTTTTAACTGCCCCTGGGACCTGGCCCACCCAGGGGCTTAAATTAAACGAAGCACGGAAATCTGCGCTTCATTTTTTTTATTTTCGAGGCCAGATCAGTGGATCCTCCGCGCACCTCGTGATTTTTTTACTTTTTTTTAAAGCTTTTTTTGGCCCTGGGGGTCCTTGTGGAACCCCCTGAATAGGCCTAGGGGGTCAGGGTATTTCTACCCTGCCCCTTTTCCTTGTTTTGCGCCTTAGTTTTTCTGTTTTCTTCCTGGTTTGGAGTGTTGACAGCTAGTTGGCATAAAGTTTGTGATCAGGAGTGTGCGCGGAACCTTCGCGCCTCTATATATCAAAACTTTTATTTTTTGATTTTCTCAGCAACTACTGAACGGATTTACACAATTTAAGAAAAAGAGTTCTTTCTGAGGCAAGGGCTACCTTCATGCCAAATTTGGTGCAATTCAGTTCAGCAGTTCGAGCCACAGCCGTGTCTAAAGTTTGCTATGGAAAATGCATTTTTTTACCTCTCTTTTTTTGTTTCTCAGGAACTACTGAACGGATTTACACAATTTAAGAAAAAGAGTTCTTTCTGAACCAAGGGCTACCTTTTTACCAAATTTGGTGCAATTCAGTTCAGCAGTTCGGGCTGTAGCCGTGTCTAAAGTTTCCTATGGGAATTAACATGGAGAGAACATGTTTTGGGACCCCCCTTTTTTCTCAGTCCCCGCTTGCCGAATCAGCCCGGAACTTTCAAGATAGGAGCGGACCGGAACAGACCCAACGTTTTGAAGATTTCACGATGATTCATCGACCGGCGCCAGAGTTATTTTGAAAAGAAGAAAAGCTTTTTTAATAGAAACAAGGTCCTAACTATAACTACCTAGGTAATATATTTATACACATACACACCCACACACACACACACACACACATCAAGGTATGGAGATGTGAAAAGTAAATCCTTACCTCCCTCCGTGGGATATTTGGGATTCGATTTTCCCTACTACAATCGACAGAACAAGTTGGACTACCGGTTCTTGGCAGCAGTTAGCTGCGCCTACCTCCTATGAAAATCTTTGGGCCTGGCACCTTCATACTGACAAATTAATCCCTGGCCACACCTGTCCACTCTTGCTTGGCAACCAATGCCAAAACATTAAACAACAGCCTTGATTTTACCGGCTCCTATTAGCCCACTCTGAGGAGCGCGCGCCGCGCGCGAGCCCCCTCCTCCGCTCCCGCTCCCCCTCACGCGGACTCGGGGTCGCTCTCTCCGCGCTCTCGCGCCGCCAGGGAGGCCCCGTCATTTTCCCACGTGCTGATTGTATCTCACGTTTGAAATGCAGAGCGTTAAAGGCCTGCCTCGTGGCCGTCACGTAATGTCTACATTCACCTTCTCGTGTAATGGGCTGTAATTAGTATGTAGGTCACACTTCAAAACAAGGTCACTGGTGTAAACCGTTTACGATTTAACCAGCCAGCACCAGCACACTTTTACCTTGGTTTTTTCTTCAAAGCAGCAAAGCGTTCCGTTTAGTCCGTTTAATCTTGCATGCACTGTATTTTCTTTTGTCGCAACTCGTCAAACTAATTTCTTATTCAAATATTTTTGTTCCTCAATAGAAACCCACATTAATACAAGTGTGAACAGACATACTGTTATGTGCAGGCAAGGTAAACACGCTTCTATCTTATAATTCCATGCAATAAGTCCCCCCTGTAGAAGTCAATGGCCCTGATGTTACTCTGATTTATAGTAAGGGTGGGCAGAATATTTCGCACAATTCTTAATACTGCACTCCTTGAAACTGGAAAATGTCGATGGGTTGTTTTTAAGAACGTTTGCAGCTGTGGTGGTCCTTCTTCTAGTCCTCATTGTGTTTCCCTTCTCTCCCAAGCTCCATAGTCGCCTGATTTGCCTTTTGTTTATTATGTCGGCTTGTTTTGTGTGTAGTGCTTTGATGAGCAGTGAATGGATGCTGGCCTGATAAATGACTTAAGTTAGCATTTGTGTAATTAACACATAAATGTGGTGAATCATTTGGTAACTTTACTTGTATGTTTAGTCATGCTAGGAAAGTGTTTCACTGCTTGGAAATGTGACGTAGATCGCATGACGCCTCCTGTCATGCATGAGTGTCCATCTCACCTGCTCAGGAGTGCACAGGAGAAGTCCACACTCTGTGTCCATTCAGACATTGGCCTCTTTGCTGAGACTGCAAACAGCAGCATCGCACCCCTGAAGCATAGCAACCCTGCTGAGAAGTTCAGGTATTTTCAAATAAAATAAAAAAAAATAGACAGCGCTGCTGAGAGCCTCTGGTGCTGTTCCATTAGGAATGTAACTTTTCTTCTGAAAAGTTCTGCCACTTTGAGAGCCTATTGGGCATGTGGAGAAGTTCACGTACTGTCCTATTGCATGTTCAGCATCACTCATGAAAAGTGCCAGGACTGTCTGAAACAGCATTGCTGAGGGGTGTTGCTAATGTCCCACTGTGGGTCTTATTTTGACTTAAGGGCTCTCTGGAATCGATATTATGGCTTTTGTGATAATTACCACAGCATCGCAGTTTCCAGTGATTGATTCCAGCATGTCAAAAAGAATGACATTTATTGGGAGTAAAGTTTGTTCCCGCAAATATTATGTGAAGTATTGTCCACCACTCAACATATATCACAATATATTTATATGTTCAATTCAATAGATAAGGAACACATCACGACATATTTCTATAGTGCCATCTTCAAAGAATATTATGATGACCCACAGTTATCATTAATAAGTTATCCATTATTGACATATTATATTAATGGATACGGTGGATCGTCTTGATATTCTTTGAAGATTGCACTATAGAAATATGACGCGATGTGTTCCTCGTCTATGTGTGCTGTCATATGTATTAATAGTGCTCGACCATACTACACACAATATTTGAAAAAAAGTTTTTTCAATTAAGTGTAATGTGCAATGTCTGCTTTTACCAGTCCAAATACACCTAATGTAAACTTAGATGACTGACTTGAGCGGGTTGTCCTCCCAGGGCCTCGGCCATTCATTGTAAATCATTTATTGGGAGAAAAGGCCTGCGAAAAAGGCGAAACACGCAGAATTCAGGCTGTTAAATTCCTAGGGGCTTATTTACAAGCCTCTTGCACCATGTTTGCGTCATTTTTAACATGGGAAAAGTGACGTACAGGTGGCGCAAGGGGGTCGTAAATTAGCCCCTATTCTGCAAGTTATGTCTCGTTTTCAAGTTGAACACACAGAATAGGAGGAATTTATCACTTGCGGTAAGTACCTCACCCTGGGGTAATGGCTCTTACAATCTATGATAAATACCCCACCCTATTCTGCCCAACTTGTAATAAGAGGCTAAAAGCATTGCAGTTGTTTTGGACATTCTAAAACTGATTCATTAAACCATTAATTTCTTGTTGAAAATAGTTGGACCTGTCCCATCAAATAAGCAGCAGCGTTGCTGGGAAATTCCCTTGTTGTGTCCCTTAAAATACACCAGAAGCGTGCATAATCTCACAATTACAGAACAACAGAATTCCCAAGAAGTGCACTTGGTGCCTCATTAAACCTCTAGCAGCCCTTTTGAGAAGTGCTCATTCTATCTGATTCGAAGCATGGCAGCCATGCTAAGAAGTGCTCACTCTGTCTGGTTCAAAGCATGGCAGCCATGCTAAGAAGTGCTCACTCTGTCTGATTCAAAGCATAGCAGCCATGCTAAGAAGTGCTCATTCTGTCAGGTAAAATGCATGGCAGCCATGCTGAGAAGTGCTCATTCTGTCTGATTCAAAGTACGGCTGCACTGCTGAGAATTGTTCATCCCGTATGGTAAAAAGTACATCAGCCCTGCTGAGAAGTGCTCATTCTGTCTGGTTCAAAGTATGGCAGCCCTGCCGAGAGGTGCTCATCCTGTCTGATTCAAAGTACGGCAGCCCTGTAGAGAGGAGCTCACTCTGTCTGATTCAAAGCATGGCAGCCACGCTGAGAAGTGCTCATTCTATCTGATTCGAAGCATAGCAGCCCTGCTGAGAAGTGCTCATTCTGTCTGGTTCAAAGTACGGCAGCCCTGCTGAGAAGTGCCCATTCTATCTGATTCGAAGCATGGCAGCCCTGCTGATAAGTGCTCATTCTGTCTGATTCAAAGGATGGCAGCCACGCTGAGAAGTGCTCATTCTATCTGATTCGAAGCATGGCAGCCCTGCTGAGAAGTGCTCATTCTGTCTGGTTCAAAGCATGGCAGCCATGCTAAGAAGTGCTCATTCTATCTGATTCGAAGCATGGTAGCCCTGCTGAGAAGTGCTCATTCTGTCTGGTTCGAAGCATGGCAGCCCTGCTGAGAAGTGCTCATTCTGTCTGGTTCAAAGCATGGCAGCCATGCTAAGAAGTGCTTATTCTATCTGATTCGAAGCATGGTAGCCCTGCTGAGAAGTGCTCCTTCTGTCTGATTCAAAGCATGGCAGCCATGCTAAGAAGTGCTCATTCTATCTGATTCGAAGCATGGTAGCCCTGCTGAGAAGTGCTTATTCTGTCTGGTTCAAAGCATGGCAGCCATGCTAAGAAGTGCTCATTCTGTCTGGTTCAAAGCATGGCAGCCCTGCTGAGAAGTGTTCATCCCATATGGTAAAAAGTACATCAGCCCTGCTGAGAAGTGCTCATTCTGTCTGGTTCAAAGTATGGCAGCCCTGCAGAGAGGAGCTCACTCTGTCTGAATCAAAGCATGGCAGCCATGATGAGAAGTGCTCACTCTGTCTGCTTCTAAGCATGGCAGCCCTGCTGAGAAGTGCTCACTCTGTCTGATTCAAAGCATGGCAGCCCTGCTGAGAAGTGCTCATTCTGTCTCGTTCAAAGTACGACAGCCCTGCTTAGAAGTGCTCATTCTGTCTGGTTCAAAGTACAGCAGCCCTGCTTAGAAGTGCTCACTCTGTCTGATTCAAAGCATGGCAGCCATGCTGAGAAGTGCTCATTCCGCCTGGTTCAAAGTATGGTGGCCCTCCTGAGAAGTGCTCACTCTGTCTGATTCAAGGTATGGCAGCCACGCTGAGAAGTGCTCATTCTGTCTGGTTCAAAGTACGGCAGCCCTGCTGAGAAGTGTTCATCCTGTATGGTTCAAAGCATGGCAGCCCTGCTGAGAAGTGCTCACTCTGTCTGATTCAAAGCATGGCAGCCATGCTGAGAAGTGCTCATTCCGCCTGGTTCAAAGTATGGTGGCCCTCCTGAGAAGTGCTCACTGTGTCTGATTCAAGGTATGGCAGCCACGCTGAGAAGTGCTCATTCTGTCTGGTTCAAAGTACGGCAGCCCTGCTGAGAAGTGTTCATCCTGTATGGTTCAAAGCATGGCAGCCCTGCTGAGAAGTGCTCATTCGGTCTGATTCAAAGCATGGCAGCCCTGCTGAGAAGTGCTCATTCTGTCTGGTTCAAAGTACGGCAGCCCTGCTGATAAGTGCTCATTCGGTCTGATTCAAAGCATGGGAGCCCTGCTGAGAAGCGCTCATCCTCTATGGTTCAAAGCATGGCAGCCCTGCCAAGAAGTGCTCATTTTGTCACTGATGCTGAAAAAAAACTTGTGCTGTAAAATTCCATAACAAGCATTGACAAAGCTTGTAGGAGTGCCTTTTTTTGTAACAATAAAAGCTTTATTGGGAGGGTGTGAGGATGTGTTGTGTATTGGATTTTGTCAGGTGTGTATCTGAAGGTGGTACTTGTACCTTATTGATGCTCAACTCTGCGGGGTAGCCATAAAATGAAAATGAATTCCGAACCCAATTTTGAGTGATTTGTTCAACTTAGAATAGCCATGAGCTGATTCTTCAGCTGCTGTCTTATGGTGACATAAAGTGGTATTTGCCAAGGCGCAGAGAGATGAGGGTTGGAAGAGGGGGAGCTTAGATGGGGCAGGGTGCAGATTCAAATTGTGCACCAATTTTTGTTCCAGTAGAGACGCTGTTGAACCAAAGGCATTCCCTGTCCCCCCCATCTGCCTAACTAAGAGGTCTTCAAACTGGGGGGCAGGCCCTCTTGGGGGAACCTTAAGTTATCTGGGGGGGATCAGGGGGAGGCAGTCTCTGGCAAAGAGAAGCATCATGCTTTGTTTTAAGAGTTAAAAACATGAGAGACAGTAAGCCACTTTGTAATGGGCCATCACCAACAACTTTTGTCATTTATATCCTGACTAGGAGTACGTGTGATTACAATCTCTTAACCCGAAGTGAAGATGATGGGAGTAC
Source organism: Lissotriton vulgaris (assembly GCF_964263255.1). Taxonomy (NCBI): domain Eukaryota; kingdom Metazoa; phylum Chordata; class Amphibia; order Caudata; family Salamandridae; genus Lissotriton; species Lissotriton vulgaris. Next base: position 695,522,394 of record NC_141700.1, on the reverse strand, counting down.
TCTCCCGGACATAATTTTAATTTTCCTTGTGAAAACCTTGATCTGTAGAGTCTTATTGAGTGACTGTGCTATTGCAGAAGGATATAAATTACCACGTACACAGAATAATTGAACTTAATGGTTTAGTACTACATGAGTAATTGATAACAACCCGGAATGGCACTGATGTTTCTGTGAAAGAATCCTTTCTATTGCCCTGAAGAAGTCATTGGGTGACTGTTCCCGTGACGAAACACATGTTGGCATTGTTTCTGTTTATTGGCTACACTCTATGTGAACTGTATGAATTATGAAAAATGGAATGGTGATCTAACAAGTTGAAGAAAAAGAGAAAAAAGAATAAAGAAAATAAAAAGAACTGTGCAAGAGAAAGACTTTAATTTGGTTCTTCTTTTTTCTCTGAAATTACTGTCAATTGTTGATTTGTGCTCGGGGACAACATCTATTCTGTTGCATTCTTTGTTTTACAGAGAATTTTTGGGGACGTTAGTGGCCGTTTTCCCTTGTTCCCTTGAGCCACTTAATTTGAAAAAGTACTGAGGAAAGTTGGTGTCGCGCAAAACTAACTCAGCCACTATTTTGCAATTGTTCTGATTCTTCGGCTGCTGTCTTATGGTGGCATAAAGTGGTATTTGCCAAGGTGCAGAGAGATGAGGGTTGGAAGAGGGGGAGCTTAGATGGGGCAGGGTGCAGATTCAAATTGTGCACCAATTTTTGTTCCAGTAGAGGCGCTGTTGAACCAAAGGCATTCCCTGTCCCCCCCATCTGCCTAACTCAGAGGTCTTCAAACTGGGGGGCAGGCCCTCCTGGGGGAACCTTAAGTTATCTGGGGGGGGGGATCAGGGGGAGGCAGTCTCTGGCAAAGAGAAGCATCATGCTTTGTTTTAAGAGTTAAAAACATGAGAGACAGCAGCCACGGCCGGTAGTAGGTGTAACTGCAGGGCAGTGACGTAGGGAGGGGGAGGGGCAGGGTGGGGGGTTGTAATGTATGGATTACGGACTTTAACAGGTAAGTAAACATATAAATAAATAAAACGAATTTAGTTGCGCGCACTGCATCGCATTTGGTGATGCAGTGCACTGTACGAAATTCATTTTATTTATTTATATGTTTACTTAACTGTTAAAGTTCGTAATCCATACATTACTGCCCCCCACCCTGCCCCTCCCCCTCCCCACATCACCGCCCTGCAGTTACACCTACTACCGGCCGTGGCTGAGAGACAGTAAGTCACTTTGTAATGGGCCATCACCAACAACTTTTGTCATTTATATCTTGACTAGGAGTACGTGTGAAAAGAGGTAGCAGAGCGTAACTGCAATATTTAAATATGTTTAAACATATTTGAACATTGACAATTCAGCAGAATAATTGTGAAAAAATTGAGAGGGGCCTGAAGATTTACGTTTTTTACAAGGGGTCGGGGGGTGGGGTGGGGGAGTGGCAAGCAGCATTTGGAAGTTTGAAGGCCACTCTTTTAATTCCTGTATGTTCTGTGCGTAGTTGCTAAGAGCCTGCTCTTGGCTGTCATGTATGCTCCAAGCCGTTACATTTTTATTTATTTTTAAGGACGGGGGTGTTCTGACTTGCGTCCTTGTCTCCTCACTGGATACATAAGTATTATATCTTTGCTTTTATCTTTATGCATCCACATGTCCTGCGATGTTATGCAACCTTTTCTTTTCCTTTGTGTATGTTAAGCGCTCTGATACCCACGGGTCTAGCTGGCGCTATATACAAGTTTTTAAAGAAATAAATAAATACAATTTAAAAAAAAAATAAGGTAATAGCAGTTGTATTCTGGAACTTGTAATTTTATGTTTCCCTAAATGCCATTCACAGCATGGAAAGAGTTGTGAGTTTAGCAGCCAGGCTGGGTTGAAGAGTCATGTGTGAACCCCTAGAGCCCCTCCCATGTAACAAAAACATGAACAAAAAGAAGTTCCAACCTATATATAAATGTGTTAAATTAAGATAGCCAGCCATTAAGGAATTTTACACTTGACGAACCCTTCTGAAAGGAGACACTCCTGAAACGGGCAGGCGGGGGCCTGCGGCGGTGAGGGTGTGCCGGTCCCTCCCACTACACAAATGTATGGCTGCAGCATTGTTTAATTAAACCAATCTTCCAAAAATAATGTCATGGGAGGAACAGGAGACGGCTGTGACAGTATCAGGGAAGTATTGCAGAAAATGCGGGCTGTTTCTCTAATCTTATAACAGTTCCCGTTAACTGACTGGTGTTTTTATCTATTTTTTTAGAAACATGTTCTCGGAAGAGCACCAGTCTGTTAGTAGCTCTCTCATTGGACAATGTGACTGGGTAGCGGCCCTACCCTCTGTGCGCCGACCTTTGAGCCCGGCACCCCTTTCTTTTACGGCCCTCCTGCAGTCCTGACACCTCTTTGTGCAGCTGCTGTGCGGGTGTGTCTCGTGCGTATTTATTGTATGTGTGACACAGTTCTCCTCCCTCTAGGAATGCCCCCCCCCCCTTCTGAGAAATCACCCCGCCGTCGACTAATCGTCTTTTCCTGGCAGCAGTTTCATAAAAAGTTCTTCTGGTGCTCTGTAGAACAACTTCTAAGACAAGGAAATGATTGCTTTAATTTGAACAAATTGTTAATTGCTCTGTGCATGTTCCATTAAATAATTTTTGGCTTCTCTGTGCTATCACGAAAGGAGTCCAAGCAGAGGCAAGGCTCTGTCTCCAGTAGGACCAGTCCACGCCCAGCCAGAGGCCAGAGCCCCCTCTGAATGGGAAGGCAGACCTGGAGTCCTATGGCACAGCCTGAGCCCTTCAGGTCCACTAACCCACCTGGGTCAAGGCTTTTTGCACGTGACTGGGCCCTGTCTGTAGTGCACCGTGGGCAAAAAAAGATGGACTGCAGTGCGGCCTACTCCAATTATCTGCAGCTTACTTCAAGCAAATATTTGTTTGTTTTTCTAAGTGAGATGCAATAAGGGGTGAGGTAGAATGTACTCTCATACATTTATATATATTCCAGTGCTCTATCTCACAGAATCCAATCACCAGCAAGGACTCGGATAGACAAACGCGGAACCCATTTTTTCGTGCTTCATTGTTTATTCAGAATTGTTTCGCCACGCATCCGTATGCCGCCATGACGCGTTTCGGTCCGACCTGGACCTTGATCACATTTATATATATATATACCTTAAATGAAATGACTTAACCCGTATATTCACCTCTTACCTATTCGTATTGTCTTTTGTCTGTTGTCTTTTTCTCCTTGGAACATACTCATATTGTATTATGCTTCATATTTGTACATTTTTCACTTACCGATTTCTTTTGTGATCCCTTCTTTCCTTACCTCTTTCTTCCCCCTTCCATTAATTCCATTTTTTATGGCCTCAATATCAATCCAAACATTTGTCCTTGCGCTTATATGTTTATGTATTTATTACATTATATAAAATGATTAATTATTCATTTTTTTCACTATATGCTTATATATAACAATGTTATAATATATTTATTGTTTGATAATACATACAGTTATCATAATATATGTATTTTTTCTATTTATACATTTCAATAAAAAATTGAAACACAAAAAAAAAATAAGGGGTGAGGTATCCCCAGGCAGGGTCTTGAGTCAGCTGTGTCACAAGAGCCAGGTGAACGTCACTGATGAGGTCCAACAAGGCTGAAACATGTCTCTGTTTCTTGTATTTCCTTGCAGTTGAGAAGTGGACAAGCGGTTGCAGCTGAACCACCCCAGTAGAGATGAGGCCAAATCTTTTTTGCTTCTGGTTGGTCCATGTCTCCAGATCTATAGTGAGGAAAACAATGATGTGTGGTAATACAGCCTAGAGTACTTAGCATTGGGCCTAACTCATGCCTTGTGTCTCACCTTTAGAAGTTCTGCACACAGATCCAGACAGCACTATTGAACTCTCCAAGGAGATGGAACAGGAGCTGCAAGGCTTGGGCCTCTGCAATAAAGGTGCATGAGAACAGGAGGCTGCGAGGCCTACCCTCTGCATGCGGAAGGGCGGGCACTGTCAAGAGGCAGTTTACAAGGAGAGCAAGCCTGTGCCATCAGTACACACAAGGAAGGGAGATTGGCCAGATACTCTTAGTCACTGGCTGTTCCAAGGGCCATAAACATGTAGAGCAGCCCACATTATATCCCCTGATTGGTGTAAATACTATTCACAATGTATAGCCCTTTCACTAGCATACAACCATTCATTGGTACACCAGGTGCACAGTCTCACCGCTTCATGCCACTCACTCACAGCACCACAGGACTCCATGCCGTACACCTCAATGCAGGTGGAGACATCACACAACTTCACATAACCCTTCAACAGATCAGCTTTGCAGCGTCATTTATCGGCGCTGAGCCTATTGAAATCCTTCCTGGATGACTGTGTTCAAAGGGTCAAGTTGGGCGACTTTCTCTCGCCAGCAACTTCGGTGCAGTGTGGGGTCCCTCAGGGGTCATCCCTGAGCCCCACACTCTTTAAAATTTATGTGACACCTCTTGCCAAACTCGTAAGATCTTTTGGGCTGGAAGTTCTATCTTACGCCGATGATACCCAGATCATGGTCTCCCTCTCACACTCTGCCGACATCACAGCCCGGAATTTTAGAAACTGCATGGAAGCAGTTTCTGGCTGGATGGTGAGGAATTTCCTCAAACTAAATGGGGAAAAAACATAGGTGTTGATTTTTGGAGGCAAGGAAGAGATATGGTCAACTGATTGGTGGCCCTCTGCTCTTGGGGTCTGTCCAAAGCCCCCTCAGTCCGCTCGAAATTTGGGTGTCATTTTTGACAACAAACTTTCTTTTGACAAACAGGTCAGCAGGACAATCTCCACCTGTTGTGGAGCTCTTAGAACCCTGAGGAAGTTGGTGCACTATCTTTCCCCAGAGGCCCGGAAAACAGTTACAGTAGCACTAATTTCTTCTAGATTAGACTATTGTAATGCGCTGTATTTGGGTATCAATAAACAGCAGGTACAACGCCTGCAAGTGGTACAAAATGCAGCCGCTCGGTTTGTCGCTGACGCCCCCAGATTCTCATCAGCAACCTCCATTAGGAGGGATCTTCATTGGCTCCCTATGCAGGCAAGGATAGAGTACAAGGTTCTTTGCCTTACCCACCGTGCTCTCCATGCTGGTGGATCGGAAGATCTTAAATCATTGCTAACACCCTACACCCCTGGTAGGGTCCTCCGATCTGCCAACAAAAATCTCCTTGTGATCCCCAGAACCTACAAAGCCAGATGGGGCGGAAGAGCTTTTCACTCCCTTGTTCCTAAGATCTGGAATACTCTTCCGGCGGATATTAAAGGTCAGTCGGCTTACTCTCTCTTTCGAAAGGCCCTGAAGACTTGGTTCTTCAGGGAGACTTATTTGTAACTTTTCTGTAATTTCTTCCCCTCACCTCACAGCCTATACCATCGTTAGCGCCTTGACGCCTATGGGCTAAGTAGCGCTGGATAAATTCCCTTTCATTCATTCATTCATTCATTCATTTATGACTCAATCAAAATGAAACCTCACATCCATACAAGATACTCGTGCTCCACCTCATCTTACATGCTGCACAAGTTTCTTTGAACACCCCCAGCACATTATACAGCACCTCAGCAGCTCCACGACCCAATAACCCTCAAACACACTACACCTTCCTTCATTCTAAGTCTCTCTTCCTACAACAGTCACCGCACACCTTTCTTTGCACCTACTTCAGCTATTCAGACCCACCAGCAATCTCCAGTGAAGGATGCCCAGGAAAATGGTCAGGAACCTGCTTCCTATGCTGGCTGGCGGTATACATTTCAAGGTGACACATCTTCTGATAGGGTCCTTGCCAGGTTCCACGGTTTGGATATGTTTTATTTCCACTGGAAATAAAACCTATGCATCCCCATTCATCTCAGAGTAAGACTCATCTTCACCAGATAAGAAGAGATGTGATTCCAGGATCTTAAGTTACTCTATCTATGCCCACAGCTGGATCTCTGCTATGGACCAGGGGTGAACGCCTGGCTTCTGTGCTTGTTTGAAAGATGAGAACCTGAGCTGTCGAGACAGTACAGGAGCTGCCACGTCTTTCCAGACAAAAGAAGGCTTTCCTCACAGGGATTAGTATGTTGAATATGTGAACTTTGGTCTGCGGTGTTTGGTCCTCTGGACAGTGTGGCCTGCCAAACAGCTCTCCACTGCATGCACCTGTCTCTATTCATTGCAAAGTGTTTTGCCAAAAAATGACTTTTTCAGTTGTAATGTCTTAATGACAGATAGTGCAGGTTTCCTAAAAGTCAGATTCCGAATGGGAACTTATAGAGAATGTTTTCTACTCACATTAAAAACATATTCAACATACGTTGGAAAAATCTGTATAGAAATAGAAGAAATGTCTGTGTGTCAAACTAAAAAGCACAGCCATTTTACTCTTTAAATGATTCATTTACACCTTTTAAAGTCTGTTGTACATTTTTTATCTAAAAGATATTCACTGCTGTTTAGGGTGTGATTATGAAACGTAAATGTTGTACTCTGTGAGGGCAAAACAGCTAAATACGTTTGTGCAAGTACCATTATTATGTTCCCATTTTTAATTAAAAAGCAGTTTTTTAAATATCTGTAGGCCATTTCTAGAAGTATCATTCTTTTATCATTTAATTTATTAAGGAAAAAATCAGCACAAACATATTGTTATTACCCTCAATGCAAAAATGACTTGCATTTTCCTATTCCATCCTAAATGTATGACCTTACTGGCTTGTGGCTTAATTCCTTCTTTTTAGTTGCTTTTCCTTGGGCTCAGAATTAATGACTGTTTGCTGCACCTCACCATCACTGGGAGGGATGAACAACTTCAAAGTCTTTTCAGACAAAAGTTTTCCTGTCAATTCACTCCCTTTTTTAGAATGCATTAATTTGAAGTCCACGTCGAGAGGGGGTGCTTAACTTTTCTGCATTTCTCTGTATCAGTACCCAGCCTGTAACGTGACGCCCAAAACATGCGATGGGGTTATAATGCGTCTTTACCACGCATTCCTCTACCACACATGTAGCTATAACTACATGCCTTAGGGAAAGCGGTGTTGGACTTTAATGCCCAATGATTTCCCTACTGTTGTGCGGGTTGGAGTTGGAACAGTAAATTATACCCCTCCAAAGTGCATCGCTTCATATAAGGCATGTCGTTGTAACAATGCGTGATAAAGAAATGTATGATAAGAATGCATTCATTGTAAAGGCTGCAGAGTTACGACATGTATGTTAAATGTATGCGTTGTTCTGACATACAACCCTCTGTATCCACAGCCACCCACACACAATGCGAATATGTTGGGTAGTAGTAGACTGGGAAACAGGATAGGAGAGAAAACTGGATATCACCACTCTGGCTTGTCACTGAACTGGGCATTGATATCCGCTGGTTCTAATGGATACTTGAAGGCAAGATTAATATCTTATATATATATATATATATATATATATATATATATATATATATATATATATATATATATATATATATATATATATATATATATATATATATATATATATTTATATTTATATATATATATATATATATATTCGACAATCCTTCACTTAAAAGCACAGGAAGGCGACGCCATGTTCTGCTTTTCAAAGATTTATTACACAAGTCGGCTGCTGGGACGCGTTTCGCCTGTTCACCAGTGAACAGGCAAAACGCGTCCCAGCAGCCGACTTGTGTAATAAATCTTTGAAAAGCAGAACATGGCGCCGTCTTCCTGTGCTTTTATGTAGAGGATTGTCGAATATATTAAGGACGTGGTGGAGTCAGTCCTTCTTCAATGACGCACTCTTCGTTCAGGTGCTGCAGTGGTTGATGGCTCGGCGATTGGAGCCATATATATATATATATATGTGGCTGATGTGGTTGCACTTTAAAGCAAAATAAAAAAAGAAGCACCGAATTGGGTCTACCTTGTCTTTTTGCGTGTTCTGGCTGTCGGTTTCGCTTGAGAGACTGAGACGAGTTCTTGCAGCATATATATATATATATATATATATATATATATATATATATATATATATATATATATATGTACTATTGCCGTTATGGTATTTGTTTAGCGGCATTAGGAAAGTTTGTTTATGCACATATCACTTTAAGCGCAAAGCCGCTCCCATGTTTTGGTGTATATAAGACCCTTGTTTGTTTCAATCAACGTCATGTGATCAAGCCTCATTTGGAGGTGAAACGCGTTATGGCGGATGGCTGGTGTGATTACTGAATAAATCACCGAAAAATTTAGCACCAAATCTGGGCTCACTCTCGTTATTCTAGATCTACTTGCGGAAAGAATGGCGTTTTCTTCATTTAATTGTACCAAGGAGCATTCGTGGTACGAGTGAAAGCCCCTCCCCGAGCTCTCCGAGCTCTCTGGGCGTGTTGCAGCAGGAAGCTGGAATTCCGTAACCCGGAATTGAATCTCTACTCCGGTAGGAGGAAGCTGCCCGAGCCCCTGCGAGAGAGCACACGTATCTACCCAGGCTAAAGGAGTCGCGGCGGACCTGGCAAAGTGCAGGAGGAGCCGCCGGCAGCCGAGCCCAGGTAGGACAGCTATCCAAAAGTCGCAGTGGGGAGTGTGCCAAGCGGGAAGCGCCAAGAACTGTCAAGCCGCGCTTATCCGTTTGTTTTCTTCGGTGTTCAACCACTAATACACCACAGCTAGCCAACATGTCCGCCGACGTGTTGAAACGCAGAGAGGAGGATGCAGGCCACATGTTTGTGGAAAACCCAGAGGGCACAACAACATCCACAACCACAACTGGGGGTGCCGCAGGAGGTACAGAGAGCCCTAATATCAAGGAGACATTTCGTAAATTGGAGCGACTGATGAAAAAAGAACAGTCGAAGTGGTGGGAGCATACTTCCCTCACAAAATACCTGGATGTCAAGCGCGTTCCACGGGGTTTTAGAAGCACTCTAGCCCCGAGTTATGAGAACCCGGACCCAGCAATGTTGGCCGAGTGGGCGGACACAAACTTGGAATATTCCGCCCGTCTAATGGCAATACTGGCAAAATACGCTGACAGCGATAGAAGGAAACTACAAATGGAAATTGAAACAGTAGAGGCTGATTTGTTAACTATGGGGGTAACGGAGCAAACCAAAAAATTACGTGAAGAAATGATGATAAGGCTGGCCAAGGAAGAAGAAATAATTAAAAAAAGAAAAGCCTTCAAATTTGAGAGAGACAGGCTGGACTACCTACACGGCCAAATTTTCACCTTTGCACGCCGCTTTGACACTATAAAAGCACAAGTGGGCAAAAACAACCCCAAGGCAAGGCAAGAGGTAACAGCATCTGCCTCATCCACTGATCTGAGCTCAGCGGCAGAGAGCGATTCTGACAACGAGCAAAGGAGGAGAAAAAACGTACAAGAGGGGTTTACCAAACTATCGCCGGCACAAGAGGTAAATTGCCTCTGCGAGAGCCGTCGAGATACTCTCAGATCCAAATCGAAAGTAAACCCCCAACAAAACGCCAGAGGGCAAACTTCAAACGCCTCCAACGCCGGAAATGCAACGAGAGGAAATTCGGCGGGAGGAAAGAGAGGCAATCGGGGAAAAGGGGGAAGTTGGAACAGGTTTCAAACTCAATCCTCAACGTCAGCACAACAATCGTAAATTTGACAGACATCACTTTGAGTGACAAAGAAAAACAAATTTTAAGCCTGGGTCTGTCCTATTGCCCCCCTAGCAACATGAACTATGCAAACACCAGAATGGACACTTTCCACTTCATTAGAAAGCTTAAACTGAGCAAATACCATCGTACACACCCGTACAAACAACGTAATATTCCGGTGGCAGCCAGCCCCACACTTTTCTCAGTTGAAGCGGACACATCTTTCAATGAGATATGGAATTTGCAGCAAGAGGGACTATTGAATACACAATCCCAGCAAATCGGAAGGGAAGGCATTGAAACTCCAATATCCACGCCTTTCAAGAAGAAATCAACCTTTTTCCCAATTATGACCCATGACAACATAGACCTCTACCAAGACCTTATCATCAAGGACCTGAAACAACTATATACGGCTACAAATAAAAAACATGTCATTTTGAGCAGACAAAACCAACGTTACAACAGCCTTGTAACGAAATTAAAGGCTGACAAGAACATTATTGTAAAACAGGCGGACAAAGGGGGAAACATCGTCTTGTGGCACCGGGACGACTATATAAAAGAAGCAGAAGCACAGCTCAGCGACCTGGACTGCTACAGAAAAAGTAACCTCATTGTAATTAAAGCTGCCTGGTCTGACTTGTATGCTAAACTTGTAGCCTGGAAAAGTGCAGGATTAATTTCAAACGATGAATTTAAATTCCTCAAAAAGGATTGTCCGGTTATACCCACTCTCTATTTGTTGCCGAAAGTCCACAAGAATCTATGGGCACCACCAGGCAGACCAATACTTTCGGCAATAAACAGCGCGACTGAAAACATTTCCAAATACATAGACTTCTTTCTAAAGGAATGGGTATTAACATTACCATCTTATGTTAAAGATACCACCGACTTCATTTGCAAGCTTAATAACCTGGTGTGGGAAGATGACTATATTTTAATGACTTTGGATGTCACTGCCTTATATACCTCCATTAGACACCGGGATGGAATTAAGGCAGCAGAGTATTACCTGTCTAAACGATCAGATCTTTGTTCTAATCACAATCGCATGCTTTTGGACATGCTGAAACTTTGTTTAGAACAGAATTACTTTCTTTTCAATGGGCAGGCGTACCAACAGCTGAGAGGGGTCGCAATGGGGGCCTGCTTCTCCCCAAGTTTTGCGTGCCTCCATATGGGGCTTTGGGAGGAGCGGGTTCTGATGGGCACATACGGTGACATCATGAAATCACATGTCCCTCTATATTTGCGTTACATCGACGACCTCTTTGTTGTTTGGAAAGGTGGTAAATCAGATGCTGAGCGATTTGTAGAACAATTGAATGTTAACTCGTATAATTTGCATTTCACTTCTCATGCAGATGAAACCACTGTTAATTTTCTTGATGTCCAAGTCTATGTTGATAATCATAAAGTACAAACCAGGTTACACAGAAAGGACACAGCTGGCAACACAGTGCTTCATGCCACCAGTCAGCATCCCCGTCACCTTATCAATAGCATCCCCTATGGGGAGATGCTAAGAATGAGAAGAATTTGCAGTACGGAATCTGACTTCCAAGTAGCACAACAGGAGTGTAGGAAACGCTTTCTGGAAAGGGGCTACAGTGATAGAATTCTTGAGATAGCTATAAGAAAAACTAATTCCATCACCAGAGAGGAGGCATTAACACCAAGGAGCAAAGACCCCATTGATAATCCGGATAACATGCATGTTAATTCAAGGGTCATAGTTCCATATTGCCAACAGCATTCCGCAATCAAAAAGATTTTTTCAAAAAATTGGAATCTGATAAGGGGAGATCCCATAATTGGGAGTGATGTCTCACTCAGACCGGAGATCACTTTCCGAAAATCCCCCTCAATGGAGAATGCATTAACCAGCAGCTCTCTAGAGCCCGTCATCTCAGGAACATGGGAAGCATTGAGCACGGGTTTTAGGAAATGCGCCTTCTGCAAAGCGTGCAAAATTGGAGTAAATAAAACCCATTACACCAGTCCCTTTAGAGAAAATCCAATTCCTATTACGAAAAGACTAACATGCAAGATGGAGTTCGTCGTTTATGTGCTGCAATGCCCATGTGGCTTGGGTTATGTGGGCAGCACCCGCCCAGCAGCACATTAGCGAATTCTCCAACATATCAGGGCTATAGTCAGCAAGGATCAGGCATACCCGGTGGCACGCCACTTTGAGGCTGCGCACAACAGTGACCCCAGTGATCTGCAATATTATCTAGTAGACACAGTTATGCCACTTAAAAGGGGGGGTGACAGGGAGGGCAGACTGCGTCTCCTAGAGACAAGATACATTCTGGAAATGAACACTAAGATCCCAACTGGACTGAATGATCGAGAGGATCTTTACACCTGTCTCAAGGACCTATAAAGCCCCTTCTTCCACCTTAGAGATTCAATATCCACGTGTGCTTTTGTCATGATAATTAGGGGTACTCCTGACCTGATCCCATATTTACAACTTATGGTGGCCCCCCTAATCATTCCCAGCTGTGGTAGGTGTTTCTCCACTTATTTCAAATGTAACTGTTTGATTAGTATCTCAGTACACCCTATTACCATTCACCTTTAAGTGAAAATTCCCCTCTGGGCACCCTGTAAATTCCTCCGTTCTTTTCTGTGAAACATTTATCCTTATTTCTTTTCTACATTTTACTTTACTTATCATGCAACACGAGCACTTTATATAGGATTTTATACATTTTTGAGTTCACAGCTGCCTGCAAGGGTCTTACACATCACTTAGAAGTGCAGTGCTTCTGGATATAATTTTTCAAAGTGTTAACGGCATTATTTTCTTGATTGATGAAGCAACTCCTATCCAGCATTAACTGTAACAATTTATAGACTTAGACTTTTTGAGTAACACATAAATGCACATGCTTTTATAGACTCTATATTCAATGGGGAATCTGTCTAATGTGTAAATATGCAAATATCAATTGGTGTATATAGATGAATTAAGAGATAAAATCATATATATTTTGTGATATTTCTTAGAGAACACCATCGTATAAATGGATTGTACATACACAGTGTAGTATTGCCATTTGTATATAGATATATTTTTGATAACATTGGGTAATTTATTTTTTTATTTTTCTATTATTCTCAGTGGACTGTGTTTGGATATGAAATGTTTCTTTTCATGTATTATTAAGATACTGATAGATACTTACTATGCCGTTCAACAGCAATGAATTGAATTTGATAATGTCGGGCACTGGCCCTCAATTCTGTACTATTGCCGTTATGGTATTTGTTTAGCGGCATTAGGAAAGTTTGTTTATGCACATATCACTTTAAGCGCAAAGCCGCTCCCATGTTTTGGTGTATATAAGACCCTTGTTTGTTTCAATCAACGTCATGTGATCAAGCCTCGTTTGGAGGTGAAACGCGTTATGGCGGATGGCTGGTGTGATTACTGAATAAATCACCGAAAAATTTAGCACTAAATCTGGGCTCACTCTCGTTATTCTAGATCTACTTGCGGAAAGAATGGCGTTTTCTTCATATATATATATATATATATATATATATATATATATATATATATATATATATATATATATATATATATATATATATATATATGTATATATTCATATATTTAATTCTCTATTACTTACAATAGAAAAGATATATCTTCAGAAAGTCTCTATGTGTCGTACTCTGCGTAGATTAATGGAACACTGACAATGCTGGAGATGGTACATAAACAATATATATGTAAGTTTGACTCTCTTCTCTCACTACCTTAACCATTCTGAATGTTTCAGCAGACTTTCAACAGATCCTCATGTAATGTAGAATCTAAAATGTGCACCAAAACCTATGATGCTAACCTCCTTAAAAGTAAACTCTAAATCAGTGCTAGAAACTACTTACGTTTGTTTCCTAAACAAAGCTTAACTCCTTACAGTACCTTTCTGCATTCAGTTTACAAACAGGCTTTTAAACAGAAAACAAACAAGCTCAAATGTTTTCACAAGGATGCTGTGAAGGAAACTTTAACTTAGTAACCTCAAAATGGCCACCACCATAGGTTAACAATGTGAGAGCCAGAAGATTCATGGGAAACGTAGCAGAGTACATTCTCCAGACACTCAACACCTTTTGCCAAGTGGCACTATCATGCCAAGAATCCTGCCAGCCTTTTCTTCACTGGAATGAGCTTAGCATCAGTGAGCTCCTAATATTGTGTGCACATTCCCATTGGGCTTTAAAAGGTGAATGTAAGCCACAGATCTTAAAACATGACACTCCATTCCTTTCCGAATGTCTCTGGAGAACCTTTTGACAACACAGGTCAGATCAGATGTGCCCAGAAGCGCAGGATTTATCTTTCATCATCCGGTGCCGGAGAGGACTGGCATTTAGGAGGCCATAGGAGAGGAATTGAACTAAGCAAGGATGGCGTCTTGAAAAACTCTCAGACCCAACGCTGTGGGATTGTTTTGACAATAAGCCAATAGTTCACCCTTATTCTTTAAGCCTAAACACCTAACCATATATTCTTACCCCTAAATATTAAGGGGCATATTACCAAGCAATAGCAATAATTATCGCTATTGCTTGGTTAGAGACAAAAATTTACCGCTGCGCTGCGGCGATTTTTATTGCAGATAAACCTTGGTATTACCAAGGTTTATCGCAAATGCGATAAAAATCTGCCGCAATGCATGAATATCGCTGAAAAGTCCGTGATATTCATGCATTACCAAGCTAATGCTCTTAGCCATGTTATCCACCTCCCATTGGATAACATGGCTAAGAACTGCTCAGGGCAGGTGTTAGCTTTTGGAGATATTCGCGCTTAGCGTGAATATCTCCATAAGTTGGTAATAGGAGATAGCAATGTTAGCAACTGTTTCCAGTCGCTAACATCTTGGTACGCTCACTTTGCATGTCATTAGTGATAAATATCACTGACATGCAAAGTGGGGCCCAAGATGGTCGCTATCTCCTACTAGCTATCACTAACTGGTGTTAGCGACAGCTAGGTAATAGGGAGATAATTTTATCTCCGCTTTCTTGGATTTTAAAGCCAAAAACAGCTGAGATAAACCCCCTTGATAATATGCTACCTACGTTCTTCCCCTACCCTTAATTGCTATACTCTGAAACTCTAACCCCGATAACACAAACCCTTAAACCTATATGCTTAACCCCAAACCCTAAGTCTTTACCCTTAACCCTATACTCCAAACACCAAACAATCATCCTTTAACCCCAAACTGATATAGGAAACTTTAGACATGGCTACAGTCCCAACTGCTGAATGGAATGACACCAAATTTGGCAGAAAGTTAGCTCTTGGTCCAGAAAGCACTCTTTTTGTTAAATGGTGTAAATCTGTTAAATAGTTCCTGAGAAATCTAACGATATCTTAGACATACAACTGTGACCGCAGTGGACCAACAAACCCTCCTGGGCTTGTGCCTGAGATCTGATTGGCTGCCAACCCACCAAGTTACAAGTAAAAACCTTTAAAAAAAAAATGGGGCAGGGTAGAAACACCCTGACCCCCTAGGCCTGTTGAGGGAGCCAAAAAAAAGCAAAAAAAAAGACACAAATCCGTCTGAAAAACAAATGAAGCGCGGTCTCCTGTGCTTCGTTTAATTTAGGCCCACGGATGGGTCAGGTCCCAGGGGCAATAAAAGATAAATGTGGGGGCCATTATGGGACCCCGCAAGCCTGGGGCAAATTGTTTCAAATAGGGGGAGGCCACGCGACCCCACCGCAGCTCCGGGGACTGCCACCTCCCCTGGGCTATTTTTACTTATAATGCATGGGAGGTCTCAAGCCCTCCATGCAGCCCCAGGGATGACCACCTCCCCGGAGGTAATTGACTGAATCGTGGGGAGGGGGTCCAGTCCCCGCATGCAGCCCGGGGAATGCCACCTGTCTGGGGCTAATATAATTAAATGGGGGGGCCACCTCCCTAGGGCTATATTGAAGATGGGCCATGCGGCCCCCTCCTGGAGCCGTAGATGGGCATGGGGACCGCCATCCCCCAGGGCCAGCTCCAGCAATGTCTCAGGGTGTCCACCCACAGTACTCCTGCCAAGCCATAGCAAACTCTGCTCCGGTTCATGGAAGCGAGAGCAGTACAAATGCTCCTGCTTCCATGAAGCGGAGAAGAATTGCTTTAGGACAGAGGGAGCTGCATGTTTGCAGCTCCCTCTGTCCAAAACAATGTAGGCTCCCGCAGGAGGCGGGGAGTCAGCAGGGACAGCGGGGGCCTTGAGGCTCCCCCTGTGGTCCCCAACGAAATGGCCATGTCCCGTGGGATGGGGTCCACGGGGCAATATCGGCCAGGGAACGGAGGCCATGTGACCCCCTCACATTAAAAGTAAATAAATAAATATAGGGCAGGGCCACGGGGATGGGGTCCCCGGGTCAAAATTGGCCAAGGGAAGGGGGGGCCACAGAGCACCCTTGCCTAATGTTAAAAACAATTACAAAAAAGAAAATGCTAGGCATTAGTGATGTCATTTGATATGTCATGAGTGATGTCACTGACCATGTCATGAGTGATGTAATATGTGAGGTGTCATCAACAGTGCATTGCGGGGCATAAGTTATAGTTAGCCGAGCTAACTATAACTGCTGAGTTTCTCTGGTTTTGTACTTGTGAAATCTGACCCTAATTATAAAGTCCCTGTAACCTTTGTTTTATTCAGCAAATATTTATATATTGTTGGAATTAGACAGAGTCAGTTGTGGTACCTTGGATGATTGGAATTCAAGGCAGTATGTCTCGCTCATCAGTTGATAGTAGTGTATTACTCTTTGGTATGTGATATAAGGTGAAAAGTACATACTACACTGGTAGCCAGGTTGTAAGTTTCTTGATGTCTTCCATATTAATCCATGTCTAGTAATATCAAACAGGGATCAGCCAAGTACAGCTCTTAATCCAGCTCTAATAACTCCTATGCCAGCCCCACCAGGAGCAGCCTGCCTAGCTGCTCAGCCCATCTCCAACTGTCACCACTCATCCACACAGGCACCCAGGCATTCCATTCATCACGGTCACACCAACATTCCGTCACCATCTCTCACTCTGGCTGAGCAGCTAGGAGGACCTAGGCTGATTCACATATGAATGTAAACCTTAGGATATAATATTATCCCTTTCCTTTTAAAATGAAAACAAAACTTACAATTTTAAAGAAAAGAACTATACACAAAAGGCGATAATGTTCATAACTAAGTAATGAAAATTAATTCAAAACATCACCAAAGAGAGAACAAAGCAAACAATAAAAGATGGGCAGAATATAACATATTAAAAACATGCATAGAAATCCCCCATCCTCCCTCATGAAAAAATGTTAAGATTAATTAGATATTAAACCATCAAACAATGTCAAATTGGGAAGGAAAAACAGCAATAAAACATTTCACACTAGCAATAGCCCCATCCTTTCCCAATAACACAAACGAAAGAGATGTAGTGAAGGATGCACACACCCCACAACAAACACCCGAGGCCAGGAACAGACAACAAGGGTGAACCAACACTACAAACGCACGTGTACCACAATATGGACCACATAGAGGGTACACACAGTGAGGCGCAGGGCGACTTACACACGACAACATCTGAAGCGCGGAGCTACTTACACAGGACAACATGTGACCCGCAGGGCGACTTACACACGACAACACCTGAGGCTCAGGACGACTTACACAGGACAACACGTGAGGCGCAGGGCGACTTACACACAACAACATCGGAAGTGCAGGGCGACTTACACAGGACAACATGTAAAGTGCAAGGCGACTTACACGAAACAATCACAACACAAAAGAATAACCCTCATGAAAGGGTACACTCACCCCGTGTAAGGGTAAAAATGTAAATGTGAAATAAAGTGGGACCTAACCCTCATGTAAGGGAAGAAAATCAATTCCACAACAATAAATTGTAAATAATGCAGGCTATGTGTAAGCATGGCATAAGAAAACAGTTGCTGTGGAGCACACCCACTATAACATGTTCAAAAAGAAAACATATAAGTTAAAAATTGACCCCAAACTATAATGAAAACACCTGCAATTCTCAATATGTAAAACTGTAATACTGAATTGACATTTTAACTTAAACGCTGCATACTGTTCTATTATTAAAACATCCAAAATAAATGTGAATGATAATCACTAGATGGTAGCCTTGCACAGTAATGAATGAAGAGAAACACGAAGAACAATATTCCTGTATTTTGAACAATACCACGCTACAGTTGTGCTTGAGTTAAAAGGTATTCCGATGAGTCTTCCAAGAATTTTTCCCATTGATGCAGAAAAGTCTTGCTGTTAGAGTTTCCTCCACAATGAAGATTAAACTTGCTCTCTACGCTGGACATGCACTCCATTGTACACAAAATTCAACTACGTTAAATACCTGTTCGTGATGTGGTACACAAACCTTCTTTTCTTGTCACAACGTCAGTAATAAAGCTCAATAAACCTTTCGCTTTTTTCGAGTATGAGCGTCAACTGGGCAAAGCTTAAAGAAGGCGGCAACCACAATATGACGGCACGTTGGATGATGCCGTGCAGGGTGGTTGGAGGTGAAAGCATACGCCCCAAATCTCTGCAGAGTGAGGCTGAGACGGAGAAAGAATGCAATGTGTCACCGGCACTCACAGAATCCGTCAGCAGGTAGGAGCGCGCGCTGATCATGGCCCACATTAATATTTTAACCCCATCGATGCTCATGATGGAACGGTTATGCCATGAGCGTCGGTTGGCTTGTGCTCATGACGGAACTGTTCCGTCATGAGTCCATAAGCCTAATAGAACGTTGTTAGGATTTAGGGCTAGTCTGTCCTCTGTGGCCATACTTCACCATCACATGATCGGCCTCAGGGGGATAAAGGAACCGCCCCTTCTTCCTTTCAGTGCTTGGTATCTTTTAGTTTGGGTTCCAGGTGCTGTGTTGTGGATTCTACGTTGTGAGAGATATTGGTTCACGGGCTCGTGTTCCTTTACTTTTGGATTCCCTTTTTACTTTAGTTTTTGCTCAGGTATTGCCCTTTCCTTTCCCTGGTTATTCCGTTTTTTGTCCCTTGTAGCTAGTGCAGTTAGGAGAAGTTTTTGTATCCCATTTGTCCTCCCCCCCCCCCTCCTCCCTTACCTGCCCACTGTTCCTTCGTTTTTGGAATTGAGCTGCTGTGTTTATTTTAGTATTCGAGGATTGCTGGGGCTCCAGTTTCCTCAGATACCAGCTCTTCGGAAGGACATTCAGTAATAAATCCGAAGGACGCCGGCTGGCGTGTTAGCTGCGTGGATTCCAAGCAGCCTCCTCTACTTCCGCGTTTTGTGAGGCTGTCCGCCTCGTTGTGTGCCGCTTGGGCGCTTTCAGTCGCGCTGGGACGACAGAGGAGCTGCAGATCCCGGAAGAGGGAAACGTTTGTTTGCGCTATCCCCCTTCTGGCTCGAAACGATTAAAAATCACTCGGAAGGACATAGCGGGGGTTTTTTATGCCGAGTATTATGGCTTTTTCCCCTTAGGAGTCCCGTTTTTGTAGCCAGCTTCCTCGAGTGAATTTCCCTTAATTTTCCTTCCCTCAATTGGAATTGGATGCATCCACATCAGTGAAATATTCATCTTCCTGCTGCCAAAGACCTCCCGAGGCTCATCCTGTATATTACACAAGTAAGGAGGGGTCTTATCAGTGTATGGTGGAGTGTGGCTAGGGGGATAAGGGGTAGCCATTGATTTGGACACAGAAGTAATTGTGTGCACCTTCTTTCATAGGTACAGAGGCGAGGAGGTGGTGCCCGAGTATCATTGTCCAGTCCAAATCAGGGGTGAAGACTTTTTGACGTCCCATTCATTTTGATTTCCTGTCCCCTGCCCTGGGCTCGGGTGTCCTCTCATGTTTGTCTATCTCATGGGGGGCCTTTGAGTCAGGGTAGTGGATTTGGGCATACCTCGTTCCTGCAGTGTCTGGGCCTGTGGAATCCAACAGAATACCAAGCCCACGTTAACATACACTGCCCGGACGAGGTATGGATGAAGAAGGGGGAGCTGTGGGGGGAGCAGACCGAACGCCTACAATACAGGACATAGTGGGGGCGGTGGCGGCCCTCCAGGCCCAGGTACAGGACTTACAACAGGAAAACCTGGGACTTAGACAGGAACTGGGGGCTGTGAAGGCCAGGGAACAGCAGAGAGATAGGACGCAGACTCCCATCATCCTACCAGCTACCTTTCAGTATGGAGGCGGGACGGGTCAGAGAGCAGAAGGGGGGGCCCCTGTAGCAGTTACTGTTACTACACCTGTTCCTGTTCCATTAGCTGCCCCTGAGAGGTTCATGGGAGACAGTAACAAATACGGGACCTTTATGTCACAATGTCAACTGCACTTTATGTGCAGGCCGACTGCTTTTCCGGATGACACGGCTAAGGTGGCGTTTACAATATCGTATCTGGCTGGCACTGCGGCACAGTGGGCTATCCCACTTGTGGAAAATGATGCTCCGGTTTTGCATGACTATCGGACCTTTAAAGACTTAATGAGGGGCCTCTTTGCTAAGCACGCCTTCATGCAGGCGAGTGATGCGGAGCTCCTCAAGCTAAGACAGGGCAAACAGGATTTGCTAACCTATGTGTCAACATTCAATAGGTTAGTGTCAGAAACGCATTGGCCCATCGATAAGAGAACCTCCTTGTTTTACCAGGGGTTATGTGATGAACTAAAAGATGTGGTATCTCAGGTGGTTGATCCTCCGGACGACTGTGCTGCCTTTATAGATCTGGTGGTGAAGTTAAACCACAGGTTGATTGAGAGGCGGGGTGATCGTAGTCGGGTTCAGGGACCCTGGAGGAGTTATATGAAACCAGAAATAAGATCTGCTGGGGATAATAAGCCGGCTCCAGAACCCATGGAGATAGGAGGGGTGAGAGGCCCATTAACAACGGAAGAGAAAAGAAGGAGGAGGGAATTGAACTTATGTTTGTATTGCGGACAAGGGGGGCACTTTGCCCGAGAGTGTACTGTCAAACCCTCCGGACAAGCATTCCATAAAAAGGTGGCATGTGTACAGGTGGATCATAGTCAGGCTAACAACAGTGGAGTAGGGGGGACCTATCAGGTGCTGGGTGTGATCGATCAGGTGCCAAGACATTTCATTATTCCGGCCCAACTCTTGATGTCAGGGAGCAGGCGTGTTCCAGTGTCTGTTTTGTTGGACTCCGGGGCGACTGGGAATTTTATCGACATCTCCCTAGCGAAAAAACTAGACATTCCATGTCAATACAAGAGACAACCAGAACCTGTGAGAGCCATCGATGGGACGGAACTGACCTCGGGGTCCATTACACGCCAGACAGAACCGGTGACACTGTTGTGTGAAAACGGGCACTCAGAGTCGGTGGTCTTTGACCTTATTGACGCCCCCTCTTTTGGGTTAGTGTTAGGAGTTCCTTGGCTTCAGGAACATAACCCTAAGATTGACTGGGTGCAGCGTTTGGTGACTTTGGATTCCAAGCATTGCCTTGCACATTGCTACAGGGAGGCTATCGAACAGGTACATCCCTTGTCTTGTGCTGGGATGGAGGTGTTATCGGTTCCCACTCAGTATTCCGCCTTTCGGGGTGTTTTTGATGAGGTTAAGGCACAGGGCCTCCCTCCACATAGATCTTTTGATTGTAAAATCGATTTGATACCTGGCGTCCCTTTGCCTTCATGTCGCATATACGCGCTTTCTGAACCCGAAGAATTACATTTGAAAGAGTACCTAGAGGAGATGTTGGGGATGGGGTTCATTCGTCCCTCTTGTTCGCCTGTGTCCTCGGCGATCTTTTTCATTCCGAAGAAGGAAGGGACGTTGAGGGCGTGTGTGGACTATAGGTCTCTTAATAAGGCCACTGTGAAGAATAGGTACCCTCTTCCTCCCATCCCTGTGTTGTTGGACCAGCTCCGCAAAGCAACCATCTTTACCAAACTGGATTTGCGGGGTGCATACCATCTTATTCGAGTCCGACCCGGGGATGAATGGAAGACGGCGTTTAAGACCAAATTTGGCCTATTCGAGTATTGTGTGATGCCGTTTGGCCTGTGTAACGCGCCGGCGGCGTTCCAATACTTCATTAACGAGGTGCTCCGGGAATATCTAGATAGAAGCGTCATCGTCTATTTGGACGACATCTTGATTTTCTCGGAGACAGTGGCAGATCACCATGGACATGTATCCCAGGTGTTACAGAAGCTACAGGAACATCATCTGTATGCCAAGTTGGAGAAATGCCAGTTTGACACACAGAAGGTAGAATTCCTAGGATTTGTCATCACTGCTGAGGGCATTCGCATGGACCCTAGAAAGATAGAGGCTATCATTACCTGGCCCATACCATCTACCGTTAAGCAGATCCAGGCCCTTCTGGGGTTCGCCAATTTCTATCGGCGTTTTATCTCCCACTTCTCTGATGTAGTGTCCCCCTTGACCCGATTACTAAGAAAGGGGGTTCCTTTTGTCTGGTCCCCTGAAGTCCAGGATGCCTTTCAACTTCTGTTGTGTTCTTTTACATCTGCTCCTGTTTTGGTGCATCCCGATACCGCCTTACCATTTTATGTGGAAACGGATGCTTCATTGTGTGCAGTGGGAGGGGTGTTGTCCCAAAGGGATGTCGAAACTGGCCAGATGCACCCCATTGCCTTTTTCTCTAAGACCCTGTTGCCTGCGGAGCGTAATTACACAGTGGCAGAGAGGGAACTGTTGGCGGTTAAATTGTCATTTGAGGAGTGGCGTCATTATTTATGGGGTGCTCGACACACGGTCACGATATATACTGATCATAAGAATCTCGAATTCTTTCGGTCTGCTCGGGCGTTAACACCTCGCCAGATGCGGTGGGTCTTGTTTTTTAACGAGTATGACTTTGTCATTACTTACCGCCCCGCCGCTCAGCAGATAAAGTCTGATGCCTTGTCTAGGATACATGTGGAGGGGAAGGAGGAGGGACGTGTGAAAGAAGATAGACCTATGATCTGTGAGGAGAAGATTGTAGGGGTGGCACATACAGCGGATTTTCCCTCGTTTCTCAAGGGGCAATTACGACAGATAGATCTAACCCCTTGGATGACATTGCCCCAGGTTTTGATGCAGGATGGGCTGTTGTACCATGGGGACCGTTTGTTTGTCCCTCCTGCCTTGAGAAAGATGGTCTTAGAGTGGTGTCATTCCTCCTCGCTTGTAGCACATCCAGGAATACAAAAGACCAGGGAGATGTGTTTGCGGTGGTTTTGGTGGGATTCATTGCTTAAGGATATACAGTGTTATGTGGCTGCTTGTCCCATTTGTGCCACTAGCAAACCTACCCATTGCATGCCGTCGGGCCTGTTACAGCCCTTAGAGGTCCCTCCTGCTCCTTGGCATACCATTAGCATGGATTTTGTGACGGATTTACCTCCTGTGTTGGGACATACCGCCATCTTGGTGGTAGTAGATCTGTTCACAAAAATGGCACACTTCATTCCGTTGCTTAAGGTTCCTACTGCCAGGGAGATGGCTTTGGTGTTTATGTCATCTATAGTCAGGATCCATGGGTTACCATCTGCGATTGTGTCTGACAGGGGAGCACAATTTGTGTCTCACTTCTGGACGGAACTGTGTTCTGTGCTGAAGATAGATGTGCGATTGTCATCAGCGTACCACCCACAGTCAGATGGTCAGACTGAACGGACGAACCAGACCATGGAGCAGTATTTGAGGTGTCTTGTTGCGTCATTATCTTGTGATTGGATGGTGGCTCTTCCCATTGCGGAGTTTGCCTACAATAATAGTCTGCATTCCGCAGTGGGTATGACTCCCTTCTTTTGTTCAATGGGTTATCATCCTCGGGCTTTAGCCATTCAGCCTACTGGGCGTGTGCCAGCCATAGACGATATTTGTAGGTCCTTGGGAGGAATATGGGACAGGGCTCGTGAACAGTTACAGGCAACTAAAGTCACCATGAAGGCTCAGGCAGATAAACATAGAGTCCCCGCTCCATCCTATCAGGTGGGTGATAAGGTGTGGCTATCTTCGCGCAACCTTAGGTTGCAGGGGTCTCGTAAATTGCAGCCTCGGTTTGTGGGACCATTTGCTATCACGCAGGTGATTAATCCTGTGGCCATGAAGCTTGTTTTGCCTGACGAATACAAAGTCCATCCGGTGTTTCATACATCCCTCTTGAAGCCCTATGTACCAACCACCCAGATTCTGCCACCACCTCCTCCCTTGTTAATCGATGGGGAAGAGGAGTTTGAGGTTCAGGCTATTATGGATTCTAGGCGGAGGAGAGGACGCCTTTTCTACCTCGTGGATTGGAAGGGGTATACACCTGAAGAGAGGACATGGGAACCAGCAGGTAGTGTGCATGCACCACGGTTGGTCCGTTTGTTCCATAGACAGCATCCCTCTAAACCCCGTCCGGTGGGGAGGACCTTTGGGGGGAGATACTGTTAGGATTTAGGGCTAGTCTGTCCTCTGTGGCCATACTTCACCATCACATGATCGGCCTCAGGGGGATAAAGGAACCGCCCCTTCTTCCTTTCAGTGCTTGGTATCTTTTAGTTTGGGTTCCAGGTGCTGTGTTGTGGATTCTACGTTGTGAGAGATATTGGTTCACGGGCTCGTGTTCCTTTACTTTTGGATTCCCTTTTTACTTTAGTTTTTGCTCAGGTATTGCCCTTTCCTTTCCCTGGTTATTCCGTTTTTTGTCCCTTGTAGCTAGTGCAGTTAGGAGAAGTTTTTGTATCCCATTTGTCCTCCCCCCCCCCCTCCTCCCTTACCTGCCCACTGTTCCTTCGTTTTTGGAATTGAGCTGCTGTGTTTATTTTAGTATTCGAGGATTGCTGGGGCTCCAGTTTCCTCAGATACCAGCTCTTCGGAAGGACATTCAGTAATAAATCCGAAGGACGCCGGCTGGCGTGTTAGCTGCGTGGATTCCAAGCAGCCTCCTCTACTTCCGCGTTTTGTGAGGCTGTCCGCCTCGTTGTGTGCCGCTTGGGCGCTTTCAGTCGCGCTGGGACGACAGAGGAGCTGCAGATCCCGGAAGAGGGAAACGTTTGTTTGCGCTATCCCCCTTCTGGCTCGAAACGATTAAAAATCACTCGGAAGGACATAGCGGGGGTTTTTTATGCCGAGTATTATGGCTTTTTCCCCTTAGGAGTCCCGTTTTTGTAGCCAGCTTCCTCGAGTGAATTTCCCTTAATTTTCCTTCCCTCAATTGGAATTGGATGCATCCACATCAGTGAAATATTCATCTTCCTGCTGCCAAAGACCTCCCGAGGCTCATCCTGTATATTACACAAGTAAGGAGGGGTCTTATCAGTGTATGGTGGAGTGTGGCTAGGGGGATAAGGGGTAGCCATTGATTTGGACACAGAAGTAATTGTGTGCACCTTCTTTCATAGGTACAGAGGCGAGGAGGTGGTGCCCGAGTATCATTGTCCAGTCCAAATCAGGGGTGAAGACTTTTTGACGTCCCATTCATTTTGATTTCCTGTCCCCTGCCCTGGGCTCGGGTGTCCTCTCATGTTTGTCTATCTCATGGGGGGCCTTTGAGTCAGGGTAGTGGATTTGGGCATACCTCGTTCCTGCAGTGTCTGGGCCTGTGGAATCCAACAAACGTTTCGCACAGCGCAGGAATTTGTGCCGCGCTGAAGAGGTTAAACTGTAAGAATGGCGGTTTAACTGCAATTAGGGTTGCCAGGGACATTAAAACACAAAGGTCTTGGGCTCAGAGCAGCTGTGGAGTGTTATTTTATTTATTTATTTCTGGGGAACAGCAAACCACGTAAAAAAAAAAAAAAAATTCCTCACCACACAAGTTCTCCTCTTGCCGGCTGGACCGGACAGATTCCACAAAACACTGTGCCTTACGCTCAGAGCAAACAGCTCTGCCAGAGTCAAAGAAAAATATGAAAGCACAATGTGTAGCGCTTTGTGTTCCTGGGCACAGACAGTGATGATGAAAAACAATGTGGCTTGATCACCCACATGTGGCAGAGGTGTGCCACATACACACCAATCCTTTTTGTGATTTCAATGGAGTGTTACCAAGGTGGGCTGTAACAACACCTCCACTCTCTGAAATCTCTTGGAGGAAACGCTGTGGCTGGAAGACCAAATCTGGCTGTAGTAACCACTCCCCCAACTCACAATTCCTTATGCAAAGCAGTATTTCCAAACTGACTGAGTTGTCAAATGTGTTTACTACTTTCCATGCGTACTGAAGACACCAAACTAGGCATAACCACACCGCTCCTGTGTGGTACATGTGAATACATTCACTGAGTTAGACCATAACTCATATGTTGATCAGCCACAGTTCCCTTGAGCAGTGGATACATCCATACAGCAGACTCAAAGGGAAGTGCTAGGGTGAAAAACAGTACATTCATACCCTAACATACAGAGCATACCTGTGGTCAAGTTCATGGAGCAAGATCAGGCAGGACACAGGTTGGGGCCGTCTGATGACAGGACACTGGTGGGTCTGGCTTGCCTTTAACTCCATTCTGCTACATGTATTTTTCTATCTTTTTTCTTTGTAGTTGCGTTGGTTACATTGGTTTCTTTGTAATCTTTGGGTTTCTGTTCAATCCATATGTACGCTTGGGTCCAGGTCCGCTCGTCGCCAAAAATATGTTGTACTTTGTATATGAAGACACTGGTAGCCAGGTTGTAAGTTTCTTGATGTCTTCTATATTACCCATGTCTTGTAGTATCAAACAAGGATCAGCCATGTAACAGCTCTTAATCCAGCTCCAATATCTCCTATGCCAGCCCCACCAGGAGCAGCCTGCCTAGCTGCTCAGCCCATCTCCAACTGTCACCACTCATCCACACAGGCACCCAGGCATTCCACACATCACAGGCACACCAACATTCCGTCACCATCTCTCACTCTGGCTGAGCAGCTAAGAGGACCTAGGCTGATTCACATATGAATGAAAACCTTAGGATATAACATGTATCACTCTTTGATATGTGATATAACGTGAAAAGTCCAAAACAATGTCGGCTCCCGCAGGAGGCGGGGAGTCAGCAGGGACAGCGGGGGCCTTGAGGCTCCCCCTGTGGTCCCCAACGAAATGGCCATGTCCCGTGGGATGGGGTCCCCGGGGCAATGTCGGCCAGGGAACGGAGGCCATGTGACCCCCTCACATTAAAAATAAATAAATAAATATAGGGCAGGGCCAGGGGGATGGGATCCCCGGGTCAAAATTGGCCCAGGGAATCGGGGCCACAGAGCACCCTTGCCTAATGTTAAAAACAATTACAAAAAAGAAAATGCTAGGCATTAGTGATGTCATTTGATATGTCATGAGTGATGTCACTGACCATGTCATGAGTGATGTAATATGTGAGGTGTCATCAGCAGTGCATTGCGGGCATAAGTTATAGTTAGCTGAGCTAACTATAACTGCTGAGTTTCTCTGGTTTTGTACTTGTGAAATCTGACCCTAATTAGAAAGTCCCTGTAACCTTTGTTTTATTCAGCAAATATTTATATATTGTTGGAATTAGACAGAGTCAGAGTGGTTGTGGTACCTTGGATGATTGAAATTCAAGGTAGTATGTCTCGCTCATCAGTTGATGGTAGTATATTACTCTTTGATATGTGATATAACGTGAAAAGTACATACTACACTGCCTGATGAGACATGTAACAATGATACATATTTTTAGAAATGTTGTACTTTGTATATGAAGACACTGGTAGCCAGGTTGTAAGTTTCTTGATGTCTTCTATATTACCTATGTCTTGTAGTATCAAACAAGGATCAGCCATGTAACAGCTCTTAATCCAGCTCCAATATCTCCTATGCCAGCCCCACCAGGAGCAGCCTGCCTAGCTGCTGAGCCCATCTCCAACTGTCACCACTCATCCACACAGGCACCCAGGCATTCCATTCATCACAGTCACACCAACATTCCGTCACCATCTCTCACTCTGGCTGAGCAGCTAGGAGGACCTAGGCTGATTCACATATGAATGAAAACCTTAGGATATAACATGTATTACTCTTTGATATGTGATATAACGTGAAAAGTACATACTACACTGCCTGATGAGACATGTAACAATGATACATATTTTTAGAAATGTTATGGATTTAAATGTTACACTCTACACTTTATTTTATTTTCATTTCACTTTATTTTCATTTTATTGTATCTAGCTTTTTATTTATTTGATACTAATTTAATGAATGAACTGTACCATTTTTAAATAGAATTATTTCAATGTCTACACTGAGTTAAGATGACCTAAGAGGTAGTTAAGGACAAAGACAATGGCAGCCGCACTATGTGAACCAGGTTGTAGATACCACCAAAACATGTCGTCCTGTGTCAGCTTCTGCCATGAAATAAATATCCGTTTCAGTATTCCTTGTTGCCGGTGCCTGCTTTTGGAGACGGAGGGACAGGAATGTCTTTGAAATAGATATATATATATATATATATATCACAATCCAGCCGGTAGCCGTGCCATAGATCCAAGCACAGAACCCAGCGCGTAGACACAGTAATACGCCAGAGCCAGTCTTTGGTTATTTTCAGCTTTATTGAGCTTTCAAGTCCAGGGTGAAAATGCCGAACAGACGCGTTTCGGACAAGACGTCTTTGCTTACTGTTGGCGGAGGTGTGGACCACTATTCACATTTATAGCATACAATGTGTAATGCGCGCCCAATTCAAAAACATGTCTTTGAAATAGAAATAGGACTCACATATTGCCTAGACCTATACTTTAACAAGAACGGGCGCCATTTTGAAAGAGTAAATATACAACGCTTTCAATGCACAATATTGAATCACAAATAGATATGTCACAACAGGCAAGCATGCCTACTACTGTCTAAGCTCAAACAATTCATGTATGTACATGTGTGAGCGCTTCGCGCATATTTTCTCACCAAAAGCAAATTGTCATACCATAATAACGATATAAATATCAGTTGCGAGAGAGATAGTGGTAATAAAAAATAACCGTTCAAATACATATAAATATATTGTCCACAGGATTATATAAGGGATCATCAATAAATCTACTCTTAAAATTATTGTATGAATTGAGCATATGATATATCAAATAATAATTTCAGAAATTAAAAATATAGTCATGTACAAATACTGAACATTCTGACCAATGAAATTGGTGACACTCGATCATAAAGTGCCTAGTGCATATGTAAACTTTCATATGTGCAAAATTCTGCGATAATGAAGTGCAAATGTGCCTCTATATCTTACTGTGCAAATACGCATTTGTGCTCCCTTATGTTGTCGAATCAGCTATCAACATGATATCATTACGTTCCGATGTTCAGGGTACAAACCTATGCTCATAATCCCAATTTTGTAGACAAAAATGATAAAGTAAATTCCCTGTAGTATACACACCATAAATTGCATGAAGGACTGCGCGAGTTTGTAACTTCCATATGTACTCTTATTAGATACACCATGCAGCCCACGAAAGCTGCATGTCTGCAATGCACTGGCTCAAACAACATACAAATAATGTTTTTTGTCAGAGCGAATATGTGACAAAGTCTCTATGTATGCTAACGTTATTGAGAGAGTGGTCCTTGTAAGAATATAATACAAAATAAATGGTGCAATAAGGGGAGAAACGTGACACATAAAAAATAAATAAAGTAAGGTCAATCCTTTACATAATGAATCAAAAAGAATCTTGTTACAAGGGAATGAAAAAAATGAAAAATTCGAAAAATCTGCTCTCAACAGGACATCTGGTACATAAGGTAGTGTTCTTTGGATACAAGTGTCTGTTGATCCCAACAGAGACGACAAAGAGAATCTATCACATAATTTTACCATCAGAAGTCCCTGTTTTAACAACGGATAACAAGTGTTATAAGTTCCAGAGATAACCGCATTTATCATGTAACCTCACGAGTGAATTGGTCATGAATCCTCACAGGAAATTGCTTAAATCTTCTCCCATGTTCAGGCCCCCCCGGTGTTTTACTATTAAGTTGCACAATGTATCTTGATTCAAGCTGCCTGAGTTTTGTCTCATAGTCTCCACCTTTTTTAGAGGTGGTTACAGCATTGATTACAAAATACTTTAAATGTGCCAGATTTTCATTGTGAAACTGCTGAAAATGTCTGGCTACAGGGTAGCTTTGGTCAGCGTTCACAATGGCCCTCAGATGTTGTAATATACGTTGGTACACAGGTAATTTAGTGCTGCCAACGTATCTCAGGTTGCAACTGCATGTAAGCACATACACTGCCAGTTCTGTCCTGCAAGTGTAATGTGCTTTAAGAAAAACAGTTTTGCACTAAAGGGGGTTATGTATGACTTAGTATTAATTCCGAAAGTGCAGGCCCTGCACGAACTGCATCGGAAAAAGCCTTTACGTGGGGATAAGCAGTCATCACTCTTGGATGCCTCTGGACTATTGGTGACTAGATCCTTTCGCATACCAAAAGCTCTCCTGTAGGTGATGGTTGGTGTTTTGGGCAAAATGTCTATGAGTACCGGGTCGGTAAGTATTACAGGACACTGTTTCTTAACCATGGATGTAATCTGCCAGGCTTGACGACTGAATCCAGTGATTAGTCTAATGGTATTGCAGTCTTGGCCTTCACATGCACGTGAATTTGATATCCTAGAGGGATCAAGTAATTCAAGACGATTGAGCCGATTGGCCTTCTGCATCGCCACATCGCGAGTATGTGAGCTATATCCTCTCGCTATTAATCTGGCTTTCGCTTCAAGTTGATGATGGTCCCGGAGTTCAGTAGAACTACAGGCCCTATGAATCCTCAGTAATTCACCATAAGGAATAGCTCGAATAGTGTGCTGAGGATGGAAGCTTTGCGCATGCAGTATGGAATTGCCAGCGGTGCTTTTCCTAAATAAACTGGTGGTGAGAATATTATCTTTTACTTGCACTTGCACATCTAAGAAGCTTGCTTCCTTTGCACTGATGTTTGCAGTGAAGGTCAGGTTTAAACTGTTGTTATTTATGTTCTCAACAAATTGTTGTGCCAATTCATTGGAGCCCTTCCAGACAATAAATACATCATCGATGTATCTCTAATATCTGACAATGTTGTTCTGCCAGAATGTGGAGTGTGTCACCCTAAGGACATGTTTCTTCCACCAGCCAACGTGGAGCCCCACGTAGCTGGGGGAGAAACATGCCCCCATGGCCACCCCCCTCAATTGTTTGTATACCTGGTTCTCAAATAGGAAAACATTATTATTTAAACATTTCTCCACCATGGAAATGAGCATGTTATTATGTTTATACAATTCAAGTGGTCTTTTGCCCAGGTAAAACTTGATGACATTAATACCATCTGTATGAGAGATACTCGTGTATAAAGTGGCTATGTCCATGGTTATCAACAGATAGTCAGCCGACCACGTGCATTGGTTCAGGGAATGCAAAAATTCATTAGTGTCTTTGATGTAAGCAGGAAGGGAAATCACAAAATCCTGTAAATGAAAATCGATATATTTTGAGGTGTTTTCATATAGGCTGTTAATCGCCGAGACGATGGGCCTGCCAGGTACCGGAGTTTGTCCCTTATGCACCTTAGGAATAAAATAAATGTTAGGTAACACCGGGTTCTCCTTATACAGAAATTTCATTTCATCTCTCGATAGCAGTCCTTCCCGTTTCCAGCTATTCAAGTCATTATAATGAGATTGTTGTATGAGTTTAGTAGTTTTCACATTAGATAAAGCATAACAGGAATGATCATCAAGATGTCTATGGGCTTCCTCTATATATGCCTTTTTCCCCCAAAGTACTATGTTACCTCCTTTATCGGATTGGTTGATGATTACATTTTGGTTGGTTTTCAGTTTCCTCATTAAGTTATTATATGGTCTCATTTTCACATTAGTTGAACCTTGTGATTTCATAACTTTGGTTTGTAGCTGTTTCAAACCTTCTGTGATTAATTCCGAGTAGGTATCAATAGCATCTTTGGGCATGCTTGGAATGAAAGTTGAAGGAGCCTTAAAGGGACTGCTCACCGTGTCACTTAGATTGATTCCTTCATCAGTTGCAATCTCTTGCGTGTCCATGATGGCGCCCTCCTCATTTCGAAGTTGATGCATCGTTTTCATGAGGTTGGCATCTTTAGCTTGTAATCCACTCGTTGTCGCTTTTGCATGTGCTGATGCACTTTTCTTGGCTGCCAAAGTAGTTTTGATTGCAAAATACTTTTTTAATTTTATTTTTCGAATGAATTTGAACACATCAATTCGTGTATTGCAGTAATTGAAATTGCTCTCAGGGCAATATGAGAGTCCCAAAGTCAGTAATTGCTCTTCTGCTTCATCTAATTGAATGTCAGTCAAGTTGATGATCGTTTTTTCATTTATTGGTTTTTGTTCTGCTAATATATATGCAGCTCAAATTCCACCCAGAGCTACTGAACTCACAGCGTGGGCCTTTGTGTGCGTGAGGCAGAGTTCACCCATGCAAATTGTAGCTCCAGAAAAGTATATGGGCACTCACCGGGTTGCCTACGCATGTATTTATTCCTAGTCATATCAGGGCTACATAACATTTCCCCGCCCCACATACCCAAACCCGCAAAGGAAACACAGACAATTAGAAGTTTGGGTAAAAAATTGCTGCAGGATTTATTTACATACAACATATGTAAAGATGGTGGGTTAGCTTACGGGCGATCCAGGACAGGCCGCATTCTCGCCACCTGCCCGCCTGTTGAGCCAAACAGCACAGTGGCGAACCACCCAACTGCTGTATAATAGAATTAATTACTGACACACCCATTTGCTGGGCGTGACTAGGCAAACCCCCGGCTGCACAGGCCCACAACCGCCCGAAGGACTAGTGGGGCGCCGACACGGATTCCTGCACCTCCCATGAGGTTACAGGTTAGGCTCTGGCACCCCTATGTGCCCGCTGAAGTACATCATTTGCACCTCTCTTCTTCCGGATCGCCCCGTAACTCCGCCTGCAACGAAAAACAAACACATTAAAACGCCCCCCAACCCCTACTACTGACACTCTGGGTAAGAGGAAGGGAGGGAAAAGAGTGTCCCGCAAGATCACGACGGCGTCCGGGCGGCAAAGAGGCTCAGGAGAAGGGCACCGTGGCATAAGTACCCAAGAAGCTCCTCCCCGCCGCCCGGACGAGATTCTCGGCAGGCCGCCTCCTCCAACCGGTGAGGCGGATGTGCCGGGGGCATGCAACTGGGGGTGGGACCGCCCTCCTTGACTAGGTGCCCGCCCTCTTGATGGCCACTGCATGGCCTCGGGCAGGCGCATAGTCATATCAGGGCTACATAACATTTCCCCGCCCCACATACCCAAACCCGCAAAGGAAACACAGACAATTAGAAGTTTGGGTAAAAAATTGCTGCAGGATTTATTTACATACAACATATGTAAAGATGGTGGGTTAGCTTACGGGCGATCCAGGACAGGCCGCATTCTCGCCACCTGCCCGCCTGTTGAGCCAAACAGCACAGTGGCGAACCACCCAACTGCTGTATAATAGAATTAATTACTGACACACCCATTTGCTGGGCGTGACTAGGCAAACCCCCGGCTGCACAGGCCCACAACCGCCCGAAGGACTAGTGGGGCGCCGACACGGATTCCTGCACCTCCCATGAGGTTACAGGTTAGGCTCTGGCACCCCTATGTGCCCGCTGAAGTACATCATTTGCACCTCTCTTCTTCCGGATCGCCCCGTAACTCCGCCACAGCCTGTGCGGTGGTCACCGCTGCCGCACAGGCCCCCCACCATTGGTACCTATTTTACCTGCAACCTCTGCTCATGAGTGCTTCTTTTAAGTCCAGCAGAAAGAGGTCTAAGCCCACAGGCGTGAGGTGAACCCCATCTTCCTCGAAGTACCCCTTGACCTTTTCCTGAATCAAGTCATGTTTAATGAAACCCAGCCCTCTGCGCTGCGTAAACTTTTTCATGGCCGCATTTATGCGCCTTCTTGCTCTCTCGATTGCCTCGCTAGACTTAGCGCCCCGCCAGTGTCTCCTAGGCACTATTTCGGACCACCAGACCTCACATTCGCGCAACATACTGCCAATGATACCCAGGTCTGTTTTCATTTTGAGAAGTAGAGCGGATTTCCCCACGGAAGTAATGTCATTGCCACCCAAGTGGATTATTAAATGATGGGGAAGAAGTCCACCCCGGGCAAGGGCCTCCCGCAGTCGAAATAGTAGGCTATGCCAGCGCATGCCCGGGAATCCCCACCACACGCACTCTATCTCTGAAAAGGTACCAGTCCACCGCCTGATGGCAGCCCATCGTGCCAATCTGCTGACCATAGAGTGCCCCAAGACCCATACGCGAGCACCTGTCAAAGAAAGACGCGATATGTTCAAGGGTGTTTATTCAAAATTCACATGTTATAAAATACACGAAGCACAGCAAACAAAATCAACACAAAACTGAAATGGGATCAAGGCCTAACATAACGCCTATAACAAGCGGATTCCCAACGCCCAACCGCCTGTACCTGCCCTGGAGACATCCCAGCGCGAAAGGCCGAAGTGGCCGCCCCTATGCGGAAGGAGTGACTAGAGAACTTCTTCCCTTGAACCAGCAAGCCAGCCCTGTCAAGGCAAGCCAACATGATCTTGTCCATTTGGTATTTCGTTAAGGGGCTGATATCGTTGTGCACAAGGAGGTAACCCGGCCTCGACGGGCGCAGTGCGAGGAAAGCTCGCAGCACAGCCACGGGGCAGCAACGACCATCCCCGAGGGGGGAGAGTCTAATAAGAGACCCTTTACCAGACTGGTCTGTCTTAGATCTTCTCAGCTTAATAGACAACCCACCCTCGAAATTAACATCCTCCACACACAGGGCATCCATGGAGGTATCTGACTTAGAACGAGCCACCAGCTCACTACTCCTAAACGCTCCAAAGAAAGCTATAACAAAGGCAGCAGAGAAAAGGGCCTCCTCGTACCCGGAGTGCACAACTGCCCGCAACACCTGCAACATGGCCTGGAGAGAAGGGAAATCAATGGGGGACCTGTCATCTGGTGCCCTAGGATCCTCCCGCGCCCAACCCTTCAGGGCGGCCCTAATTACAAAAGAAGAGGTGGGATCCTGCCCCCCACCCAATCTAGCCTCATGACCAATGGCCGCTAAGTGGCCGCAAACCCAGGAATGCGATCTCTTCTGCTTCTTAGACCATACTATAAAGGCATGAACTCTCTTCTCTATTGGCAAAGTTTGCAAGCCCAGGTCAGAGATAACTTTAGTGAATGTAGCACGATGGCTCGAGTAGCGCTTACGTGTACTCAACGCTAAGGATTTTTCTCCTAGTTCCCTCATGTGCTGCTCCACTCCAAGATGTGCCAGAGCCTTGGCGCAAAGGGGGTCATCTCCTCTCTCGCCTGGGGGCACGCTGCCCGGAAACGATCCAGCTGCAAACGAGAGAGAGCGTCAGCTGCGACATTGGTGACCCCTAGAATGTGTCTGGCTCTGAATTCGACATTGCAAAACAGGCACCTGCTAGCCAGTTCCCGGAGTAGAGACAGCACCAAAGGGCAGCTGGCGGACAACCCATTGATCGCCTGCACCACTGCCATGTTATCTGACCAGAACAAGACCTTTCTGTGGGACAGGACGGCAGGCCACAGATGTAAGGAAATGACAATGGGGAAGAGTTCCAGGACAGCAATGTTAGAAGTAATGCCCCGTTTGCGCCATGAATTGGGCCAGCCCTGCGCGCACCACTGCTCACCCAGAATGGCCCCAAAGCCCTCACGGCCCGAGGCGTCCGTGTACATGTTTAACTCAGGACTTTCCACCCACGGGGACCTCCACCTCACGGTCCCATTAAAATCTGCCAAGAAAACATCCCACATCCGCAGATCCTTCTTGAGACCGGAGGTCAACCTGACAAAATGGTACCGTTTGTTAATCTTAGCAGTGGCTTTGGCTAGGCGCCTTGCAAAGACGCGCCCCACAGGAATCACTCTCGCAGCAAAATTTAGTTTACCCAGCAGGCTCTGAATGACCCCCAGAGGTGCTTTGTCTCTACCTAGCAAAGCTTGGATGTCACCCCTCAAGGCCACCACCTTTTCTGCTGGGAGACGAGACACTCCCTGAATCGTGTCAAGCTCAATCCCCAGGAAAGTGAGCACCTGAGCAGGGCCTTCAGTCTTACCTGGCGCCAATGGCACCCCCAAGCGACAAGCCAGCTCAACAAAACAGTCCAGGCCCTGTTGGCACTCCTGCGTGCCCTCCCTCCCAATGAAAAGAAAATCATCTAGGTAGTGAGACACCGCAGCTACTTTATATTCCTCTGTGAGGGCCCACTGAAGGAAGGTGCTGAATGCTTCAAAGAAGGCACACGAGACAGCGCAACCCATGGGCATACACTTGTCGAAGTAATATCCCCCTTTCCATTTGAAGCCCAAGAGATGCTGACTGTCAGGATGGACTGGTAACAAGCGGAACGCTGCCTCTATATCTGCCTTAGCTAGCCAGGCCCCTTCTCCTGCCCTCCTCACTAAATCTATGGCCATGTCAAGCGAACAGTAGGAGACAGAACAAGCCTCTTCAGGCAACCAAGAATTGACAGAGTTCCCCTCTGGGAAGGACAAGTTGTGTATCAACCTGAAAGCCCCTGGTTCTTTTTTAGGGACAACACCCAAAGGGGACACAACAAAATCCGGGAGGGGGGGGGACAGGAAAGGCCCAGCCACCCTCCCCAAAGCTACCTCCTTGATGATCTTTTTGTCGACAACCTCCGGGAGCTCCCTCACTGATTTTTGGTTTTCAGCATCTCTGCTGACTCTAGGACCCTGATAGGGGATCTGGAAGCCCTCGAGGAAACCATAAGACAAGGCATCCCTATCTTTCACATTGGGGTATTTCTGAAGGAGGGCAAGCAGCCTAGGTAAAATTATTGGGGATGGGCCTTTGGAACTAAGATGGGGGGGGTCCCTGACGGGCAACACAGGTGGGCAAAGGGGAGAAGGGAGGAAGTCTGGCTGCTGGGGCACCCCAGCACAGGGGAAAGGGGGGGGATGTCCCTGGAGGTACTACTTGTCCTTGCTGGCAGCGTTGGGGGCAGGGGATCTCTTCTCACAGGACGACTCGGGGTGGGAACCACCGCACTTACTGCAGATATGGGAGAACTTACAGGCCTTCCCCCAGGTGCAGTTCCCCGCATTGAACATCCTGCAAGAGGGAGAAGCATACTTCTTGGTGTACTGTTTGTTATAACCGCCCCCCCCTCGCCCCCCTCGAAAGGACTGACGAAAATTACTCTTCTTCTGCGAGAACAGCCTATCATTATCCGTCTTCCTAACCTGGACCACACTGTTGCCACCACTCTCTACTTTACCTTTGCCCATATGGACCATCCACAGTCTGACCTCAACCTGGTCCCATTCCAGCTCAGGGCAGACAGACATCTTTTTACGGAACTCGCAGTCATACAAGTACCACCCCATCCCAGATGTTGCTTCCGCTTCATTAATTATGACGCTATTGTATTGGAAGAGACCCTGTGCCTGTTCTGGGAAACGCTCAGTTATGACAGCCGCCAGGATGGCAAATGCCTGGCGCCAGTTTTTTATTGTCTTCTCGGGCCAGGATTGGAAGCGTGCTTTCTTTTCCTCCTCCTTGGACCCCATCCTTCTCACATCCACCCCATCCGCCCCCAGCATGAGGAGCGAGAAAATGTCTATGAACTCCCTCCGCCAAATGCCTTCCTTAGCTGCCTGAGGAACTTGCCAGGCCAGGGAACATTTGCCAGACAGAAGAGGTGCCATGGTCATGAGGGCTGTGGGCGCCGGGATGGACACCACCGCTGTCGGCGGGGCCACAGCACTGATAGTTGGCAAGGGTGGAGGGGCGGCAGGTGCACCCACCTGTGGCTGAACTGAGACCACCGCAGGCGAGAGGGCCTCCTGGGACACACTCTGCACCGGCGGCGAAACCTGTGGGAGAAGAACTCCAGTCACCGGACTGGGGGGAGAGCTGACCGTAGGGACAATAGAAACACTGCTGGAACCCACATTATCCCCCCCTTGGGAAGAAGTACCACCCCACACTTGCACCACATCAGCCTCTCCAACAGAAGACAAAGGGGCCACTGCTGGCGGTGGCAAAATTACAGATTGCGTAGAAACAGGTGACCGTGTCTGGGCAGGGCACAAACTGGCTCTTATTTCTGACATAAAAGACGCCAGCGAGTCTGAAATCTTACCCAGATCTTCCCGGGTAGCGAATTCCGCACTAGTGGCCGCCATGCGCGGGGGCGAGGGGGGGCACACCCGAACCACCGCTGGGGGGGATGCCGGGGCGTGCACTATCACATTCCTGACCGGGTCAGCCGCCCTGGTCTTTGCGGGGGGCTCCGCTGGGAAGTCCTTGACTGTTGGCTTCCTTGTGCGCTTAGATCTCACTGTGGCTGTGTCCTCTGCCACCTCTATTTCAGTTATTTGTGGGGCAGGGGCCGGCCCTGATGCTTTAGGGGGGTTGGCTAGTAAAAGTCCACTCGCCCATGCCACCCCATTGGTCTTTATCATGTCCAAAAGGGCAGTCATCTGAGGGTCCTGCGACGGTCCTAGCCCTGAATCCTCAACCTGGGATGTCTGTGAGAAAAGAGCGGGGGACCCCTGACTCTCCATGCCGCCTTCGAAAGTATCCTGCAAAAGAGATAACCATGAGCAACTGCACTTAAAACGACTTTATCAAGCCAGCCGGCACCTCCCATCCCATGTAGGCTCTCGCCCCTCACATCTCTATGACCGGACCTGTGAAGGCGAGGAAGACACCCGACCGTGTCCCCCCTACGGTAAGCCTACCCATCGCACGTACATACCTCTGCACTTATTCACGCGACTGGTATAATGCGCGGGCCCGATGCTGATCCTTGACTGGTGCAATGCCTGAAAAAGAAAGGCGGGGTAAACACTTCGTCGCGCACACGAATTGCCCTTATCGGGACGCAAAGAGAATCAGAGGGAAAGAGGCCCTAGAGAGAAAAGGGGGGGGGGCCGTGTGATGCGGCCCAACCAGGGCAGAAAGCCCTTGCCTGCACCATCTACACGCACACACATGAGAACATACCTTACGCTGGTACCGCTGAATCGAGGGCGCGTCAGGCGACAAAAGGGGGGGGGGGGGTGGGTCGGGGTGGATGCACCGATTCAAACCCGAAAGGCCTAAGTGCGGAAGCGATTGCACGAAAGGGCCGAATTCTGAAAGACAAAGAGGAGGCATGTTAACAGGGCGCCGCTGGGGCAGCAAATAGCCGGTGCTGCGCACCCACACACAAATGAAAGCCAGTCCACTAGCCTAGAAGGGGCCTCCAAAGCAGGAGAACCAATTAGCGCCCTTCCGCTTCGCGGGAGGGGGCAGGCGCCATGCAGCAGCACACTCGAAGGCCCGGGCCCCTGCCCAAGCTGGCACCACCTACCCCCACCCCCTCTAAGAATGAAACATCCGTTAAGGCGGCAAAACACGTTAAAAGGCTCGCTAGGCGCCAACAGTGTACCGCGCCCACGTGGTCGGGGGATCCCCGCAACGCGCTCCGCCGTGGTCGGGGAATCCCCACAACGCGCTCCGCCCCTACCTCACACTGGACCCATCAGTAAAATAACTTGCCCCAAACAACTCGGTAAACGATGGTTACCAACACTCGTCTATAGACATCGTTCCGGGGCCTGAACTCCGAACCTACAACATCGCTCAGCAAGTACTGCCATGAAGACCAGCGCGCTAGCCTAATGCGCCTCAGGAGCTCAATAGCCTAGCAAATTTGCACGATTTAGCAAACATTCCCCCCTCTGAAACAAAAAGGCGTAAATGGACATTTCAAACGACAGCATGTTATGCAATATGGCAGTACGGGGACATTTCAAACGACAGCATGTTATGCAATATGGCAGTACGGGGGGGGGGCACGCAAAGGTGCTCGTACGAGGGGGACACGCAAAGGGGCTCGCCGGATCCCGCGCCCACGTGGACCGGACACCGCCAAGCTCGGAAATGCGTAGAAACGCCCGCACAGGAAACCTGGTACACCGCGCCACCCCAACAAACATTTGACATTGCATTCATTAACTGTAAAACACGAGGCATTAAACTTCGGGGTAAAATTTTTCGTAAAACATGGATATATGCGTTGAAACGCCCACACGGGTTACCCGGTATACCGCACCACCCCATCAAACATTCGACAATGCATGTAGTAACTGTAAAGCAGGATATGACGTTTGAATAAAATGTAACAGCATGATAAATTAGCAACGAGTGCACCGGTGCGGTCCCTCGCCCATGTGGACCGGGCTCCGTGAAGCACCCGGCTGCGGCACCTGAAACCCTCTGCCTGGCCGCCCTCGAGAGATTCAAAACATTAAGCACACACGCACAACCTGGGGAAAGGTTAAAAATGCTGTATTTGGGAAACAAACATTGCCGCCACACTACCCCACAAACATGGCCGCCCCGATGCCGGAGAGTTCACACCAAGACACCAAACCTTCAGAAAACGGGACTCGGTATAGCAACTACCGCGGGGCCCGACAAGTACAGGCCGGGCCCGCACCGACCGGAGGACAGCGACCGGAACGAAAACCGGACGTCCCCCCCCACAGCAGCCCGCTCTAGCGGGCCGCCTCGCCAGGCTCACACCTCCAAGAGGGAGCAGGCGGCTACGATAAGGGGGGGGGAGGGGGTCGCTCACCTCAACACGAAGTCCCGACGAAAAGAGTGTCCCGCAAGATCACGACGGCGTCCGGGCGGCAAAGAGGCTCAGGAGAAGGGCACCGTGGCATAAGTACCCAAGAAGCTCCTCCCCGCCGCCCGGACGAGATTCTCGGCAGGCCGCCTCCTCCAACCGGTGAGGCGGATGTGCCGGGGGCATGCAACTGGGGGCGGGACCGCCCTCCTTGACTAGGTGCCCGCCCTCTTGATGGCCACTGCATGGCCTCGGGCAGGCGCATTTTTTTTGTAGAAGCGTTTCAGCAAAAAAAACTTGCCCTCCTCAATGCTTGTAATGCATGATTAAAACATACAGCATTCATAGTTCATTTAAATATTAAGCACATCGTCCTCATTGGTTGATTATCGTGCTTGACACAAAGAGAGGACTAAAGACATTCTCTCAAAGGCGGCTGCCATGATTGCACTTAACAATGTTCATTATACTGTTTGCTGTATAAGCTCTGATGCCTCCACCTCTATCTCACCTCAGTGGGTAAGTACAGGATATACTGCATAATCAAAGTTTGCCTTATTGATTAGTGTGCAATTATTTGTACATGCCACACTCGGGCTTCATGTTGCACGTTGCTGCAGGTGAGGGGATGCTGCTGGGGAGGGGATATATATATATTATTCACCAAGTTGCCACTGACTGCTGTCGAACTCTTCGTGAATGGGTGCCTCCGTAGCACGTGTGGCAACACGTATTCAAATTATTTATCAAAGGCGGAGCACTCAGCGGGTTCAAAGTATAGATTTACTAGCCCAAACAGATGTGTCTAGGCATCCTTGCCTTTATCAAAGTTTTTATGGCTTGCTAATGTCACATTTCGATATAAAAGCAGCTTGCCTCTCTTCTGTTGGGTGAAATCATAGAAGAAAGACTATTAGTTCACAATGAATAGTCTATTTTAGTCTCTGCCCTCTTTGCATGTAGTTGAAAACAATGCGTATTG
This sequence comes from Lissotriton vulgaris, assembly GCF_964263255.1. Taxonomy (NCBI): domain Eukaryota; kingdom Metazoa; phylum Chordata; class Amphibia; order Caudata; family Salamandridae; genus Lissotriton; species Lissotriton vulgaris. The sequence continues at coordinate 695,480,996 of NC_141700.1, read as the reverse complement.
TTGCGCCGGATATTATATTACGTTTGGTAAGTGTTTCTCCACAATGGTTTTGGGCAAACATTAAATATTGTGATGACAGTTGCTGCACAGGTAACACCACTCACTGACCCTCATTCAGCCATGTGTTCACCTTCCTTTACCACCTACCCACAGACGCTCGTCATTGTGATCCAAGCACCTGTCCATTTTGTATGTCTCTATCCAGTTGGTGGGGGTGGCTCACTATTGGGGTTGCGGCGGTTCTGACAGACGGCAAAAATAAGATTCAGCCAATTGCCAGTGACTGTTGTCAGAGGGTTGGCGATGTCGAGGTTCGAGGAGGGGTTGAGCCATGTTTCAGTGATAAAGGCAATGTCAGGCGATAGGGTAGTGAAGGTGTCCCAGATTTCCATAGCCTGATTGCAGAGGGAATGGGTGATGAACAGGATGAATTGGAGAGGTACTAGGTTGTTTGTGTGGCGCAGATCCAATGTGGACTGGAGATCGTATAATGAGGAGAAATGGCAATGAAGGCAGGTGAAGGGTCCTTTGGCTGCTCCCGGGTTGGCGGTGCAGCAGTTGTTTCGATGTAGGGGGTCAGGCCAAGGAGCTCCTCTGTGGTGTAGTGGTGGGTGGCGGGAGGGTAAGGGTTCCTGGGGCTGGGCGTGGTCCAGGCATGGACGGGCACAGACAGGCTTACCTTCGGTGCGCTGGTGGCGTGGTGGTGCTGCAGCCTCCATGAAGTAGGTCTAGGGGGGCGGTGGAGAGAGGAGGGAAACAGCCAGAGAAGGAAAATGGAGGAAAAAGGGAAGGCATGAGCATCAAGAGGCAAAACAGAGCAGAAAAAGCAAAAACAGCAGGAAAAGGCAAAACAGAGCAGAGGAGCAGAGGTAGAGAGTAGCAGACTGTGGACAAGCGTGACAGGAGAACTGTCATAGGGGTAGCTGGCACCAGGACCTGCTCAATGGCGTCGCGCTGCGGCCTCTATTCTGTAGGGCCTGGGGTGAGGGTGGGGCGCTGGGTGGAGGGACGAGGGAAATACCGGGGAAAGGTAAGAATCGAGCAGCAAAAGGCAATACAGAACAGAAAGAAGGCAAAACCGAGCAGAAAAGGCAACAACAGAACAGAAAAGGCAAAACAGAGAACAAAGATGCAAAACAGACGCCATAAAAACAAGCAGAGAAAGGCAAAACAGAGACAGAAAAACAAATAGGAAAATGGAAAAACAGAGCAGTAAAGGCAAAACAGAGCAGGGCAGAGGGTAGCGGACTGAGGGCAAGCTGCACAGGAGACATATCACAAGGGCAGCTGGCAAGACGACCACTCAATAGAGGCGCGCTGCAGCCTCCATTAAGTAAGTTCTGGGATGAGGGTGGGGCACTCTGTGGAGGGAGGAGGGAAATGGAAGAGGAAGGAAACGGAAAGAAGTGGGAAGAAACAAGTAGCAAAAGGCATAACAGAGCAAAAAACATTTAAATACTGAGCAGAAAATGACAAAAACAGAGCAGATAAAAGCAAAACAGAGTGGAAAAAGGCAAAACAGAGAACAGAAAAATGAGCAGAGCAGTGCAAAACAGAAGGCATAAAAACGAGCAGAAAAGGTAAAAACTTAGCAGAAAAAGACTTAACAGAGCAGAGGCAGAGGGTAGCTGGCTGCAGGCACTCTGGACAGGAGAACTGTCGCAGGAGGAGCTAGCACGAGGACCTGCTAGCAAGTAGGATTTGTTTCTGTCCCGCAATCACCTTTGCACTTTGGCACATCTTTTATGTCTCTCTAGGGACTCTCAGGAAGCCATGATTGCTCTCTCATTAGACGCCGAGAAGGCATTTGATCGTATCGAGTGGCAGTACAAGTTCAGAGTCTATATATAGCAGACTGGGCCTATGGGACAAAATAATCTCAAAACATTGATCGCTCTATACCAAGCCTACCGCTCAATTCAGTAGCAGATTCCTATTGAATGTATTCTCGATTCGCAGAAGGGCCAGACAGGAGTGCCCCCTGTTACCCCTACTGTTCCTATTGGCCACTGAGCCCCTAGCAGCGGCCATAAACCAATCACCCCATATTATGAGCATACCCACTGATGCCGGTATGGCCAAGATCCTACTTTATGCAGACGATAATATGCTTACGCTCACTGACCTTGACAGATCAAATCCAACCTTGATGTCTCTTATCTTCTCCTTTTCTAGAATCTCGGGGTACAAGGTCAGCTGGGATGAGAGCAAGGCCCTGCCTATGTCTCATATAACAACACAGGCACCCATTGCCGGTTTCCATTCTAGTGGAAACATTTAGGTATTCTCATTGATAGAGGACTTGAACATATGGTTTCAATCTTAGATCCAAGACCAATCTTTAATACATTAAATGGACCCGCCTTAACTTATCCCTATGGGGGAGCATACATGTGGTCAAAATAGTGATATCCCCCCATTTTACATATTTCCTTGGAATGATCCCCCTTCAATTTGAATTCACATTTTGCAGACTGTAGACAAGGGGATCAGTTCCTTTATTTAAGGAGCCATGAGACATTGACTATCCTTCCCTAATATGGTTGCACACAAAAGATACGGAGGACTAGGTTTACCCTGTATTTAATTTTATTATCAGGCCTTATGTTTTGCGCAACTTCTCTATTTAGGAAGATGGGTGCGGGACCCCCCCACCCGTTCCTGGTCCAGTTGGAGTGTGCCATGACGAGCAGTGATCTTGGTCTGGATATTCTCTACCACCACAAGACCCTCTCCAATCTTCTGACTAACCCTATAGTATAGGTGCAGGTTTGGAACCTTGCCCACAAGCTCACTGACAGTCCAGCCTGTCTTCCTCAGCAGTCTCTCTTGTGCAATAATGCCGCCATTTAAGTGGGTGGCCGCCCTCTCCGATGGCCGACTCGATGATGGTTGGGATAGGAACCCTAGATTATATAATTCCCAATGGTGAACTGAAAACATTTCCCGACATGCAAGAGGAGTTCCATATGCCTCCCTCACAGCTTTGGCTTTACTCCTAACTGTGACACTGCCTCCAAGGAGCCCATGGAACATCTTAGCCTCTCCCATACTCTGAATATCTGGATACCTGAGGAACCTACTAGGGAGCCATGCCTGGGTTCCACAACTTGCTGGCCTAACACCTTCATCACACACCCTTCTGTCCTCTCTTCGCACGTCTTGGCTAAATGCTCTTGGTATCCAATATTTGGAAGGAGACTGGAAGGAACGCAGACCTGAGCACTGGGGTGCGTAAGGCTAGTATGAAACTGGAACTGGTACTAGACCCATTTGCAACACTGGCGCAACTCACAACCCAACAGCGAAACACTACACATATTATATGATTGTCCGACCATCTCTCGTTTTTGGTCCTACACATGCGGCACCCTCAGCTTCGGCTTCCTCTGCCTTTCCCGCTCACGCAGCCCAGACCTGATCATACCACGCGTATTCGGCGATTCTTGTCCTTGGCCTGAACAACATCCAAATGATGTGTCCCGTATCACTGGCGCTTACAACACCTACCCACACATGAGGAATGGCTCTCTGAGATGTTTAAAGTGGCCTCGTATGAACGCATACTCTATGGCTTACAAGGCAGCCCTATTTGAGGCTATTTGATCCCCTTTACTGAACCTTTACAATGATGCCCGAGACCTCCCCTCGTCCTAATCTGCATCGATCTTAAGTGGTATGTCTGGATCCATACTCTATTTTACCCACTCCCACTTCAGATCCAGCTGTGCCAATGATACCTTCCCACATTCTGCCACTCCCATCCCCTTCACCCCTCTACACAGTGTGCAAGAAGCCAGGGCGCCGAACTGCACCACACGCCAGCACATCCCTAACCTTGAGCCTGGACCTACAGCTCCCCCCTTCCCTATTCCCCTCACATTGCCCCCTGGCCAACCTGCTTGGCTCCCCCTTTTCTTGCTCCCCACATAGGCCCATCCCATTTCTTCGTTCCCGCCCCCTCCCAGTGTAGAGTATACCACCATCTCTTAAGGAGCTCATAGCAGGGAATCCTGGTCTGATGTTAGTCTCTTATGGGCCTATTCCCAAAATACCTTGAGTACTCATTCTCATAGGCATGTCAGTTGGTGTCATGACTCTCCTGTTGTTGTTGGAAGGATCCCCACATACCATGATGTTGTATTCAGATGTCATACGGATGCACCATTGTTCTTTGTTCCTAAAGAAATCACTTGAAAAGTAAAAAAAATAGCCTCATTAGTAGAGAGACAAACAGACACTTAGGCAAGAAGAGAAACATAACAAGCATTAGCAAAGCCTTTATGTCTTGGGTTGGCTGCTGGACTTTTTGCTTTGCCTGTGTTTATTTTGTTTGTGACTGCTTTTTAATGAAAACAAGCATTGTCTGAAAGCCAAAATACGTATTGTTGTTATACATAAGAACACATTGCACCAGTAGTCCCTGGCAGTGAACAGGATTACCCATTATGCAGATGCGGCCACCGTGCAAGATCAGAATGTTGTCACTCACAGTCGGGCAAGCTTCTGGCTGATGTGGGCTGACCCTGGATCCCGTGCAATATGCTGTGGTGAGTGGAAGTGACATGTGAATGACACCACAGAAGACCCACGGATACAGAGGGCTGACTGAACGCCCATGTATGTGTAGTACATAAAAACATGTGGTGCATCAGCGTGGAGAAGCTTGGACCAGCATCAAACACAGGCCTGACAGGGAGGCCACCTATTTGCCAGTAGTTCTTCACTTCCCCACCATACCATCTCACTTTTGTAGTAGTAAGAAAAAACAAGGCCCCAGCGGTCCATCAGCCACTGGTTACGACAATGTTGTTACTTTTAAAGTGATGTAAATATCTCTGTGTTATGTTAAAAATAAAATAAGGCACATGACATATCAGGAATCACTCCATCTCTAGGTGTGGTGGCCTATTTATGTGTTGTTTTACACCATACTCAGTCAAAAAGTAGCATCCACATAATTTATAGGTGTGGCTACTACAACACAATGTACACAATGTGTAGGATCTGCGCTTCGTCTTGTGCGGAGAAAACATTGGATAGAGAATCCAGTAATTGTACAAAACAACAAATACATTACAATCATGTATTTGCATTTTTGCACTGTTACATGCATAATTATGATTACAAAATGATAGACAGGCTCTTTTAAACTGTAGGCACAGGCTTTAAAAAAGTGTGTGGAAATTCCATGCAGAAATACGTATATATTAGCTCTTAAAATGGCAAAACATTTTGCATTGCATCAGAGGTAGGCATGGGCCTGTAATGAGCCCAGCGAACATAGTGGATTGTTTTGTGTATACGAGAACCTGATTGTGTGTTTGGTAAACAGATTTTGCATCCGCCATGCTGGCACACTCAGTACCTCTATTAAGGAGTTAGTTGAAATTCTGCCAAATTCTGGGTTGAAAGGAGAGGCAGGAGGATTCTCTACCCCAGCAGCTGTGTCCACCATGGGAGTAGCCTTGTTCATGGAGACATAGTTTGGCGAAAAATATATCAATACACCAGTGCACATCAATGTCCTTCTATGACCTATAATGCTGGTGAAAATTCCACCATCAAAAATGGAAACAGGTTACATTCCCAAAAGTGGGGGTATGCAGGAAATGGCCACACAAAAGCCTCCCTAGAAAGCTGGAGGGATGTGTCCGAGCACGTGAAGGACATTAAACGTACCATTTCCTTATAGCCTACCTCCATTTTTAAGTCAGAATTTCCTGCTGGCAACTCTGCCAGACATGCCTGTTGGACCAGTCACCCCAGATTGGAGCACTTGACTGCTACCAAGTCTGATGGAGTCAGCCCCTGAACTGGATAGAGACAATACTGTATGCAAGTATGTTTCTGTTGGTGATATGTTTGCCACCCAGAGGACCGTTGTAAGAAATTAGGTTACAGTTTGACTGGGGTATGAGCCCTGGTCAAGCAGCAACCACAATCTTTGTCAGCGTGAGGCACAAGCAAACTCCAATTAACCTGTGCTCAACTGCCTGATAGCTCCAACCGTGGCTATTTGGTCAGGCAGGTCTGAGTCAAAGTCAAAAGTGCAGGCTGACACTGATGAAGCGCATGTTGGATACAGTCCCAGATTAGTCCAGCAAAAGTTTCACCTTCTCAAGTTTTGTGCTAAGAGTCCCATTTGCATTGGGGAGTGTCGAGGAGAGCAAGAAGAGCATCACAGGCGTTGTCGGTGTGGTGCAAAGAGAAGGCTGGGCGTCGCAGATAGGCAGTCTTGTGCTTTAAGTAGGCAGTACACTGCGGACTGTCGATGCTGCAATGTGAAGAGACAGGGTAGTGGCGGCTCTAGCTAGATTTAGGTGCCAGTGGCTCACTGTCGGAGCAAACAGGCCCATTTGCGGCCGCAAAGAGTCTAAAAACTTGATTTAAGAGCCCATGAGCCACACCAAGGGTCTAGAACCTGAGAGGCAACACTTGGGGGCCAGGAACTTGCTGCAGCTGGGTCCAGGAGTGGTGAGGAGCATTTTATGTCCCTGAGGCTTAGATCAGGACGCCAGCAGACTAGCCCTTGGAGTCACTATGGCACAGATGAAGTTGTAGGACCAGTTTTTCTTCCCCAGACAAGAAAGGAGAAGGTGAGCACAGGAGGGCAGCAGTCCATCAGAGAGACAGTCCTTGTAGCAGCACAGCAGTCTTTAGTGACTCCTGGTGACTTTTGAAAGAAGGTGGGGCACTAAAGTTATCTTCGAATTTCACAGAGTGAGCAAAGCAAGTGGCACCAATGGACTCAAGGAGGTTTCATGCTGAAGGTCAATGGCAGTTCGGGCTGGACTGTTCCCATGAGGCACAGGGTCAGACTGATTTGCATATGGCCATGTCTGAACTGGGGTGGCAGAGTGGGCTAAAGAACGGTGATGGATTAAACCCAGATCAGTTGACAGGGGGTGAGTGCTTGTATTGTCAACGCTCCGTCCATCATTTCCTTTGGTTTTTCGAAGGTCAATGTCTCCACATTCATTATTCAGGCAAATATATGGTGATGGTCTTTACAATACCAATATTGAACAGCTTAAATAGGTAGATGATGGAAAACTTTTACGACTTTACCATAATTCACCCAGTTATTACATGTCAATGGACGTGTGCATCCACTTCCATATGCATTGCACACCTGTTTCAAGAATAGTGGGAGCAGCTTGTCCAGACTCTAGTCCTCTAAAAGACTGTGTACTTACAAGAACCAGTGTGTTTTAAATCTTAAGCACATAGACTAATGTTAGCTAGAGCTAGAAAAAGTTTGTGACAATGTAATTTAAAAATGCACACAACCTCAGACTGAAACGTAAAAAGGCTGACTTACCTCTGAAATGAGCACTTTATGTTGACTTGGCTGCAGAGTTCCACATGAAACTTGTTTGCTTCAGCAGTGTGCACATTCTTTTCTGGCACCTGGCACAAAATACCTTAGCTACATAAAGGCGTTCTGATGCTTTGAACTGTAAACATTTCATTTTTAATGTTGCTTATCACCATTTCTAAGTTTCGGATTAGAACAGGCTCAACGTTTATGAAATAATTGGTTAAATAAAATGTGGACACGTTAATATAAAAGGGATTTATCAACGTGTCTGTCGTATCGTGGTGCACACGATCGTCAGGAAATACACTGGACACCGGGTGAAGGTTGGTGCATGTCTTTATTAGCATGTATGTTCTGCTGGTCATAGGCACGTCTGCTCTCGTCCTCGTTCGTGTATATACTGCGCACTTCCTGCCCGTCCACAGGAAGTCCTGTCCAGTGACCTGGTCACTGCCCCGTGACCCACAGGGTCCTAGTGCCCTATACCAGTGGTCACTACATCTCCCCCTTTGTCACAAACAAATGTCTTTGACACATGTACAAACTTGGTGCATTATTCCCATGGTAGTGAAAAAGAGATAGAGAGAGAGAGAGAGAGAGAGAGAGAGAGAGAGAGAGAGAGAGAGAGAGAGAGAGAGAGAGAGAGAGAGAGAGAGAGAGATAAAGAGAGAGATAGACTCTCTTTACATTTCTTCTAATAGTCTTCTTGTCTTCTTGCACTCTCTTCTTGGTCTTTGTTCTCTGCTCTGTTCTCGTTCTCCGTTTTCCTCGTTTGGTGATATTGTCTCTCTGTTAGTTCCTGGCTCTCTTTCTTCCACCTTTGGTGCCGTTGTCGCTCGTTCCTCCTCTTCCACTTTGAACTCCTTGAAGTGGGAACTATTTCTTGTTATTTTCTGATGGTCTGAAACCGCAGTCACCATTGACCCTTTTACGTCAGTCACAACCAACGGGTCTTTTGAGAATGGGCTGTCTGACTTCCTTTGCTGTTTTTGTCTCACTACCACCAGATCTCCTTCGTTTAGTTGGTGCTCTGATGTATTTCTCTTTTTGTCAGCGTATTCTTTCATTTTCTTTTTTGCTTGGTGATCTCTTTCAGCAATGTCTTTTCTATTCGCGCTTTCTGTTGCTTCTAGTTGAGGTAGCCTTGTTTTGCTTGATCTCCCTAGCACCAGTTCTGCTGGGCATCTACCAGTGGAACTGTGAGGGGTATTCGTATAGTCCCTTAGCACTTGACAAAGTGCTTGTCCAATTGATATCTGTGTCAGTTTTGCTCGTTGGATGGCTTTCTTGATCGTCCCCATGAAACGTTCTGCCATTCCGTTAGCCTGTGGCCACAACGGAGTTATTTTCCGATGCTTGATCCCCAAGTATTCCATGAATCTACGGAATTCCTCTCCCGAAAATGGAGGTCCATTATCTGTTTTCAGTGTTTGTGGTGAGCCCCAGGCGGCAAATACGTCATCTAGCACTGGTAAAGTGGCGCTTGCTGATGTCGAAGATACTTCTCTCACTAGTGGGAATCTTGAAAACTCGTCGATGACCACAAGCTTTCCACTCTCTAATGGTCCATAAAAGTCTGCTGCTAACTCGGTCCATACTGCTGGTGGCAGTTCCGACATTTTCAATGGTGTCGGCTTGACAGTCGGTCCTGTTATTTGACAGATGTGACAATGTGATACCTCTTCCTCCACCATGTTGTCCAGCCCTGGGAACCACACTTTTTCTCTCAACATCTTCTTTGTCGCCACGGTGCCTCGATGCGACTCGTGAGCTAGCTCAACTGTTCTCTTTCTCAGTCTCTTTGGTATTACAATCCTTGAACCCCTCATCAGGACCCCGCTTTCTGTTTCAGACAGCTCTTCGCTTATCTTTTTGAATGCCAGTAGTTCTTCTTTATTGACTCCTTCCTCTGTCATAGTGTTGCTGTTGATGTGTCTCCATCTCTGCTGTCGCACCACCGTTCCGATGGCTTTCATTGTCGGGTCTCCTTTTGTTTCTCGCTCTAGTTCTTCACTTGTTATTGATGCCGGAGTGTTTTGTCTCACGATGAAGTTTAGATATTCTTCTGCCATTGTGGTGCCACCTTTTTGATGGGGAAGCGGGTGTCGTGACATGTAGTCCGCTGGATTTTGGTCTTTTCCAGGTTTGTGGACAATCTTGAAGTTGTAGTCCATCAGCCTGATCCCCCATCTTTCAATTTTTGGTGGTATTTTGGCGTTTGGGTTTCCGTAGATGGTCACTAGTGCTTGGCGATCTGTCACTATCGTGAATGGTTTTCCATATGTGAACATGTGATAGTGCTCACATGCCCATACTACTGCCAAGCTCTCCTTTTCTGGTTGAGAGTATGCTCTCTCAATGTCCGACAGGCTCTTGCTTCCGTAGGCTACTATCTGCCGAGGTGAGTCCTTTCCCGGCTTGTGTTGTGCTAGTATTGCCCCCAGACCTACCGGGCTGGCGTCTACTGTCAGTTCGGTACATAGGCTCGGGTCAAAATATGCTAGGTGGTCTACTGCCGTTACTGCCGCCCTTATTTCTTCGAACGCTTTTTGGCACTCTGTGGTCCATTCGAATTTTTGGCCCTGCTTCGTTAATTCTCTCAGTGGCGTGCTCACTGTCACGAAGTCCTTTATGTATCGCGCACAATAGCTGGCCAGGCCGAGGAATGAGCGCACGTCAGCGACATCTTTTGGTTCCTTTGTTCTTTCAAGGGTGTCTATTTTGCTGCGATCTGGTCTCATCCCTCTCTTCGAAAAGATGTGTCCGAAGAACACTAGTTCTTCTCTTCCCAGTTCACATTTCTTCTCGTTTACTGTTAGGCCCACCTCTACTAGCTGTGAGCACACTTCCCTCAAGGCCTTGTCGTGTTCTTCGTCTGATTTTCCAAATACCAGGATATCATCACTGTAGTTCAAACTGTTTTTGATCGGTCTAATGATCTGCCTGATCGTTTCCTGGAATATTTCCGCTGCTGACGATATTCCAAAGCTTAGTCTTTTGTATCGAAATAATCCCAGGTGCGTTGAGAAGGTAGTTATGTATCTGGACTGCTGATCCAGCTCCAGTTGGTGGTACCCCTTGCATAGGTCAAGCTTGGAGAACTTTCTCATTCCCGTCAGGCAGCTTATCATGTCATCTAGATGTGGCCCTGGATGTCGCTCTCGTTCAATGGCTGTGTTGGGAATCCTCATATCTACACATATTCTTATTTGTGCAGTGTCCTTTTTTGGTACAGCCACTATTGGGGACACCCATGGCGTTGGCCCTTCTGCTGGCTCAATGATGTCCTGTTCTAGCAGTGCCTTTATTTCCTCCTCCACCTGGGGTTGCAGATGGATCGGTACCCTTCGGTGATGCTGCGCTACTGGTCTGACTGCTTCGTTTATGTGCAGAGTTATTTGTCTTCCTTTAAGCTTTCCCAGTCCTTCCGTTAGTTTTGGGTATTCTTGTATTATGTTCTCTTTGTCCGACATGTGATACATCATCTTCAGTAGGCCCATTATTTTCGCTGTTACGTTACTCAATAGGCATGGTGCGGGAATGTCTCCTCGTAGCACATGTATTTCTTCTGTGACCGTCTTGCCTTTGTGCATCATGGTGTCCGTGAATTTCCCCATGTTCTTTACTGGGTTTTGTGCACCCCAGGTAAATACTCTTATGTTTGATGGTTGTAGTGGTGGTTTCCTCTTCATCTTGTCATATTCTGTCGCACACATAATGTTACACGTGGCCTCACTGTCCAACACGAATTCTGTTTGGTGAGGTCCTACGTCTATGGTCACCCAATCCGTCTTCTTTATTGACTTTCTATCCACCAGTCTGATGTGTTCTTCTACATACCCTTCATCGGTAGACATGAGATATAGGCGTTCTACCTTTCCAGCCGTTTCTTCTTCTTCTTCCTCTTCTCCCGACTCCAAAGACGAGCTCCGGGTAGCCGCTTCCATGTGTCGTACATGTCTGTTTGTTGATGTTCTTGGTCTCCCTGGTCTTCCCCGTTCATTCTTGAACTGCGTTCCTTGGCACATGGTGGCAAAATGGTTACTTCTGTTGCATTTCCTGCATGTTTGCCCGAACGCCGGGCATGCTCCTCTGTGCGGAAATTCCAGACCACATCTGTAGCATTGGGAACCTTGTTTCCTTGTCTCTTTGTCTTTTGGTCCTCTCTTCCAGTTGCTTGTCTTGCTTGTGTCTGTCATTCTGTGCACTTGTTCTCCTCTTCGGTCCATTTGCCTTGCTTGCATCGTTGCCCTTGCTTCCACTCTCGCTAGATCTAGGATCTTCTCTAAAGTAATTTGTTCTTTAAGCAGTCTTGTGCGAAAGTCTGTGTCGCAACAGCCTTCTATCAGCCGTAAGCGAAGGGCCTGTTCATTGTCATATTTGTCGAATTCGCAATAGGCCACTAGCTTTCTCAGCCTTGTTGCAAAATCATCCATGGACTCTTCCGGCTGTTGAAATGCCATGTTGAAAGTATATCTTTCAAAATCGATGTTTCGTTGAGGGTCGAACTTTGTTGTTAGACATTTTATCAAACTTTCGTAGCTCTTTGTTTCGCTCGTTGGCAGTGTTATGAGGAAGTCATCCACCTCATCGCCCACTAGGTTTAGGAATAGCCCTAATTTCTTTTCATCTAGTACATCAGTCGCCTCCATGTATCGCTCAAACTTCACAATCCACTTCTCCCATCGTATACCCACTTGTGGTTCTGATACACTGAAAGGCATTGGTCTGCGATATTGTGCACTTTGCTTTGTTTCTGGCATTTTCTTTCTTTCGCTTTTCTCTTTCCTTTTTTGCCTTTTCTATTTCTTTTATTTTAGTTCTTCGTTATTTTATCCTTGTTTTCTTTTCCTTTATCAACTTGTCGTGGCCGTGTTTCTCTTTCTTTCTTGCTCCTATCTCTTGTTATTCTTGCCTTTTTAATGGCTGCTCTTTGTTTCCTCTTATTTGTGGGGCACTTTATTTCTATTGCCCTTTTATTTCCACTTCTAGTTCAATTTTCCTTTTGATTTCCTTCTTATTTCCTTCTTTTCTGTCCTTTCCGGTGCTTTACTTCCTTTATTTTGCTGTTTTTCGATTTTGCCTGTTTTTAAAATGGCCGCCCGTTTTTCCTTGCTTTCTATTGGTCGATCCGCCTGACCATAATATGGCCGCCGAGAATCCCGCGAGATTTCCAGTCCAATCCCCTTGCGCCTGACTTCAAAATGGCCGCTCCACTTTCCTGCTCTCCTATTGGTCCAGACCGCCTGACCCCAAAATGGCCGCCGAGACTCTCGCGAGAGCTCGCGCCAATTTGTATTTCTTTCGCGCGCTTCAGCCTTGCGCTTACCGGATCAGTCGGTATTCTTGCTGCCAGTCGGGGTGGGCTCCCGCGTCACCGTGCTCTCTTCGGGCCCGCTCTTCCTCACTTTCTTTGTAGCGACGCCAATCCAGGGTGGGCTCCTGGTATATTTCTGCTATTCTCTCGCGATGGGCACGCGTCGATCCTTCAGACACCCTTCGTCGCCAGATGTCGTATCGTGGTGCACACGATCGTCAGGAAATACACTGGACACCGGGTGAAGGTTGGTGCATGTCTTTATTAGCATGTATGTTCTGCTGGTCATAGGCACGTCTGCTCTCGTCCTCGTTCGTGTATATACTGCGCACTTCCTGCCCGTCCACAGGAAGTCCTGTCCAGTGACCTGGTCACTGCCCCGTGACCCACAGGGTCCTAGTGCCCTATACCAGTGGTCACTACATCGTCTGTTTAACACACTGTTTTTTTGTAATTAGGGCAATCTGGTCAGCTATTTAAAACACTCACTTAATGCTTCCTTAGTACTGCTGCTGCAGCCTCCTTGTCTGTGGTATTACTTCAATGAAGTATTAAACTGAGGCAAGAATACCAAAGCCTGCACAGTGCTCGGGGACGCCCACAGGCCAGCTGTCTACATGCTCCTCCTAACAGGTATCTTCCTGGCTTGCTCACAGGGCCGGACTGGGAACCACAACCGGCCCGGGAAAGTGCTCGACCGGCATCCCCTCCCCACTCGGGTGGGGGGGGGGGGGGGGGGGGAAATGGGGATTGCCGCAGAGCTCTTTGTCGGGGCTGGTTTTTCGGCCGATTTTGGTTCAGGGCTGATTTTGCAGCTGCAAAAACGGCCCTGTCACAAAAACGGCCCCTAGTGCCCCAAAACTGTCCCCACCCGTGCGGTGCACGGGGGGATTGCCCGGTGCCCGCTATGGCCAGTCCTGGCCTGCTTGTGCACATTAGCTGAAGGATGAAATCCCTGCAGACAATCACTGTGCTCTTCAAAGCTGCAGCTATAAATGTGCTCTTCCCACTCTCGTGCCGCCTCACTCCACATTGCTCTAGCATGGGGAGGTTGCTTTGCGCAAAGAGCCAATGCCAACGCAGCTCGTCTGAAGTTTATTATATGAAATACAATGAAAGCTGTGTCGGGACTGGCAGGATGAAGCAACCTAGAGCCTGAGTGAAGTAAAGAGAGCTGTATTTGCTGCCCTCAACCCCCACCCTCAACACACAGTGGATTCAAAATCACAGGCCTGAAGTATGCATGTCAGGCTGCCGAATCTAGAGACTAGTCAGCTTGTCATGCACAGTTTAATTACATAGTGCCGAAGAACTCCGGAAAATCACCCATGCCCCCTCCCTCCATGGCAGCAATAAGAGTAATTGGAGCCCAGGCTTCAAGCGGTATCACGATCTGCCATACATTTTATGCATTCACTTACAAATTTAAATACACAATGAAGACTGCTTTATTGTCAAGTTGGGTGGCAGATCAAAGTAGTGGGTTAACACCCCTCTGCCCCTACTGAGTAACCACCTCTGGCAGTCCTTCTTCAAGGCATGGTATCCACAGGCTACTGAGAAGTTGGTTTCTGAGGTCCAGTATTAATACTCAGATGTGCCTTTGAGGTGGGGGAGAAACTTCTAGAGTTTTCCCTTTGAAGTCCCAAGGCATCCTGTCTTCCCTTCCCTTGCGCCAGACTAACCACAGGAGGTATGCAGCAGGACATAGCCTATTCAGGTGTAAGTGGGGCTGTGTCATGCTCCTCCCTGCCATCCTGCCAGTGATGGCCTATCCAGGCACACCTAAGCTTCTCCTTGTGTGTGGCTGTCTATGATGTAACATGCAAAGCTCAACTGTCAGATACATCCAGTCATGTAATCAGAGACAGGCTACAGGCAATCAATGGTAAGGTAGAAAAATGACAACTTTCTAAAAGTGCCATTTTCTGAATTATTTATATTTGTATTCCTGAGATACTAAACATGAACTGGTTACGTTTCCCAATTTGGAAAGTACACTTATAAAATGTAATAAGGTAATTCCAATGTTATCCTATGGGAGAGGTAGGCCTTGAAGTAGGGAAAATGAATGTAAGAGTTTTTCACTACCCGGACATGAAAAACTTAAAAGTACATGTCCTACCTTTTAAATACACTGTACCCTGCCCTCTGGGTTGTCCAGGGCCTACCATAGGGGTGATTTATTTGAATAAAACAGGAAGCTTTTGTCCTGAATAATGTTTTGCCAGGTGGGCATGGCAGTTAATAACTGCTCACACAGGCTGCAATGCCAGGCCTGAGACATGTTTCAAAGGGCAACTTAAGCAGGTGGCACAACAATGCTACACCTACTAGTAGCATTTAATTTACAGGCCCAGGACACATGTAGTGCCACTTTACAAGAGACTTATAAGTACATTAAATAGGCCAATTGGGTATATGCCAATGTAACCATGTTTAGAGGAGAGGGAACAAGCACTGTAGCACTGGTTATGAGTGGTAAAAAGCACAGATTACTAAGGCCAACAAAAACAAATTCAGCAAAAATAGGAGGAGGTAAGCCAAACAGTGTGGGGTTGACCCTCCAGAGAGGGCCAGGTCCAACAACTGTAAACAGGTCAATTATACCACCAAAGGTGGGGAAAAGCAATCTGCATTTTGTGGCAGATTATTCACTACTCCCATATAATGCAAACTTTGGTTCCAACGTTTTAATATATGCGTGTGGTAGGAACCTTACTTCCTACCTCAACCTTAATTTAGATTTGTTTGGATTCATTCCCTATGTTGGCTTTCTGAAAAATGGGGTTGGCGCAAGGGGATCCAAGCCCCACACCATTCAGGAGGCCCCCATTCAGCCCAAGGATTATCTGTGACATGAGGTAAATTTGGGGGCCCCTCATCACATTCTGAAGGGCGGCCCCATCCTTCTATGTTACGCCACTGCCCTCAAGCTTAAGGGGTGTTGGGTTGAGATTTGAATACTTGTTTTTTTGTTGTTTGATAAGGAAAGAATTATGATTAGGGGAAGAGATGGAATGGAAGTGGCCGGTGCATGTCTGCAGGGCTAGTAACAGAACACCATATAGGAATGTGTTTGGTCATCAGTTAGAGCGTTTGCTAACTTCCTTCAGTATATTTTTTGCTATTTTTTAAAACATTTGTATTGCTTAAAGAGTTTATTTGTGCAAAAACAAAAGAAATATGCTTTGCAACAGTATTCAGTAACGACTCAATAACACCACTCATGCCCACTATTGTTTTCGTTAGAAACTGTGTTTTTGTTTGAGGGGAGGGGGGTGAAGACCCATCTGAGGCAACATCCACAATCGTTGTAAGTGCGAACCCAAAAAGTCACTAAATTAACCTGTGCTTGACCCTCTGGTATCTTAGTCAAAAAACTGCCAAGCTAACTTGGAGGCACTGTGTTAAATATTTATGAAGAACACAAACAGTAATAAAGTGAGCACAGAACACAAGAAAAATCCCCAAACCAATTTAGAAAATATAGAGTAAAGTGGAATAAATAAGATGAAAACAAAACAAAAAAAATCAAATCAGTAAAACTGGAGATAAGCAATTATAGTTTTTAGTAAAAATAGTCAAACTCACAGAAGAAATGTTTTGCTAGAATCAGGGTTGTTTAATAAGCGCAATGGAAAGAGATCCTTTTGAAGGACAAGAACCCTCACTCACCCAAGGGTGACATGCTTCATCATTGGGCTCCCTCCGTACATCAGGGCCGCAAGGTGCCAGATGTGGGCTACGACTCTCCACCTAGTGTATTGGGTGGAGAGGAGCTGGGGTGTTTTCAGGCAAAGGGATGCCACAAGTGATTGTGGTAAGTGAGGCGCAGAGTGCAGTGAAAAAGTGTGAGGAAGGTTAAAACTATCTCAAGGGCTCAGATTATTTATTCAGTAGTGTCCTTGGATAGGAATAAAAATAAGAGGACAGGGAGTTCAAAACAAACATACCCTCTTAAAGGTCCTTTCTCGCTGCGAGCACGCAGTTCTCGCAAGATGTACGTCCGAAGCAGGAGAGAGATCGCGAGGAGGAGGAGGGCAGCCCGGGGATGCTGCAGTACAGGTAAGTGTGTTTTATTTATTTTTAAATTAATTTTAAAATATTTTTTATTAGGGGGGTGTAGGCGGGTGGCGGAGTGGAAGCAGGGCGGAGTTCCACAGAGTTTTTTCCCGACTCCTTGGACCTCCGCGTAGTGGCACTACACTAGCTCTGCCGTGGTTAGCAATTTGTTCAGTTTCAGAAATTTTGGAATTTGATAATTTTGAACGGATAACTTGAACTGATAGTTTTGAACAGTGTTGCTGTACCAAGGGGGTGGTAGCAACTGAAGGCCCTGAAGGCAGCCAACAGGTTACTTAACTTATTGTTTTGCAATCCTGCCTTATGTATCAAAATCACAATCAGCAAATATTTAAAACTCTTGCTTGGCTATCTGGAAGGGACAGTGACATCATTGCGTTGGTGCCCATTCGTTAAGTGGGAACATTACTAAATTTGTTCAATTAATCCTAATGACCAAGAAGCTGACATTTGCCATTAACAACGGTGTTTTCAGGGTCAGGCATTAAAAGAAGAATGTAATTGCCATAAAGGAAAATTATTTTGTCCCACTTCTCACTCTTAGAGCCTCCTTTGAGAGCTCAGGTAGTTAACTTAGCCTTTTTGTTTACTAGCCCCATTTACTCTTGCCTTTCAAGTATGAAGAATTTCTTAGAAAAATCAGGTCCTGCACATATTCTTTTTCCAGAGCCTACAATTTCTCTTCCAATGACCTGGCCTTTTGAGTCCTGGACTTGTTGTTGACTGTCACCTGTAACATAGGCTGCACTATTCCATCGTTATCATGAAGGTACTTTCTGTGACCTCCCTTTTGTCAGTCATTCCCTGGTCTTATACTACTCTCTTACCTAACCCGTTGGTCTTCTGTCTTTCTACCAACTCATGTTACCCTTATAATTGGAAGGGGAGAGGGGTTCAAGATGTCCCTAGCAAGGTATTCAGACTCCTTAAGCCAGGGTAAGCAATCTTGTGGCACAAGAAATGATATAACCTCAAACCCGAGTTGGGGTCCCCTGACTGAAATGAAAATTGATTGATGTCCTCATCTGTGCTCTCCTCCGTACATCCATTTAAGTTTTAAGTTTAAGTTTAAAGGAGTTTTTAAAGCGCCTGGTGACGCCTCCCGGCGTGTCCCCGCGCTGTGGAGAGAGCATATTAAAAGGAGAGAGAGGGACCCAATCACAAAGTAAAGAGGCAAGTTTTCAACTTCTTTCTAAAAGAGGCCTCATTAATCTCTAGCCTAGTATCCAGGGGCAGGAGGTTCCAGTGCCTAGCCGCTAAAGTGCGGAAAGATCTGCCTCCCATTCTGGCTTTTTTGGGGCGAGCAGTTCTAAGCAGACCTGTTCCTTTGGATCTGAGGGATCTGTTGGGTTCATACAAGGATGCCAGATCCGACATATAGGCCGGTGCTCTGTGATGGATTATCCTATGGCACCATAGCAGAGCTTTAAAAACAATCCTCTTGCTAATAGGTAACCAATGGAGAGCTGCCAGAGAGGGACGTGAAGGGGCTCTACGGGGAAGCCTTAACACCAGGCGTGCTGCAGAATTTTGTAGAACCTGTAATTTCTTGATGTTTTTCTCCGATGTACCCAGGAGCAGTACATTCCCGTAATCAATCCGGGAAGTTATTAATGCCTGCATCATGGTACGTCTGGAGTTGAGAGGCAGCAGGTCAAGGGTGCGATTGAGCGTTTTCATCACTCCAAAGCATTTGCCTACAGTTTTCTTTATGTGGCTATCAAAGGACAGCTTGTTGTCAACCCAGACGCCTAGATTCTTCGCCTCTCGGTTAGGAGGGGGCAAAGGACCCAAGCAACTGGGCCACCATTCTGCTGTCCATTTGGCCTCATTGCCTCCAATGATAAGGACCTCCGTTTTTGTTCCGTTCAGTTTTAAACAATGCTCTGTCATCCAAGTGGCCAGCTTACTCATACAGGCATTAAAGTTATCAGCTTCCATGGAAGGGGCTTGAGTGAGAGATATAAGAAGTTGCGTATCGTCGGCGTAAGAGACAAGCTCCACGCCGAACGATTGCACCACCTCTGCCAGGGGGGCCATGTATAGATTAAACAGGGTGGGACTCAGGGCCGAGCCCTGAGGTACCCCCTGTTCAAGCAACACCCTGTCTGAGAGGGAAGTCCCTCTTTGGACTTGAAAGCTCCTATTGATCAAAAAGGCTTTCAGCCATCCCAGTGCCTTATTGGTGACTCTGGCTTTGTTTAGACACTGTAGCAAGATGGAGTGTGCTACAGTGTCAAACGCGGCACTGAGATCGAGCATGATGAGGGCCATGGTCTTGCCCTCGTCTGCTCCCTCTCGTAAGGTTTCAGTGGCCCTCAGGAGAGCTGTCTCCGTGGAGAAATTAGATCTGAAACCCGACTGTGATTTATGGAAGACATTATGGGCCTCAAGGTGTTCCATGAGTTGACTGTTAGCAATTTTCTCGGCTAGCTTAGCCATATAAGGTAGCAGGGATATTGGCCGGAGATTATCCATTATGTCTTGGCTGATGTTCGGCTTTTTTTTGATCGGTAACACTACTGCCTGTTTCCAATCCGCCGGCACACAAGCAGTGAAAAAGGAGACCTGGAGTAAGTGTCTGAAATGAGGTTCTAATGCAGGGAAAGCTTCAGCTAAAATTTTAGGAGGCGCCGGGTCTCGAGGAGATCCCGATTTGATTTTATTGCATAATTTGGACAGGACTTCGTAAGGGGGAACTTCAAAAGATTTTAGGCACTCAGGTGTATTTATACGACTGTCATTTTCAGTAAAGTCCGTGGCCGACTCTAAATGATTGGAGAAGCTTGTACAGATTTTATTAATTTTGCCTGAAAAGTACTGTGCAATTTTATTGCAAGATTCCACAGAATCATTTTGGGCGGAAGAAGTCATATCCACTATAGATATTTCTTTGTATATCTGAAACAGTTCTCTAGAGGAGTTGCCTGCTTCCATGATGCGGGTGTGATAGTGCTCTGCCTTGGCCAGACGTACTGATTTGTAGTATTCTCTTTGTGCTGCTTTATACTGCATTTTAGTTTCTGCACAAAAGTTCTGGCGCCATGCTCTTTCAAGTTTTTTACATGCCGTCTTCATGGTCTGCAGTTCTTGGCTAAACCAGGGAGCAGCTTTTTTTGATCTCCGAGCATTGGTCAGGGTGCGACTGGGGGCAGTAATATCGAGAGCCTTAGTGACGATATTATTTAAGTTCTTGTTAGCTGCCTCACAATCGTCCCCTTTAGGAGGGCCTTCGTCCTGGGCAATTTGAATGAAAGAGTCTATAGAGAAGTTCTTCCATTTTCTGCGTTTATATCGCAGAGATTGATGTCGGAAATGCTCGATTCTGTCAAGTTGAACCGTGATGGGGATGATATAATGATCCGACCAGGGTATGGGTATAGGATCTGAGGTGTAAACTCCCTGCCAGTTTCCAAAGATGGGGTCTAGTAAATGCCCTAGTTGATGTGATGGTTCTATGTTTTTTATTTCGAGCTGAACCGAAAGAAGTTCTGTTCGAATATCAGTAGCGTCCTTGTCTAAGGGATCTTCAAAATGAGCATTGAGATTTCCTAGCACTAATAGTCTGGATTTCCTTAGTGCTAAGTGAGTTATAGCTTCCATTAGGGTAGAAGTGAAGTCATACAGTCTACCAGGTGGTCGATATATCAAGATGCCTGATATGGAGTGATTGGGGCCGGTGTTGATTGTGAAGGAACCAGCTTCACTGTGATCAACCTGTATGTGCGATAGGGAGCAGACTAGAGGGGATTTCGTAGCTATGGCAATGCCGCCTCCTCTGACGTCTTTCCTATCCAATCTAGAGAGGGAGTAGCCGTGGGGCATGGCCTGGATAATGTCCGGGTCTGAGTAATCATCTAGCCAGGTTTCCGTCAGGAAAAGAATATTAAGGTTTTGGTCCTCAAGTAGATGGAAAATTTCTAGGGCGTGCTTGCGTAGGGATCTACAATTAAGTAAGGCTGCTTTGATGGTAAGACCCGTGCTAGTGGCTGGGACTTGAATGATGGGTTCAAAGCTGCACCTCGTACATTTATTTAGTGACTGGGCAAGCATGGAGTGTTTACAAGCTGCAAGCGTGTCAGGTTGTAGTGCAAGCAAAGCATGTCTGCCATACCTTATGGTAGTTTGAGTCGAAGAACCAGGGTCTATGGCCCCGCGCCCCGTCCGGCCGCGGACGGGCGCAGACGGGCTGGACTTTGGCTCGACTTCGGCGCGCTTCCGGCGCGCCCGCTGCACGCGTCCGCTGCGCGGTCGCTGCCCCAAGCACATTTATGCTAGAGGGAGGGGTCGCTAGAGCGCTGACCTCTGCTCCCTGAGCCCGGATGTGCAAGGCTCCTCCTCGCCCTCCGCATCAAACGCCCATGATTGGACGCGGCGGACCGGGGCGGGAGTAGGAGAGAAACTAAGCAGCTAAGGTAAATACAATGATTCACAGTGATAGGTCATTGGTAGATAAAACTCCGAGTTTGGAACAGCTTATCTTGATTTGATGTAGTGTTCCTGTCAAGCATCACAGCCATAACTCAGTTGAATTCCTAGGGCCTCATTTATAAGGCTGTGGGTCAATTTGTGACGCACCAGTGGCGTAAAAAATGCGTCTTGTTGCGCCATATTTACAAAGTGATGCATCTAGGTAGATGCGTCACTATGTAAACCCATGCGCCACATTACATCTGCGCCAGGTATAATGTATGCAAGGGGGGCGTATTGACGCAAGGAAGGGTCGTAGAAGTGATGCAGTGAAATCTATGAGATTTCACTGCATCACTTTTAAAGCGCCGTTGCATCAAAATCTTGCGCCTGCCTCACAGCAGGCGTAAGACTGACGCAGACCCTTTCACATGGGCCTTGCCCCATGTGAAAGGACGCATTGCTGGAGTTGCGTCACTTTTGTGACACACACCAGCAATGCGTCACTTTTGCGCTTACAGATACGTCAGAAATACTGACGTATCTCTAACTCCTTGCGACATGATGCATCATACATTAAATATGACGCATCAGGAATGTCGCAAGGAGTGCGCACTGAGAAGTGACGCATCGCTGCTTTCAAGCAGCGGTGCGTCATTTCTCATAAATGAGGCCCCTAGTATTTTGATTACTACTGTTGCAAGTCCACGTTATGGTACACTGAGACTACAGCCCACGCTTCATCATGTCAGGTGCCCTACAGTGTAATATTTCAAACCTGTAAGTCCTCCCTACTTTATCTGGCACAAATTGAGCTGCTTTTGTAACAGGTATATCAACTCCTTGGAGCCTGCTATGTAACTGGCATGGCCCAGTTGCCTACATGCACATCAAATTATGAAGTGGAAGTCGTTATCTGCCTGTATGAAGTCATATTTATGTCTATTTGACAATGGATTAACAAATCCCTTCTTAAATGTATTGCCAAATCTATTGACATAAAGTGAGAAAGTGTATGTTTTTTGCGCAGTCACCCCCATTTTTTGTGGACTGATGTTTTTAAACTCTGCACACTGGGGTACAGCTGCCTAGTTTCCAGTGCAATTGTAATGACCCCTAAAACATGGTAAATTTGGATAATCCCCAATTTCCGTATTTTACTTTCCAATAAGGCCACAGTACAAAGTGTAAGAAAATACACCAAGGGGATAGAAAATTTAATATCACCTGTGGACTGCAGCACTTACTGCGCTATTCACCAGGCTGACAGGGAAAACACGGCTTCAGGCCTACATGTGTGGCCTGACTCCTGCAGCTTTTAAACCTGCAGGCAGACATGTCAAAATAAACCTTTTGACAGCAGGGAAACACTACAATTAAATATTAACTAAGTCACCAGTAAGCAGGTCTCCTAGCCCACAAGGTCAGAAGTTGGTCAAAAGTGAAACATGTAGGGGCGTGGCTTGGCCAGCGAACATGGCGGTCGTGTAGAGCCGGAGCTCCGACCAGCCGATCACCATCCTGCCGACAAAATCCTGTCCCTGGTCGCAATTTCCATCTCCCTGCAGCTGGGCCTGACCCCTGTCATCGGGTCCCCTCATCTCTGCGGCTGGAGCCGCTTGCGCTGGGACATCGGGCGGCGAAGAGCCCCGGAGAAAAGTGGCGAGCTGGGCAGCGTGGTGCGGCCTTTGGAGCCGGGGCCTTGATTACAGGGGCATCCCGCCGAGTGGGCGGAGCGGCCAGAGGCGGCCCTGGGTGCCGGCTCCGGGTGTCACTGAGGTGTTGGTGCGGCGTTGCGGTGGCGGCCGCCGGATTCGAGAGGGGCGGCCCCCGCGAGGATAACACTGCGGATGGTGGCTGCGGAGCTGGTCTGGCGGGTCCTGAGGGCTGAGAGGACCGAGTGGTGCGGCCGCCATCTTGCCATACATTGCCGGCCCTGGAGAGCGCTGCATCCCTGTGGGGCACCTACCCGAGACCAGCAGTGATACCGCAACAGTTTCAGGTCAGAGGGGGACCCCGGGGGTGGACAGGTGGAGGGGGTGTGGTGCCGCTCGGCTGTTCGGGGGTCGGGTCGGGCCCCGGGGCCCACATCTGCCTGTCTCCCTCCGCTTCCCCGGAGAGCCTCGAGCCCGGTTGGGGGCCAGTGCCTGCTGGCAGCTGCGGAGGGCCTTGGGTGGCCGGACAGTGGGACCACCGGGGTGGTCGGGGTCCCTGCTGCGCCTCGGGGGTCGGATCGGACCTTGGGCTGGACATTTGTGGTGTGCTCGGCGTAGGGGGGGCTGCACTCTCTCCCCTCCCCCCCACCTAAACCCCCCCCCCGCCCCCGGGCGGGAGTCTGGTGATCCTTTACGTGCTCCCGGCCCTATTCAGGCACCGGCTGGGGGGCAAGGCAGCTGTCAACTTACGATAGGGTGGAGCTCTTGATCTGCAGCGGAGGAGTGTGGGCTGCGGACGGCCCGTGTGGGGCCCCACTCATCGTCCCATCATGACACGGGGTGCCAGTGGAAGTCAGAGCAAACAGGGCCCTATCGACAAGTTCACCGAGGCGGCGGGTGCCAAAGGGCCGCAGCCTCCGGTGCCTGACAATGCGGCCCTCCTGGCCGCGATCACGCAGTCCAGAGACGCCCTGGACGCCAAGATTGGGGCGGTGGGCGCTGACGTTATGCTCCTTCGGCAAGACCTGCGCAACGCTGTGGAGCGCATAACAGGAGCGGAGACGCGTATCTCGGCGGTGGAAGACGATGTGACCACCCTGAAGAAGAGGGTTGTGGCCCTTGAGCGGACGCAGCAGGGCCTAGTGGCAAGAGCGGAGGAGGCAGAGGGACGTGCCAGGCGCAGTAATCTTCGCTTCCTGGGCTTTCCAGAAGACTGTGAAAAGGGCAACGCCGAGAGCTTTCTCACGCAATGGCTGGAAGGGTGGATGCCGGCTGATTCCCTCTCACGTTGCTTCGTGGTGGAACGGGCTCATCGAGCTTTAACGCAAAAGCCCCCGGTGGGGGAACGCCCTCGTCCCATGATCGCCAAATTGCTTAATTATGCCGACCGAGACGCTATCCTGAAACAGGCGAGGGTGAAGGGTCAGCTCGTGTTTGAGAACTCTCCTATTCTTATCTTCCCGGACTACACGAAATTGGTGCAACAGCGGAGACAGTCCTTCACTGCAGCCAAGGCCCGCCTTCGGGGCCTGAAGCTGCCCTATGCCCTTCTGTACCCGGCTCGTCTGCGGGTTGTCTTCCAATCCCGCACTCACTTCTTCGATACCCCGGAGGCCGTTTTCCAATGGACGGACGAGACTGTCAGGGTGCGTGTCAATACTGCAAGGGGTGGTGAGTCTGACTCCTCGACTGGGGGGCCCTCCGGCAAGGGTCCTGACGGTCAGCAAAAGCGCCGGGGCAGATCCCGATCACACCGCAGCTCGAAATCACGGTCCAGCACGCGCAACGATGAGGCCTTGCAGGACGCCTCTGAGGATGTGCCCTGACTGTTGGGAGAAATGGATTCTTGCTATCCTGATTGCCTGTTCTTTTTTTTTTTTTTTTTTTTTGACCAGGGTGTACTAGCTCGGCTGGGAGCCACGCTTACTCAGAGTTGGGAAGGGGTCACAGCCTAGTTCAACATGGGTTGTGCTGAAGGGATCCATTGGAAGGGGTGCTCCCTGGCTCCCCGTTGGGGCCGGGATCACTCCCTGACCGCGACAGGTGCTTCCATGTTTGGGAGGTGCGGGGTGTGGGTGGAGGGGGGTTTGTTGGGGGTTGAGCCTGGTTTTGTTCAGGGGTGGGGTCTGTGCGGGGAGTGCTGCGTCCGATCCGTTGTGAGTGCTGCTGCTGGTGCCTGCGGCACGGCTTGTATGATTTGTCTGCCGTTACATAAATGTCATCTGATGCTGGGGACTCTCGGGTAGGTCCAGGTGGGACAAGAATACTGAGCTGGAATGTGAGAGGAATGCTGGATAAGGTGAAGAGAGGGGCTGTTTTCGCATGGGCCAAGAGCAGGGGAACCGACATCTTGCTCCTTCAGGAAACCCATCTGTTAGGCACGAAGGCGCTTTGCCTCCAGCGCAATGGCTTTACGCAGACATATCATGCAGGTTTTGCGAGAGGGTCACGGGGTGTGGCCATACTGCTTCATCGGAGGGTTCCCTTTACACATAGGCGCACTTGGCAGGACGCGCAGGGCAGGTATATCTTTGTGCAGGGCGAGATTGGTGGTGAGATGATTGTCCTTGGTAGCGTATATGCTCCGCCCCCGCTGCAATGGGCCCTAGTGGAGAAGCTGACGTCCCTCTGGGTTGATATGCCGATAGCGTTGTCAATTGTTGGGGGGGACTGGAACGATGTCATGGATGTCTCCTGGGACAGATGGCGGGGCGCTGCAGGCGAGGTGGTGGGTAGGGAGGGGCAAGCATCGCGGCTGCGAGCAATGGTCACGGGGTTGGACTGGATTGACTCCTGGAGGTACAAGCGTGGGGCGCGTAGGGACTATACTTACTTCTCCTCCGCGCGCGACTCGTTCTCGCGCATAGACTATATTTTTCTCCCGCGAGCGATGGCAGGTCGGCTCATGTCTGCGGATATCTTGCCGCGGGCACTTTCTGACCATTCTCCGATTTCTGTGGTGGTGGACACTGGGCGTACCAGGCAGCCGTTCAGATGGCGCCTATCGCCCTGGCAGTTAACTCAGCCCTCCTATCGCGCCCATGTCACCTGTGAACTGGCGCACTTCCTGTCCGCCAATGTCGGCTCAGTGGAATCCCCTGCTATCCTATGGGAGGCTATGAAACCCACCTTGAGGGGGATTGATATCTCGTGGTGCTCAGCGGCGCGGAGGGAAAAGCGTGGGGACCTAGTGCGGCGGGAAGCAGAATTGGAGGACCTGGAGCGCAGGAGCCGGGGGGACGGTGGCGCGCAGCTCAGGCGTAGACTAGTACTGGCACAACAGCAGTATACCTCGGTCTTATTAGATGAGGCCCGTCAGGTTTGGCTGGCCACTCAGAGCCGCATATATCAATGGGGCGATAAGTCGTGCAAAATGCTTCATCGCCTGTGTCAGGGTATTAGGCATACACAGCCTCTGCCGCAGATTGTCGCCCCGGATGGGGAGCCGCTGTTGGAGCCTGGAGCGATTGCGGGCAGCTTCGCCTCCTACTACGAGTCCCTCTATGCGCCCCGGGAGTGCCTAGAGGCTGACATGGTGCAGCGATTCATAGATGACCTTCCGCCACGGGCCGTGTCGGATGAGGTTCGTGACCTGCTGGACCGGCCTCTGACTGATGACGAACTGACTACTGCCCTGGGCGAGTTGAATCCGGGTAAGGCACCGGGCCCAAATGGGTTTCCGTGCGAATTTTTTAGGCACTTTGCGACCCAGCTGACACCCCACTTTCGGCCAGTTATTGAGGAGGCCCGGGAAAGGGGTCTGTTGCCCCCCGATTGGAGACATGCGGAGGTAGTGGTCTTCTTGAAACCAGGACACCCCCCGGAGCAACACGAGTCCTATAGACCTATCTCACTGCTCAATACCGAGGCCAAAATACTGGCGAAGGCCCTCGCCAACAGGCTTAAGCCACACATCACAGACTTGGTCCATCCTGACCAGGCCGGCTTCATGCCCCAGCGGGCCACCAGGCATAACATTAGGCGAGCCCAGGTTGCGATCTCGGCCTGGCGGGGCTTGGGAGAGAGAGTAGCGCTACTGCTGGCAGACATGGATAGGGCGTTCGACTCCCTGAGTTGGACATACCTGTTTGCTCTCTTGGGTCGATTGAACCTGGGTCCCCGCTTTCTGGCCTATGTACGCCTCCTCTATACTGACCTGACGGCGGCGGTTCGTGTCGGTGGTGGTGTCTCCCGCTCCTTTAACATCCAGCGGGGTACGAGGCAGGGGTGCCCCCTCTCCCCATACCTCTTTGCACTTGCAATGGAGCCCCTTGCGGCGTGGGTGCGGATCGACGCCCAGGTGAGGGGCTTCCAGTGGTCACCGGGGGTGGCGGATAGGATAGCTCTATACGCCGACGATGTGCTATTTTTTCTTTCCAACTTAGATAGTTCTGGGCCTCGCATTCTGCGGATCCTACAAATTTTTGGAGAAACGTCGGGGCTCTACATGAACCCTGGGAAGTCCACACTCTGGACTCTAGGGGGTCCGTATCCGCTGGGGGAGTGGGCCGATGGGCTGCAGGTGACGGCGGAAGGTGTGAAATATCTCGGAGTGTACCTCACGGAGGACGCCTCGGTGGCCCTGGAGCGCAATATCGCCCCGGTTTGGGACCGTACGCGAGAGGATATCAAGGTGTGGGCCAGGATGCCGCTTTCCATCCAGGGCAGATCTGCCATCTTTAAGATGGTCGCGCTCCCGCGCCTACTGTATCAATTGCAGAACCACCCGGCGTTGGTCCCGCACTCCTGGTTTCGACGTCTGAACGCGGCCCTGGGCAGTTTCTTGTGGGAAGGCGGCGCGGCGCGAGTTGCGCTGCGGACTTGCTTCCGCTCCACCTACACCGGGGGTCTTGCCACATCTGACTTATTGTCATATTATCAGGCATCACACCTCCTTGTACTCAACGATTGGTTGTACGCGGACAGGAGGGATCCTGCATACGCGGTGGAGCGCTACCTTATGGGCTCTGCCTCCCTACACACGCTGTTGTACTCGGCGCCCCTCCGGGGATCGCTGCCGTCCATCACGCGCGTGGTTTTCCAGATCTGGCGGCAGGCCCTGCGCAGGGTGGGCTGGTGGAATGTCCTGACCCTGGAGACTCCATTGTGGCAGAATGGTAGACTGCCTCAGCTGGCAGCCCTGGTGGGCTTTCGGCAATGGGACACAATAGGTATTTCTACATTGGGTGACGTTATGTCTGGGGGGACGCTCAAATCTTTTGCTATGCTGCGGGAGGAGTTTGACATGCCACATACCCAATTCTACAGGTACCTCCAGTTCCGGCATGCCCTTGCCCCATACATCCGAGACGTGGAGGATTTGCCTGAGTTCAGTCCCATTGAGGCCAAGGTCTTTATGGGGGAATTGCCGGACAAAAAGATCTCCCGCATCTACCAGACCCTGGTGCACCATAGCGCTTCGGACCTTGCCCACCTTAGGACCCAGTGGGAGCGGGACGTTGGGGAGCTTGACGAGGAAGATTGGGTGGAAGCCCTGGAGGGGCCCAGGGGAGCGGCCGTATCCATGCGCCTGCGCTTGATACAGTTCAGGTACCTCCACCGTACATATTACACTAGACAGCGCTTGTGGAGGGCGGGTTTGATTGCATCCCCGACATGTCTTAGATGCGACTCTGAGGTGGGTACGCTGCTGCATACAGTGTGGGGCTGTGGGGCTCTTCAGAGGTTTTGGGACAGAGTATTCCGGTGTTTGAGTGAGGTGCTGGCCTGGGAACTGCAGAGGGACCCCAAACTGGCTATCCTTCATGTTCTAGCTGGCATTGGGGGAAATAGATACAAGCGTCATTTGCTACTTTTGGGTCTGACTTTGGCCAAAAGGGACATAGCGAGATCCTGGAAGGCACCCTGTGCTCCCACCCTCACAGCTTGGCAGAATGGGATGGATTATTGTATGGGTCTGGAGCAGCCTGTCTATGTTGCTCGGGGGTGTCCCCTCAAGCATTATAAAATCTGGAAGAGGTGGGCGGACTATCGGGGCCTGGACTTGGACCCACCCGTGGAGGAGGAGGCCCTACAGTATGTCTGATGGCCTTACGGCCTTTGTACTGGCAAACAATATGCAGCGCTTGGCACTACACGGACGGAGTAGGCAGCAGCACGTGTGGGAGGGGGGGGGCGAGTTGAGGGTGGGCGGACAGGGGCGGAGGGGTTTCTTGTATAATTGGACATTTCCTTGTTTACATTCTTCTCCTGATTTGTCGCCTATGAAAATGCTTGCATGCTGTGTTATTGATCACTTGCTCTGGTGATTGTCTCTGGTGCTCAGAGAGTTACGTACTATAATTCTGTCATGCAACTAATAAAATCTGTTTTCAAAAGTGAAACATGTAAGAGTGTGATGTTTGCATGTTCCTACAGTGACCTGGCTCCAAGCGATACTTTCACTGTTTGGGCTGTAGTTGGTTTAATAAATTAAATTCTAAAGCACAGTTAATATTTTAATTCTGCATACTGGGTTTGCAATAAGCTACAGAGACTTTCCAACAACTGTCTTTTACTAATTTTTTTAAATCCAATTCAATGGCGGAATTTTGATAAATATACAAGGAAGTTACTTTAAACAATTATGTGTTCTCCTACTGAAGCTCCTGCGGGCAGTTTAGCATTGACCTGCCTGCAGCTGGCCTATCAGTGCTGCTTTGATGAGGTGTGAAATACTGCTTTGATTGGTCATATAGCAGAGACAGTGGCTTGGGGCTGGAAGGATGAGTCAGGGGCTTGGGGCTCGGCTAGGAAGCACTGTGACACAGATTAACCCGAGTAGGGCAGTTTTGTGGCTTCCAGTACTATTATTAACTTTTTAAAAAACTATTGATTAGTAATAAGTGAAGCCCGGAGGAGAGCGGTCTTTTGATTATAAAATAGACTTTAGCCTCCTGACTTTAAGTTCGGTGAAGGAGGGAGCTGGCCCCAGAATCAGTTCAATGTGGTTGAGTGGGAAAGGGGTACTCATTATCTTAAACAAACCCCTAGGTGTGCCACAAGCTCCCTCCAGGAACAAAAATATTTTGTCATGTTGGATTGTACTGAAGTGGTGCACTGTGGGATAGATTCCAAGGAGGTACACGGGATGTGCTGCAAATGTTGGAAGGCTTTTTGCCTATCGTCAGGGAGTATTCAGAAGTCACCCCACCCATTGACCAGCGAATTGAACAAAAGCAGCACCTAACCACCACCTTCTCAGACACTTTCTGGCAAGTGGCAGAACAAACGAAAACTGGGCCTGCGCTTTGTAAATTGTGAGAAGCCCTGCAGGGCTGAGCCTGCTCCCACTTGTACCCAGGACACAGACGTGGACTCCAAGGATCAGTTGGCTGACCTCCTGTGTGGCAGCAGAACATAACAAACTGCAAGTGGATGCTTTCCTGGAGGATCCTGTGGACCAGTTACAATTGGACGCAAATTGAACCTTGCTGGTGGCCCTAAATGCTGCCCTTTTAGGTTCTGTAAACCTTAGAAGTGGCTAAGAGAAGCTACCCAAGAAAGCCTGAAAAGTTTGGACTTAGAAAAGTTTTGGACTTCCATGAACTCAGGAACCTCAGAGGGACCTTGCGACAATGTTGTCCAATTTCAATTCAAATTCATCAGGTACCTCTTAAGGCTTGTCACGCTGGAGGAAATTGAGCTCCATAAAAAAGAATGAGTCCGAATGTAGATATCTTGACTAGGCGAAGGCGCAAAAAGTATCAGCCCAACATGAGGACTTTGATGCCTGGGAAATGTGAATTTCACCTGGGGTGAGCATTTTCTACTTAAATCAATGACTTCAGCATGACCTTGTGCAGCAGCTTACTGAATTCAAGAGAACTTCGACAGATATAGCCTTCAACCCTGCCTGGTGGAATATATTAAAAAAAACACTATGACCTGCTTACGGGTTTGGTGATCCATGGGACCACCAAATTCGGGTTGGAGGTGCGGTGACGGTTGGGGACCGACTGCCATATTACAAGTACACCAGTCATACCTCCAGAGAACCACCCTAACTGCCAGGGATCAGCAATCCCTTGTAGTGGCGCAGTAGTCTGAGGCCACAATATGCTTGGTGTTGCTGCTATAGCAGTGCGAAGCATAGTATGAGTTTCCTCACTGCCCTCCTTTTAATGGCGGTGAACTCACCATGATAAGGGTAGTGGTGAGGAAATGCAGTGGGCCCTACAGGACCCCCTGATGCCTAGGTGCATGGGTGCATTCAGGGGGGGGGGCACATGGTGAGCCCCTCTGTCGTTCTGCATTCCTAGTTCCAGCACTGTATGGAGTTCACAGTCCATGCCGTGCTGGAACACGCTGTGACTGTCCCAAGGTGCTGCCTTTCTAAGACTCTCCTATGAGCCCTTCAAAAGACAGCGCCATGGGCCAGCTACCGCAGGACCACCTGCCTGAACTACAACTTGTAATCTGGCAGGCAGTTGGCGGTGAAGTTTGGCAGTGTGGGGACAGGGCAGTGGCATCCTGCCCCAGTACACTACCGCCAAACTAATAATCAGGTGCTATGTCAGCAGCTTAACACTTTGACTGGGTTGACCTGCTTGGTGTTTCTGACTTGCACTCCAGTGTGGTCAGCCTGAAATTGCACCTAGGTTCTGGGCAACCATGAACAGTGATTTCTGGTTGTTAGTTACTTCTTTTTCCCACTTTTTGTTTGTCTTAAATAATATCTCCTGTACCCACATCGGATTGTTGCCATTTATTGTTATTTTCTCATTTGCTCATTAAATTATTCTTAATTTTTAGAAATTGGTTGTGATATTTTTAGTGAGTTGTGTTATGGCTTTTTAATTGTTTTAATGTTGCTAAATATTTGACCAAAACGTATGAGAGGGGAGGGTAACAGTTATGTGGGAAAGGTCCTCAGTTTCCCTGAACTGATATGTATAGACGAAAAGTGGAGGGTGTCTCCCAAAACAAGCAGTCACTATGTCCTCCTCCTTAGCACTCACCAGGCACAGTACATGTGTTCTTATAGAACCGTCTCCACATGCTAACTATGTGGCATGCTTCAT
Organism: Lissotriton vulgaris; assembly: GCF_964263255.1. Taxonomy (NCBI): domain Eukaryota; kingdom Metazoa; phylum Chordata; class Amphibia; order Caudata; family Salamandridae; genus Lissotriton; species Lissotriton vulgaris. Next base: position 695,449,181 of record NC_141700.1, on the reverse strand, counting down.
AATCAAGTCCTCACCTGGTGAGCTACTCACCATCAGATGGACTCATCCTTGCAGTCGGAGGGAGCACTTTGATATTCTCTATGTTTTTCTTAGGACAGAAAATATTAAAAATATCCCCAGGGAACCATAACCCAATTCTTTAATGAGGGGCCCTGTGATATGATTGAAAACATAACATGATACAAAGAGGTATTTACTGAGCCAGTGTGTCTATTGTAGGTAGACATGTTTCATCTACTTCACAAAATGTGCAGATTTTATCAGGACTTCTAAGACCCTATTACTCCTAACCTGAGCAGTAGTTATGCACCTGCATGCATTCCATGCAGGATCAAGAAATAGTTACCTAACACTCCTATACTATTTGAGCAAATTGAAAACTGAAGATTCTCCACTTCAAGAATCCTAACAAAGGAGAAGGAACACTGACATGAAAATACGTCTGTATTAGAATATGGGTAGTTTAAACAAGGAATCCTGTGCACTGCACTACACACTTGAAAATGGTGAGGACTCCAGCCTTCGAGATACCATCAACTGTGAGCCAGGGTAAGTGATATATTGTGATCTAAAGTACCTGTAACAGCCAGTTTTTCAAAATATCATGTAGTGATCTCATTATCCAAGTGTATTCCCCGAGTGCATCACATACCCACACACAAAGAAGAGTGTACATACATGAATGTAAACCTTCGGGCACTAGGGGCCAGATGTAGGTAGACATTTACCGACCGGTAACGGCTGATTCGGTCATTACCGACCGGTAAATGGCTATTCTAGATGTAGGTGGCCTATTTTACCGATTCGGTAAATTTACAGAATCGGTAAATTTACAGAATCGGTAAATTTACAGAATCGGTATTTTTACCGATTCGGTAATTTTGCAATGTAGGTGGGACTCTTCTGAGTCCCACAGTCCTTACCGAATCGTTATTTTACCACCCAATCCAATTGGGTGGTAAAATACTGATTCCTGGTGTGCATGCACATGTGTGCATGCACACCTATTTATTTATTTATTTATTTAATTGCTTATATCGCGCCAGAATCGACCTCAGAGGTATCTCCGCGCTTTGCTCGCAAAAGGTTCTGGAATATGTTGACTCTGTGGAACCACAGGAGAGGTTATGCTACCTGAAACAACATAGTTTTTAAGGCCTTCCTAAAACATAGATGGTTGTCGTTGTGTCTTAGGTCAGATGGAAGTTTGTTCCACATGGTTGGGCCTATGAATGATAGGGCACGTCCACCTTGTCTGGCTTTTTTTATAGTGGGGATTTCCAATAGACATTGGTTGCTGGACCGCAATAGACGTACAGGTTTGTATGTCTGAAATTTTTGTGCCAAATATCTAGGGCCTTGCCCATAAAGGCATTTGTGCACTAAACAGCAGATTTTAAACGTGACACGTTGTCGTATGGGCAGCCAATGAAGGTGTGTTAACAGGGGTTTTGACGGGGTCCTTGCGGGAGCATTTAGAATTAGTCTGGCCGCCGTATTTTGGACCACCTGCAAACGATTTAACGCCTCCTCATTGGCTGATATGAGGAGGCCGTTGCAGTAGTCGAGGCGACTTATCACCAGGGCCTGTACAAGGGTCTTCCTGTGATTATCAGGCAGCATAGGGAAAATTCGCCTTAACTGGCCAATTGTTCTAAAGCAGGCTCCTGTGACATAGTTAGCATGCTCCTTTAAGCTCAAGTTCTGATCCAGTTTCACCCCCAAGTTCTTAACAGTTGGCTTTGGGCATGGGACGGGGCCAAGATCTAAAGGCCACCAGTCGGGGGACCAGAGCATGCTCGCTTTCCCAAATAGCATTACCTCGGTCTTCCCGACGTTACACTGGACCCAGTTGGTAGCCATCCAGTTGGAAACTGCTCTCATGCCCTCGGCAAAATTGTTCTTCACATCGGGCGTAAGGGAGTTGAAAGGAAAAAGCAGCTGAGTGTCATCAGCATATGACACTGGTGTGAACCCAAACTTTCTCACAATCTCTGCAAGGGGGGCCACATACACATTAAATAATGTGGGGCTTAGGCATGAGCCCTGTGGCACCCCCTTAGTGAGTACCCTCGAGGTGGAACGATAGGGTCCCATGCTGACAGATTGTGAGCGGCCTGAGAGAAAACTCTCCAACCAGGACAGTGCCAATCCTCCAATACCCACTCTCTGTAATCGGCCGAGAAGAATCTCATGAGACACAGTATCAAAGGCTGCCGACAGGTCTAACAGCACCAGAATCATTGATCCTCCTCTATCCTGTGACATCTTGATGTTATCAGTCACGGAGAGGAGTGCCGACTCTGTGCTGTAGTTGGGCCTGAACCCAGATTGTGACGGGTCCAGGCCCCCTGTCGCCTCTATGAACCTGGAAACATGGATGTTTGCATGCTTCTCGGCCAATTTACTTAAAAAAGGTAAGAGAGAGATGGGGCGGAGGTTGGAGAGTTCTGTCCATGGCAGGGCCGTGTTCTTCCGTATTGGGTTCACAACTGCCTCCTTCCACTGCCGAGGGAGCTGACCTTCTTTAAAGGAGAGGTTTAAGATCTTTTGAATTGTGGGACAAAGAATATTATTCAAGGTAACAGTTAGCTTAGCTGGTATCAAATCAAGAGGGGATCCTGTTTTCATATTGTTTATTAGTGTTTGGGTGTCACTATAACTAATCTCAGGGAAGGAAAGTAGAACACCTCTAGAAGTATCGGGGTGATTCATACTGGGTTGCTCCAGATCACTAGGGTGTTGGGCAATAATAATTTTTTATAAATTGCCTCAATTTTGTCCTCAAAAAATTGAGAGGTGTTATTACACAGGATTTGTGAAAATTCGTCTGGACTTTCACATACAGTAGGTTTAGTGAAAGTATCAAGGATTTTGTACAACTCTCTGGGGGAATTGCCAGCTTCCTCTAACTGTGTATTAATACTGTTCTTTCTTGCCTGCTTAATGTTTTTATAATAAGCAGACATAGCTTTTTGATAGTTGATCTTATTTTCACTGGTATGAGTTTTCCTCCAGAGTTTTTCCAACTTCCTACATCCTTGTTTTTCTAATTTTAAGGACTCAGTGTACCACACCTATGGCATGTGACAGAAGGACATGCCCTTAGGGCATGTCTGTGTGCCACATGTCACACATGCCTTAAATCGGGGTGCTAGAGGGTGTCAAAGTGACACCCCCTGCACCCTTGCAAAAATCGGTATTTACCGTATCAGTAAATACCGATTCGGTAATGCCCATCGATTCCTATGGGCTTCAATGCCCATAGGAATTAATGGGCATTACCGAATCGGTATTTACCGATTCGGTAAATACCGATTCTTACAGAATCTGTAATTCAATTACCGATTCTTTCTACATCTCCCCCCTTCTATTTTACCGATTCATAAATACCGAATCGGTAAAATTCGGTATTTATGAATCGGTAAAATTAACTTACCTACATCTGGCCCCTAGTGTTTTAGGTAAGGGAAATTCGTGGCAATGGAGATTATCCAGGTCTCATGTGAGCAAATGCGGGGGCTTGCTGGGATGCAAGGCCACCTACTGTCAAAACATGGAAGAGATAACCCTACATTACTAGCAAAGAGGAATAAATACAGCAACAAAATGACCCAGGGTTTCAGGGTATTACTTACTGCACCAATGCTCAGCAGGTACTACCCAACCTAGCCCCTCGGGACCGCATCTCCTGAACGTGGTAGAGAGGCAGCTCAAGCAATTCCTTAAATATTGCAATGTGTGCTCTGATTACCAGTTACACCTGGAGTGGGTTATGAAAAATGGCTCCAAGCCGGTGTAGATCATGGCAGCCCTTTTAAAATATGTTTAACTGCTAAATGTACTCACGTTTCTATCCCTAATCCCTATTCCTACATCCAGGCGAAGCATTAATTGCTACTGATAGACAAAATGAATTGCCTATTTTGACACAGAGATGGAATCGTTAACATGGACTCATAAAATGCAGAGGAGAAATTCACAAGTATACTCATAAACAAGAAGGCGTGTTAAGGTTAGACCACTGTATTTGCTGGACTGCCCTAATGATCGGCGATGTGGAGGCCATCTTGAAATTCTCAGTGGGCCTGCATAGACGCAAGTTAGACAGGACTGCTGTTGTACCTAATCTGCCCTGAAACGTGGGAATGTGTCGGACATCTTGAAATACTCAGAGGTGCATTTATTACTGTCAGTGCAATATCTTTAATTTTTGATAGCAGCCTAATAGTCATTAAGAAGATTAGCAATACATTTCTCTCATATAAAATGGATGGAAATAGGTTGATGTGGGGGATGCTAACTCAATGTGTCCCCAGGAAATAAAAATAGAGAATGTGACCCCATGTGCCAATGGCATGTCCATGTTTCTCCAATATGTCCCTTTAGCACTTTATGTGCGTACACCGTGAATCATTAACTATCAGTATGTCATAATGTTAGCCTTGGGTGGATCATATAGTGACTCCTTGCATAGAAACTCATATGTGTGAGTTTAATTGAATCCACAGAATATTGTCATTCAGACTGTGGATATGAGTGTCCAATCTGTATATCCACCATTGTTCTTTTTCTAGAAGTAGTTTGCTCAAGTCAATTTTGGTTTGCTGAGGCTGTCAAAAATGGTAATTGCTGCATCATGTTTATGGGGAAGGAAGCTTAAACACAGCATAGCAGACACCAATGTAGGGCTGTATTTATTAAAAGGTCACGAAGCGCAAAGCAGCATGTCACCTTGCTGTGCTACACTGTGTGACAAGGAAAGGGCAGGAATGTGCCATATTTGAGCCAATACAGCACACTCCTGGCTTTTCCTCTGCACTGGCACCCTTTTGGCAGCCTAGCACCAACACAGGCACCCTTGCACCATGGAGCAAGGGGGCCTCCATTACATGCAGGAAAAGACACCTTCGTCCACATAAACAATCCTGAGAGCCATATTCCTCTGTCTATGTGTACATAGACAGAGGAAGTAACAAAGAGAAATAAAGATTGTTGTCCTCATTACGCCTCACATGAGAAGGCCTATCTTTTTGGTGCAATCCCAGGTCTACCTGTTCTGGTAAATCTGGGATTGTGTCAAAAATCATGGGAGTTGCATGGGGACACCCATGAAACACCCAAGGACTGCCTTCCCAGTGAAGAGTAAATCAATGCAGTGACTTGAGCTGTGTTGCCTTACTCCAGATTTATGAGGCCACTCAGTGCCCTTGCCTGGCTTCACAAATCCGACTTAAGGTTTGCATCACTCTTGCACTACGTTGCGTGGTGCAATATGACGCAAACCAGCTCGTAAATAGGCCCCTTAGTGTAGATGTAAGGTTCCAAGGAGGTTGTTTCATGATCACTCGGTCAATTATTATACCAGCTTCAGTAACATGATCATCTGCCCCACACCTCCATGCAGTAGGGATTACCACAAAAATTAATGAAGTACCTGTTGAACCAACATGGCTAAATTGAGTAAACAGAAACTTAGGTTTAGCATTACCAGCTACATTCGGTGGAATTAAGGCCCCATCAACACCATCATTGATATCCCGTCACATATTTATATGGAGAGGCAACAAAAAGACACAAATCTATGGGCTGAATTGCCTTGCCCAGGTATGTAGTCACATACTTACACTAGAAAGGCAATGTGTATCTCTTAGTGATACTCCATTATCATAAAATCTAAGCCCTTAACCGTAATTTCAGTGGCTTGCCATAGCACATAATCTGTGAAAGACAGCAAGCTTGCCCATTGTCTGGTTTAAATTTTTTTTTCAGCAGCATCCTAATCAGATGACATTTTTTGTGTGGCCCTCAGCCTAACCTGTCAGGGCTAGAGGAAGGTTGTGTAGAGGAGACAGCCGGAGCTCCAGTAGCTTCAGCATTTGCGCGGTGAATCTTCGTGTATCACCTCAAGCCTCTTCTGTGCCCAGGTACTTAAAAAACATGAAGATTACCTCACGCATATTACAGTGAGAGAAAGAGCTAGGTTTTACCTTCTGCAATAATTCCTAGCCTGGGAAGGAAAAGGCATCACATGTCGATGGGTTCTTTGTTGATGGCATCAAAACGTTTTCTTTGCATTTTAACTGCTTGTGTTAAATCACTTTATAAGAAATGTATGCATTTACAGATGAGATTGGACCTCTTAACCTTATCATTTGTAGGACTGCATCCTTTTATCTGCAGCGCATCAGTCTTGTTAGACTGGGAATTGTACTGACTAGGAGGGGATGGGAGCTCTGCGTGTAAATTCCAATATGAAGAATGTTGACTGTTTTTTCTGTTTACTTATCTATGCTTCATTCATTAATGAACAATTACAGATTTTGAACCTTGGCTGCTTCTGACACACCTACTATCTCTATTTTGTTACATCATGAATGGCCCTTTACCTCTTCTACTTTACATACCAATAAATTATTGATAGTTTCTTGTGATTATTTTAGTAGTTACTTGTTGCTTTATTGTTTTGGAAATCTTTTTAAAGTGTTTTTTTCAGTTAATTCTCTTTTTTTTAATTATTGGTGGGTTGTTGGGCTTGTAGAGGAGTATGGTGGGTAGTTATTTTAATATTTAATATTTAAATAAATATGTATACTTGTATCCATTTTAAATTGTAATTGTTTAATGATGTTATTCATTATGTAAACTGTTTAGGTATTAGATAAATTCATTATTTTCTTTTGAAATTGTTATTTAATTTTTGTATTTGAATTGGTTAATTAGACTATCAGCTATGTAAATTATGTAGTCAATACATTGTTTATGGAATTTTGTGTAAGTTATAATTTAAAGTTATGATTATGTAAATCTTTAATTGTTTGAATTAATTGGTTACTTTATTTTAATGTGTTGGTTTTGTTTTATTAAAGATCTACTATTTTCTGTAATTTATGAATTTGTTGTGATTTCATTTTTTTGCATTATTTCAATTTGTGTTTTATGTTTCAATATGTTGTTTAGTCTTTTTGATCAGTACACTTGTACATGTATTTATTTAGGTACATTTAAATGGGATATGTTTGTTTATTAAAATGTATTTTTTTAATGCATTTTACTTGGATTCTATTATATGATTATTATGCTTTTAATTTTTTTTAGCAATATTTTATGAAAGTTATTGCATATTTTTTCGACCTCTCTCCCTACAGTTGCCTAGGTTGGAGTGGGAATAATAAATCTGACCCCACCCCCAAAGTCCACTACTTTGTCTACTATCGATTAGTTGCAGTGGGAATAGTAACTCTGATCCCACCAAAGTCCAAAGTTTTCCAACTGTTTTTCCAGTTGGAATGGAAATAGCAGATCTCACCTCAGCACTCTCCCTGTTGTGCTAAGACAATTCTGTCAAATAACTCCAGGCTGCTTACAATACTTAGTATGCAGTACATAGAATCTTTTTCCCTGTTAGGCACTTTTTCTGCAGTACCAACACCTTGTGTAGAACATACTGGGGACAAGTCATCAACTGTCAACTGCACAAAGAGCTGCTCTTCAATACAAATAATTATTACATGTTCATTACTTCTACACACTTATGATGCATTACCAGCAGAAGTGTTTTGTAAAAACATACACCCATTACCTGGACACAGGCAGTACCAAATTAGGTAGAAAAGTAATATGGTAGTTAACCACTACTATGTAAACTATCATATAAACTGGCACACTCATTGGATAAGATCATCAGTGATGTCATCAATTATGTCAGATGAGATGTCATCAATAATGTCATAAATGATGTCATAGAACATTTAATGAGTGACATATTAAGTGATGTTATGCGCAGTGCATGGCTGGGGTGCAAGGAAGATTTAGCTCTCAAGAATTTCTGTGTTTCTGTAAGTTCAAAACTTTAATGTTGTCACTGACATATTCACATAACTATAATGTTACTTTAACCTTTGTTTTTTGTGAATTTCTAAGGTTTATTTTAAAAACAAAAACAGACCTTTTTCTGTAAATATATATATAATATATATAATTTTTTTCTTCTTTTTTTCAGTCTATTTTGTTGAGATTTATATTTCATTTTGTAACTTTTTTGAGTGATAGTAATTTTACTAAAGTGTTTTTAAAATGTAATGTTATTAATTTAATAAGTGTATTGTAGAATTTTAACTTTTATTATTTTTTTATAAGGAATGCATATATGTTGAGTTTTTAAACTGTTATAGCTATTTTTAGAGTTTGTAATTATTTCATTTATTTATATATTTTTTTAAATATAGCTATTTGTTTACCATTACATTAAGAATTATATATTTTTTAAATATATTACCTTGATTTTTACATTTTTATATTATAGTTTCGTGTGTCTATGTTATATGTGATATTTTTAGAAAATTGTGATTTTTAAATACTTTTAAATATATATACTTAACTGTGTAATCTCAATATATAAAACATAATAGTTTGGAGACAATTTTTTGTAGTGTACATTGTAAGTATGTAGACTTAATTTTTTGGATCTTTTTGCAGCAAAATATTTGTATCGCAATATTTTGGACATCCATATCAGTTCATAGAAGTACTTTGATTTATATTCTTATAAAGAAATGTTTTTCTTTTCTTTAACAGAAAGGAAAATCATTATTTTAATTATCCTATTTGTTTCATGGCTGTAGGCAGCCAATGTACTGGAAAAGGTGGGCAAAACCCCGAATACAGCCCCATTTAGAAAACAGTGGTTTCTTGGACTCCAATCAACCAGTATTCCAAACTAAACACGGAGCACAGTCTGTATTACCTACAGTTTGGGAAGGCATCCTTGAAACAGCTGACCAGAAAGCTTTGAACCGCCTCATTCTTCCCAACTTGGTGGGCCATTCAATACTGTAGACCATAAATGCTTTCCACACAGACTACAAAAGGTGGCTTTTGTCTCAGACCCGGCTCTCAAAATTGTAAACATTTTTGCTGTCTAACATCAGTCAACAAGTTAGACTTGGAAATCTCTCCTCACCAGCTAGCCGTGTTGACTGCACAACTCTGTCCTAGTCACAATATTATTCAATATATACATCAAATCCCTGATGAATATGGTCCAATGCCATCACTTCTCCATCCATTCCTTTGCTAACAACACTCAAGTCTGCCTCAAGGTGGCTGTCGCACCAGACTTATCCGGTCATAGAAGCCTGGATAAGCACAATATTCCAAACTGAGGGGCATATGTACAAGCCCCTAACACCACCAGAGAGTCACTTTTTTTGGAACTCCCGTGACAGTATGCCCCGCACCATATTTACAAGGTTCTACTGCAACACCCATTGCTTTTTTAATCTGTCTCAGATTTCCAAGGAGGTGAAAATCTGTGGCATTGCTAAAAAATGACCCCATGCAAGAGCAGGAGTTAGAATGTTGCACAAGAGAAATGCTCTTATTTCTCCTTGTTTTTGCTTTGTCTATGTGTACTGCATTCTGCAGCACATATGAAAACAGCAAAAAGCTGTTAAGGATTGTTTATGTGCAGGAAGGTGAAAACAATAATTAAATAATGACGGTTTGCTACTTCTACGTTTGCTGCAGAATGCAGCACATATAGAAGTAACACATAATCATTATATATTTTTTATGTGCAGGAAGGGACACCTTCCTGCACATAAGCAATCATTACCTGCAACGCAGGCTTAGTGCAAGGATGCCAGCGTTGGCACTCAGCAGCTAATTTTATCACCAGTGCTAGAGAAAACACAGGGGAACGCAGTATTGTAGTACATTTGCTGCAGCCCTGCATTTTGAAAATGTTGGAGCGCGGCACTGCCAAATTTGGTGCAGCTCCGTGATCCAAGATTTTGTTGTACATATGCCCCTGAATGTCTCAACAAAAAAAGTCCTCGTCCTTCACTTCAACATCTCATTGTGAAAGACTTTTTCACTACATGCCATACTGCATTCTCTTGTCAAATCATTCCATCAAATCAAAACCAAGAAACCTTGGAGTCATCTTGTAAGAAGACATCAGCCTTGACTGACAGAATGGAGCAGTAGCCAAAGCCACATTCTTTCAACTGAAACCACTCCAATGGCAAGAGGCTGGCCTTGACTGCTTACAGCATTTCTTTATTTATTCAGCAATACTTAAGGTCATTCATTCCACAAGAGAAGCATGAATGTGGTCTTATTTGAGCACCCAATGAATTACTTGAAGCATATACAGCAAAGAAAAATAAATCCTGTTGCCGCCTGTAACATAATATTAGTGATTTAAAACATATACGAATTGCATCAGTACGGTGTGTATTTTTATTCCAAAGATGATGCTGTGCATGGGTTATATTTATACTGAAACATCAATGACAGGGGCGGCTGGTACAGGTAAGAGCAGTGGGGTGGGGCAGGGGGGGAAGTCGACAAATGACAGAATAGGGAAAATAAAATTTTAAAAACCACTTACCTGCGCTCACCGCATCCCCGAGTCATCGTTTGTCGATTACCCCCTCCCCCCCCCACCCTGTCCCACTGCTTCACTGCTCTTACCTGCACTGGTCGCACCAGATCAAGATGCTAACAATTATTCAGTTCACCTATTTATTATTAAGAAAGCATGCAGACAATTTGCACCATTATAGCACATATGCATTCCTGCAACTTATTTACTTATACCGTTTGCTTGGCAAGAATTAACTCAATATTGAATTCATATTGTTATTAAAAATAAAAACTGGAACTTGCTAAAAGCACAATAGAAAGCAAAACATTAAACTGCTTGGGAATGCAACACTTTAACATGCACTAATATTTTGTTTGCAAAGAAGCAGGCGCCTGCAATCACATGTGACATCTTCCAGGTGCAATAGCTTGCACAATAACTTCCTTTCTAGCTTTACCACAACAAAGGTTGAACAAAAGAAATCCAGGCTGAGGCATTAGTAGCTAGCTGCTCAAATAAATCATTGGATTTAGTGATCTCCAAAAGTGTAGTCCAGTTAACATATTCTGTTAATACAAGATTACGAGTTTGGTGCCCTTACTGTCATACTGCCACTGTGTTGGTCTCAAAAACACAAGCACTGCCGCTGTCTCCTGCCCACCATATTACGATGTCACAGCTGACCCAGCTGTGGTGTTTCTGACGATGAGGAATATTTTCTCATATCTGTCAATGCAGGTGTGTATATTTTGACTGTGCAAGTGTTAAATGTACATAAATGCAGGACACATGTGAAGAAATACCTACTACAAGTTCTTTTCCATTGCTGGAGTCCAGACAATTAGCGCTAGGATGCCTCAGGGCAGCTACCGCGCTTTATAAATCTTCATTTCATTTCATTTCACTATATGTGCCCAGTCCAGTCAAATGATTAATAGTGCAAAATGGACTTACCTGGATTTCGGCCCCAACAGGATCGTTTTCTTCTGGGTCAAGATGCTGCTGTGGAGGGGAGCGTTGGAGGAAGGGATCCATGTGGGAGGCTGAAAGGAACAAAAGGAAATGGGTGAGTGTGCAGCCCAATTCCATTGATTCTGGTAGCTCGAAGCAGGCGGTCTTCCTGCCAGAGTCGGCTTGTCAGAAAGCCAACTTGTAATTCCGATGGTGGTGAATTTGTCTGTAGTGCCCTCTGGCAGCTGCTTTCCCACTACCCCCATTGCTGTAGTATGCAAATAACTGGCGACATCGGCGGGACTCCAGTGGTCTTTCATTCAACAGACTGCCAACATCGTAATTCAGTGGCCCGACTGCCAACTGTGTGGCGGGGAATTCAATGCCCCTTCTCTTACCACCGAACTCCTAATCAGGCCCTTATACTGAGAGTCCTGCTTAGCCAACAGCTAAAGACAGCTGAATCATTCAAAAAAAAATGTTCCCAACATTTCATGAACACTCAAACAAACCAATAACTACTCGAAAAGGGTGACCCAAAGTTCCTTTCTGTATGTATTAATACTTTTGGTAGGAAATGCTATTTCCTGAGATTACTTAAGAGTAGTTAGAAAGCTAAAGCTTCAAAAACACAACCATTCTTTTCCAGAGAATAATACCATAAAGATGTAGATGCACTGGGGAACTCCAGCTGTAACTGTGGTAACACACCATATACTGGCCTCACAGTATACTCAATGCATTAAAGAATCCACCACCTTACTCCTAGAAGACATCCTCAAAAAAACACCACCTATCTCCACTCAATGGAAGGAAACCTGCTCTTCATTCCATGATCCCCAAACAAAACCAGCCATGAAAGATGATTCTGTGCTCTAGCAAGCCACCTTTGGTTATGCAATGCATGTTGTGCAAATAAATAGGTTTATATATAAAAGGGCCAACCAATACACCACCTAAGAACCTCCGGTGATTACAGAAATTATCTTCTAGATTTTTTAGTCCCCTCCCCCACCGCCCTTCTCTGAAACCGATCCAATCACAATAAGATGCTTCCACGTTAATCTTTTTTTTAATGTCCAGGCTGATTGTAGGGCCTGATTCTCTCATCTACAATCCACAGCCACTTTGTGTACCAATCTTTGCCAGCCCTTAGGATGACTGAGGTAAAAACACTGATGATTCCGTGCAGCCAGATATTCGGACCACCCGAATGGTGTGCATAATACTTACCGGGAATTAGTCATCTTGGCTGGTACCCCTAGCCTCTATGTCCAGAGTCAGATTGCACAGATACATATTTCTCACTTTGTCACTTGCACACCATGTGATCACTCTTTGAGCACAATACATTCGCATTTATAGGTTTATATGAAAAATTTCATTATGTCTGGCTTCATGTAGCAATCAGGATCACTGACTAAATATCGGCAACAAAAATATAGAATGGACAGAATATCGACACCAAAATATCGAAGGTCAGAATATCGACTCCCTATCTACAAACAGGTAAGTACAAAAATATCGAAGACAAAATATTGTTGTTTGAAATATAGTTTGCAAAAAATATAGGATTTTTTAAATATGTTAAAAGCAATATTAACTTAACTAAATAATTATTATAATTAAATAAACATACTTAACATGAAAATATAAAAATTAATAAATATTATATGTATTCTCTAAAAATAAATTTACATCAGCATTGGATAGCGGGAGGGTAAAATTTACTATTCCCACTCCAGCAAGTGTAACAGTAGGGAAAGCGATGGATAGCGGTAGGGTAAAAATTACTATTCCCACTCCAGCGAGTGGAACAGTGGGAAAAGCGTTGGATAGCGGTAGGGTAAAATGTACTATTCCCACTCCAGCGAGTGGAACAGTAGGGAAAGCATTGGATAGCGGGAGAGTAAAAATTACTATTTCCACTCCAGCAAGTGGAACTGTAGGGAATGCGTTGGATAGTGGGAGGGTAACATTTACTATTCCCACTCCAGCAATTTATTCAACATTAATTAAAAATGAATACATTTTTCTAAATTAATTTACCTCCCACCATTTGCCCCTATAAACGTCACCTCCAATACACTAAATTATTAATAATTTAACTTAATTAATTAACAATTACTTACTAATAATAAGTATCAATCAAATGTATAATGATCAAATCTAAATTCATTTACACAATTAACATATTTAAATAACTTTTAATAAATTTAAATTTTAAATAATTTTCAAATTTCTTTAAAATTACATTACATCCCACCCTACTTCCCTATCAACACATTGAATTTGAAGCAAGTGAAAAGCCAGAAAATTGAAACACCCCTTTTACTTGACGAGGTGCGATAAAAACTCAACCTTCCTAGAAGGTTTTCTTTCACCCTTGCATAGGCAATTTACCAGTGCTTAATTTGAGCCGGTGGTTTCGGTGCTCAGAACTGGCACTTAATCATGAACAGCAGCACTTATAGCATGAACTTGACCTAAATGTATTGGAGTACGGACGCATACATTTTTGGTAGGCACAGGAGTTCTGTTTTTGGCGACACTTACTGGAGAAATGGCTGATGTAAGCTGCCTCCTGACGAGAACCCCAGCAGTTTTTTTTTTACTAATTAACCACAGCAATTCACCTATCGACTCTTGGAACTATCTAGCTTTCACCTATCCATTCATTCACCCTCCATTATTTACTTTTGCATTTCCTTCCATGACTCTGTCCACCTTTCACTCTTTTTTCTTTCCTTTCACCCTTTCTTTTTTCCTTTCATTCTGTTTTCGTTTTTTAGTTTTACCCTTATTCCTTCCTCCTCACAATTTCTGGGTCCCATCCAACCTAATGTGAGCCACTGAAAAGGAACTTTAGAAACCAACACTCATAGAGTGGCTCAGAATGTATTCCCTTGAGTTCAGATTTGTATTTACCAGAAGTTGTGTGCCTTCGCTGAAGAATATTGCGTGCATTGCACTTTTTGTGAATTAACGGGCAGCTTATGCTCAACACAGAAGGACTGGTTTGGTTATCGTGACAAACCATTGACAAAGGCTATAGGCCTGATATGCTTATTTTGAAAAGTCATGATTAAGGCAGAAGGCCCAACTTATTTATTGTGAAAATCACATTCTAAAGCCAATTGATGTTCTGCTCAATTGTCATTACGTTTTCTTAAAGCAGGTAGGCAGATATTTTGTTACCTGGAACCCCAGACTACCGAGTAGGAGGCAAATACTTTACTACATACAAAAAACATAAAAAGCAAAAACATCATTTACAATGGCAATAGCTCTAACTTTTACAAATGCGAGACCTATTGCATTGCAAATGCTTGTTAAAGACGGCAATCTGACTGATTGCAACATGTTTCACGCTTACTTAAGTGTATCTGTTGAATGTGTATTGTTTCGTGACCAAAAAATTGCTTTCAATTTGCCCTTAAAATGTGTTCTGTTTTCTAATGAAAAACCTGTTTGGTATTCATGTACAGCTGTCACCAAATTGGACTATTTCGTTTTTTCGTTCCATGAGGTGGCAGTATGGACAAGTTATTTCACATTGCTACTCGTTGAATGAATTTTATTAATCTAGTTGACTCGTTTGTTTTCAATTGTTTCAGGATTTTATTTTCTAGTTTTTTTAATCGTTATTATGTTATACGTCGTTATTGTTTGAGATAAGATTTTATTTCCAATATTAATGTATTTAGATATTATAGTCAAGGGGTGGCAGTGGAACACTGAATTTTACTGCAAGGTTGACTAAATTATACAGCAAGGAAGTGAAAATTGTGCAGCAATTGTGAGGCACCGATTTCTATTGAAAACAGTGTAGCAGAAAATACAGTCAATTTCGTTAACTACGTGTCATTAAGTATGTGTCTTACTAGAAGTTACTTTATTAATCACTAGCTTACCCGTCGCGTGTTGCTGCAATCTCAGAAGAAAGGAAATTGAAGGAAACTCGTTAGGATAACATTAAATTTACATTGTGCCATTGTTATTGAAACTTATTCATTTTATTTTTGAAAACATTTCTAAGTGTGGCTTGAGCAGTGCGTCCCCCATTGGCTTCCAATCTTGATTCTGGTTGCTTGTTCGTTTGAGAAGAACGGGCTTCAGCAGTGCGTACTCGATCGGCTTCCAATCTTCATTCTCGTTGCTCGTTCGTTTGAGAATTACGGGCTTGAGCAGTTTGTATTTGAACAGCTTCTAATCTTGCTTCCCGTTGCTGGTCAGTTTCTGAAGCTTGTAATGCCTTTTTCTTTTGTGCTTCTGATGTAGATTGACCAATCAAATTCCGTTTGGGGGTCATAACTGTCGACGACGCACGGAAATTCGCAGTCTATTTCAGTATTCGAAAGATTATGAGGGCCCTGGGTGCCGATTTTTAAAATTTCTTTTTTACAGAACCCTTCGCGGAAGTGTACTCAACAACTTCCAAAAGTTTCATGGCGATTGGATGAATGGTGTAGTAATGCATAAAAGACACACAGACAGACTTTCGTTTTTATATATATAGATTACCTGAGGCCTTGAAACGCGATGCCAGATGTTTTTGGTGCTTCTGAAGCCCAGGTGCCCTGTTGCTCTAAATGAGCCTCTGAGAAGTGTCTGTGATGTGAATGTGTGTTAATAGTGAGATTTAAAAAAAACACGTGATAAAGAATGAATCATTCCAACCAACGTTTTCGACTTGCTTTAACTATTTACGTTTTTTATTTCCTCCTGCAGACATAAGCCCTTCACGTAGTCCATCCAATGGGGATGTTTACACTATCTCTGCAACATCTTTAAAGGCTAATTTAGCAATAAGCAACTACAAATTGACCAGTTACGCGAATAACTTTTCATCTGCTTGAGTAGATTTTCTGTGACAATTAGGAGCAGGTTATGGATTATGTGAAAAGTGAATCAATTGCCTGTGGAACACAATTCTTTTTTTCCGATGGCCCTGACTATAATTAGGAGTTATATTGACGAAGGTACTACAGAGCTCCAAATTGAATACGATATTACATAGGCTGTGAACTGGACCACTGAAAGGTATGAAGGAAATGTATCAAGAGGTATTTCAGGGGCTGGTTAAGGGACTGAATCTTAGATACTGAGTAACACAAGGTATTGCACTCAGCAAGCTCAATTTCAAGCCAGAGATATCTGTTGTAAAACAGTATAGACCTTTTATTTGTCATATAGGAAAGCAGAGCTGTAAAGAATAGGGGAAATGTAAAAAAAACATGAAAATCCAGTACCTGCTGTGACCAAAATATGACCCTAATTACATTTCTAGGGCTTATGAGTTAAGAAGCCACAAAACAAATAAAACGGAGACCTAGGAAGAATGACAGCCTTTGGATATGGGGCTGCCCATCCTCAGCTAACTTCAGGAATACTGAGGTCTCATGTCAAAATATGGCCACAGTCCCTCATCAACACAACCCAAATGGAATAGAGGTTTCCACCAAACGTCCTGGCATCTTATGTAAGGGGGGGAACACAGGATCTCCAATGTTCACTGTTTAAGTCCCTGGCACAGTACAATGGATAGGCAGCCTAGGGGCCAAATTGGTCTTATAGTCAATACTCAGGTCCATGAGAGTACTGATGCTTGAGGTGGTCAATTGTCCATGCTTCTAGGTACAAGCTTCTCCGGCCCATATCCCAGAACTGTCGGGTCGTGGTCAGTGAGAGAGATACCTACGGGACAGTTGAAGCCACTAGATCAGCCAGATCACCAGAACTGGTTATTCTGTGGGAATGGTACTTATGGACATGGTCCACCAGCATCATCTCCCAAATGCCAGAATCTGAGGCAAAGTGTGGGATAAACTATAATCTTATGCTCTATGAAGATGAGCTGTTCTTCCAGGAAAGCCAAAGGATCCGCAAGTCTCATCCCTTCTGAGATCACAACCACAAAATCATAGTGCTTGTCATTACACAAGCAGGAGGAAAGGGAAACGGGGGCTTCATGCAGAAAGAAAACAACAAGAATCTCCTTATGGACCAAATTCCTCTCCCATATCTCCTTAATGACTGCAAGGAGTGAAGAAAAGGACTCAAAGGTACCAAGTATCAGAACTTTAAACACTTAGGGCCCGATTCACAAAGGTAAAGTGAGACGGAAGTCTACTCGTAAATGCCCTTTTTGAATACCAAAAGTGGTAAAGTTCAACTTTTGGTATTCACAAAGGGCATTTACGAGTAGTAAATGGCCTTTGTAAATACCAGAAGTCGTAAAGTTAGACTTTTGTCTCACCTTACCTTTGTGAATTGGGCCCTTAGTCCAAGTCACCCTTGCAGGTCCTTTTCCAACTTAGGTATTAGTTGCCACCACGACTCACACGTTAGGGAGCCCTTCAAATGTGCAATACCATGGAAGGGAAATTACATACAACATGAGACAGGAACAGGTTCTCCTCAGCTTTAGAAGAACATTAAAAACCTGGTTGTTTCAATGAGTGTGGGCTTCCCGTAGTCACCTCCATCTGCTCTGTCAATAGGGTTAAGTCAGCGCCGGAACACTCGTAAGAGTAGCAGTGCGCTTTACAAATACCCCTATAACATGCACATAACATAACATAACATGCTAATTCCATTTAGCTGAGATGTGCAGAATCCCAGAGTACTCTACACCTTTGTGTGAAAACATTGAAGGCAGGTGGAGAACCTTCTGGGCCTTATGGTGTTTGCAAGTAGTTTCAGTGGAGCAACAACAATAGTTCCTCAGCAAAAATGCTCCATGGTCCAGTTCATTTTAGGGTGGCAGTTAACACTCGAGTGCTGTCAGTTGAGACAGTGTGCACAGTATGGCACTGAACTGGGTGGGCTACATGACTGCTTAAGCTAGACCTGAAATGAGAGTGATAGGACTGAGACAACATGCTATGTCGCTAAGACAAAGGCCAATGAGAACACGCTTGTGGGCCACTGATCTGCCGTAAGGTGCAAATATGGTGCCCCACCAAGTTCAGGATGTTAGACATGCTGAAGTATTGCAGGACTCACAGTTCTGCAATACTTTCGTCAGGTTCTCAACTCCCTAGTCACAATGATGGCTTTCGGTCCAGTTCCAACCAAGAGTACTGTGTCTACTTATTAGCTCTAATCCTCAAGACGGCCTCCACGCAGGCTTAAGTCAGACAGGTCTTTCTCTTTACCTTGTAGGTTAGGGCAGCTCTTGTTCACACTGGCACAGCTCCTCCTACTTCCAGGGAAGGTCTCTCTTCTTCCATGGCCCTAAGCATAGTCTTGGCTTTGAGGGAAACAACAACTTGTGGAATTATGTTCTAGGCAAAAAAACGTACCTGTGCTTCTGGGCAGAGCTCTTTCTCGCTGTCCAGAGGAAGTGTAAGTTACTGGCTCAATTCAATAAGCTTTATTAGAACTATAAATTGGTGCAGCATGAGTGTGTCCTTTTTAGGACACCATTAATAATGCATACAGTTTCCCAATATGTAGGACATGCCATGCACAGGCAATAATACAATTCACACACTAGAAGTAAAGTCAGGAGTTACTGTTTAGTCAATAGCTTCCATAACATAGAGACAGAAGTATGCCAGCTGGCCTGGGGCACAGGTGAAAGGGTCCTGTCAGTGCAAAAGTATGAGTGGCGCCAGCCATTAGTCTAGCGGCATCATGGTATGAGGTGGAAGTAACTACTCTTGACTATAAATCATTGTTCAATATGGGCAAGCCCTGGTCACCAAAGGTCTTTGCTCCGCTAGTGAAGATCAGCTATAAATAATAATAAATAACCCAGTATATGTAAAGCACGAGCTAATTACCCCTAAGGGTCTCAAGGCGCTGGGGGACCGTCCGGTAAAATAAGCGAGCTATTGCCCAGAGTCACATGGTGCTGGGCTGAGCTGCCGCCGGCGATCAAACAGTTACCCCATGCTCCAGAGTCAGCCACCCTGGCCTCTACGCCACACCTCTCCCACTCCCAGTAAGCATGTGAAGCACTCTGACAAAATATACAAAGCACTATAGAAAGACAGAGGGCCTGACATAAAAAGTGAACATTTGCAAGTGTCACAGCATACTTGTCAAGAGTTGTGTCCCTACAGTGCTCATCTCCTAGGTGATTCTCTTTCATTATATATTTTTATTTTTTTATTATTGATCCACAGTATCGAAAAAAAATTACTAGTACAAGCACATCAAATATCAGATGATGTGAACTATTACATATACATAATTAATCAAATTCACATATTTATATTATCAGAGATTGCCCCCAAACATAAATACCCAATTTGCATTTCCTGGGTCCTTTAACCGAATACAATCTAAACTCCAAATTAAATATGCTATAAAACCCAGCACCCCACATTTCAAAAGATGGTGCTTCATGCTACAGCCACGAGGAAGCTATGCACAGCTGTGCTACAGCCCTAGCCATACAAAGCAGATATCGATACCTATTGGCATCCCTTGCTCCAAATGTTCACCGATCCCAAGTAACATCATAGAGGCCGAGACTTCAATGGACACACTAGTAACCTCTGTCAAGAACTTCTCAATATGATCTATATATGGGACCAGTTTAGCACAAACATAAAATATATGGAGGCTATCAGCGTTATCTGCACCACACGGAGACATTTACTGTCATTTCTACCCCCCCCCCCCACCCCCATTTCAACATCTTCGCTGGTGTGTGGTAGATATTAAAGATAGTTTTATAGTATTGAGCCTTATGATTCACAGACAAAAAAACGTCGACCTCAATGGCGATCGCCTTCTCCAGGGACACAGTCTGTTCTCCCAAACAGTTAGGCCGTTTATGATTGTGCTTCTCCAGATCATCTGTCATCTGTCCTAGAAGTTACAAGAATTTTATATAAAACCCCTATTTTAACTGGACGCCTAATAGCCTCTATGAGTTTGTGCGGTGTTGATGCTTTATGTTTACCCAGGAAATCCTGAATCTGTAGAAATTTAAAAAACAGATTCTTTGATAAATGATACTTAGTCGCTAGGTCCGACAAGGAAGAATATTGCCACCCTGCTTCATAGAAATCGCCAATTTGTAATATACCTTTACTTCTCCAGCTAACCGCCACGTAGTACCAAAAAATCGAAGGGAGTGTCCCTGCGACATTGGTAGGTGTGTAAAAAGTTAACCCCTTCATCCCAAAATGTTTTCGAATAGTTTTCAATAATAACCGCATATTAAATCAAAAACAGGCATAATAGTAAAATGTGAAATCGGGGACCGACCACCCACCCCTCTCTCTTGGGAGAGTCATAAATCACAAGGCTCTACGTGGTTTTCCCGAAGCCCAGAGAAATTTAGCAAACAGTGACTGTAAATGTTGTAGTTGACCACAACATACTTCCAGAGGGACTAATCTAAAAAATACGAAACCTTGGGGAGTATGTTCATTTTGAGGATATTAGCTCTACCAACCAGCGAGAGATGTAGAAAACCCCTACTCCCTAGAGAATGTTTTACGCCACCAATAATAGCCCCCCAATTGATCTTGACCAACTCTTTCAGGCAAACCCGAATCTTAATCCCTAAGTACGTAGCCTCCCTAACCACTCTAGAGTCATTGACCATGATGTTGTTTGTGCACAGGATCTGAGTTTTTAATAGGTTCAACTTATAGCCAGACATACCTCCAAACTCATATGCCAGGCGTTCCACCTCAGGCATAGCCGTAACAGGGTCCGATGTTACAATGGCTACGTCATCAGCATATGTGATGACAGAATAGTGAACTCCCTGAACACTAAATGGTTTCATCAAGGTGCTTTTTTCCAGCATATTTATAAAGGGATTAATACATAGGGCAAATAACAGGGGGAACAAGGACACCCCTGTCATGTACCTATAGCTATTTTTATAGGGTCAGACACAAGCTCCATAGAGCAAATCCTGGCCACAGGAGATAGGTATAGTACCTGTATAGCCTGAATAAACCCCTGACCAAACCCCATCCATTGCAATATTCACCAAAGGAAGTCACAGGCGATGCGATTGTATGCCTTTTCGGCTTCGAGTAAAATTACCCCAGATCCCTTGACTCACCTTGAGCGATATCCAATAAGGTCCCGATTTTGCTAATATGACACACAGTTCCTCTGACGGAAATAAAACCATGTTGTTGTAGGGAGACCAGAGAAGAGATAACCTTAGCCAATCGATTCGCCAGAATCTTGACATAGATTTTCCCGTCACAGTTGACCAACAAGATCGGACACTAAGAACCTAGCAACTCTGATGGTTTTTCTTTCTTCCTGAATACAACAATGCTGGCTTCGTCCTAAGATTGTGGTGCCCCCCTCCCCCACCCCATTGTGTGCTGCTAAATAGTTGGCCAGCATATCTGTTTTAATATCCTGAAAGAAGGCCCTATAGTCCTCCGCAGGAAGCTTGTCTGGCCCCGCAATCTTACCAATCGTCATAGTATTAATAGCCATCTCTAACTCCTGCACAATGATAGGGTTGTACAACATCTCTACCTCCTCCCGATCTACCTGCTCAAAAACTTGTTGAAGCCAAATATTGCTCATATGGTTTCACAGGAGGCAAGATGGCGTCCGCAGTTTCAGACATGTGAGTTGGCTGCTCCCAGGAGCTCACACCCGCAAGCTATTGAAAGGGGCTTTTGGCGGTTTTGGTGGAAAGCAATGGCAGCAGAGTAGAGTCCCTCACCGGGGTGTATCCTGACGGCCTTCATGGCATGTTGAGCATTGCGGCGGCGGTCATTTCGGCAACGCTGCACGGCGTTCACTCGAGTTACTGGAGGGCTTTGCTGAACCGGTGCTGGGTTCGCTGCACGACCCTGAGATGCTACGGAAACCGGAGAGCGGAGGATCTCTTGGCAATACCGATGCCTCCGAAGACTGTGAGAGGGAAGGCTCGCCTATAGATGGATTGCACGGGGGATGGAGGCAGTGCCCTCGCCGATTGTAGAATCTCCAAAGTCGAGCTTGCCGCTAAGGGACATAAATGGTCAGAAAATGCAGGTAAGCGAATTATCTATGCACTGTTTTCTGCTGGCAAAGATAAAGGGAGAGGCATGTATTCCCTCCAGGTGGATATGTTAGAAAAACAACGTGGGGGTGGCAAAGACACGATCCACAATGGAAACGCTAGTGTTAATGATGGACCCCAGTTCCTATCTGCTCATGTTACAGAGGGAATTTTAGGAGCAGGTGGTATACATACCGGATATACAGGCCATATAGGACATTCCACGCTGTCCCTTAACCTTTGAGAATGCCCTCAACATCGACTCCCCGGAGTCAAGCAACATTTTAAAACCACCAATGGTCAATATCCAAGGCAACGCGACTTGGGGGTGAAGGTAGATAATTTAATCTCCAAAACTCAGCTGAAGGAGATAGAATTTGGGTATTATTTTTACTTTTTATCAGACCAGTCTCATCAAGTGACGAACTGGAGTCGATACTCAAGGCTCAGGTTGATGGTGGTTGTGGCCACAGCAGTGAACACCTAGAGGACACAGGAGATTTATTGGATGTCAGCCCTCGAACAGTTCGTAAAAAGCCCGATAATAGAGCTAGTGATAAGCTGCCTGATGGTGGCAACGGGGGCAACGTTTATGGTGGTATGACTCTACAGTGGGACTATTGTCGTTTAGGTGACATTGGCATGGATAAGGAGCATTCTGATGGGTCTGATCAAGAAAGCATTCCCAAGCCATCTGAAGATATTTTGCTAACCCTGATCTACCAATCCATTATTCCTCATAGAGAGTAGACAGAGGTAGAGTCCGAGAGTGCAGAATTCATGTCAGAAGTTACAGAACTCAGTGCGACGCATAGCTAAAATCTGCACTGAGTTTACATCCAGATTTAATGAAGCGGAAGCTTGCATTTCATGTCTTGAGGATGAACTAGCAGCACAGAAGGCCTTGACTGAATCTCTGTGATCTATGACAGATGACGCACAGTGGAAACTAGCCGACTTGGAGAATCGTTCCCGCAGGAATAATCTTAGAGTCTTGCAGATTCCTGAGGGCAAGGAAGGACAGGATCCTCGCAATTTTATTATTGACTTGTTTAAAGAGGTCTTCCCTGAGATTGGATTGGCACAGAAAAATAGAGAGAGCACATCATTTTCAATTTTTTCTCCGCCCCAGAGCTGGTCAAACCTGGGTAGACCTAGAGCATTCATGATATCTTTTAATAGCTTCTTGGCTCGGGAAGATGAATATCAGTTGGCTCACCGGATAAAAAGAGGGCTGGGAAAGAGTTTGAGTTTTTTGTGAGACCTGACTTCTCTCACTTTACTGTTTGAAAAGCATGGCAGTTACGACAGCTTATTCCTACATTTCAGTCCGAAGGGATGCAAGTATTTTTATTACACCTAGCCAAGCTGAACGTCATCCATAAAGATCACACTCAATTTTTCACTTCGGAGGTTAAGGCAAAAGAGTTCTTATATTCTCTGTAAAGTGGGTCTCTTTGCTTTAGGCTTTTTTTTCTGGTGCATGTATTGGGAGGGATAAAGCCAATTAATTTTGCTTATGGACCTGAAATGGACTATTTTCTTCCTTAATTGTTCTTGCTGTCCAATCCATGTGGGACATTTGAGCTGGAACTTTTCTTCATATGTTTAAAATGAATTTGAGTATAGATATAATGTATATAAGGACACTGTATTGTCTTATTGTTGGTCTTTGTCACATGGGACAGGGGGTATTTGGGGAGGTGAGCACCCGGGAGACGGGAGCTTGTCATCACAAGGACCATAGGTCCTGAAGCCTCTCTGAAGGGTTGGGGTTGGGGCTGTTGGGTGGGTTAGGGCAGGTCGAGGGTAGCCAGGGGGGAGACGGAGGAGGGGGGCTAGGGAGGTGTCAATGGGGTAAAATGAAAAAAATAATCCACAGTATCATTACATTTTTGATTTTCATCGATTTAGTGTTTTTTCCTAAGTATATGAGTAAGGGCTTGCTCCCTTTTTTCTCTAATGTTTAGAACAAGTCTTCAAATATGCTCTCTAAATGTTTGCGGTCTTAACAATTATAACAAGAGACAGAGACTCGCAGCAGAACTTTGCTTGATTCAGCCTGATCTAATATGTTTACAAGAAACACATGTACCCTGGGAGAAACTGAAAATGCTTTTAGATTTGGGTTTTGTATTATTGGCCGCTTCACAACAAGACTCGACGACGCAGGGGGTGGCGTTACTAGCCAAACCGGCTATACAGACACCGGGGTGACTGTTAGTAGACAAATTGGGACGGTGGGCAATTGTTGAATGTAGTTTAGGGGAAGCAAAGTTCACACTGTGTACTGTCTACGGTTCCAATTTAGACAAAGCTATGGTCTTGGAACAATTGAATTTAGAACTTGCACTCTGACCTACTCCTCTGGTATTATGTGGGAATTTTAATATTAGTTTGACTAATAAGGAACTTCAATTTGGTACTCAGTGGTATAAAGGTAGGAAACCCCAAGTGTTTAAGGCATTGCATCATCTATTGATGGATCATGGTCTGGTGGATGCCTGGGATTTTCTTTGTGTGCCCGCGGCTGGGTTAACTTTTTATTTCCATCCTCATCAGAAGTTAGTACGCCGCGATTATTTTTTTATATGCCCTGCATTACTCACGGGAGCAGAGATACGTGTATTTCCGAGAGTTACGTCTGATCATGCACCAGTAGCTTTGGAGATTCCCTTATTGCGTTTAGTTAGAACCCCAAGAGTTTTTTCTTTTGATAGGAAACTTCTGCTTGATAATGCTTTTAAGGACTGCATGAAGATATGGATTAAGTATTTTTTTCAAAATAAACGTTACTCCACGTCGGTGGGGGTTCTCTGGGATACTTTTAATGCCTGCTTTAGAGCAGAGGTTCTGAGTTATGGTCTTTATCATCAAAAGAAAGCAAAATTAAAAGTTCAGGAATTGTATACTAAATTGAAAAAAAGGCTTGCTCTGCTTATTTTCTCTTTTTTCTTTATCCCTTCTTTCCTCCCTTTACCTTTCTCCGCCGCTGCTGCCTCCGCGGCCCCTCCCCCCCAGCTCGACCGGCCCAATCCAGCTCCTCTCTCCGCTCCCGCCTCCCAGCTGTCCAGCCCTCCCTGACCCCTACTTAATGGCGGCCACTGCGGGGACAGGCGAGCAAGACCACTGACTCATTGTCAGTGAAATTGCTCTCCCACCCTCACAGCTCCACCATTAGGTGAGGTGCCCCTGCCCCTGCACTCTTGAGTGTTAGTGATCGAGGCCCTCCTCCACCGCAGGTTTCCCTGCGCCTCATCCCTGGTGGTCCAGTGGACCTCTGTCTCCTTTCTCTCACTCTGCTCCTTCACTCGTTTTTCTACCGTTTCTATCTTTCACCCTTCTGCACCTTTCTGCATCTCTGCTCTTTTGTGCCTTATTTCTGCCCATTTTCCCTTTCTCTCCCTCTGCTCCTTCACTCGTTTTCACTCGTTTTTCCACCCTTTCTATCTTTCACCTTTCTGCACCTCTGCTCTTTTTTGCCTTATTTCTGCCCATTTTCCCTTTCTCTCCCTCTGCTCCTTCACTCGTTTTCACTCGTTTTTCTACCCTTTCCATCTTTCACCTTTCTGCCCTTTTCTGCATCTCTGCTCTTTTGTGCCTTATTTCTGCTTATTTTCCCTTTTTTCCTATTCCCTTCTTTCCTCCCTTTACCTTTCCCCGCCGCTGCTGCCCCGCAGCCCCTCCCCCCCCAGCGCGACCGGCCCAATCCAGCTCCTCTCCCCGCTCCCGCCTCCCAGCTGTCCAGTCCTCCCCAACCCCTACTTAATAGCGGCCACTGCGGGGACAGGCGAGCAAGACCACTGACTCATTGTCAGTGAAATTGCTCTCCCACCCTCGCAGCTCCACCATTAAGTGAGGTGCCCCTGCACTCATGAGTGTTAGTGATCGAGGCCCTCCTCCACCCGCAGGTTTCCCTGCGCCTCATCCCTGGTGGTCCAGTGGACCTCTGTCTCCTTTCTCTCACTCTGCTCTTCACTCGTTTTCACTCGTTTTTCTACCGTTTCTATCTTTCCCCCTTCTGCACCTTTCTGCATCTCTGCTCTTTTGTGCCTTATTTCTGCCCATTTTCCCTTTCTCTCCCTCTGCTCCTTCACTCGTTTTCACTCGTTTTTCCACCCTTTCTATCTTTCACCTTTCTGCACCTCTGCTCTATTTTGCCTTATTTCTGCCCATTTTCCCTTTCTCTCCCTCTGCTCCTTCACTCGTTTTCACTCGTTTTTCTACCCTTTCCATCTTTCACCTTTATGCCCTTTTCTGCATCTCTGCTCTTTTGTGCCTTATTTCTGCTTATTTTACCTTTTTTCTTTATCCCTTCTTTCCTCCCTTTACCTTTCCCCGCCGCTGCTGCCCCCGCGGCCCCTCCCCCCCAGCGCGACCGGCCCAATCCAGCTCCTCTCCCCGCTCCCGCCTCCCAGCTGTCCAGCCCTCCCCGACCCCTACTTAATGGCGGCCACTGCGGGGACAGGCGAGCAAGACCACTGACTCATTGTCAGTGAAATTGCTCTCCCACCCTTGCAGCTCCACCATTAAGTGAGGTGCCCCTGCCCTTGCACTCTTGAGTGTTAGTGATCGAGGCCCTCCTCCACCCGCAGGTTTCCCTGCGCCTCATCCCTGGTGGTCCAGTGGACCTCTGTCTCCTTTCTCTCACTCTGCTCCTTCACTCGTTTTCACTCGTTTTTCTACCGTTTCTATCTTTCACCCTTCTGCACCTTTCTGCATCTCTGCTCTTTTGTGCCTTATTTCTGCCCATTTTCCATTTCTCTCCCTCTGCTCCTTCACTCGTTTTCACTCGTTTTTCCACCCTTTCTATCTTTCACCTTTCTGCACCTCTGCTCTATTTTGCCTTATTTCTGCCAATTTTCCCTTTTTCTCCCTCTGCTCCTTCACTCGTTTTCACTCGTTTTTCTACCCTTTCCATCTTTCACCTTTCTGCCCTTTTCTGCATCTCTGCTATTTTGTGCCTTATTTCTGCTTATTTTCCCTTTTTTCTTTATCCCTTCTTTCCTCCCTTTACCTTTCCCCGCCGCTGCTGCCCCCGCGCCCCCCCCCCAGCGCGACCGGCCCAATCCAGCTCCTCTCCCCGCTCCCGCCTCCCAGTTGTCCAGCCCTCCCCGACCCCTACTAAATGGCGGCCACTGCGGGGACAGGCGAGCAAGACCACTGACTCATTGTCAGTGAAATTGCTCTCCCACCCTCACAGCTCCACCATTAAGTGAGGTGCCCCTGCCCCTGCACTCTTGAGTGTTAGTGATCGAGGCCCTCCTCCACCCGCAGGTTTCCCTGCGCCTCATCCCTGGTGGTCCAGTGGACGTCTGTCTCCTTTCTCTCACTCTGCTCCTTCACTCGTTTTTCTACCGTTTCTATCTTTCACCCTTCTGCACCTTTCTGCATCTCTGCTCTTTTGTGCCTTATTTCTGCCCATTTTCCCTTTCTCTCCCTCTGCTCCTTCACTCGTTTTCACTCGTTTTTCCACCCTTTCTATCTTTCACCTTTCTGCACCTCTGCTCTATTTTTCCTTATTTCTGCCCATTTTCCCTTTCTCTCCCTCTGCTCCTTCACTCGTTTTCACTCGTTTTTCTACCCTTTCCATCTTTCACCTTTCTGCCCTTTTCTGCATCTCTGCTCTTTTGTGCCTTATTTCCCCTTTTTTCTTTATCCCTTCTTTCCTCCCTTTACCTTTCCCTGCCGCTGCTGCCCCCGCGGCCCCTCCCCCCCAGCGCGACCGGCCCAATCCAGCTCCTCTCCCCGGTCCCACCTCCCAGCTGTCTAGCCCTCCCCGACCCCTACTTAATGGCGGCCACTTCGCGGCCGCACAGCGGCCACTGCATGGCCACGGCCGCGCCGCTGGTGCACCGAAAGCGCGTCAAAGGCAAGCACGTCTGCACCCGTCCGCAACCAGCACCAGGAACCCTGGACCTCTGCCCCGCCAACGCTACGACCCAGCAGCACTCCACGCACTCAACCCAGGCTGCAACAACAACTGCAAGCTAGCATCACCAGCCGACACCCATGGACCCTTCAGCTGTCACCGCTGCCGGCACACCTGCAGCACCGCCAAGAACACGGATCCAGCACAACCCGCCCACAAGAACACAACCGAACCGAAGACCCTGCAATGCATCCTCCTCAACGTCTGATCCCTCCACAAACACGCCACAGAAATCTGGGACCTCCTCGACAGCACCACCCCGGACGTAGCATTCTTCACCGAAACCTGGGCCAACGCAACCTCAGGACCGGACATCACCATCGCCATCCCCCAAGGATACAAGATCTACAGGAAGGACCGCCCCACCCACCCAGGAGGAGGAATCGCCATTGTCCACAAATCCAGCCTCCGCCTGAGCACACTCCCTGACGAATCCACAGAACTGATGGAACACCTTCACTTCAAGATACTGGCCAGCCCCACTGCCGCCCTCCGAGGAACCCTCATCTACCGACCCCCTGGACCCCGCGGACCCTTCGCCAACTCCATCACGGACATTATCTCCCCGCAGGCCATCGCATCCACCAACTACACCCTGCTGGGAGACCTCAACTTCCACCTCGACAATCAACTGGACCCCAACACCACTTGCCTCCTGGACAACCTCCACAACATTGGACTCTGCCAGATCGTGACCGAGCCCACGCACTCAGCAGGACACACCCTCGACCCCCTCTTCACTACAGGAAACTCCATCACCTTCAGCCACACCACTGAGCTCCCATGGACCGACCATCGTTGCGTACACTTCACCTTCAGAACACCCACCATCCACAGACACCAGCACCTGCTTCCACAAAGAAACTGGACCAAAATCACAGACGACCAGCTCATCTCCTCACTCAACAACTCCACCCCAACCATTGCGGAAAACGACGACCCCAACACCGCAGCCCGAACCCTGCATAGATGGATCTCGGACAGCACCAACACCATAGCCCTCCTCAAAAAAAAAAACAACACCTGTGCCAAGAAAGCCAGATGGTTTACCACCGAACTTCGAGAGTCCAGGCGCACATGCCGCCGCCTCGAAAAGGCCTGGAGAAACACCAAATCCACAGAAGCCCACAACAACTTCAGAGCCGCCACCAACGCTCACCATCAACTCATCAGAGAAACGAGGAAAAAAGCGATTGAAGACAGAATCTCCACCCACGCACACAACAGCAAGGAACTCTTCAGCATCATCAAGGAGGTCGCCCAACCCACCAGCGTGTCTACCGACATTCCTCCCTCACAAGACCTCTGCGACAAACTCAGCACCTTTTTCCACCACAAAATCAAGAGCATCTACGACAACTTCGACAAAGACAACCAACACACTGAACCTTCACCAACCACCCCCGACACCCGGAAACCAGCGATTGATCACTGGACAGCCCTCACCACCAAAGACAAACTGAAGACAATGAAGTCAATCCACTCAGGGGCCCCCACGGACCCCTGCCCCCACCACATCTTCAACAGAGCCGCTGACACCATCGCACCCATGCTCTGCCACACCATCAACCGCTCCCTGGTGACTGCCTCGTTCCCCGACGACTGGAAACACGCCGAGGTCAACCCCCTCCTGAAGAAACCCTCAGCGGACCCCACCGATCTCAAAAACTACAGACCCATCTCCCTGCTCCCTTTCCCAGCGAAAGTCATCGAGAAAGCCATCAACAGCCAACTCGCCACATTCATTGAAGAACACAACATCCTCGACTCCTCCCAATCCGGCTTCAGAAAAAACCACAGTACGGAAACCTCCCTCCTCGCTGCAACAGACGACATCCGCACCCTACTGGACAAAGGAGAAACAGTAGCCCTCATCCTCCTAGACCTATCAGCGGCGTTCGACACAGTCTCCCACCGCACCCTAATACGCAGACTCTACGACGCAGGAATCCAGGACAAGGCCCTCGACTGGATCTGCTCCTTCCTCTCCGGCAGGACGCAACGGGTCAGACTCCCCCCTTTCCTCTCAGACCTCACACCTACCACCTGCGGAGTCCCCCAGGGCTCCTCCCTCAGCCCGACGCTCTTCAACGTCTACATGGCTCCACTTGCCCCCATCGTCAGAACCTACGGACTCAACATCATGTCATACGCAGACGACACCCAGCTCATCCTCTCCCTATCCAACGAGCCCAACACCGCCAGACGCAACTTTCGAGAAGGCATGGGAACCGTCACCAAATGGATGAAAAACAGCTGCCTACAACTAAACACCAACAAAACAAAAGTACTCATCATGGGCCCAAACCCCGACGCCTGGAGCGACACCTGGTGGCCCACCGCCCTCGGAAACCCGCCAACCCCCACAGACCACGCACGCAACCTGGGAATCATCCTAGACTCCAAGCTCAAAATGGACCGCCAGATCAACTCTGTCTCATCTTCCTGCTTCCACACCCTCCGCCTCCTTCGTAAGACCTTCAAATGGATCCCCCTCGAACACAGAAAGACAGTCACTCACACCCTGGTCACCAGCAGACTCGACTACGGCAACGCACTTTACGCCGGAATAAACAAAAACCTCATCCGCGAGCTACAGAACATCCAGAACGCCGCCGCAAGACTGGTCCTCAACCTGCCAAAACACTGCCACATCTCCCAGCACCTGCGCACACTCCACTGGCTCCCCGTCGAAGCGAGAATCACCTTTAAGATGCTCACCCACGCACACAAGGCCCTCCACGGCACCGGACCAGCATACCTGAACAGCCGGCTCAAATTCCACGCACCCCAAAGGACCCTACGATCAGCCCAGCTCTCCTACGCCGAGGTCCCCCGCACCAGAAAGACCAGATCGGGAGGCCGCTCCTTCTCCTTCCTCGCGGCCAAAGAATGGAACGCCCTTCCGCTCCACCTCAGACAGACAACATCGCTCCCCATCTTCTCAAGAAACCTCAAAACCTGGCTCTTCGACAGACCCCCTCCTTGATGGAATGGAACCTGCACCCCCCCACCCCTAGCGCCTTGAGACCCTTACGGGTGAGTAGTTGCGCTTTAACAAACTCCTGATTGATTAAACAAGGTTTAAAAAAATACGTACATATAAAGGAAGCCAGCCCAAGAGCTAAATGATAGAATGTCCAAGAAGTCCAGCCCTGATGGTTTTGAAAACTAGATCTTGGATACCTTCCTTCCTCCAGATTCAGTACCGCCCTCAATATCTTGTTTAGTGCAGACGTTTCGGCACCCTCCTTAGCAGCACATGGAGATCATCTACAGGACTTGGTGGAGGTCCAACCGTTCACGGGTATTACAAACAAAAGAGTGGAACAGAGCTCAAGTCACTTAGTAGTATGGTGCCATCTGCTGTTATTTATCATCCCCAGACGTTTGAAATAAATCATTATTGATGAGTCAGTATCTTGTTAACCAAACTATCAGCCACAGCATGTTCAACCCAACCTCACTCAAAGAGTCAGTCTTCATATAGGTCGCCAGTAGATAGTTATAGTTAGGACTTTGTTTCTATAGGGAAAGCATTTTTTTGTTTTGCCAATATCTTTGGGGTTGTTTGATGAATCTTCGTGAAATTTTCAAAACTAATACACGGCTCACTTTAGCTGCTGTATTGAAAGTTATCGGCTGATTCGTCGAGCGGGGGCCGAGAAAAAGGGGGTTCCCAAACTGCTTTTTCTCCATGTTGATGTCCAAAGGAACTTTGGACCCAGCTGCAGCCCGAACTACAGAATGGAATTACACCACATTTGGCAAAAATGTAGCTCTTGATTCAGAAATAACTTTTTTTGATAAATGGTTTAAATCTTTTCAGTAGTTCCTGAGAAATGTAAAGATTTCTTATGTATACAACTGTGGCCATGGTGGATCCGTGTCACATTAAAAAACATGAAAAAACAAGAAAAGGGGGGCAGGTTAGAAACCCCCTGACCCCCGGGGCCTGTTAAGGCCTCCCCAAGTCCTGGGGACCTCCAACTCCCTGGGGCACAAATTAAGTAAACACAGGGTTCCTTTGCTGCACCAGGCAACCACCACCTCCCTGGGGCTATAAAGTGGATGGTGGGATGTCGGGGTAGGTGCACTTGGGGGGGGGGGGGGTTGAGGCCTAATATAGAGATATTGAACAAACAGTAACGCCACACTTACTGCCAGTCGATGGTTCGGTCCAGGATTAGGTCTTAGTTGGTACAGATTTGTGCTGTTTCTGATGGTGTCTCATCACGACCCACCCCTTCCAAAGTGCTCCAAAGTGCTCAATGTTGGTTGGCTCAGTGCTGGTTGACCGGGTTTACCCCGTTCATATTCGTCATCATCATGAGTGTCCTGATCATTGTACTTATTTCTGGAGCCTTCAGTTCTTGCCTCTTCATTTGCCCAATTTTTCACCTCTGTCGGTGTCCCCGCCTTCATGAACCGCAAACTATTTCCTGACACAAGGATGCTCCCTCTTTTCGCCGAGACCATAGTTCCTTTGATTCCAACTGCTTGCCACATCTCTTTTTCAAACAAGGTCTGATACTGCCACCCCGAATGTCTATCTCTGACTACTACTACATCACCGATTCTCAGATTGGGCTCCTGGGCATTTCTTCTCTGACTGGCCCACTCAGTGGTCACTTTTCTCTTGTCCTGTGCTGCTTCCAAGCCCAGGGTAGCTGGTACCCACTCCAAACAGACTGGAACCAAGTCTCCCACTGGTCTTTTCATGATCACCTCGCTGAGGGTACACCTTGTCGTGGAATGCGGAGTTTGTCGATACGCCCTTTGAAACTGATGTAGATACACTTCTAGATTCTCACCTTGGTTTACTCCAATTCGCAAGGCCTTGTTCAAAGTTCTCATGAAGCGCTCTACCTCGCCATACGCTTGCGGCCACTGATTAGTAATTTTTCAGTGGCGAATGCTGAGGCTATGTAGATAATCCTTGAACTAGCCTCCTTGGAAGGCCTGTTATCCGTTATTACTTCCTCCAGTATTCCCAGCATTGCGATATCTTCTCCAGAGCTGGCTTGACACATTTGAAAAAGGGGGTGGTGATGAACAGAGTGTCTGAGTTAAACAGACCACTCTTACCCAGTCCAAAGATCAGGGCTTGATCCATCACCGTTATTTATCTCACTGCCCCATCCCAGCTCAGAACCTGGCTATATGCAAATCAGTCTGTCCCTGGCCCAGTGCATCATGGGAACAGGGCAGACTAAACTACCAAGCCAATTCTTCACCAGAAAGGAGACAAGCTACCGGGGGCCGGTTTCTGGCATTTCAGCCTTCTTCGGCCCGGCTTGCTTGAATCCTGATGGAGCAGTGAGAAAGGGAGTCATGTCTGAGTATACCCCGCCACACCTATAGTGGCCAAAAACGATTTAGAAAAGGGGGTGGTGATGAACAGAGTGTCTGAGTTAAACAGACCACTCTTACCCAGTCCAAAGATCAGGGCTTGATCCATCACCGTTATTTATCTCACTGCCCCATCCCAGCTCAGAACCTGGCTATATGCAAATCAGTCTGTCCCTGGCCCAGTGCATCATGGGAACAGGGCAAACTAAACTACCAAGCCAATTCTTCACCAGAAAGGAGACAAGCTACCGGGGACCGGTTTCTGGCATTTCAGCCTTCTTCGGCCCGGCTTGCTTGAATCCTGATGGAGCAGTGAGAAAGGGACTCATGTCTGAGTATACCCCGCCACACCTATAGTGGCCAAAAACGATTTAGAAAACAGGAACAGACTAATTTGCATACAGCCAGGTTCTGAAACTGGGATGGTGCAGTGAGCTAAAAAACGGTGTTGGATCTAGCCCTGATCTCTTGACTGGGTGAGAGTATTCTGTTTAATTCAGAGACTCTGTCCCTCACCACCCCTTGTTGTAAATATTTTTGTCCACCCTAAGCGTGGAAGGGTATACTCAGATGTGAGTCCCTTGCTCATTGCACCATCAGGATTCAAGCAAGCCGGGCCGAAGACGGCTGAAATGCCAGAAACCGGTCCCCGGTAGCTTGTTTCCTTCCCAGTGTAAGAATTGGCTTTTGTAGTTTGGTTTGCCCTGTTCCCATCATGCACTGGGACAGGAACAGACTAATTTGCATACAGCCAGGTTCTGAAAATGGGATGGTGCAGTGAGCTAAAAAACGGTGTTGGATCTAGCCCTGATCTCTTGACTGGGTGAGAGTATTCTGTTTAATTCAGAGACTCTGTCCCTCACCACCCCTTGTTGTAAATATTTTTGTCCACCCTAAGCGTGGAAGGGTATACTCAGATGTGAGTCCCTTGCTCATTGCACCATCAGGATTCAAGCAAGCCGGGCCGAAGACGGCTGAAATGCCAGAAACCGGTCCCCGGTAGCTTGTTTCCTTCCCAGTGTAAGAATTGGCTTTTGTAGTTTGGTTTGCCCTGTTCCCATCATGCACTGGGACAGGAACAGACTAATTTGCATACAGCCAGGTTCTGAAACTGGGATGGTGCAGTGAGCTAAAAAACGGTGTTGGATCTAGCCCTGATCTCTTGACTGGGTGAGAGTATTCTGTTTAATTCAGAGACTCTGTCCCTCACCACCCCTTGTTGTAAATATTTTTGTCCACCCTAAGCGTGGAAGGGTATACTCAGATGTGAGTCCCTTGCTCATTGCACCATCAGGATTCAAGCAAGCCGGGCCGAAGACGGCTGAAATGCCAGAAACCGGTCCCCGGTAGCTTGTTTCCTTCCCAGTGTAAGAATTGGCTTTTGTAGTTTGGTTTGCCCTGTTCCCATCATGCACTGGGACAGGAACAGACTAATTTGCATACAGCCAGGTTCTGAAACTGGGATGGTGCAGTGAGCTAAAAAACGGTGTTGGATCTAGCCCTGATCTCTTGACTGGGTGAGAGTATTCTGTTTAATTCAGAGACTCTGTCCCTCACCACCCCTTGTTATAAATATTTTTGTCCACCCTAAGCGTGGAAGGGTATACTCAGATGTGAGTCCCTTGCTCATTGCACCATCAGGATTCAAGCAAGCCGGGCCGAAGACGGCTGAAATGCCAGAAACCGGTCCCCGGTAGCTTGTTTCCTTCCCAGTGTAAGAATTGGCTTTTGTAGTTTGGTTTGCCCTGTTCCCATCATGCACTGGGACAGGAACAGACTAATTTGCATACAGCCAGGTTCTGAAACTGGGATGGTGCAGTGAGCTAAAAAACGGTGTTGGATCTAGCCCTGATCTCTTGACTGGGTGAGAGTATTCTGTTTAATTCAGAGACTCTGTCCCTCACCACCCCTTGTTGTAAATATTTTTGTCCACCCTAAGCGTGGAAGGGTATACTCAGATGTGAGTCCCTTGCTCATTGCACCATCAGGATTCAAGCAAGCCGGGCCGAAGACGGCTGAAATGCCAGAAACCGGTCCCCGGTAGCTTGTTTCCTTCCCAGTGTAAGAATTGGCTTTTGTAGTTTGGTTTGCCCTGTTCCCATCATGCACTGGGACAGGAACAGACTAATTTGCATACAGCCAGGTTCTGAAACTGGGATGGTGCAGTGAGCTAAAAAACGGTGTTGGATCTAGCCCTGATCTCTTGACTGGGTGAGAGTATTCTGTTTAATTCAGAGACTCTGTCCCTCACCACCCCTTGTTGTAAATATTGACACATTTGAAGGCAGTAGATGGTACAAGCTCCACAGCAGGGAATTTGGAATGACTGTTGATTACCACTAAGGATGATCTCCCATCAGGAAAGCTGTCAAAATCCATATTAACCATCGACCATGGCTTTTTGCAAGGTACTTCAGTGATGATCGGTTTGAGAAGTTGTAAGTGTGATCTCCACATAAAAATAATTCAGTTTGCCAGGATTAATATCCGTTTTTTCCAGCTCGTAGTATGGAGGACAGAAACATTTCTGTTTGCAGCAAAAATTTCTTTATTTTGATTCACACAGCAAAGACAGCCGACACGTGTTTCGCCCCCTCTTGGCGATTTGCGCCGGGGCTTTCTCAAGGCTAAATAGGATAAGTCTCATAAAAATTTCGTTTCAAGGTGAGTATAGTGTCCGATATATAAAAATATAAATCTTCAGTAGTAAAAGTCAGATGCTGTCAGGTCACGACGTTACCAGAGTGGTTGTTCGTCATCTGAAGAAAGACGACAGAAGTGTAACGGCGACCTGACAGCATCTGACTTAATACCATCGTCAATATGCTGCTGCAGTTTAAGATACAAATGTACCCAGAGATTGACAATGAAGGATGAAAAACAGGTGTTATTAATTGTATTGTCATTGCCAGAAGGAAATGTTTTACTACTGAAGATTTATATTTTTATATATCGGACACTATACTCACCTTGAAACGAAATTTTTATGAGACTTATCCTATTTAGCCTTGAGAAAGCCCCGGCGCAAATCGCCAAGAGGGGGCGAAACACATGTCGGCTGTCTTTGCTGTGTGAATCAAAATAAAGAAATTTTTGCTGCAAACAGAAATGTTTCTGTCCTCCATACTACGAGCTGGAAAAAACGGATATTAATCCTGGCAAACTGAATTATTTTTATGTGGAGATCACACTTACAACTTCTCAAACCTGTCTTTCTAACCTGAAGCCCAAGAGGTCCAGAGCTTCAAGTGTGCCTCCATCCACCAACTAATCATACTTATTTAAGTGTTGTCCAAAGCCTTGAAACCCTTGGACCTTTGCTACCCTTCCACACTTCAGTGATGATCGGTGACACAACTCCTCTAGCTCCAGTAATGAGACATGAATGATATTCTCTCACAATTTCTTCCACTAGCCGGTCAGCTGCAGGAAACCAAACCTTCGACTGCATTCTTGCTTTTGTTTTTTCTAGGGCTTGGTGTCCTGGATGGGCCAACTCCACTGTGCATCTCCATAGACTTCTTGGAATCACTATCTTTTGGTCCCTTAGTATGAGTCTCTCAGCACTTTCGCTCAATTTCGAGGCCTAATGTACAGATGTTGCACAAACAGTAACACCACATACTGCCAGTCCATGAGCGAGCCACGAGTGACTCAGCACCCTTTATTTATAGCTGAGGAGCCCAGCCCAGCCCCTCATGTGAATGCTGCTACAATGTTTGGTAGTGGCCAGTTGGCTCACTACAGATGAGAGGGGGGCTGCACGGCCCCTCACCAGGGGCCCTCCATGGCCCTGAGGACTGCCACCCTCTAGGGCCAGCTCCAACAATGTCCCAGGGTGCCCATCCCCGGGACATTGCAGTTTGCTGAGTCTTGGCGGGAGCACTTTTTTCACCACTCTGCAAACATGCCTCTCGGCGTACTGCTGGTGGGGAGATGAGGTCCTCTTGCGTCCTAAGGGTCTCAGGGCTAAAGTGGACTTTAACCCCCAAGCTGCAGTGCACCAGGAGGCACGTTTGCAGAGTGGTAGAGAAAGAGGGCATGGCCTCTGACCACCTCTTAGCAGTCCAGCTGTGTGGGGCTTACTGGAGGGAGGTAATAGGAGGGCTAGTTGGCCACCAAGGACCCTCAAGAGGCTAGGGGACCTCATTTCCCAATGAGTGGCATACCAGGAGGCCAGTTTGCAGAGTGGTGTAAAAAAAGGCCTGTGGCCTGCAAACATCTCTCACCAATCCCACTGTGTGGGGCTTACTGAAGGTAACAGGTGGGCTAGTCGGCCCCTAAGGAACCTCAGCAGCAAAGGGGACGTCTTCCATCAACAAAGAGAATGCCAGGAGGGACGTTTCCAAAGTGGTGTAGAAAGGGGGCGTGGTCTGCTAGCAGAACTCAGCAATCCTGCTGTGTGGAACTTACTGGAGGTTAGGTCACCCATAGAACTACTCACACACCTACACACTCACCCATACAGTCAATCATACAGGAACAAGTAACCCACACAGTAACATACACACCAACTTACTTGCTCAAACAAATAGTAACACATACTCATTCACCTATACAGTCACTCACAGAAGCATGTGCGCATCCATGTAGCCACTCTCACTTTCACTCACTCATGCATACAGTCATTCATATGCCCAGTCACTCACCTACACTGCCTTTCACATACAGTTACTGACCCATACTGATACAAGCACTCAATCACTGACACAGCCATACAGACACTAACTCACCCATTCAGCTTCTCACTCAAGCACTCACTCATCCATCCAAGGAGTCACACACACACACACAGACAACCATACAGATAGTCAACCAATCAATCATCCATATAGCCATTTACATACCCACTACCACACTCATGCACCCACTTAGACATCAACTGGCAGACAGATACATTTAAACAACCAGTCACTTATCCATACATTCACTGAGACACCTAATCACTCACTTACACAGTCAGTCACTCACCCACTCAGTCATAAAAACAGTCACTCATACAGTCACTGATTCACCAATACACCTAGGTATATATATTAAACACTCATCAACTTTTAAAAACATTCAGTCACTGGATGATGTCATCAGTGATGTCATTTGAGATGTCAACATTGATGTCACTGACCATGGCATGAATGAGTGATGTTATATATGAGGTCATAAGCAGTGCATTGCGGGGCACACGTTATAGTTAATTCAGGTATCTATAACAGCTGAATTTCTCTGGTTTTGTATGAGTGAAATGTCAGTCTAACTATAATGTCCTTGAAATTTTTGTTTTTTTACTGAATTTCTATGGTTTTTCAAATTCTAATTGCTAACTATAACGTCCCTGTAACCTTTGTTTTTTTAGTGAATATATATATGTATTTTTTATACTTTCTGCATATGCTTTTTAATTGTCTTATTTATGTTTTTTTTAGTAGGAAGAGGTGATGTGGTTCAATAGCCCCACTTGGAAGGGGACATAAACAGGGTACTTGAACACTAAAAGATTTGTATACATTAAAGCACTGAAGAATCAAAATACTGTCCTCCTTCTTTGAACAATTAAACAAGAAATGTAAAATTATTAATAGATGTATTCAATGTACTCGGGGCACTTAGTTGATTTTATAGTTTGCTTTTTACCCCAGCCCCTTCTGTGGATATCATCCAGGGTACACCCCATTGGTGTTGTATAGCATTTCTCTTTGCCAATGCTTGTTTTGTTTTGTCATGGTTTTGCAAAACTTTATTGTTGGGGAAGCTGCTGGGCCCTCGTCAATCAGGAAATAGACATTGGCTAAAATCAAAAATGACGAGAAATACTTTGTGTGTGGATGCTCTCAAGAAAGAACAGAATGCATTCACTCACAGTAAAGATTGAACATGGCTGAAATGTGCGAGTCCCACTGCCCATTGCTGTATGCTTAAGTGGGTGGAAGAAAACCATAAATGACACAATGGCTGACAAATGGATAAAGATGGGTGGCTGAAAGCCCCTATATATAAGTATATTCCATATATAATTTTAGGTTAATCAAAAGGTCTTGGCTAACACCAGACTTAAAAATCTTTGAGACTTTGGTCAACAGGGAGACACTACTATACGCTATGGGATGAAGAGGTATCTTGGTGTCTATCTCATATAAAATTAAACTGTTGCAGAATCCTATAAAGTCATGAAGAATGTAGGGCAGATGAGCAATTAAGCAGGCTCAACACACTTGCAGTCCTTAATGTTTGTTGCCGGTCCTCAATACTCTAGTTGCAAAGATGCCCTTCAGTTCACCTCTAACCAAGTGGTTGTGAGGCTTATGCACAACTCCTGGGGAGATCAATTAAGATCTCTCTGCAGAGTTCAGTCATTAGGGTCTTTTTTTGTACTTCCTGTTAGGGGGCTGCCCTTTCCACTCAAGGCAGTACAGCTTCCTGTTCTTCAATAGAAGGCTGCTCCTGCGTCTTAGGCCTGATTCTGACCTTAAAGGAAGCTGCAACACAAAGGTTCTGCTCCTGCCAAGTGCCTCTCTAGCTTGGTGAACTGAGCTCAGCCTCAAAGGTCAAATGAGGTGCAAGTAATTTGCTCAAATGCACTAGCTTTGCAGTCACTGGCTGCAAGCCGGGGTCAACCAAAGTCTAAGCATTCTTTGTGGTTCGATTGTGTGGCCAACCCCAGACGAGTGCATCTTTGAAGACTTTCTTTTTATGCATTTTCAAGGGAGGTTTAGAGGCAGGCACCAAATGTTAAACCTGTGCTGTCTGGGATTCTTGGCTCAGTCACCCTGAACAAGGAGACCACCTTTTGGTTGGGGATCCAACATAACACTGAGGTGGCAGGGAGCTCAGATATTGTTGCAGGGCAGCGGTGCCATTCTGGCTGGCAGAATGTGGATACATTTTGGTCCCACTCTACCAGAAATCTATACATTATGTTGAGTAAAGGCATAGGGATGTCATAAGCACAAAAAGGCAAAGACAACATGAAGAGGAACTGCTATTTTGTGCAGAGGTCATTGTGTCCTTGGTAGGGTACCCTTCACCCTGAAGACAGCCTCTCTACAATACACAGCGTACAGACATGGTGGCGAGTAATATATTGAGCACTTGATCAATTTTACAAGGGAGAGGGCTGGCACGCTGCCTTCCCAGCAGGATAACAGTTAAGATGCCTGTGAAGCTGCATTAGGACAACAAGTGTTCTTGTAACCTGGAAGGGGGAGGCAGTAGGCAATCTTGGCTATAGAGAGAAAAATCAATTTGGATGCGCTACCTCTAAGGATTTATAGTCAATCATGTTTATTTCAGACAGTTTATGCATAACACCCAGAAACATATTAACGTAGCAAATAGCAATAAAATTGCATACAAATGCAAGCTTCTAAAATTACTGTACATACACAGATCCAAGATTCAATATTTTTTAAATATAGATGTAAGTGAGCTGCTGTGAATCCGCCAGGCAGCAAATAAATGGAAGGAAATATCAAAGGAAATCAAAGTGGATGAATCAGATTTACACAGCCTCAGCATGCTCTCATGATTGATTTCACCATATTCCCTCAGAGATTGTACCAGCCATTTTTTCCTGGAAATATTATAGCAAGGACTGGAAAACAGAAAATTAATTTCTGATTCAGCACACTCAACCCAATAACAAGTCTTGTTATACGGTTGCTCCTATGATTGGGTGAGCAATGGTAATGGGAGTAGGCCCAAATGAAATTGAGTATAAAGGTTTTGTTTGCCATTGGGTGTTCTCTTTTATTAGATAATGTCCAAACATAGGCAGGATTTTAAGCATCAAGAACTACTCAATAATGCTGCCTGTGACCGGTTTGCTCTCCTGGATCAAAAGAACTCATGTGCAATATGCAGATTTTATATTGTGGAGGGATCCAGCTTTGATCACTTCTGGTGTTACCCATGATTTTGCAAGGACAAAAACCCCATAGGATTTAACTTACATGTTGACAGTCGCCTAGGTTTCTTCCATTTTACTGGAGCAACACACTGTTAAAAGCTTTCTCATAAAATTGTAATGCAGGTGTGTTGCATAATATGGCCCAATATGGAAGCACTCCCAGCCTTGCTAAGGCTATACTGTCTTTCAGAGCAAAACCAAAGGGGATGATGGACGGAGTGTTGAACATTTCAGGCACTCACCCCCAGTCAACTGATCTGGGTTTAATCCATCATCATTCTTCAGCTCACTACGCCACCCCAATTCAGAGATGGCCATATGCCCAGACGTGGGTCCCTTGCTCACTTTCCACTGGATTCAAGCTAGCCTGGCTGATGACGGCTGATTAGCCAGAAACTGGTCCCAGGATGCTTGTTTCCGGTCCAAGGAAGACCTGGCTTGGCAGTTCGGGCTTAACTCTTCCCATGAGGCACAGGGTCAGACTGATTTGCATATGGCCATGTCTGACCTGGGGTGGCGGAGTGAGCTAAAGAATGATGATGGATTAAACTCAGTCAGGATGAGGATGAGTGAGTGCAATGTTCAACACTCCGTCCATCATCCCCTTTGGTTTTGCTTTATACTGTCTTTCAGCCCAAGGCCCAGATGAAGGGGGATCTCTGGCAAAGAAATTATTTTTACATGTGAAAAATGCATTTGTGACTTCCCATATATCTGACCTGAGAAAGGCAGCATATAGGGTTTGCACCTTATGTACATTAAGTGCTGGTGAGACACTTAGCACACATTCAATCTGTGAAATGCTCAGCAGACCCTGCATGCTGGACCAGCACCTTATTACTATTTCACATTTGCTTTGTCCACTTTCCCTTGCAGCCTAATCTTATAACCAGGTAGTCAAAGTCTGATATTACAGAGACGCTTTATCAGGCTTGAGCGCCTTTCTT
Organism: Lissotriton vulgaris; assembly: GCF_964263255.1. Classification (NCBI taxonomy): domain Eukaryota; kingdom Metazoa; phylum Chordata; class Amphibia; order Caudata; family Salamandridae; genus Lissotriton; species Lissotriton vulgaris. The sequence goes on along the minus strand of NC_141700.1, from coordinate 695,406,734 downwards.
CCTCCACTAAATACCTGACATAGACAAAATGCCATAAAGTCTGATACTTGTCTAAGATGGCGTTACCAAGAAAGCTTTGCTGACGCAAACAGGCATTTGGCCTTGTAGTATTAACCATCAATCACTTTAGCCTGTATACATTTGAGAACATATTTAGCAGCACCAGTAGCTGTGCTGGCATATGCGAAACCAGTAGCGTATCACCTGCAAACAGAAGAGTTGCCATCTTGAAACCAACTAACATTGGTGCATCATTGCAGGGTTGTCAAGAAACTCTATCAACTGGTTATTATACAAATAAACATGTGCAGAGGCCAGAGTACATTCTAGTTGTACTCTCCTATTCACATAAGAGGGCTCTGTCAACTCTTCTTTAGGTCCTAATCGGAGGTGAGCATAGTTTCCATCATGCGGACTCATGAGAAGCCTCAGCAATGACTGCTGGACGTTTAGGCTACCAAGTGCATGCCAAAGTCAGCGACAGAGGATATTAACCACTACATCGACCACTGCATTGACTATAGAGCTACATCAACCCTACCCATAAACATGAAGCTAGTAGTCGGACACCCCATTGTCTTTACAACTAAAGGCGTCAATTACTAGCAGCATGTCAAAGACCCATTGTCATAAAAATGAAGGACACAGACACTGGCAGAAGATCAAAGGTCATCAAAGATGAAGGTCACATACACTGACTAGCTCTGGCACCCTATTGTCCTTAGAACTGAAGGCTACAGACACAAGCAGCAGGTCAAAGTCCCTTTGCCATAAAAAACATTTGAAGGTCTCAGGCACTGGCAGAAGGCGAAAGTCCCATCATTGTGACACCAACAGCAGGTAAAAGTGCCATTGTCATGAAAAATAGAGGTGTCAGACACCCGCATTCTCATGAAAAATCACAGTGCTGGGCACTGGCAGATGGTTTAAGTCCTGTTGTCTTTAAAACTGAGGGCCCCAGACACTGTCAAAAGATCAAAGTCCTGTTGTTTTTAAAGCTGAGGGCCCCAGAGACTGGCAGCAAGGCAAACCCATGTGGTGGCGTTAGCTTGTCAATAAATGTAACCACTACATCGAACCTGCTGCATTGACTATATATCTACATCAACGGTACCCATACACAAGAACCTAGCTCTGCCACCCCATTGTCTTTAGAACTGAAGGCTACAGGCAGGTCAAATCCCCGTTGTCCTTAAAAGGGAAGGTGGCAGTCATGGGCAGAAGGTCAAACCCCCATTGTCCTTAAAATTAAATATCACAGTCACTGGCATAAAGTCAAACTCATGTTGTCCTTAAAACTGAAGGTCACAGTCACGGACAGAAGATCAAAGCCCTGTTGTCCTTAAAAAAGACAGTGGCAGTCACGGGCAGAAGGTCAACCCCCCATTGTGCTTAAAACTGAAGGCCGCAGTCACGGACAGAAGGTCAAACCCCCATTGTCCTTAGAACTGAAGGTCGAGGTCATGGGCAGAAGTTTAAACCCCCCTTGTCCTTAAAACTGAAAGTCGCAGTCATGGGCAGAAGGTCAAACCCCCATTGTCTTTAGAATTGAAGGTCGAGGTCATGGGCAGAAGGTCAAACCCCCATTGTCCATAAAACTGAAAGTGGCAGTCATGGGCAGAAGGTCAAACCCCCATTGTCCTTAGAACTGAAGGTCGAGGTCGAGGTCATGGGCAGAAAGTCAAACTCCGTTGTCCTTAAAACTGAAAGTCGTAGTCATGGAGGTCAACCTCCCATTGTGCTTAACACTGAAGGCCGCAGTCACGGACAGAAGATCAAACCCCCGTTGTCCTTAAAACTGAAAGTCGGGGTCACGGGCAGAAGGTCAAATCCCGTTGTCCTTAAAATTGAAAGTCCCAGTCACGGGCAGAAGGTCAACTCCCTTTGTCCTTAAAACTGAAGGTCGCAATCACGGGCAGAAGGTCAATGTCTCAATGTCATGAAAATATGAAGGTGCCAGACAGAAGTTGAAAGTCCTGTTGTCATTAAACCTGAAGACACCAGATAGCTCTGCACAAGGTCAAGGTTCTGTTCCCATTAAAACAGAAGGTCAGTGACACCTTTAGAAGGTGGAGGATCCATTCTCATACACCGACCTCAGTAAAAGTCTCATTGTCATTAAAACTGAAGGCCTGAGACACTGGAAGAAGGTCAAAATCATGTTCTCATTAAAACTGAAGGTCACACACACACCTGCAGAAGATGGAAGTCCTATTGTCATTAAAAAATAAGGCAAAAGACTCTAGCTGTCCTGTTGTCATTACAACTGAAGGCCCCATAGACTAGCAATAGTCCGGGGTCTCAGTGTAAACTCACCTGGTCTGGCTGCATATTTGGAAAGTTGACCATTTCTTTTTTTTTAAAGACATAATTCATTTACATCACCAGGTTATCTGGCAAGGCAGTGCCATAACAGTTCAGGTTTTTCTTTTAAGTCACAAAACAAAGTAAACAACTGACGGTAGTTGGACATTGCATCCCCAACCATCCTGTTTCACACCATCTGCGAGCCCATGCCCCCAAACAGTTCTAGTCAGGATGGAACCTCGTGAAGTTCTCCGCTGCATTCGCACTCTCCATACTTCCTGATTTCTACACCTAGATTCTCAGCTGCAGATCATATTGGCTTTAAGTGTAGCCCCCTGTAATCATCCCACACTTGCCAAATATTGTTATATTTCTGAGGACAACCACATCGGTCTCTCCATACCCATACAGTGGTATAGACCCTTTTTCCACTCCCCCACCGACAGAAGAACCACATGTTTCCAATGTTGAGCTATATCTTGTTTGGCGAGTAAAAGCCCCAGTTGAAGTAGTGCCCATTTATATCTATTATTGTCCAAGTCTTTGCTTGTGTGTAGCAGAACGAGTTTAGAGTCCATCCGGTCCCTCAAGCCCAGGATCGATCTTAGCCAGAAGGGGACACTCATCCAGAACGGTGCCAGACTGTCGCATCTCCAGACTGTGTGTATTGAAGTCGCCCTCTTCAGCGTTGCATCGGAGTCAAGAAGGGGACGCAATCACCCCCATCCCCCACAACCTCAGTCTGGTGAGCTCCACCCTGTGCAGGGATTTCAATTGTATCAAAAGGAATCTGGCTGCTACCGCCAAGCCCTAGGGGGGGACTAAGCGTGAGTGCCTTCAGCATGTGACATGGTCGCCCATTCTACTCTATCAGCGTTGAGAAAAAGGCACCTGATAATCATCAGAGCGGCATACACTTGACAATGGGTTGGCCAATGTGCCCTGCACCCTTGTTCAAGGAAGAAAATGGGACCCATGGCCGCTGTTTGAACTGTGACATACAGCAATACAAAGGGTTCCGTGGGTCGCTCAGGACTCTGAACTGGGGTGGCAGAGTGGGCTAAAGAACGGTGATGGATTAAACCCAGATCTTTTGACTGGGTGTGAGTATTTGATTGGTTCAGATGCTCCGTCCATTACCACCCCCCTTTGTCCCGGTGCCACTGCACCTGCTGCACCAATGGACACTACGCTCCTGAGTCGCCTGAGCGTGTGAGTTGAAGATATAATGACCTGCCCATTTAATGAGTGTTTGAGGTCATCACTTCGTTGTGAAACTGTAACCGTAAAGAACAGAGGACGCGCCTACTTGAAACACACACAGTAGCTCACCAGCTGACTCAGTCTGTGCCTTGGTTGAGAAATGTACAGACGCTAGTCACGTACCAGGATTAGTGGGCACAGTAGTAGGAAACTTGCGTTACGTGTTGATGCAATTAACGCCCGCCCCTTACGTCAGTTTACTACGCCTCATCATCTGCCTCGCAGATGACGTGACGTCGTTCGATGCCCAAGTTAATTCACGGGTCACACGGCTGGTTTAATAAAAGTGCCCTTGAGCTGGCATCGAACAAAGAAAGGCTTTGTAGCCGCCCATGAAATAGCTTATAATGATACTCTGCCCTGAAAAGAGCCGTGGACGCCAAACAGGAGGAAAACATATTTATTACTCCTGTGGTAAATTAGTAATGACGCATTTTTTGTAACATTTTGAAAAGAACATGCATCCAAGGTCAGACGGGCCTATTGGGCAATCGGCAGTGCCCAATGGGCAGGCCTGCCAGCTCAGAGTGTGGGCCGGCGTTCTGTCCGTTTCTGGGACTGTTTTACAGTCTGCTGGGTTGATTTTCTTCATATTGAAGCAAACATTCCCTGCAGCAAGCTCAAATCTAAGCTGTTTTCCAAATCTTGCAAAAAACCTATACAATGTATGTTTACAAGTTCAACGCTGCCCCTGTTTACAAACAGGGGCTGCTTTTTTAGCTATCAAAAATTCAAAGTCAAAAATCATCATTATTCGGCTTAGAATAAAGTCAAAAAAGTACAAACTGCATTTGGAAACGCAGAAATACGACACGGACAAACAATAGAATCTTCGAGTTTAAAACAGAATTACCCCTTGTTACAATGCTATACCGAAATCTTAGTTCATATCTGCAAACCTTAACATGCAAATGACATTTAAAATACAGTAGTACAATACAGACAGATAATAAAAGCATCTTGCTTGACATGACCTTGAGTCATATATGGAATTACTCTTTCTTAAAATACCTTGATGAAATCTTATTTCATATGCATACATCTTAAAATGCAGATGGTATTTAAGATTTCATGATACAGTGCAGACAGTCAGTAAAGAAAAAAAGAAAAAACTGTAAATTGATACTTGTATAGCACACTACTCACCCGTAAGGGTCTCAAGGCGCTTGTACGAATACTGCTGTGGAACCCATCCTGGCTTTCCCTGTGAGGCGTCCACTCCTGGGTACTCCCAAGGTGGAGGCCAGGCATCCTTAGCGTTGTGGGGGCCATTGTGGAGATTAAGCAAGCTATTGCCCAGATTTGCAGAGTGGGACTCCATGATTGGAATAGGCACCGAGGCAAGAATTATCAGGTCAGTGGAATTTTGAGCCCAAGACCCACCGAGGCAGGGAATTGAACCCTGATCCCGGGCCAGACCTCTGCATCAGGGTCTGCCGCTCTAACCATTGAGCCACACTTCTCCACAAAGAACATGTAGCTTCACATGGAGTTCCTCCAATGTGAATCACATACAGATATGGAGTCATGTATGGTCATGGAGGTGCCCCAGACCACTTCTTTGTGGATAGTGAACATCTAATGTCATTTATTACTGCATGACGTGTGCAAGGAGGCCAGTCTTTGCAGGAAGACTAGAGCTATCTTATACTGTCTGATACTTGCATGATGCATAATTCAGTGGCAGCTGGCTTGTACCGAGGGTAGTGGGGCGGGAGCACAAACAAATAGACTTACCTGACTGGCAGCACAACGTCCTCCTCCCTCGGGTGTCTTCTGGAAGCAGGAAACTGCACTACCTAATCCTGGCACTCAGGGCCGGACTGGGAACCACAACCAGCCCTGGCAAAGTGCTCGGCCGGCTCCACCTCTCCCCCACTCAGGGGGTGGTTGGAGGTGCCGCCGAGCTCTTTGCCGGGGCCAGTTTTCGGCCGATTTTGGTACAGGGCCGATTATGCTGCAAAAACGGCCCTGTAACAAAAACGTCCCCCTTAGGTCAAAACTGGCGACCACCCGTGCGGCGCACCGGGGGATTGCCCGGTGCCCGCTGTGGCCAGTCCAGCCCTGCTGGCACTGCTCTCACAGCATGAGAGCAGCACCAGGATTGGCTAGAGCAGGCTCTCTCAGCACTCCTAAAAGCACTGCAGGTCTGCGCTTTCTCTAACCCAGCTGTCTAGGAGAGCCAGGTTAGAGAACTTTAAGATGTGTAATTTCTGACTGGACCTCCCAAGACGGCCGGCCAAGGAGACTTGCACATTTTAAAGTGCATAACTCCCTGCTGCTGCTACTCGGCAGCACTGGCCCGCCCCGTTCTAACACTTATTTCAAGGCAAGTTGCTGAAAAATAAAATGGTAATAAATAAACGTATTACAATTTTATTTTTCAGCTCTGGGGCTTGTGGGGCAACGCTCGTCTGCTCAAATGGAGGAGCCGCCACTGAAAAATTGGAACCAGAAAGCGTTTCCAACGAGGTATGTATAGAGGGCAAACAAGAATAAAGTGCCCTGTGCTTTGCCATGAGACATTGTCACTTGGGCAAATTGAAAGATTTGGAAACCAAGATCCCTGCGTTGGAAACGCCACTAAGAAATGAATAGTGTTAAAATGCAAACAGGTGAGATAAAATCTATATTCAGTGTTAAAAAAAGATTTTAATTAAATGTTGGCGATTTGATAAGCCCATAATTATTACTTCATTTCATATTCTGATATTCCCTTCCATGGATTTTGAGTCGAATGTTAGGAAACACATTTCTGAACAAACCTATAGAGCCAGCTGTAATGCTTTCTGGATTAGTACAAAACTCTGGGATCCCAGAGGTCTTAGAAATTGATTTAACATACGTTAGCTGTGGGATGGCAGATGCATTTTCGAGTGATGCACAATCTGCTAAAATTTCTCCTGAACAGCTAGCAAGGGGCATATGTACAAGAAAATGTCAGAGTGCACTGCTCCACCTAATTTGGCAGCGCCATGCTCTGACATTTTCAAAACACAGGCTTGCACCATATATACAAACATACTGTGTTTCTCCTAGCGCAACAATAAAACATTTCCTAGCACCAGCACAGGCACCCTCCCACCATGTGGCAATTGTTTATGTGCAGGAAGGCACCGTCCTGCACATAGGCAACCAATAACGGTGATCTGCTTTTTCTATGTGTGCTGCCGAATGCGGCAGAAAGAGAAAAAATTCACCATTCTAAGACCTGGTATTATCTGGCCTTAGTTTTTGGCACTGCCCCAACCTTGTAAATCTGGGGCAGCGTAAAAAAGCAATAGGTGTTGCAGTGGAATGTGAAACCACAGCAATACCCATTGCCCGCCCCTTTGCCGCAGAGGACTGCGGCGAGAAGGGGAATATTTACAAGGTGGCATTGAGCCACGTTAAGTGGCATAGTGCCACCTTGTAAGCATGGAAAATCATGCAATATTACCGGAACTTCAAAAAAAGTGACTCTCAGGTGGCTACAGGAGCTTGTATATATGCCCCTAAATTTGATTGTGTCTTCCAGATCAATCAATCAGGAAATTTGTAGAGCGCACTACATACCCGTGTGGGCTTCACTGTGCTGGGGAGGGGTGCTGCTACTGCTCCAATAGCCAGGTCTTGAGTAGCCTCCTGAAGGTTAGTAGGTCTTGGGTCTGCCATAGGAGGATGGGGAGGATGTTCCAGGTCTTGGCGGTGAGGTAGGAGAACAATCTGCCGCCGGAGGTCGACCTTTGGATGTGGGGGACTGTAGCAAGGGTGCGGTCGGTGGAGCGGAGCTGGCGGTTCGGGTGTAGGTGAGTCGTCTGTTGAGGTATACTGGTCCGGTGTCATGGAGTGCCTTGTGTGCATGGGTGAGGAGTTTGAAGGTGATCCTCTTGTTGACGGGCAGCCAGTGCAGGTCTCTCAGGTAGGGTGTGATGTGGCTGTGTCGTGGGATGTCGAGGATCAGGCAGGCAGAGGCGTTCTGTATGTGTTGCATTTGTTTCAGCAGTTTGGCCGGGGCTCCCACATAGAGGGTGTTTCCGTAGTCCAGCTTGCTGCCGACGAGGGCCTGGGTGACTGTTATTCCTGTGTCGGTGGAGATCCACCTGTAGATCTTGGGGAGCATGCAGAGGGTGTTGAAGCAGGAGGATGAGACGGCGTTGACTTGCTTGATCACTGAGAGCGTTAAGTCAAGGGTGAACCCCAGATTGCGTGCGTGGTCAGTGGGTGTCGGTGCTGCTCCCAGGGTAGTCAGCCACCAGGAGTCGTCCCAGGCTGAGGGGGTGGAGCCGAGGATGAGGACCTCCGTCTGTCTGAGCTTAGTTTCAGTTGGCTGTTCTTCATCCATTCGGCGACGGCTTTCATTCCTTCGTGGAGGTTGGTTTTAGCGGTGACGGTGTCCTTGGTGAGGGAAGAGGATTAGCTATATGTCGTCGGCATAGGAGATGATGTTGAGGTTGTGCAGTTTGGCGACATGGGCGAGCGGGGCCATGTAGATGTTGAACAAAGTCGGGCTGGGGGATGATCGTTGGGGTATGCAGCAGATGATCTTGGAGGCTTCGGAGCGGAAAGGGGGGAGGCGGATTCTCTGAGTTCTGCCGGAGAGGAAGGAGGTGGCCCATTCCAGAGCCTTGTCCCGGATCCCAGCGTTGTGGAGACGTGTGCATAGGGTGCGGAGGCAGACCATGTCGAAGGTGGCTGATAGGTCCAGGAGGATGAGGGCAGTGGTTTCACTGTTTTCCAGCAGAGCCCTGGTGTCATCTGTGGAGGCGATGAGGGCAGTTACAGTCCTGTGGTTGCTGCAGAATCCGGACTGAGACGGGTCCAGGATGTTGATCTCCTCGAGGTAGTGGGCCAGCTGTTTGTTGACGGTTTTCTCGATGACCTTCACCGGGAATAGGAGCAAGGAGATGAGGCGGAAGGCCTTGAGGTCCCTCGGATCTGCCTTGGGTTTTTGAGCAAGGCGTTGATTTTGGCGTGCTTCCAGCTCTCCAGGAAGGTCACAGTTTCAAAGGAGATGTTGATGTCCTTGCAGAGATGGGGTGCGATGGTGGCGCAGGCTTTGTTGAAGATGTGGTGTGGGCATGGGTCTGAGGGTGAGCCGGAGTGGATGGTGTTCATAATCTTGACGGTGTCGTCGTCATTGATGTTATTCCAGGTGAGCAGGGGGTCACTGTGGGTGGTGGCCTTGGGGTCTGAGGTGTTGTTGGCTGTCGAAGCTGTTGTGGATTTCTGCGATCTTGCGATGAAAGAAGGTGGCGAGGGAGTTGCACAGGTCTTGCGATGGAGGGATGGAGTTTGTGTTGGAGCTGGGGTTGGAGAGTTCCTTCACAATGTTGAAGAGCTCTTTGCTGTTGTGTGTGTTGTTGTCGAGGCAGTCCTTGAAGGAGGTCCTTTTGGCGGATCTGATGAGGTGACGGTGTTGGCGCATGGTATTCTTGTGGGCTGCGTGGTTTTCCAGTGTCTGTTCGCGGTGCCATTTCTTTTCCAGTTTTCGGCAGGTTTGTTTGGAGGTCTGGAGGTCTGCGGAGAACCATGTGGCATTCTTGTTCGTGCATCTGTTGGAGGGTTTCTTGATCGGGCGAGAGTGTTGGCACAGTCATTGATCCAACACCTGAGGTTGCTGGCGACGGCGTCGGGGTCGGTGGGGTCGGCGGGTGGGCCTCGGGTGAGGGTGGTGTTTAGCTGGTCTTCGGTGATTTTTCTCCAGCTGCGGCAGGGGATCTGTTGGGTGCAATGGTGTGTGGTGGGTTTCTGGAAGGTGAAGTGGATGCAGATAACCTAACCCTACCTCTGAGTGATACATAAAGGTGGAAGAGGATTCTGGACATGCCAAATATCCAATCTGTGGCATATCTTTCCCTGCTGAACATAGATAGCTTTCCAAGCCATTTATGCAGATTAAGAAAAAAAGGTACATTACACACTTATGGCAGACTCCCATGATAGATTTCATATTAGGAGAGAGTTTGCTGTTAGTGCCACATTGAAGTTTGGCCACTGTATTCCAGTATTTTCAACATAATAGTTCTACCAGAGCTTTTTTTATCCCTTCCCCTGCATAATCACCCAAAGGTTGGAGCACTGTACTGTGTCAAAGGCATAGGAAGGATGAACAAATGCTAAATGAATGGCCCCTCTTCTGACCTTGACATATTTTCCTATTATGAGCTCATTGTTAAGACATTGCATGGCAATGCCCAAACCATGGTGGAAACCATACTGTATTTTGGATAGTACCTAATTCCCCTATGACCAGGTCTTCAGTTTTGCAGTTTCTACTCTACAATTTATTTTGAATGTTGTGTATAGTAAAGGGATTGGGCAATAGCAGCTTGGGTTGTTTCTGTCCCCGTTTTTAAACAATAGGGACCACAACTATTTTCTTCCAGGCAGGTACTAGGGGATCAATTATTGAAGCCTTTACTACATTTGTGAGTAATGGTGCCCACAATGAGACATTGCCCTTGAACAGGTCTATAGGGACAGTCCGGATGCAGAGCTTTACCAGAAGGGCTCAACGTAAATGCCCTCATAATGTCCTTAACTTCAATGGACTGACTGAGAACTAAAGAAGTATCCCTGTCATATTGTGCTTCTTCAAGGTTGGCTGAATCTAAATCTGGGATAGCTGGGGCAAACAGATTTGATAAGTGTTCCAGTAAGCTCTGAACTGAAATAAGAGATTCTATCATGGGGTTTTTATATTCAATGAAGTAAGGGTGGTTGACAACTTTCCAAAAAGTTGTGCTACATCTTGATTTCGCAGCAGTCTCTAGACCCTACCAGGTTTTCATTAAAAGTTCTACTCTTCTTTTCTCTAATAAATCTTTATAATCCCACCAAACAGCCTAGATCTCTTCCTTTATGAGCTGTTGTTTACTGAGAACTGCGTTAAGAGGCTTTTGGACTACTGCACATGTATGAATTAAACCAGACCTGTTGAGGTTTATTTTCTTACAATTGAGATACGAATAGTTGGGAGGAGAGAGAAGTACACAAGTATTTAAAAGCATCTTAGATAGGACTTGGGTCTTCATCAAAATTGGTAGTTACAGAGATGGAAGCTGATTTCCTCTTATAAACTTGTGCATAAATTGATCCTTTTTAATATTTTCCAGCTTAATCCTAAACATTTTATTTTGTGATTGAGTCTTCTCCTGGTTCTCCAAATGAGTACTCGCATCTATAAGATTGAGACCAAAGGAGGCAGTCATCTGGGTGTGATTCCTTATGTAGCTAACGGACATATTGCTCTCCAGAAACAAGGGTGTCTCATAAGAGGACAAGTCCATGAAGTCAATATTCCTACTACTTCCCCACCCTTGAATCCCCACCAGGGAAATTAAAAATAATATCAGAAGGCCTCTAGTCTCTGGCAAAGACCAAATTCTTTGATGTTAATATCTTTTTTAGGGCATCGCTATTAGGGACGTGCTTAAAATCTGTTAACGTCGACTCTTCTATATCTACTAGGTCACAGGGCAAAGTATGGCTTGGGTTACTTAAGTGTATATCAAAATCTCCTATCCAAAGAATGAGAGCCTTGTATTTGTGCCCATCTAGGAAAGTGGTGATATCATCTTCAATATCATTTATTATCTTGTTAGAGCTAGCATAACAAATATTATAGTAAAAACGAATTAATAATAAACCAAAAGATTCCGGAGCCCTAACTAACAGCATTTGCTAAATAGAGGTAAAGTGAATTTCATTTACTACTAGTTTTGTCAATTTAACTGAGATTAAGGTGGCCAGACCTTCCTGCGTTTGATGGGCTAGCTGAACTACACAAAGAATAAAAGCCATTTAAATTCAAAGGGTCTAATACCCATGTTTCTTAACAGCAGATTACGTTGTAATCTTGCACTACAGATAACCAGTCTGGATTATTTCGCTTTGAGTGAATCCCCGCCACATTCCAAGAGAGCACTTTAACACAATAACTAAATACAGTGATATTGGTGAGTGCGGCCCTCATAGGTGTCTCTGAAAGCACTGGTTCAGGTAAGCCCTTGCCGACACTTTGCTTTGGGAACTTCAAGATGTCCTTTACAATAAGTCAGTCTGGGATTCCCATGGTTGCTAGGGGTTCAAAACTGTTCCTTGTTTCAGGATTATATACAGGTTGGACATTTGGTGGTAATGTAGTGACAGTCACAGGGAAAAATATCTGAGGGAAATGTACTTGGGCTGTAAAAATAACCGAGTGGCAGAGCTTTTATGGAACAAGGTGAGAAGGGCAATGGTTGAAGACATTGGAGGAGAAATCTCACAGTATATATACTCTTAAAATTAATAAACTGACCGTCCCCCGGAGATTCCTTTCTGTGGATGCCAATCCAAGGGGTTCTTCTGAAATAATTTTGGCAGATAAGTCATTTGTCCATCTGGAGTTTGATTTAAGTCAGAAAACTGTCTGTTAGGGCAGAATAGTCCTCCTGCTATTATATGATATCCTTGGGACATTCTTCTGGACTATAATGTATGGTGTACATTTGGAGGGAAGTTGGGGATATATGCTGCCTGGGTTCAGATGGGGTCGCTCCTCCCTATTTGATGCCGGGGGTGAGCATGGAACAGGTCCAGGGTGTAATGGCCAGATTTTCTCCCTTGTTAGAAGGTGTGGAGGGATTGCACAGACTCAGCTAGGATTGGAAAAAAAGGAAATTCTGTATTTAAAGTTGTTTTCTGCCAGGATTAGGTTTTACACTTGTTTTCTTTCTAGTTAGCATTCTCTTGTTCACTCCAAGTGACTCTGTTCTTTTCCACTTTGGTAGGTCCTCCAGCTTCAGGGTCGGGATGCCTTAGAAAAAAGAGAGAGGCCACTGGTAAGTCCCTTCTCTTTTCTCTGCAGGGTTCGATCCTCTTTTCTTTGTTTTATCTTTCCTGACTAATCTTTTTCTTGCATATTCTGTATGGGAAACAGCATTTACAACGCTGGTAATACCATGCGGGTAGGTTACAACGCGGACGTTACATCGTCCGAATTGTTACCAACCATGGCATTACATCGCAGTTGTTTCAACGACTTGGGCTAGATGGCGCGCAGCACCAGGGAATGTGTTGGATTTTAAATCCAACACATTCCATGCTGTTGCGCTAACTGGAGTAGGAATAGTAATTTATACTATTCCTAAATCCAGCGCGCCATCTAGTGCAAGCCGTAGAAACGACTTGCGATGTAAAGCCATGCGTGGTAACAACGCGGATGATGTAAAGTTCAATTTGTAACCTACCGCTTGGTATTTGCCAGGGTAGTAACATCATACATTCATTTTATATATTTATATAGCACGGCTTATCAGTCGTGAGAGTATCCAGGGGTTGTCCATGGGCACGTGGAGATTAAGTGATTTGCCCAGAATCACAGAATGTTGTGCCGACGCAGAGTCGTGAACCCAGCTCCCCAGCTCAAGAGTCAGCAGCTCTCGGCACTTCTCCACATCTTCTCTCCCTATTCTTTGCCCTTTCTTCGGCTTCTTCCCCACTCTTCTTATTAGTTTCTGTCCAGGCTTTCTGTTCCTCGGCTAACTCTTGGGTTTCCTTACTACTGGGATTCTGCATATTTTTTTCTTCTGTCTCCTAGAGCCTCTCTCAATAACCAGAAAAACCTTGTAATTCCTTCTGTTATGAATTTGCAAATTTAAAGGCTATCTTTTAGCTCCCAATAAACACAGAAAAACCACAACAAACTACAGCTAACCCTTCAATTAAAACATCGAAATGAGAGTACCAGTGACCAGTCGGTCCATCCTCTACAATTCCCCTTTCTCCTCTCTCTCCTGAATGAACTCGTCAGCCCCATGTACGTGCACTAACCTGGGCTAGCCGCACTCCCCGGTGAGCATGGCTTGCCCAGTTTAGGGTCTCTCCAGTTCTTCTGACCGCTGGGTGGCCCTGCGGCAAACATGGTAGCCTCCCAGCAGCCTCTTAAATTTTTCATCCTGGTAGGAGTTTTAGAACCGAGAATACGGTGTATCTGAGGTGTTGTTGGCTGCGGCATCTCTTTTTCCTTACAGATTCAGTCACTCTCCTGTCCAATACAGTCTGTTCCTTCAGCTTCTTGTAGTCCCACTTGTGCGACACCCTCCCCCCCTCCTTTCTTTACCCTCTCTTTTGTTCTTCTCCTCTTCCTGCCAGGAAAACTGGAGTCTGTTTTTTTATGTTTGCTACATTGTTTTTTATTGTTCCTTCTTCCTTTTTTCTTTAGGGCGGATCAACATTGACGCTACGTGGGACATTGACAGCATGATCAATAAGTAGGAATTCTTGTTGGTCTCTGATTCACCCACCGCCTCACACCCTGAAAAGACCTTTTAGAACTAGGTAACTCTTAGTGCACCCCTCTTGAAAGCTGCTCTAGAGAAGCCTGACTTGTATTCCATGGTGGTTGACAGTAGTCCTTAAAAACAGTCTCCATAGCTGACAGGTCCTGTAAATCCTTCGAGCCTGATTTCCCAGGATTGCTAGCTTGTTTCTTGCAACTGCATCTTGCGTCCACCTTTTTAGCACTGGAGAGTTGACCTTCCTTCCCTTCTTCCACTAGTGTTGTACAATGATCTTTTCTCTTCCTTTTTGGTAGAGATGAACTTAGCAAAGTATAGACCACTGTTAAAGAGTTCATGCTGGAGACCAAGATGACACACGCGTCTTCATTTTGGTCAAATTGTATGTTTATCTGCCGCTCTCATGTGCTAGGTCTAACACTGCTGCCTGCACTGAGACCCCATACCTTACCTTCTGTGCTTTGGGTTTTGTTTAGATACACAACCTCTGGGGTAATACACTGTCTCCCGACAGTGGTCATTCTATCCTCTAGAGGGCTTAACTCAGTGCTAATAGTCCCTATCCCCTAGGTCAGATAATTGGTGATTGACTTATTATAACAGTGCCTGTGTTTCCCTTTCTCTTAGGGGCAATGATACTTTCCTCTTCCCCACCTCTAACAGGGAGAACAGGGAACTCACCCGAGCCTAAGACATTACCTTAGAGTTTCTGTTGATCTGGTCCCTTGATACATTTATCCCCGGGGCCAAAAGAGGGAGCCCAGCCTTGCCCAGACATGGATGGGCACAGATGGGCTCACTGTTTGACCGGTCTTCACCCGGACTGTGCCTGGGTGCCACCTCTGAATGTCCCGCACAGCGGGGAATATGGCAGCGCTACACATGCGATAGTGGCCCCACCCACTCAGGAGCAATACTGGGCGTTCTAGTTCAAACCACCACCAGTTCTGCGGGGTAAGTAGAAGTCCTTGGTCGGATCTGCGCTACCACCAGCAGAGCCAGGAAGAGTCTCTTGCAGAAGGGAAGACGGAGGTGCTATATGCATAAAAGTGGCTCCACCAGCTCAGGAGGAGTGCAAGGTGCCGGGGTCCAGTGCACCACCAACACTATGGGGTAAGTAGAAGAACTTGGTGGCACCTGCACCGCCACCGGCAGTGCCAGGAAGATTCCCTTAGTGGAAGAGGTTTTAGCTATCTAATTCACTAGTGGGAGCACTTTTATTTTGGTGCTTGGGCTTTTTTCTGTCCCAGTGTGGCCCTGCGTGCATATCCCTCACTAATAATGTTTCTGCAAAATATATTCAGTCAGATTTGGCTCTTCCAGAGGTCCTGCAACACTTAGGGCCAGATGTACAAAGGCTTTGCACCGAGTTTGCGTTACTCAATGTAAATAAGTATTTGCGTTGGTTTGTAAGAAAAAGTAACGTGAACTAGTGTGAAGTGCTGCTTTGCGCTACTCTGCATCAAGGCAGAGCTGCAAGGGTGGTACACATGGGCATTCCTGTATGACCACTCATAACTTTTGAGGCAACCCCTTTCTACTAACAATAGGAGGTAGGGTTATGAGCCACAAATTAATGGCACTAGAACGCAGGGGTTAAAAATGTTTTTTTTTTCTCCTACATTTTCCCACTTTCCATCTGTGCTGCACTGTACAGCACACATACAAAGTAGGGGGCGTTCTAAAGTTAGTCTAAGCATAGTATTTTTTGCTGGGAGGATACCCTTTCAGTACAAAACCTAAGCTAGGCTCATGCAGACACCTTTGCACTATGGCGCTAATGTGTGTACATGGTGCTTGGCAGTCTAATTGTTCAGCTGTCCTAGGTATGGAGCAGAATAGTGCCATTTTTCTGGAGACATGGCGCTATCCTGCTCTCTCCCTCCCACACCATGCAGAGCTGCATCTATGGGTGCTGAGCTGCGTTGCATGACAGATTCGTAAATCTAGCCCTCTGAGTTTGGGTGTTTTAACTGATGTATCTATCACACAGTGCTTACTTTTGTAAAATAATAAGCGTCAGGGCCCTGACCAGGAGGCCACTGCAGCTTGCACCACCCTTTGCCCCTGACATTGCTGCCAAAACAACTACTAACCATCTCTCTCACCTGCAAGTGTGACAGTTAAGATTATTCCAGATCCCCAAAGCTAAAGGAATGGCTGAGGAGGCAGGTATTAGAAATTATTTACGTATATTTTATTCATAAACAGCCATTGTTCTGCGCCTCTCTAAATTAGATGAGTAGTGCCACCATGTGGCAGACTGTCCAAAGGGTGGTGTTGACAACTAAGTGTAGGTGAACCAATTAAGTGCTGGTGCTGAGCACCGGAAGCCACTGGCTCAAATTAAGCACTGCCAGCACAGAGTGTAAGTTGGAGTTTAAAAAAAAATAAGAGACTTGCAAATTAATTCACAGCAAAGGTCACCCATAAACTTCAGGTGCCCAATCTCTCACTCAGCTCTCCTCCACTCTGTACACTTATGCACGGCAGCTAAACCCTTCCCCCAAGGATCTACCCCTACTGCAAGGGCAACACTCTTCCAACAAGGTGCCCCCCACAATGTAAGATGCTACCCATCTGATAATGATCTCAGCACATCACAAATGGCATGAAGCCCTATAGAAATAGATTTTAAATAATAACGGGTGGTTAAAAAGATTACCATTTAATTGTTGTGTGATAGACTGTTTGACATAATGCCTGTATATTCAATCAAATGTACAAAAGCTTTATTGTGTGACTTTAAACAGAGCAAGGCACACTTTTAGAGCCATAATTACCTGCTATTTATTCAGACTAAAGATAATGTTTACTGGCGATGGAAAACTTCTTCCAATGGCCTGATGATGTAGAGCTGTCAGAGGAGGGAAATTACACCAAATAGCCTATTTTACGGTGAACGGTGTAAAATCTTTTTTTTCTTGTCTGGACAGAAAAAAAATTAACCATCTCCCACAACCTGGGAAAAAAAACTTCCAGGATGTGGGGTGTCGTTCATTTTTTGGAGAAAAAAAAATAACAGCTTTAGGAGCTTGTTTCTGAAAACAAAATGTTTTTTACAAGTTTGGTTAATAGCCATCAAAAACAATAGTGGCCGCCCACCAAACTTTTTTTACATTGAGAGAACCAGTGTGTGGGTGGTTCCTTTCAATGTACAGTTATAACATTGGGGTAATCTCTAAATTTTACAGGCGGTAAGCTGCCAGAATGTTGGAGGTAATGTGCTCTGCCACCCTGGCGGAAGCAGTACTGTCCGTCAAATTCTAAATTAGAACATACTGCTATTTAGAGAAAGAGACCAAACTATTGAAGTAAACTCTGTTCCCACAAGGTCCACACAATATGACTGACCCAGTTAACCTGTGTTTAGGTCGAGCATTCAAGACCTCTTGTATATACTTTAGTGTATACTTATACACTTTAGTATATACGTATATGTGTATGTACTTTGTGGGCTCTGGAGATCTCCCCTAGGACTTGTTCGCTTCAGCTTAGGGACTTTTTTTTCTGTTCAACTGCCTCTTTTAACCTTCTTGATAGAAAACGACCAGCAGAGGTCAGTAAAATACCAGAATTGCTTTCTGCTGAGGGACTTTCTTTTTTTAATTTTTCTGGCAACTGCCTCTATTTAACTTTTTTGATAGAAAACGACCAGCAGAGGTCAGTAAAATACCAGACTCACTTTAGCATTCTCTAGATTCCAGTGCATAGAAATTGTCTTCCACGAGCATCGGTAGACAATAATATTTTTTTCAAATCTTGTATTTTCAGTGATCTGACCAACGAAGGCCCTAATTTTATATTAAAAACAGAGCTTTGGACTATACCAGTTCCGGCTGAAAGGCAATATTTCTCTTTGTGTGTTCCCATACTTGGCGTGTCATGCAGTTTGGTGCTTACTTCCCTCCATGTTAAAGAACAGTAGATGTTTCAGCACCCAGGCTAATGAGCTGCATAACTAAATACATATAAGGTCCCAAAGGCGAGACCGATTGCATTGCAAATGCTTGTTTTTCTGTAAGCTGTACTTTGCTCACCCTTGGTAACTTGGACAAACAGCAAGGCATCTTCATGGAAAGAGCAGGCAGTTTGTGTAAGACACCTAACTAAATAACAGTAGAGTTTTTTTGCTGAGGTTTATCCCTTACCTCATAGAACAGTTTTACACATTTTCCCCAAAGTGTGACTATTCTTATTTTATTTAATGTGTGCATTTCAACTAAAATACTTAACTCTACTGTTGGCTGGGTCCAAAGTGGTTGACAGAGAGAGCAAAATAACGATGGATTTAATCCAGATGAGTGACTGGAAGTGTTTGTTTGAAAAGTTTCAACACTCCGTTCATCATTTAATTTCCTTTATTTTATTTTGTGATGTTTAAAATAATCCAGTCATTCAGTGAGTGCAGGTGAAAAGCTGATTCAGAGGTTCAAAACACACTGTCTTAATACATGAATCACTGTTGAACCCACTTGCAGGAGCCTGGGCATTGGTTGTTTTTGCAAAATGCCAGTGCAGTATGTAGATTTGTTTGTGACTAGTTCCCCTGAATCTAGCCTCCTTTCTCAGGCTCTCTGAGCAGTGTTCCTGTCCTCAGGCCCTCATTAGCGTCACATCATTTTGGCTCCTCAGACCAAGCTCCTCCAGAACTCAGACTAAATGCAGAAGGAAGGCATTTATTAGTTTAAGAGAAAGCCTGGGATAAATTAACCTAATTTCCTGTGCTGGGATTAAGCTAAATGCCTCAAACCAAGCAAAATTATCAGTGGCAGTGCATCCATTAGGGCGCTGGGGCGTTCCCCCACAAACCACCTGCGTCCGCAGCTCCCTCGGCATCTCTGAACTTAAGTAAACTCTCAGAATTGAAAATCATGTCAGTCAGCATGACGTCGGACCGCCCTCCCCCTTCAGAGTCTGAAGGGAGTGGGCTGTCCGGCGTCATGTTGACTGACATGCATTGTCAGAGTGAAGACCAGGGGCAGGCAGCAGCACAAGTGCGCATGACTGGTGAAGGTCTCCAAATTTTTCTCACCAGGCAAGTTATGCGCACTAGTGTCTGCTCAAGCTGGCGGCTGTGAATTAGGAGACCGAGGGTTGATCAAAGGCTCAAATCTGGGTCTCCTAATGGGCAGGCGGGTGGCCAGTATCCCCACTAAGCCAATCCGGGCTCTGCTGGAGCAGCACCAGTATTGGCTGAGAGGGGTTGCCAGCAGTGACACAGCTGTTCCTGTAGGCATCTACGGGACCCTGGAGCAGAGGCGACGTGGACCCGTTCAGTTTCTTTTACTTTAAAACTCCCCCCGACCCCCACCCCCACGGGTATTGCGAGCTGCAACTGCCATCAAACACTACTGCATCTCGCTGCACACAGTTCCACTTCATGCTTCTGCGCCACACACTTCTCCACTACACACTGCTCTTCCCCTGGCCTGCCCCCTTCCTCCCCGTGAGGTACCACACTATAGACTGCACCATAGACTGCACCTTCCATGGACTGCTTCACTGTTAACAGCTTGACTGCTCCCTCCATTGGTTGCAGTGCACACTTTTCCACTGCACAGTGAGTGACTCGTGGCATGCTACCTACTCTACTGTAAAGCAGACCACTTAATTAAGTGGCCAGGTGGATGCAGTGCTACCATTTGCACACTGGCCCATTCCCCGCTGCTGCATTTGGACGATGGAGCACTGGACCCTACATCCACAGAAGCTGATGGTCCAGGGCAAGGAGTGTGGTTGGAGGAGTGTGGGGTCATTTTGGTAGAGTCATCACCAGTGTTCTTGGGTCTAGTGATTGATATCACAGTAGTGCTGTTGAGAGTTGACCACATCTGTGCCAGTGGTATTCACAGTGGTGATGTAGGGTTGTCATCTCAAATGATGTCAGTGCTGGTGTTTGTGGGTGACATTGGTGGTCCCTGCACTGATGGTGTCCACGGTGGTACAAGGACTGGTGTTATCAGTGGGTGTCTGTCCCTGGTGATATGAGTGCTGCTTGTGCCGCGTGGGAGTTTGGGGGATTCACAGGTTATGTCGGGGCTAGTGCTGTCCATAGTTGGGTGTCTGATGGTGGTCTCTGCTCTAGTGTTGTCCACGATGTACAAGGGCTGATGGTATCAGCAGACAGCGGCCGGTTGTTCCCAGTGATCTAAGTGCTACTTGTGCCCAGTGTGGCCTTGAGAGGTGTGTAATTTCCAGGTAAAATGTCAGGGCTGGTGGTGTCCACAGCAGTTCTTTCGGATGTAGTCCCCAGTGCTCTGTGTATTGATTGTGTTTAATGTCATCCCCAGTGATCCTAATTCCAGTGCTACCGTTGCCCACAGCAGTGCAATGTGTATGTGCACATTATGACATTGACTGGTGAGTGATGTAGCACTTTAGTATATCAAACCAATGACCAGCATTGATGCAGGCTGTTGCTTATTAAAAATAAAGTAGTATATGCCAAAATTATTTGAGGGTTTATCCTAGAGAAAAGTGATGTAATTCTTTGGATATTCTGAACGAGCAGATACCTACATCATTATCATATGGAATCTCTTCATTTCTGTCATAACTTTCACAACATCCTTATTAACGTTCCTGCTTTCTCAAATTTGCATGAAAATGCTCCATTTGCCCACTCTTTTTTCAAAATGTTCTCGGGGGAGTACCCCCCGAACCTCCTTATGACAGTAGAGCTCGCCAACTAAGGTCGCTCACCACAAGTCACCAGACAACCCTTTACGCCTCACCACTTTCAAATCTCACAGGCCGCCACTGAAAATTATGTGTTATTATGCAAAATGCCAGACTGGTATTGTACACTATTTTTAGCACGAAACGCAACCTTTTTTTTAAGCACAAAATTGCGTGTGATGTAAGCAACAGTCAGCAGCATTCTCTTAGTTCTCATTGTTCTTGTGCGCCTGTGAAAAGATATTTACCTGAACCAAATCTCAATTACTCAACATGGTATAATGGTGTAATCGCAGGAAATTTGCGTAATATGTGTTATGTGAAATGCTGGAAATTATGCAAGATTAGATTACTTTGGCATAAACACAATTTCACCTGGGGCTTCTTGGTACAAAGGTGCATTGGAGCAAGTTCCTGCATAAAGCAGGCTCAGTAGAGGTGCCAAAGATAGTAACTTGGCTCTCTCATTTCTGGAGAGTTGGCTGGAGCAAGACTTTGCTGAGAATAGTTGCATGTATCTACCCAGCCCTCTATAGGTGATAAGAATCTTTCTTATTCTATAGCAAGGGAGTGAAGGCTTCTTTAGTCTTTACCTGCACAATGGATTTCTGTGCAGTGCCTTAAACATGAGTTTTAAAGGGTGAATCTAGTTTAGCATAATCACATTGAGTTGTTGCATTATAATGATTGTCTGCATAAGTCCTCTGAATATTCCACTTGTTTATTTTCCTTTGTGGTTTACATTTTATGGCATTGGATCATCTCTAGGTTCAAGTCTCTTTGCTTTTAGAAACATCTTTTTTTAGGAGTCTTGCTATCTCACTAAATGGCCGGCAGATCCTTCAAGGGTAGCTAGGGATACCAGGTCCTATATGAATGCACACCTTCTTCCCCGTCTATCCCTCCGCTATCCTTCTCACTTCAAATAACTGAATAATATCCACCACACAAATTACTTTCATATTTCACCATACTAATTCATCACTAATTCTTTATGGGTTTCCGGAGTAGCGTGCTACTCGCCAAAAAAAAGCACTTCAACACCCCATCAGGGGTAACAAGTGCTATATAAATACAAACCTTTTTTCCTCTTCTATCCTTCTGCTATCCTTCCCAATCCAAATAACTGACTAATCTATCCACCACTTAAAATTACTTTCATATTTTACTATACTAATTCAACACAATTCCTCTATGGGTCCCGTAGTAGCAAACTACTAGCCGAAAAAGTGCTTCGCGCCTCGTCCGGGGTAATAAGCACTATATAAATGCAATTACAATACAATACAATAGTATGGTATGAGAAGTTAGGTCATTTCATTGTATGGTATGCTATGGTTTGCTGTCACCTATCATTGTATAGTATGGTATGATATGGGCTGTTAATGGCCTGTCAGTGTACATTATTTTATGATATGTCCTCGCATTGTATGGTATGGTATGGTATGATGCGTCATTGTATAGTATGGTATGGCATGCTATGATATGGTTTTGAATAGTATAGTATAGCATAGAATGCCTGTCATATGGTATGTATGTCATTTTATAGTATGGTATGGTATGGACTGCCACTGTATGGAGTTATATAGTATGGGCTGTCATTTAGATATATACATCTTCTCCTTTCAGTTAACCACTTTTGTACATTTTGCATTTTCCAGCCTGGTTTGGACATGGTAACTCGACCAGTGTGCGGCTGTCCGAGCCTTTCACTTGTACAGTCAGCTGTGGCTCACTTTTTGTTTATTTGTTTATAGACAACAAAGAGGACAAAGACAGGAGGCTTTACTTAGGGTTGGAGTGTGAGGAACCCTGAAGAAGGAGGGTCCGCCCAATGACTCCACGAAGGAGACGGAAGAAGTAACAGGACAGACGATAATGGAACCTAGAAATTCTGCGCATATGACCACAAAAAAAGCTTCCAAGCCATTCATGATCTATCAGCCAATGACACTTGCTAAATAGTGACTTGTAGTCTGACACGTGGAAACAGCGAAACTACGCATCCCAGAATGCAAGCTGCTGAGTGCTTAAATGTCAGACTTACTGAATGTGAGAGGATGAGGCGATGACAGCAACTTTGGAACTGTATTGCTGCATGGGCCATCTAGTAAATTGGCAGGGGACAACTGATTATGTGTGTTCACCTAATGGTGCTCCTTTTACCAACCTCAGAAGGACTCAAGTGGGCCGTTGCAATTGGAGTCAATGACCACAGGCGCACTTAGTGATACATTAACCCACAAGGCCAATGTGAATACAAAGGGATTGTGAAAGCTTTATGAGCAGAAACAGCCTGTCAAACCATTCCATTCATGAAATTAAACAGAAACAAGAAGTAGTGAATGCATGTTGGGAGGATCAAACTCACCCTATAATATATATATATTTTTTAAGTGACCATTGACAAGAGCAGCCATTCCCGAGCACTGCCTCCCTAAAATTGATTTGACTGCGAACACAGCAGTGGCAGAACGCAGAATGATGGGACCCCATGTAGGATGTGATAAGTGGCCCCTAAGCTGCCAACATCTCACAAATGTTCATATGCTTTGGGATGAATTCGGAGCCACCGAAGGGTTAGGGCCCATCCCTGAGCCACAGAGGCTGCAAGGATCTGTGTTCCAAGCCTGAGTCCTTGTGTCAGGTCAACATCCCGTGATTCTGGGCACATCACTTAATCTCCCCATGCTTAAACAACATAAATGAGACCTGGTGTTATGCAACTGGTGCTCATGTAAAGCTCTCCAACTCCTTTGGGTCGACTACACATGTGTCAAATCTAGTGAAGTGAAACCAAAATCCTCCTAATGTCTGGAGCAACTGCCAACATTAAAACAGTTGCCACTGATGAATGAAAGCAAAAGAAGTGAGAGTGACGAGGAGCCAACCAATAGTAAGCAACGGGTAGGATCTAAGCCTTGTTTAGATTTTGTTTTTTATTTCACAAGCGACAGAGCATGCTCTGTCTCAGGCGAGACTTAAAAAGGAAGATAGCAGCCCATGTTTGCACTTGGTCCAGATCTCCCAGGATTGCCCATCCCTGTTGAGAGGTTGATCCCCTAGCTGGCTGAAGGGCGCCACTCTCTGGTCTATTTTGCTTTGTGTTTGAGCCCAATGTCTTTGAGGCGCAGAGTGATTAATATCTGTAAAGTGTTGGGGACCACAGACAAAATGTGTATACCACTGGGCTCTCCTGATGCAGATTCTAGACAGATATTATTTTACTTCCCCCCAATGGTCTTTTCAGACTATGTTGGCTGTACACCAAAAATTTTATTATGATTGTATTTACCATTCTAATGCTAAAAAAATATGGCAACATTATATTAGTCTATCAATATAATTTAGGCTGCAGTCACAGTAGAAGCAAAAACACAGATCCTAAATGAAAGAAATGCAGGGTGAACCTGCTAAAATGATGAACTCACTCACATTGCCTCACTCTTATGTTTTCCTTACAGTCAAAGCCAGCCAAGTACTGTCCAGAGTTGGTGCTTGGGTTGTTGTATTGAGACACCAAGAGTAGAACATGGTCAAATGTCGAAGTGGTCACCTAAACCTTACCATGATTAACGAAATAACACCAACTGCACTAACCCAGTTGTCTTGCTCTGCTTTTACTTCAATATACTGGATAATTTGACACTTCCTTTTATTGGTGAGGAAGAGGTGAACATTTCACTTTCTAGTTGCTTAGCAATCCAATACAGATCACTTGAGGTCCCTGATCTAATTACATTTTCCTTCCTTACTTTCAAATGAATTATTTGAATGTGTTGCAGTCCTGTGATCAAGCTTCACCTCTAGGTTGTACACTTCATTTAAAGATAGCTCATCCTGTAATCAGGAATGGAATATATATCCTTGCCTTTTATGTGGTTTGGAATGCTGATTCTCTATATTGGTATTGATGACTTTATTTTCCTTCATTTGTTGCAAACCCGGCTGGTGCTGAGGCTTCCTAGGAGAACGCCCTCTAAAGCTGCTCTGAAGTCCCTTCACTGGCTTCCGATCAGAGAAATGATTACCTTCAAAGCACTATGCATGTGTCATCGCATCTTTGGAGGCAGGGCGCCCGCCCCCCTAAATAGCCTCATTACCCCCTACAGACCAGAGCGGATGCTTAGATCCTCTGGCACCGGTCTGGCAGTTGTCCCCAAAATCCATAAAGCTCGCATGGGGGGCAGATCTTTCAGGCTCATCGCAGCCAAGAACTGGAACCTGCTTCCAACAGAACTTCGCCTCGAACCTTCTGAGGCCAAGTTCCGAAGAGCCCTAAAAACCTACCTCTTCCACCTAGCACTGCTGTAACCTCTTGATCTGAATACTCCATACTTCGCTCTCAGCGCGGGGACACGCTGGGGCGTAAACCATGCGTTTTATAAAACTCTATAATAATAATAATAAAATGGACTGATATTCTGGTTTGACTTCCTTGAAAAGCTTTACTCTCATGAAACGTAGATAGCCATCTTGTTAAAATACCCTCTGAATCAAGCACAAGACACTCCTAGTAATAACATTTGCATGTATTGAAAGATACCAAATATTTGAATCCTGAAACATTCAGTCTGCCAATCATATCAACTTCAACCCTCTTCCAAGAGGAGTTGTCACCATATATGGCTTGTCATTTTAACAACATTTTACCAGATGAGCCACAGACCTTTCATCTGCCCTGTATCACAAATATCAAAATGCTTTCCCCACTCTGTGTTTCATGCTCAGTATCTCAAGATGGTCTTCACGAGGTAGCTCAAAAGGACTTTTCCAACAGACACATGGCGGTACTAACATATACCCTTGAAAGTATCTCCACGCAGCCGAACCCACTTCAAATGTGATTTATGATCTTGCAATGGAGTTACGCACTTACATGTATTTGATGAAACTCCATCACGACCCTGCATAGTAAATCAACCTCAAGGGTTTGTGGTGTGTTCCTGTTTGCAAAACAGAGGAATAAACAAAAGGCATACATCACCCAACCGACCTCCAGAGCCACCTTCCCTGTGACAGTATACAGAAAAGTTTCACCTTTCAAAACCTTGAAAGAAAAAAACCCTCTAAAAGCATCTCTCCGTTGGCAATGGACCGCTCCATCACTGTATAAGAATACTTCCCTAGATATTGCTTGAGCACCATCTTCAATGTAGGTGAGTAGATGCCAAATTTCTTACTACATTCCTCTAGATAATTTAATTCAATCCCCTTTTTTGGCAACTCTCTCATCTGAACTACGGCTTCTGATAACCTCTTCTCAAAGTTTGAAAAACCCTCTTAAATATGACAGAAATGAGATGTAAGTAATATAGGGAGCAGGAATCACTAGACATTAATTATAGGTGATTAATGACAGACTTGTTCATCTCTGGTTAATTTTTTTTCTTTTGGGGTGGGGGGACCTCCCATATTCAACCTTCTAATAACCTCATCCTTCCTCTTTCCTTCAACCTAAATCTAACCTTTCTGCTATTTGTCTCATTCACTGTAAATATATTTGTAACCCTTTTCCTCACCCTGTTTCTGACAGCAGCACAAACCTTATATGTCATTCACACTCTTGCACATGTATTCTTCTGTACCATCCTCTCTCATATCCTGTCTCTCATCATAAGCATGACACCTACACTAAGTTTTAATGTAACTCTTACACTGATACTTATTTTTCGCTTCCCACTTTTTCCCTTCAATGTTTATGTTTTTTCCCACACCTCCAGGTTTTGTATCTGTAGGTTTTGTTTTGAACAAAAAAATATCTCACTATTTAAGGGCTTAAACTGCACTGGCGCTCTGTCCCCAAACAATTCAAAACCGAATCCTTCTTCAGTTCCAACTCTGTCATTGGTTTACAGGCTGCCAGTACTATAATTATGGATATTTTCTTTCAACTAACAGTATTGAAATTGTTTCTCACACACAGTCAAAGAAACAGCAGTAGTGACAGAACTTTCTGCTTGTCCAATACACAGATTCACACTCTGTTCACACTCACACCAGTGCCCGGAGGAAACTCACATAGTGTATTGCGCTGCCAAGCACACTAGTTTCTTGTTCCTTTTCTTTATTTTTTTTATTTAGCCAAAGGGAATCTATCAATTTGTATTTTTGTTGAGATATCAGAGAGTTAAAGGAAAACAGCCGAATAAAAGAAATGTGTCTAATTCATTATTAAGACTCCAGCTTTGTCCTTCTTTGTCTAGGCCCTGATCAGTAATTTAGACTGAGGTCTTATTGAGTAAGATTCTATTCAGCCATTCCAATCCTTGGGTAGTATTTTAGCCAATTTTATTTTGTACAGTGGCTGTCCAATTTCCAATGACACATTTTTAAGAAAATGCAGTAGATTTTAAATTGTCTATATTTAAGGTACCTGTAGTTTTTAAAATGTCAAGATCTGATAAAACTAATTCAATACTGCACTCTAGTTACATTGTATTACAAGTTTTTTTCTCCAAACCTACAGGATCTCAAACTTTGCAAGATTTCAGTTAACAATAAGCCCCAATCTTTTATCATGTACTTGAAGATAATTGTAGTTCTGTCAGGAAAATATCTAAAAAATTTCAAAAAAAGAAAAGGTAACTCAAGCTCAATTAAATGACAGGATATTTACCCACAAATTCTAGTGAGGTCTTCACAGCAAAGCTCCACATCCAACTAGCATTTTTCAGATTCCTCTTCCAGTGTTTCTCACTACTCACATGCTCAGTGAGTCTGTAAACAAACTGCCACCATCTTGTTCTGGAAAACATGAAGGTCTCATGTAGATTTTGGTGACCCAGCTGCTGAACCTCAGTTTTAGCCGAAGCGGCCAAATCAAATCATATTGGCGATGGTTGCGGACATTATCCCCTGAAACTGATTACAGGCAACAAGCAAAATGCACACATCTCCGGTTTTAAAATCTCTAAACTGGCTGCCCTACGAAGCTAGAATTCAACTGAAGATTGCTTGCCTATCGCACAAAGCCCTCCACTTCAAAACCCCGATCTGCCTTGAACAAAAGCTAGAACTATCTGGAGGGGTTGGACTGTCAAAGAGTGCTAATTCCCTCCTCTTGAAACCACATATCTTCCGCAAAAAGAGAACAAGCCAACGAGCCTTCTCTGGCTCTGCTCCAAAAATTTGGAACTCTCTTTCACAGGAAATTCGGAGGATCTCTTCCGAGGCTGCTTTCACACCGGAAGCAAAAAGATTCCTCATAAATAAGTTCTTACCTTAATATGAGTGGCAATTGTTAGCTCTAATCGCATCGGGCATACTATAGTATCAGTTATTATTCCTGTATATGATTATTGTTTTTGTTTTGGTTGTTATTCCTGTACATGATTATTGTGTTTACTCCCCTTATGTCATTATGCTCCATCGTCTAGCCCATTCTTCGTTCTCCCAGATGTATAAATGATCTGTTAGGTGTTCACTATTTGATGTAATGCCTATTAGATTCCCCATTTGACTCATGTTTTGATTATTGTTTTGGTATTGGTTATTATTCCTGTATATGATTACTGCATTTACTCCCCTTATGTCATTATGCTCCATCGTCTAGCCCATTTCTTGTTCACCCAGGTCAAAAAATGATCTGTTATGTGTGCACTATTTGACTCAATGCCTATTAGATTCCCTATGTTAGACTCATGTTTTGATTTGTTACCTTCCTTTCCCTCAAATTGTAAAGCGCTCTGATATCCTTCGGGATCAAGTTCGCGCTATATAAAACTTTATAAATAAATAAATAAATAAATAAATAAATAAACTGTTATTTCTTAAATAGTAGAAGAAAATGCAGTTGGAATTTTTTTATCTTTGCTGCATTTAAAGCCTGTTGTAATGTATGCAGTTCTTTTAATTTGTAAACTAATAAGTGATGGTGCCCAATGTTTTTCTCAGAAGCTCATGCCTTGTGCTTTCAAAGAGCGGGATGTCAAACAGCAAGGTACTGTAGTACTCTGCATTATGCCTCGTTCTTCCGCAATCTTCCACTCCCTTTATTTATTTTTGTAAATGCTTTATGATAGGGATATTAAAGAAAATAACAAAGTGAACATATCGATAGTTGGTTAATATATTGAACATAAACAAAACAATAACATAGAATGTAATAAAGAGCAGTAAGTGAAGTAGCATTATACAACTATAGGATTTGCTTTTGAGGAATGATCCAGCCAACCATGGCTTGATTACTTTTTACTGTTGTTTTTTAAATCTCTTGCTATCGCAGATGGTATATTACAAAAGGCCAAAATAATCTGTGGATCGGAATATTTTTCCTCTGTACAAATGTTTATGTCATTATTATTGTCATGCACAAACTGTGGATTCTATACGTTTTTAATGGCCCATTGTTTTTGGTCTACAAAGGAGAAATGTAATAACTGTCATCTTCTCTGTCTGTTGGACTGAGTAACACAACAGGGGCTTTCGTTTTTAATGATAGATGCATTTTGTAACTATTTGTTAGGGTCCTTGACTAAGTGGATGTTTGAATTAAATGCTCTGTATTAACCTGTTTGATATCATGATGTAATTGAATGATATGTTATGATTAAAGGATTTTTGCACTGCCACTTCTTAGTTACAAAAACTGCTTATCATTTTAACAATGTAGCAATTGAATTTCGGCAATGCACATTAGAGACAATCACGAGGATTCTACTTTATATACTGTGAACTTTTGGCTACAGAAGAGTTTTGTTGTTGCTGTATTGTTTGTGGGAACTCTTTTACCCTTAATCTTCACACATCCTTTCCCTTCAATTTATTGTATTCAATGTCAGTGCTGAAACTTGTTTTTAAAATCCATATGTAATTGCGATGCTGAAGTTTGGGTTTTAAATTGAAATTAAATGCGTGCATTGCAATGTCATCATGCTTTCTATTTCACTGGTTGCATTAAACCCTTATATTTCTGTTTCTCATCTCCACTTTTTCTGGGTATTCCCTCTACACTTTTGCTTTCCTTCATCTCTGTGACCGATTGTCCTCCCTTCTTTGCCTGCTGCTCCTGACTAAAAGTCTGATGTCACTCCCCTGTATACTTCTTATACCGCTCCCCTAAGTACCTTGCTGCTTTATTCTTGCCTCCTCCCTTACTTCCTCTTCATAACTACCTCTCTTCCCTACATCCCTCATTCTCGACACAATTACGCCCATATCTTTTCCACCTTCCCAATAGCACACACACCGTTTGCATTTGAATCAAAAGCAGTCTCACAGTTGCCAACTTTCAGAAAGCACAATCCTGATTGACAGGCCTGTTTAAGCACGCATTATTGATAGCTTCAAGTAAGCACACATTATTTCTAGCTTCAAGTAAGCACACATTATTGCTAGCTTCAAGTAAGCACACATTATTGCTAGCTTCAAGTAAGCACACATTATTTCTAGCTTCAAGTAAGCACACATTATTGCTAGCTTCAAGTAAGCACACATTATTGCTAGCTTCAAGTAAGCATACATTATTGCTAGCTTCAAGTAAGCACACATTATTTCTAGCTTCAAGTAAGCACACATTACTGCTAGCTTCAAGTAAGCACACATTATTGATAGCTTCAAGTAAGCACACATTATTTCTAGCTTCAAGTAAGCACACATTATTGCTAGCTTCAAGTAAGCACACATTATTGCTAGCTTCAAGTAAGCACACATTATTGCTAGCTTCAAGTAAGCACACATTGTTGCCAGTGTTTAGTAAATGCACACAA
Source organism: Lissotriton vulgaris (assembly GCF_964263255.1). Lineage (NCBI taxonomy): Eukaryota > Metazoa > Chordata > Amphibia > Caudata > Salamandridae > Lissotriton > Lissotriton vulgaris. Next base: position 695,376,508 of record NC_141700.1, on the reverse strand, counting down.
TTGCAATTTTGCAGTAGACACATTTCTTGCCAGTTCCCATTAATCACACTTCATGGTCTCAGTAACCACAGTTTGCAGTTTGCAGTTAGTATGTATTACTTCCAGATGACATTTACCATACATCATTGCCAATTTCCTGTAAGGACACATCAATGCCAATTCCCTGTTTGAGCATCATGGGCCAGATTCTCAAAAGAATCACTCAACACAGCGGAGCAGCCAAAAATGATGTGCTGGGCTGTGTCGCCTGACAATTAGGGAGCAGGAGAGTGCCATATTCACAGAGATATAGCTCTCTCTTTCCCTCTCCCTAGCGCAGGCACTGATTTTGGCTGGCGTGTGCCAGGTACACACCTTAGCGCATTAGTGGTAGGGTGCGTGCCTGGGTCTTTCAAATGTTTTGTACAGGAAGGGTTTCCTTCCTGTACAAAATACTATGGCTAGACAAGCTTAAAACCTTTTCTCGATTTGTATGTGTGCCAAACAGTGCAGTACACATGCAAAGTTAGAAAAGCAAGGAGAAATTAAAACATTTATCCTTTTACTACCTACTTTTCAGCTGTATCAATTTTTGGTGCTAAGCCCTGTCAACTAATGTTAGTAGATAGGGTTTAGCATCAATAAGCATGGGTGGTTGCATGGAAAAACCCATATACCACCCATGTAACTCGCCTTTAATGCAAACCAGCGTTTTGCCGTGCTTTGCGTGACTTTTCAATACAAACCTATGCAAATACCAACTTGCAATGTTTTGTTGATTCCCAAAAAGGTTTGAATTGGTTTAGCATTTTAAATGTAATGCTAACCCTAAGCTAAACCTTTCTGAATCTTGGCCTTAGTTTCCAGTTTGCACACATTATAGGGTCGCCATTTGTGCTTTGAAAGTGTGTTAGGGCAAAGTGTGCTCACCATGCATTATTGAAATTGAGCACAACGCAGTCTCCACCGCCACATTTAGTCATATGACCCAACCAACTCACTCGCCTGGCCATTATAATATTATCCGACCAGTTTATCTTCGATGAGATTTTCTTAGAGCACCAGAAGGCCGATTTATTGATAAGGCTTTGACAAGTCGCTTCCTGACCAGACAGGGGACCCCCTTCAGATTCAAAGTATAAGGTGTGCATGCAGGTGGCAGATTCAACACGCTTTTGGCACCAGTCCCACCCCTATGTTCTCGACCTGTCCCACTTATATTTGCGTGACCTTGCGGCAGACTGGCCCTCTCTGTTGTGGGTAACCTTGGAAGGTTAGAGTCCCCCTGCCCGATCTCACATTGTTCCTAACGATGTTCCTGGCCATGATGGAATCTTGGGTTATTGAGACCGCAGTGTTAATGCCAACATTATTATGCGGTAGAACTATCGGATGAGCCTGGTCATTTACAGTAGGTGTTATACTTGTGGAAATCAATCGACTTGACGGGACACTAGAAGTGATGGCAATTTCGTCAGAGCTTCTTTGTCAAGCAATGTTATCAATCTGTTTTTTAAGTTCCGAGACATTACCTAAACCCATTAGGACTTGGGCGAGCTGGTGCCAGCTAAGTGAGTTTTCTTAGTTTGTTTGCCCCTTGGCGAATGGCCCCTTAGTTTACAATTGACTCCTGCCACATCTGTTCATTTTCTTTTCCCTCCTTTTGCGGTTTCTCCACAGGATCGATGGGCGGGTCAGTTCCTTCAATGGGGCATTTAAAACATACTGGCTTGAAATAATTACGGTGGGTGATAGAGGAGGTTGCGGTCTCTGCTCAACTTCAGGTTAGAGGGATAGAGGTTTGACACTCAGTTAGGGCAGATGGAATTGAACAGGGAGCTAAAGAAAGTCTGTGGTCAGCTATTTCAATCTCCTTCGTTAACACCCCTACCAGTTTTTGTAAATAGCCAGCCAGTGTTGTATCTGTTGTTTTTGGTGTGGGGTGGGATTCCGTTTGCCCATTGTACAGAATTCTGTTAGAAATTAACGATGAAAAGTGTAGAATAAGTTACCTTTGCATAACCTTCCCTCAAATATATCCAACACTAGTAGAGGTCCCAAGGGCAGATTGGTGAGCAAATGACGAAGAGCCAAGAGGGATGGCCCAGCCCCGGGCTCTGCTGGGCGCAGACAGGCCCACCCTTGGCTCGGGCTTCGTCCCTGCGCGGCCCGGGCAGGCCCGCACGCGTCCTGCGCTCCGGAAGCCCTGTGCAGAATTTAAAGCACCTCCCGGCATGGGAAAACGTCAATGGCTCCTGCCACGTAGAATGTTGGGGGATGCCGTTCCCATTAGCACCCTGGTTAGCGCTGGTGGCAAAATTGAGTTTCTGGGCTCGTACAAGTTTTATACAGTAGTTGTCAATTTACAGTTCTTATATTTTTTGCTTGCAGGCACTGCACAGAGAGCACTGAGATCTTTAACCTCCCCCCCAAACAATTGAGATGTCTTTGGACCATCATCTATAGCAAGGAGACCAGCATTACAAGAAGCTGGGGCATTACAGCAATGCTACAAAACCCTGCAACACATCTCTCTGCCTCTTAAAGATGTTGGAGTGCTTTCCATGGCTGTGGTTGATTCATCTGCTTCCTTTCTAAGATCTAAGAATGGTGAAACTGTAGCTCTTCTTCTGGATGGTACTTGATGTGTTTGAGTGGCAGGTATGTCTGTGGATTGCTCCTCATCATAAGGACTTACAATAGTGGCATCCTGCTCACTGTCATGCTCTATCCATTGTGATCCATACGTGAGAAATATATAGATGCACTTTACTATACTGCTTTTGTTTAACATGAAAATAAATTAAATGCTTTTTTAAATCAAATTAACTTCTCTCATTACTGATTATTTTGAATGAGAATGTTTCTAAAGCTAAATGAATGTACATATTTCTAAGCATAAAAAATAGAATGTTTTATTTTTACAATTCCCATTATGCATTATCAAATTATACCAAGCTCTCACATTAAGTAGTTTTTCTAAACTACAAGAAATAAAATATTATATTTGTATAGTCTTGTGAATTTATGAAAATAGGATAAACTCTTACCTTTCAATGTAGATGGTGGATTTGAGGTGTCTATGTTGGAAACACCAACAACACTCTCAGGTTGAATTGTTGCCTCAATACAATTTCCAGGGGGTGTTGGTGATGCCTGCTGAGTTTGTCCTCAGCCTGCCTACAAGCCTATGCCAAGTGGCTTGTTACCTTCTCATTGGTATGCAATCTTAAATCGTACCATCTTTTACTAATTTCAGGAATGGTATACTGCATAACACCAAGTGAATATATGTTCTCCAAGATGTCAGTCTAGACTTTATTTTTCTGGGATTGAGGCACAGTGAAAACTCTTACCAAAGAGCTACTCATTACGAGCAACCGTTTCCGCTGTGAAAACCTCCAGCTTCTTCTCAGAAAACTTTACCTTGCAATTTTTAGCAGCAAGATCTTTTTTAGCTCTTCCCTAAACATACGTCCTGTTCTTTGCAGGCAAAAATTCCTAAGAGAGTCCAAAAAAATCACGCCTGACAAACATGCTCTTCCTCTGTGCTACAGAAAACTAGGAAGCGCCTGTATTTGAACACTTCCCTATTGTGATGTCACTATTCTGTTACGAAAAAGCAACTCTTTCTACTTGCGATTTCGTAATACAGATTTGCATTATTGCGATTTCCAAAAAGGAAATCATTAGATAGCGATTGCTATTATAACTGATTCACAAATTGAGAAAAAAAATCTATCGTACACGAGGTAAGGTCTGAAAGTAAAAGGCCTAAACATACCCAATCCTTCCATTTCATGTTCCAACTCACCTCCTTTGAGGCATGGGATCGAAGAGAACAGTTTTAGAAAAGGTAGGATGGACTGGGCAGCTGATCCCACCAACCCTTCCCCTCAGCTCTCATTCCAAGCCTAAGGATCTGTAGGTAGACGTGGTAAATGGGCAAGTCATGTGCAGCCATTAATGCTCCTATACCAACCTCTGACAACATCCAGGAGCCAATCTTTACCTCCAAAATCCTTCTGATTTGTAGCTGACATAAAAGTGTTGTTAGCAGCATGGAAGTCGGAGTCCAGCATGCACAGATGTGAAGTGTTTTTTGGTCTCAATCAAGGCCTTACCTTAAAGTTCTGGGGATGCCAAGCATGGCCACACCCTCTTTTAAAAGCATGTATTGAACTATAAGCAAGGGAAGAAAAAACGTACACCGTTTTTGCTCAAATCATTTAATTTGGTTTTGTAGAGCTATTGAGTATGTGCAATGTCCATTTGAACATGGCTATTTGTAAAATCCATGTATAATGCGAAAGGTGTTCTCTGTCCTACCACTCAACATTGTTTGAAAAGATTGGTAGTTTCTGCTGCCAAAAAATCAATTGACAAAAAATCTATGTATTATTAAAATCTTGATCTTTTTTGATAAACTGTTGTTATCATTCAAGCTCCTGTCATTGTTGCAAATTAAGTGTTCATGGATATGACACTAACAAATATCAATATTGTTGTATAAATGATTCCTTTAGGGACATTCTTTGCTATTGTTATATTCAAGGGAGGCTCCTCCGTTAGAGGGGGAGAGCGTCGCCCCATTAACTAAAATGATCCCACAGATGAAAACTAAAATGGTATAAAGTAAATTTATTACCATTATATTTTTCATCAACCCATCTTGAGCCGAGTGTCAAGATGGGGAGTGTCCTGTTGAGTGGCAGCATCAGGGAGGAGTGGTCTGCATGAGCACTAGTTAAGTACGCATGTCTCTTTGGCCGGCTGTCTTGCAATGGCCAGCCAGACATGCGCACTTTAAAACTCTCAACCCAGCTGTCATAGATAGCTGGGTTGACAGCAAGCAGAGGCCTGCAGTGCACTCAGGAGCATCGAGAGCGGCCACTCCCTCCAATCCTGACACCTCTGTCATGAGACAAGCTCCAGGATTGGTTAAGGGAGTTTCCTGGGGCCCACACTGGAGTACGGATGAGAGAAAAGGACTGGAGCAAGGAGTACATGTCATCTGCTGCATTCGAGGTAAGGGATTATATATTTTATCTTGTAGCACGTGCATGCACCCACCCACCACCCATTTGCCCACCCACCAACCTTGGACTTGCCCGCCGTCCCTGCTTATAATTTCCAGGATCCCCATGGGCCATTAAAAATATTTAAATTGCTTTCCAGAAGATGTTACAACAGCCACAGGGTAAGCAGGTTATGGCACTGCTGTATGAGAAAGTATAGAGCACAAATCCTAATCTGTGTAGTATGTATGCTCAAAAATGGATGACGATTTGTTCATTCATTTCTCCATGTGTTTTATACAAGTTGTCACAGTTTAATTTTTTAGTCGTAGCATTCCCCTCGACTAGGAGGTGAGAAGCTGTACATTTCAAAATGCACATAAATGGAGCAAGCTCTGGCATCAAATCAGGTTTAATGATAGAGCTTTGTGAAAGAATGCACCAATGCCCATGTGACTGCAATGAAATGTTTTTTAGGTCTCGCATGGGGTACTGCGCACACGTGCAGTCGAGCTCGCAAGTTTTATGTTTTTAGGAGTACTTCACTAGCGACGGTTAAGCCCCACCCCCTTCTCCATTGGCTGACCTCCTAAACGGTGGCCAGCCATTGGAGAAGAGGTCCTAGTGACGTTCTCCTTTCTCGCTAAGCCCCGTCCTTATCAGACTGAGTTCCTTGCCTTACGTTTGTGGTAAAAGGTTTCCTATCTTCTTTATGGGTCCAGATGGCCCAATAAAGAAGATAAGGAACCTTTTACCTCAGCAGGAAGTCTGGGCAACCAGTCGGAAAGGGACGGGGCTTTGAAGAGTAATTTCTTTTATTTCCTATGCGTCTTCCCCGCCCTCTGACCCAGCCTCGGACGGTCATTAGTCTGGTCCCCCATCTGTCCCGGGGCCTGGCTGAATGGAGGCGCAGCTGGAGAGTAGGCTCTTCGTTTAAGCTTCTGCCGGCGGACACGGGACAAGCCTCCTCCAGCAGCCGAGCCTGGACTCACTCTGACCCGAGGGATGCTGGTCTTGGACGCTGGCTGCCACGGTGTGCCGTCGATGGACCGGAACAGAAGAGGTAAGGACCTTGTGCCTGTAGTTACGTGCTCCAGAGAGGAAGACGTACCATCTTCCTCTCCCGTACTGTACTTGGCCTCCCCCATCCTGTCTTCCACATTATCACCACCTTATGCCCTGAACCCTCTCGTGCCCTCTCCTGGCATATTGCCGTTGGTGTCTGCTGCTCAGAGCCACTTCCTCGTATCGCCTCTATATCATGACATTTCGCCTGCAGTGTTCTCAGTTAGTTCATGCATATCAACATGCGAGCCCGACCCCTTGAAGCGTGTGCGCGCAGTCCTCCTGTGGTGCTTGAGCTAAGCTGTTGTGCTGCACTTTGGGTTTCTGAGGCTGGGCGCAGGAGCATGCAGTGTGGAATTGAGGCTGCGCTGAGTGTTAGGTTCCCTGGGCTCTTGAGATCCCACAGGCTTCCTCTAATTACCAGCTAATGGCAAGACGCTTGGGCAGAGCTGCGGAGCCAAAGCTAGGGGGAGGGGCAGGGCCAAGGGGTGCTAATGGCATGCTTGGAGAGCACGCAAGCCGTGGCAGATTTGAGCTCATGAGCCCGCTCTGAATCTTGGGGAGTGCCTTTGCCTCTAGCCTACAGGGATAATAAGGGCACTTCCAGGCCTGCTTTTGTAGAGTTTGCTGCACCTGCACCCGGCAAACGTGATGCTTCCTGCAGATGTCATGTATACAATGCACTGCAGGTGTCTCTCATTCAAGCTCCAGTGTCTCCGGATCTGCGTTCTGGGAGATGCCGGCGAGAATAATTGACATCAGTGGACTGAATGGGGGTGGGGGTATGTTTTTCGTCCTCTCTTCCGGTGCCCCGGTGGAAATAGCCTTTACGTTCTAGGAAGTTCTGAGCATCTTTTCTGGCGCTATATACTTACAAAATGTGTGGCTACGTTTGCCCCCAGTGTTTGATTGCCGTGCCTACTTGGCGCCTCCAGAGGCCACCCAGAGCCAACCAGGCTAAACTACCTATTGAACCAAAAAACGACATTAAGTGAGGGTCAAAGAGAGGGGAATATTTAGAGACCCCTGTGTCCCATTCCCCTACTACAGCTAAACAACAAGAAGAAGGACACTAGGGTCTAAGAAGTGGTGTCGCAGAGTGGAAACTAGAGGGAGACAGGTCATACTGCTCTACCTTTTTGAGCAGTAACTAAGGCTTGAAAAATTCTCATCAGGCCACCCTTAATGGTGGAGTGTCGTCACATGAGATTAGTAACAGGATCCAGCCATCGCCCTGACCATCTGCTGATGGTACGGAGGTGGATACCAATGGTGTACTCCAGCCAAAGGTTTCTCAAAGGTGGTGCTGATGTTGCGCAGTGCAATAAGGAAGTGAATTGTAAAAATTGAGCAATGGAGCAAAAATATGTTTAATAAGGGTTGTTCCAGTGTCAATGGTTAAAACAAACACGCAGGGTAGTTTTAAATTTATGGCTACCCCGTTGCGTGGTGCTGGAAGGTCAACATGTTTCTGCCATAAGGATCTACTATCCGGCTTTCATCAGGACCTAATAGGATTGAATGCTACTGCAAAGAACCAAGAAGTGGTTCGTGATAAATAATAACTGTGTAATAGTGTGATCAACAATTCAAAAAGTCTTACTACAAGGACCTTGGAGCCCCAATGTGTCCTTGCGAAGTAGACCACGAATTCTCACCTAGAAAAAAGGAGAAAATTACCAAACTACTCATCATTAAACTATAAACCTATCCCATCACCCAGAACCCACTCAAGACACTCCAGGAGTCTATTAATCTTGCTCCTGTCTAAGGACCAAGCCCTATGTATTCTTAGTGATATACATCTCTTAGCACTCCTACTAAATTTACGCAGGGGCATGAGAGCAAGACAAAAAAGTGCAAGACAAAAAAGTTTTTCTTTTATCTTGTACTCACCCAGCTTTCTGTGGGTGAAGACCTCACCTCTACCGGCATCTGCTAGGGTATGTGAGGCCCCGCTCTATGTATGCACAAACAGAAAGGAAAAATGTAGCCACCATACATAATAATTCCATAGTGCTACTACCACTTCTGTTAAGTCTATACGTGCACACAAGTAAACCTGGTTTTCTCTTAAAAAGTGACCCCTCAATTCGGCTCATACCATTAATGGAAACCCTTGCTGGCTATGGAGAGCATGTCTCTCTGGAATTAGAGACTCTCACACTATGTACCAGTATGTTAGTAATATGGAGAATCCCTTGTTATTGTCAACTGCATGTAAAGCACTCTCAATCCTCCTTCAAAAACTAGGCTACCAACAAAGATAAACTTATGTTAAAGCCAAGGCAAAGATAAAGGCTCAAGGGGGAGAAAGAGTCTAAACAAAGTAACACAGGGACAAACACGGGACTCACCTATCCGTCGGTACCTCTCTCCGGCGTCCGAGAGGAAGTGGAGGTGACGGTAGGTGGGCACCGTGTTGCTTTTATGTGGTCCCTGATTGGTTAATTGCTTTGTTAATGGCAATCTAAATGGAGACGCATTCGCGCCACGTCTGCGTTTCAGGAAACAGATAACTATTAATCTGCTACCCGCATTCGTCCGCGGAACCCTGTTAAGTGCGCATGCGCCGAACTCAGCCAATATACACTATTCAGACAAGCGACGAGTACGCATGCCCCCGCTCGGCAACACCATGACGGCAGGTCAATTGCGTTAGTGTTGTTAACCCCGGGCATGCGCGCGGCTAGATATACTTAGCTCAATGTAACAGAATAATCAGGGCTATTACTGGTGTCAAAGTCAAATAATTAGGCAAAAGGGTGAAAATAAATGAACACCACAAATACCCGATAATACCAACAGCCCGTTTTATGTAACGGGTCCCGGTTACGAATATAGTGCAGATAATGGACGAGTGCGCATGCACCCGCTTAGCACTACAATTACGGGTGCTCTAATTATGGTAGTGTGAATAGGCAAGACTCCACCCATAGAGCCAGTAAGCTAAGCTATATGCACTAATTTTAGCTATGATACCGACTGTATCTGTTGAGGGTGTTACATGTATAAGCATACAGATGACTAGAGAGATTACAACAATCACCAATAAACCACGTATGCAGAGGTAGGGGGGACTAGAAGCACTAGATCCCACAGCAAACCAGATTACAATGTTGTCAAACAAGAAAGATATAGGAATAATGAGTCATATATTTCGATCTCACTGATATGCGCCCTCTGCACTGTCTAATGTCACCGAGTATAGTCTTGTGTCATAGTGATAGTCAATTAATGCTGCTTGTTAAGCTCTATGATAGTGTATTATTGTATGCCAAAAATAATTTTGACAACAAAACACAACAATACGCCTAGATATACACAGAAATGCATGGCATGTCTGAGGCCTGCTGTGCATGCGTTTGAAGCCAAAAGATCGGGCAGGTGATGGATTACCAATATGATGCTACAATCAACAAGCAATTATTCTAGGGTTCAAGGGAAGTGTTTTGAGACCTGAGCACAGTTATACCCCCCACACAAGTATTTAAGAACAACAAATAACTGTGGGTCTAAAAGTGAGCTCAAAGCATGCTAAGTGTTGCTGGCTATGTGTCTGCTACTATTATGATGATAGAAGACAGACTGGACAGTTAACCACTGTGAAAAATGTCCATCAGTTACGCGATTTTGGGCACCCAGTACATCATTTGGTCTACTCCACAGTAGTTTCACCACCACTCTATCTCCATAGATATATATTGGGGATACGGAGTGATGGGTGGATGTCTGGTAGATTAAGTTTGTTTGTAACTGTGAGCAGTGCGCAAAAAATGAGTGTGATAAAAATTATAAGTGTAAGATTGGATGGTGCATACAATTATTACTTTATTCTGGAGTCATGCACCTCCAAAGTTAAAAACAATAGTGCAAAAAAGTCAGGTGGTTCAAACAAATACCTTCTGACTGGGCTATCTGGTCGACATGTTTCTGCGGTTACTGGTCAGTTATACCATCCGCTTCCTCAGGACCCATAAACTTAATTGCTACTGCTAAACTAGTGATATGTGAAAAACAGGACATTTGTGAACGAAAAAAAGTGTCACCTGTACACTTCCATTTTTCTCCTGTGAGTGTCCGTTTATGACACAGCCAGCGAATCCACATGTAATGAAAACACAAACAATCATAGCACTTATGTTAGTTCAGGCTATACAAACATTATTGTTCAAATTATTATAATACTGCATCTGGGTCAAATGACCCTAGTGTGTATAACATTGTCAGCGTAATCAATGTCTCACCTTAATTTTTAAGGGAAATGGCCTCACCTCACCTGGCAAACAGCTCAGGAAAATGAAGCACCGCTCTATAGTGCAGAGAAATATATACAAAAGTCAGTGTTAAAAGCCAGTGCCTGGCAGGTACAGAGTCACCGCCTATAGGATGCCTGACAGCACCCAGTAGGGGTCAGTTGTCTTATCATTATTCACAAATATGGCATATTTTTAATCATTCGGAATAGATCGCCATGAGGTGTCTATCGTTACTACCTATAGGATGCCATGCAGCACCCCCATAGGGGTTAGTTGTCTTATCAGTATTCACGATTATGGCATATTTTAAAACATTCGGCATTCAAGAACTTGTTAGATCGCCATGAGGTGTCCATCGTTAACACAACGTAGTGCTTATGTACCAAAAGATGATGATATGGCCGTAAGCACCAAGCGCATTCATGCATTAATGGTCTATAATCATTGACACAGACAGATACAGTCTGTTTACCCCAGTTTAGTCGCGCTGTGTCTTCAAGCGCATTCTAACCATTTACACAAGCAGCGTCTATCACGCCCTTCATTTCGAGTAAGGAGTTAATGAGTTCAAGAGTTAAGTAAAGCCCCTCCCGCCGCCTCACCTCTCCATCGGTACTTCAGACAGGGCCAGCCGGGCTGTTTGGGGAGGTGCCGAGGGGGGAGACGTGCACTTCCTTATTGTTTCTGAGCCGCTCAATGAAGAGAGCAGCGAACAGTAATAGGGAAGCCTTATTGGAACCACCTGTTCCTAAGACCAAGAATGACAGGCTCACATTCGTGAACACGTTCAGCACTAGATCCAACGCCATTCAGCGTATAGTCCGAAAAGGTTGGAGGATTTTGAACACCGGTGCAGACTCCCTACCACAACCACTATTTGCTTTTAAAAGAGCAACTAGTCTGAGAGACAAGCTGGTACACACCAGACCTCCTCCTAAGGAAATTCATCAAGTGGGAACGATATGGAACATGCCACCTGTGACAGGGCACCATCCGTGTGGCAACTGTGCTGCATGTCCACAGACCAAAAAAACCACCTCTGTCGATATAGGAACGAATCGTCCATGGGAACAAAAGAGGTTCACCAACTGCAACAGCAGCAATCTGATCTATCTCATCCTATAGGTAGTAACGATAGACACCTCATGGCGATCTATTCCGAATGATTAAAAATATGCCATATTTGTGAATAATGATAAGACAACTGACCCCTACTGGGTGCTGTCAGGCATCCTATAGGCGGTGACTCTGTACCTGCCAGGCACTGGCTTTTAACACTGACTTTTGTATATATTTCTCTGCACTATAGAGCGGTGCTTCATTTTCCTGAGCTGTTTGCCAGGTAAGGTGAGGCCATTTCCCTTAAAAATTAAGGTGAGACATTGATTACGCTGACAATGTTATACACACTAGGGTCATTTGACCCAGATGCAGTATTATAATAATTTGAACAATAATGTTTGTATAGCCTGAACTAACATAAGTGCTATGATTGTTTGTGTTTTCATTACATGTGGATTCGCTGGCTGTGTCATAAACGGACACTCACAGGAGAAAAATGGAAGTGTACAGGTGACACTTTTTTTCGTTCACAAATGTCCTGTTTTTCACATATCACTAGTTTAGCAGTAGCAATTAAGTTTATGGGTCCTGAGGAAGCGGATGGTATAACTGACCAGTAACCGCAGAAACATGTCGACCAGATAGCCCAGTCAGAAGGTATTTGTTTGAACCACCTGACTTTTTTGCACTATTGTTTTTAACTTTGGAGGTGCATGACTCCAGAATAAAGTAATAATTGTATGCACCATCCAATCTTACACTTATAATTTTTATCACACTCATTTTTTGCGCACTGCTCACAGTTACAAACAAACTTAATCTACCAGACATCCACCCATCACTCCGTATCCCCAATATATATCTATGGAGATAGAGTGGTGGTGAAACTACTGTGGAGTAGACCAAATGATGTACTGGGTGCCCAAAATCGCGTAACTGATGGACATTTTTCACAGTGGTTAACTGTCCAGTCTGTCTTCTATCGTCATAATAGTAGCAGACACATAGCCAGCAACACTTAGCATGCTTTGAGCTCACTTTTAGACCCACAGTTACCAATATGATGCCCATTGTATTATACAACATGCCCCATTCATATCATGGTCCAAGGAATGTCATCATTCAACCCACAGCTGTCACTTTTCAATCTGTATATCCATTGTTGTTCTTTGACAAATAGGAATCTGGATATATCACTGATGTGGGGTGGAATGAAGGGCTGTTCAAGTACCACCCATCTCAGATCATCTGCCTTGTGATTTTTCGTGATGAAATGAGTGGTCATCCTTGTCGACTGTTTACGGCACCGAATGGTGCTCTTGTGTTCACTGATCCTTAATTTTATTTTTCTGGTGGTATGGCCTACATATTGTAGTGCACAGGGACATGTGATCAAATAGATCAATCGTTCAGAGTTACAATTCATATGTGTTTCGAGCAACCACGGTTTAGCAGTACCTATATCAATCCTGTCTGTTTTGAATGTCTGTGGGCAGACACTACAGGACCCACAGGGAAAATGTCCCTGCACAGGTGGCAAATCCCACAGTCTGCTGGTGTCAGTAAATGTTGTTATCCTGGGATGTGTGTGCACCAAACTGTCTCGAATGCTCGGTACTCTTTTGAACGAGAACAGTGGTAAAGGGATCCTTGTTTGGGCAATGTTCAATATCCCCCAGTGGTGTCTAATGGTCTTCTGAATCTGATTTGATAGAGTGCTAAACGTACTCACAAATGTGAGCCTCTCCAAAGGAGGTTTTTTTTGACGTCTCTCTAAGAGGGCCTCTCTGTTGTTGTTGGAGGCCCGTTTCCAAGCTCGCTTCACTAGGTGTTTAGGATAATGTCTTGCCTGTAGCTGTTTAGAAAGAACCCCTGCATGATGATTAAAGAGTTCTGTGGAGGAACAATTCCTCCTAAAACGTAGGAACTGTCCTACTGGGAGATTATCCCGTAATGCTCGAGGGTAGTGGCTTTGATACGTGAGTAAAGAATTCCTTGCCATGGGTTTTTTGTAAATTTCATATTCCAAGTGCCCTTCATGTGGAAAGATGGCTATATCAAGGAACGCCAAGCGCTCCTTGCTAAATTCCACAGTGAACTTTAAAAATTCATTTTGGGTATTTAGCCATTCATGGAACTGGGTAATTTCCTCAGACGTGCCTCGCCATACCACCAGGATATCATCTATGTATCTTTTCCATAGCAACACCTGAGAGTGGAATGGGTTGCCATGGTTGAGTACGATGTTTTGCTCAAAAAGATGTACATAGAGGTTGGCCAGGCTGGGAGCAAAAATGCTCCCCATTGATGTTCCGGCGACCTGGAGATAAAGTTGGTCTTCAAATTTGAAGAAATTCTGCATCATGGCCAAGCGGGCACATTCCATGATGAATCCCACAGGAGTGATGCTATTAATTTCCCGTGAGGACAGAAGTTGTCTTACAGTCTCTAGAGTCTCTTCCTGTGGAATACAGGTATATAGAGACTCCACGTCAAAGCTAACGAGAAAGTCAGTTTTAATGTCAAATTCAATGGTGGGAAGGAGTCTCAGGACATCTGCAGTATCTTGCAGGTAAGTCGGCATTTCATAGACAAGGGGTTTGAGGAAAAAATCCACAAATTTCGACAATGGCTCAAGTAAGGAACCTATCCCTACGATGATTGGGCGCCCCGGTGGCGGTCTAGCTGCCTTGTGTATTTTTGGTAAACAGTAAAACCCGGGCATCACCGGGCTCGATGTTACCAAAAACCTAGCCTCATTAGAAGTGATCCAGCCCTCTGCAAGGCCCTCATCTACTAGTGTCTTAATCTCAATAGATAGCCGTGAGGTAGGGTCACTTGGTAGTAACTGGTAGGCGCTCCTATTGCCCAGTTGTCTTAGGCACTCCGCACAGTAACTGGAAGTATCCAGAAGTACTGTGGCACCGCCCTTATCTGCGGACTTGATTACAATCAAGCCAGCAGATAAGGGCGGTGCCACGGTGCGGCTATCTATTGAGATTAAGACACTAGTAGATGAGGGCCTTGCAGAGGGCTGGATCAGAGAAAGCCATCCGTGATCTAGAGCTCAGCAACCAATGGCGCTTTAAGAGAAGGGATGGAATAATACGCAGTGGAGGCCTGATTTGCACTTGTGAGGTTTGAATGTCAGAGTGTTTGAGGACACCCGGCGATTTAACATAGTCCCTCAGTCCCTCAGGTAAGAGGAATCAGCATGTTTGAACGAAAACCAGATTGCAGCCTTGTGGGGATAGTGATTTATACATCCCCAACTTTGATATTGCTGCTGAGATTTTGAAGAGGAGAGAGCAAGTAATGGATTAACTGATGGAATCGCAAACAATACAGCTCCCAAAGGGGTGGAACCACATACCAGCACTGAAACTGGAGACGTAAGGAGCAAAAATGTTTGAGAAACCCTAAGGAAGTAGTTGGAGGTAGGATGCATACCACGAGGTTTGAGGATTCTAACAGCACCAAGCAATGAAAACCACTGCTACCCGGACATGCTGATAGAATGGGCCAACAGCAACAGGGAAGATTTAATTAAGCTGATGCAAATCTTAATTAAATACACCGAAATCGATAGAGAAAGAATTCTAAAAGAAATCAAACAAATATAGCGGAAGATCTAAAAAAAGAGCAGGATCAGTTCATGAATGAGTAATACTTGTATGCTTGATATTTAAAAAAACTAAGCAAGCAAAAAGAAACAATAAAAAAGTCTTAAAGTAGTCAAATTTAGAAGAGACTAACTAGACTACTAACCAGAGAAAATAAACACATTCACCAAGAGGTTTAATAACATTAGGAGGCAAAGACTCTTTGACAATAGTAGACAGCTACAAGATAAAGCCACTCCAGATATAAGGTTTAATGCTCGAAGTGGACCTTCCCATTTGGAAGTTCTATCAGTGACTGATGAGCTTAATTTTTATGGATTGATAGGAAGTATAACTTGAGACGGAGAGGCGACCATCAGAGAGAGCCAAAAGGAGGAAGTACAGGTGAAGAAGGGTTCACAAAAAAGACACTGGTAGCTTTGCCCCAAATGAAAATGGAATCACAAGAAATGAGCAATCCAAAAGCAGTGATCAATCTGAGTGATCTTAATTTGAGCAAGGCGGAAGAACAGGTACTTGAACTTGACCTCACATATTACCCAGAAAAATCATTTAATTACAGCCAGACCAGGTGGACATTTACAATTCATCAGAACTTTAAAACTCAAAAGTCTACAGTATGAAACTAGAAAGACCACAAATAAGAGCATGACCTAGAAATCTAGGGGAGATGGAAAATCCTATAGTCTCAGACCTCAAACTTATATAAGATCTGAAGGAACTAGAAAAGAAAAGAAGTGGAATGCCACAGATCTTTACAGAAGAGAGTTTGATTAAAGATATTTAGGATGTGGATGTGGACTGTAAATTCGAAACGCGTTGGTGTTAGTGGTGAAATAAAAATCATGTGGTGAATAATACTCCTGGAGTGCGGCATATCTTTCTTTGATAGAAAATATATATATACATATATTTTTTTTTTACTAAAAAAAACAAAGATTACAGGAACGTCATAATTAGGCTTAGATTTCACACTCACAAAACCAAAGAAATTCAGCAGCTATAGTTATCTGAACTAACTATAAGATACGCCCCTTAATCCACTGTTTATTACCTCACATATTATATCACTCATGACATAGTTAGTGACATCACTGATGACATCTCAAATGACATCAATAATGACATCTTCCAGTGAGTGTGTTTCATAAATATTTTTGAGACTTAAATATTCATACAAAGCTTCTGCATAAGTTAAATTACTATTCTTTCTGTACTACTGAGTGAAACTATTTCTAACATTTGTCATCTGAGTGTCTATGTGAATGTATGACTGTGTGAGTGGATGTGTGAGTGGCCTGGTGGATCTGTCAGTGGGTCTGTTAGTTGTTGTATAGGTCTGTCAGTGCGTATGTGAGTAGCTTAAGTGTCTGTGAATGGGTATGCAAGTGGTTTTCTTGGTGTGTGAGTGGTTGTTTGGGTATGGGATTTCTTTCCACAAAAATATGTGAAGAATTTACTGTTGTATGTGAAAGATAGTAGAGAGTTTCTGAGAGTAATTTAAGATATTCTAATGAAAGAGACTATGTGCTGATCTCAATGGATGTTACATCATTGTATACGAGCATCTTGCACTCAGATGGGTTAAGCAATGCATCATTTTCTCCAAGAGAGGCCAGTCACTTTATTTAAACATACTGAGATGCTGATGACCATGGCAAAAAGATGTCTGGAGGACAACTTTTTTCGATTTGGGGGTGAATTGTACCAACAAATGTGTAGTACTGCAATGGGCAACTGTTTTACCCCCAGTTATGCGTGCTTGCATGTGGGCTAGTGGGCTATTGGGAGGAACAGGTGCTCTGCAGATACCATGAAAAAACATGGGAAAAGAACATAGTAATCTGGACAGGATTTATGGATGTTTTGTTTTTTATCTGGAGAGGGTCAACTGCATCAGCAGAACAGTTTATCTAAAGTCTAAATGTAAATGATTTAAACCTAAATTTCACCTATGAAATTAGCACATCTTAGGTCACATTTTTGGACATAGAGATTTTCATTCAGGATGGGAAACTATTAAGCATGGGCGGAAAATCCGTTTCGCTCGCGGATTTTGCGGATTTTCGGGAAATTCGCAATCCGCGAGATTCGCGAATCTCCCGCAAAATCCGCAAATCCGCGAGCAGCGGATTTTGCTCGCACTGCTCGCACTGTTCGCGTGAGTTCGCGGCTTCCCAGTACAACTTCGCGCCCCGCGAATAAGTGCTAAATTGCAGAAATACGATCTTAGCAAAACTAAAACTACTTACCAGGTTCAAAAGTTCAGGCTCATCATTAGTAGCCATTTCCTGTAGTGCTTCCTGAGGGGCCCCTCCAGAGTTCAGTTGCCAGTTGCAACTATTATGTGACCCTGCTCTGAACCTCAGAATAGTTACACATATGCCACAAAGGTCCTGAATTACAGCTAAGGGAGACAAGCAGGAGCCAGGCTGGAAGTTAAAATCCATTAATCAGCCCCTAATTCATTATTGTCAGTTGGGGCAGGGCAGGTGTTGTAACTAATTTTGCAACAATGAAAGCACTTAGCAAGTGCAAAAGATCACTAATCAGGGCGCACTAAGGAAGCAGGTGCCAGCTAAAAAAATATTCTGTGACACATTAATCAGTCCCAAATTAATTCAGGTCACTTGAGGCAGGGAAGGTGTGCTTTGCTTTGCCGAAAATAATGTACACTGGACAACCAGAGGGTGTGGTGATGAAACAGAGGGTGGCATGGGTGGGCCAGAGGGTGGCATGAGTAGTCAGAGAGTGGCAGTGGTGACAGAGAGTGGCAGTGATGAAGAAGAGTGTCCCAAACAGGCTGGACACGTAGAAACAACAAGTTCGCAAAACTTGCGACCCGACAGGTAAGTTCGCAAATTGCGAAATTGTAAAAACCCTCGCGAACTGGCAGAAACACGGGCGAACACAAAAAAATAAAAAATCTGCAAATTCGCGGGAATTCGCGGATTTTGCGGATTGCGAGTTCGGAAATCGGCAAAATTTGCGAACGCGAGATTCGCAAAATTCGCCCATGCTTAGAAACTATACACAAGGTTACATAGAAAAAGTACAGCTGGCAATACCACTTTTCATACGTCTAGTTTCCACCCAAAGCATACTAAAATGAGCATTCCTCTTAGTGAAATGTTAAGTGCTAAAAGGAATTGTAGTACAAGTAAAGATCTAGAAGAGTGTCAGAATGAAATGGAGAAAAGATTCAGACAGAGAGGTTACAGCATGTCAATCATAAAACCATTAAGAATAACAGCGAACAGGAGAAATATAGACTCTATCCTGTTCACTATCAGCAGAAAGGGAGTTAAAAAAGAAAAAGCAGGAAGAAATCAGATTTTCAAGCTCATTTAGTTGCCAAGAAACACAACTTCGAACACTTTTAAGGAATAAAAGTGGATCCAATAATAGGGAAGGTAGTTTCTAAATATCCCCTGATTACATTCAAACATGCACCATTACTAAGAGATGCAGTTGTAATGAGCAGCCCTGAGATGCAATGTGGGAGTGGCTGGCTGCGACTGCAACCTGGTTTCAAACGATGCCGGTGGTGCAGGGCTTGCACCATAGGTGAGAACGTCACAAGCTATAGGACACCATTTAGCATTGAGACAGAGAAAATAAAGAGAACATATAATTGTAAAACAGAGTTTGCAGTATACTTTTTAACATGTACACGCAACTCGAGAAATGTGGACATCACACACAATATTACCAATGCACAAAAGAATATTGCAGCACATGTGGGCCATATCCAACAATGATCATACTTATCCAGTGGCGCGCCACTGTGTAGCGCATCATAATAAAGGTCTAAAACGAATAAAATACTTTGTAATCGATGAGATACCTGCCAATAGGAGGGGAGGTAAACGCACTAAAAAGCTGAGAGAGTTAGACATGAGATACATCA
Source organism: Lissotriton vulgaris (assembly GCF_964263255.1). Taxonomy (NCBI): domain Eukaryota; kingdom Metazoa; phylum Chordata; class Amphibia; order Caudata; family Salamandridae; genus Lissotriton; species Lissotriton vulgaris. The sequence continues at coordinate 695,357,592 of NC_141700.1, read as the reverse complement.
TCAAGTTGGATTATAAGGCACCAATGGGTTTAAATTATGATGACGAACTGCACTCAAGTCTGTAGAAGACATGATAAAAGTAAAGAATATTGACGGTCTGTAGCTGAACAAAAACATGTGAAACATCAGAAATTTCAAGTTCTCAATAACCAATTATTGGTTTTATAAAGATGTTTAGATTTCTCATAAATTTCTCAAACAGATGAACTCAAGGGATTTTGAAAAATGAAGTCAGCATATAGTTGACAAACATTATATGGTTAACTCCCACATGCATGTTGAGTAAAAGATGATAACACATATGATGGCCTAATGTGAAAAACAACAGGAAGTGTAGATCAGGCACTTGCCAGATATAAAGGTAAAACTACGAATGATAGAAGGATCTGGTCAGTTGCAAGACAGAGTGATATTAAGGGTCACTTGCCAATAATGTATGATTGTCTTTTTAAGCCGGAGGATCATGAATAAACTTATAGAATGTTAAGAATTAAATGGAAGTCCAAGATGGAGAGTAAAAAAGTATGTAACCAAGAAATAGCAACTATTGCTTTAAATGAAATAGGAAATGGGTTACTGATGTTGTTACAAAAATGAATTAATTAATGTAAATTAATCATGGACAATATCATAAGTTTCAAAAAACAAAAAACCTTACAATATATGAGAAAATGTGTATTAATAGGTGGTGGGGAACGAGCAGATGTATGTGATAAACAAATGTAAGTCTGACTTATATGTTCATACTGGAAGAACATAGAGTGATTTGACACATGCTTGTCATGTGATCAAGGCAGTGTTGACGGCTGAAATGCCGTAACCAAAACTGGGTCTGGGCTCACGGGCAATAAGGACAAGCCTCACTAACAACTGAAAAAACAAAAACGAGCACCAATATTGCCACTTACTTCTTTTTGGGGCTACTAGTGACCACTCGACCTGCCGAGCTAAACAGTAAATCTCAGGATGCTTTTTTCAGTCCAGAATAAATCAATTATTTTTATTCTTCAAATTTCAACAGAACATATTTAGAACAAATTTCATAAAATTAGAAAACATTGCCTACTTCACTCCAACTTCTCTCATACAAAGACACAATTATTCACTCAACCATACAATCTATACAAAACATGAAAAAGCTATACATCAGTTGATACAAAAGTTATTTACAACTCAAATTAATACAACACAGCATAGGAACAAGTTTACATTTTTACAATATTTTGGTTTTACACAACAATCCTAATGCTGTAGGAAGAAGGTCTACGCGTTTCGATAACCCTTAATTTAAGGGAGATCTTATCAGGAGCACGTAGCTCAAAGGTGCTCATTTTCTTTGAGTTCGAATGAGGCTTCACTTTCAACACAGCCTATGGCTCAAAGGGGAGTGAAATTTGTAATGAGGCATGGTCCACAACCCAGCGTTTGGTTATGGCAGGCTCGTGAAGAAAGATACGGAGACTGATGGCGTGAAGACCTGTTCTGCTACATTGATCGTGCAAACAAGGCGCGACTCTTCGCCTGCCTTCCCATAACCAAACGCTGGGTTGTGGACCACGCCACATTACAAATTATGCTTTGCCTTTGTCAAACCCAGGTAGTTAGGACAATTTGTCCTTTGTAGCACTGAAGCTTCAACTGGGGCACCTGCTATATTTATATTTGTAAGTGCTTGCCTTTGAGGTTTAATTTATGTGAAATGAGCATCAGGGGCAGAAAGGAACATCAAGGGCCTGTTTATTCAAGAACAGTACAGAGAACTGCACAACATGGGGCCGTAGGGGGAGCCCCAATGCCCCTGCGGTCCCTGGCGGCTTTCCGCCTCCAGCAGGAACCAGCATTATTCCTGCAGGCACTGCCAAAGCAATAATTTCATCTGTTTTCCTGCCAGCTGTTAAGCAGATGAAAAGTCCACTCCCAGCAAACGGGAGCAGTTTTCATACTCCCGCCCGCTGGGAGTAAACTTAGATTGCTCTCACTTGGCAGGAGCCATCAAAGCTCCCGACAAGCGACACCAATTAACTTTGTTCTGAGGGTGGGGGCGTGGCTAAGCCGTCGGCGATGGTGGTTGTGGCTCTGTAGAGCTCCGTACCCTTCCGGGGGGGAATCGCTGATCCTACGCTGCCCATCTGCCTCAATGGGGTCAGGGATTGTTGAAGTGGACGACCTGCTCTGCGGCCTGCATCTACTGCAGCACTGACGGCAGCTGGGGACTGCCTTGGAGGCCGGACCGGTGAGGGGTGTGGTGCTCCGGGCCTCTCTACGCGCCGCGAGGTGTTGGCTCACTCTTGAGGAATCTCCACGAGCATTGTGGTCCTCCCCCTGAGGTGAGACGATCTTCGATCGAGGGCCCGGGGATCTGCCAGGCGGGGCCGGGCCCCCTGGAGACGTGGCGACCCGCTAGTGTGCGGCCTGTGGGAAGGGCGCGCTGGCGGTGAGGCCCTGAAATACCTTGTAGAGCCTGTGGCAGCGGGCGGGGAGGCCGCACGGCCCTACTCTGACATTGGTGCCCCCGAATTGGAGTGCTAGTGTGACTATTGAGGCAGCGCCTGTGGTGCTTCAAGACATTCCAGGCCCTGAGGCCTGTAACTGAGATCAGCGTTGTGGTAGGGACAAAGATTGTGGCAGAGTGGGGCTTGTGGAGGCCACGACTGCCAGGCTGCTCTGGATTGTGGGACCTGCTCTGGACTCGTTTGTCAGTCAATCAATCAATCAATCAATCAGAATACTTGTAGAGCGCACTACTTACCCGTGAGGGTCTGAAGGCGCTGAGCGGGAGGGAGGGTGCTGCTACTGCTCGAAGAGCCAGGTCTTGAGGAGTCTTCTGAAGGAGAGTAGGTCTTGGGTCTGGGGTATGTGGGTAGGAAGGGTGTTCCAGGTATTGGTGGTGAGGAAGGAGAAGGATCTGCCACCGGAGGTCGTTTGTTGGATGTGGGGGACAGCGGCGAGGCTGGCGGAGGGGAGCTGGTGGGTGGGAGTGTAGAAACTGAGTCTGCTGTTCAGGTAGGCTGGTCCGGAGTTTTGAAGTGCTTTGTGTGCGTGGGTGAGGAGCTTGAAGGTGATTCTCTTGTCAACGGGGAGCCAGTGTAGGTCTCTTAGGTGGGGGTGATGTGGCTGCGGCAGGGGACATTGACGATCAGTCGGGCAGAGGTGTTTTGGATGCGTTGAAGTCGTCGTAGGTGTTTGGCTGGGATTCCTGCGTAAAGTTTAAGGACACTATAAAATATAACCGCACTTTCTATTTCAATCTTAGTCAAAAACAGTTTGAACTAATTTTTAATTCTTGTAATATTGTAAAGGTTTTGATTAACCATACACAATAAATTTGTTTACCTGTTACCTGTTACCTGCGTAGATTGCTTTGCCTTTGCCGTAGTCCAGTCTGATGCTGGGGACTGAAGGTACCAGCGCTGACGAGCTGGTGTCCCCCCTGTGCCCCATGGCTCCTCCTGCGTGGTGTATACGCTAGGGACCGCATTCAAGGGGTGAGGAGGACTGGGCATTGCTCAAGGGGCCCTGGAGAACTGGCTGGTACCGACGACCAGGGCGCAGGCGAGGTGAGAGTAGCCCTGTGCACAGTAGGGAGAGAGAAGGTGGTGCTTCATTGGCAACCTTGTGACACTGCTCCTTAACCCACTGCTGGGGGAGCTACTACCTACTGGTATTGTGCTCCGTTGCTTTGCCTGGGCCCTGACTACGCAGGAGAAAAGTCCCCAACCCCTTGGAGCCCAACCAGAGTACGTTGTGGTATGTTATTGCTTCTTGGAGCGAGATTGGCACCCTTCTGAGCCCTACTGTGAGGACGCCCTGCCGTGTGGGCGATAGGCAACATCTGGCAATGGGAAGGAACCGGGCGAAGACGTCGGACAGACTACAAAGAACTGACCCCCCTCCTACCATGCCGGGCCAGACTGGTCGGCCCCCTTCGCCTAGGGTGAACCTGGATGACCAAGCAGGAGGAACGCCAGACAAACTAGACCTCATCCTGCAAGAGATTCGGTACTCCAGAGCTGCGATGGAGCTGCAGATGGGCACGCTCACTACAGGATTGACTCTGCTGAAGGTGGATCATGCCAAACTTGCGGACACGGTTATGACGCACTGCCAATCCCTGGAGGACCTCACCCCAATGGTGACAGCAAACTCTTCTCCCTGCAGCAAATTCAACAACAAGTGACCATGCTCATTGACCGGGTGGAGGACGCTGAAGACAGAACCTGACGCAATAACATCAGATTAACATCTGCCGGAGCGTTGTGAGGGGAGCAGAGCGGCTGATTTCACGGAAACCTGGTTCAGGGAACATGTGGCTCAGGAGGGACTCTCCCCCTACTTCTGCGTGGAAAGAGCGCATAGAATACGGACGGTACAGCCTAGGCCTGGGATGCACCACGCCCGCTGACCGTGAAGATCCTCAATTATAGAGACCACAACATATTATTGCAGAAGGCTAGAGAGAAGACGCTGATTCAGTGTGAAAACCGCCACATCTCTCTATACCCGGACTACACAATAAGTGCAGAGACAGAGGTCCTCCTACATGGCGGTAAAGAAGAAGCTACAAGCCGCACAACTCAAATATGCCCTCCTCTATCCCGCAAGACTGAAGGTAATCCACGACAAGAAGATTCACTTCTTTGAAAGTCCGGCGGATGTGGAGGAATGGCTAGAGGTAATGGGCGTCGGATCTAGCCAAACTAGCCACCCGGGTGGCTTCTCACAGGACTCAGACGCGCTACCGAAGCTGTCCTCTGGGAGATCCCGGAGCACTAACCGGAGTGGTGGAGGTGCGGGGCCCTTGCGAGAACAGCAGCGGAGGATCAGGAGGGGGCACTGGAGACAGCCAGCTCCTTCCGGTAAGATTTGAACAAAATCGCCAAAGACTCGGAGGACAGTACTCTAGATTCGGATTCCGGACATAGTATCATTCTCTTCCCTAATGTCATACTGAGAGCAGCTGATGAGCTAATCGACAACTGAAGAGAGCATCCGGTTCACGGACAGTTGAGACTGCCACTGCGAACTTTGTCATTACAGTAAGCATATGCTTGACACAGAGAGACTGCGTATCCTTTTATTGGTACAGCTCCGTGTGTGAACTGGTATACTTTTAGGTATAAATATTGTTGGGCAGGGCACAAGTCATACATTATGCTAATGTCTTTACAGCGCATTGTGATATTTGGGAAACACGCTACCTGCTGGGGGGCTCTGAGGTGTTTTATGTTGTACTGGATCATGTTATTGCTATTGTCCCACCCGCCCCGTAGAATGCTTCCCCCCCCCCCAGGAGACAGGGTTCAGTTGAGCCATAGGGTCTTAGGCCATTATAGGATCATGTTAGGCCACAAGGCTGGCTACCTCCCTCATGGCGTATACACCGTTATTTATTCTGTACTATTTGTACACCATTGTTGGGCCCCAACAGTTTAGGCGCTGTGCTAGGTTTTGGTCGATCTGTTGGGGGAACGGGACTCCTGGTCAGTACTGCTCGACCGGCTCCAAGTAAAGATGAGCTCCACTTCCACATAGGAACATGACAGGGTCCATTAACACAATAGGGTTGTACAACCTGCTCTCCTGGAATGTGAGAGGTTTGGGTGCAATACAGAAAAGACATCTTATACATGCATTTCTCCTTAGACGTAGGACACAAATGGCATTCCTACAGGAGTCTCACCAGACTAACTCTGAAACACAGAAAATGAGGAAAAAGTGGAGAGGTACTATTTATTCTACTAATTATTCCACTTTCGCTAGAGGAGCGACTATTTGGGTGCGCCATGGGGTCCCATTTGTTGAACTTGAACGCCGGGTAGATGACAAGGGATGGTACATACTTGTGAAGGGTACTCTTGATGGCTCCCTGGTGATCCTTGGATGTATTTATGCCCCTAATTATGATCAAGATCGTTTTTTGAGTAAGCTGAGTGGGGTCTTAGTGGACTGGGTGGGGATCCCCTGGGTGCTGGGAGGGGATTGATACACAGCACTGGACACTGGCCTGGACAGATCACACCCCCCTCTGTAGGGTACGGCTGCTGACAAGCTGGCGGGCCAATTCGCTACATGGGCAGAAGGGTGGTCCCTCTCAGATGCGTGGCGTTGTCTGTACCCAACTCATAAAGAATATTCCTTTTACTCCCCGCTACACAGCCTTCACACCAGAATCAATCGTTTCCTCTGTTCGAGCTCGGTGATTGCGAAGGTCCACAGCTCTGCGTATCTGGCCAAGACCTTTTCCGACCATAGTCCCCTGGAGCTCACACTTCGATGGGGCATGGTACCCACTCAAGTGCCTACCTGGAAGCTACACCCACACCTACTCGAAGACGCCCCCTTTCGCGTGACACTCTCCAACACTATTGCCACTTACTTGGCCGAAAACTAGAACACTGCAACATCTCGCCTGATCGAATGGGACACGTTGAAGGTAGTGGTCAGGGGGCAACGATTGGACAGTTAGTGGGGGCCAGACAGGAGATACACCAACGACTGCAGGGCATTGAGAACAGGTTGCATGTTCTGGAGAGGGAGGCAGTGGTAGACCCTGAAAAACGAGGGATGTTACAATCCACCCACATAGACCACGCAGAGACTTTAGAGACACTGCGGACAATAGACTACACAGCATTCCTCCAGCGTAAACACACAGAAGCAGACAAATCCAGTAGACTGCTTGCCCTCATGGTTAGGGACAGACCCGACCCACCAACCATATCCAGTATCCTCACCCTGGCAGGGGACTCAGTCCACACACAGGCTGAAATTATTACCGCCTTCCATGACCACTTAGAGACACTCTATGCACCCCCCCCCTCGGTGGATAGCTCTTTGATTGCTGACTTCTTTCGGGACCTCCCCTTCCCGGTACTATTGGAGGCCGCGCAGAAAGATATAGACAGTCCTTGTACCCAACTGGAGATTTGTACTGCGATTAAAGGTCTTAATCGTAACGAAACGCTGGGTATGGATGGGCTCCCGGTTGAGTTTTATCTTGTATATGAAGAGTCCTTAGTGCCGACACCGGAGACCGTCTATAGGACGTCTCTGGAGACGGGCCGTCAGCCCGACTCCACAATGCAGGCACTGGTCCTGTCAATACCCAAGCCAGGACGGCTTAGAGATGTCAAATTATAGGCCCGCATCATATGTTGGCCACCGAATACAAGATACTGAGTAAGGCCCTTGCTAACCGCATACAACCGCACCTCAATGCGCTTATCCATAATGATCAGTGCGGCTTCCTTCCGAATCTCAGTGCCTCGCTTAACACTAGACAGTTACACTCAGTCATGACGGTCACCCCGAGAGCTCACCGTTACGCTGGATGCATCTCGCTAGACCTTAGACAGCCATTCAAGTCCTTATCGTGGGACATCATGTTCGCGACGTTGCAGCGGTTCGGGTTTACGGATACATACTTACAGTGGGTCCGTTTACTGTACATGTCTCCTACGGCTAGGTAGGTACAGGTAGCTACATCCCTGACTAATATAACACTTATCGAGGCACGAGACAGGGGTGCCCTTTATCCCCCATGCAGTTTGTGCTGGCATTAGAGCCCCTGGCCCTGGCTCTGCAACGATCAGCGGAACAGCTTGGCATATGCATTGATGGAGTACACCACCTAATATCTAGCTATGCAGATGACATACTCTTGTATTTGAGGGACCTTACAGCTGACAATGCCCTCCTCCCGCACGCATTACCCATTTTTGAACGTTTGTCGGGACTGACCATTAATCCCAAAAAATCGACTAGTTATTTTTTCCAAGAAACACCACACATTACCCACTTACAATTTGGCAATTACTCCTTACCGGTGGCCCCCACCACCTTTAAATACTTCGGTATTTATGTGTACAGAACACAAGAGGACCAAATAGAGGGCAATGTCAAGGGAGCAATAAGTGGGCTCCGTGCCAGTGTGGGGTTTTGGTCTTCTCTGCCCCTATCAATAATGGGGCGCATAGCCATCTCAAAGATGGTGATGTTGCCTCGTTTATTATATTACTTCGTGAATCTGCACGTGGTCCTCCCACCGTCCATTTTTAATACACTGAACACTATACTGACTAATCTCATATGGGGCGCGGGCCGGAGACGGATAAGCCTTCGGAAGCTACGGTTAGCGACACAGAGTGGCGGTCTCGGAGTCCCAGACTTCCGAGGCTACTATTATGCTAGCCAGCTCCAGTGGCTGTCCTACTGGACTGCGGGGAGGAATTTACATGAGATCGGGTTTACACAGCAGAGGCTGGATAGAGAGGAACTACACACCTTGTTACTGCCAAAGACCCGGATTTCTTACGATTGCCCCCCTCTACTGCTGACTGCCCTGCTCTGCTTGAGAAGGGCATTGTCTTACACATCCGCGGCAACTCCATACGCCGCGAATATACCTGTACTAGGCATACCTACACCACAGGGCAGACTCACACAGATTAGAACACAAGCCTGGACGGACAACGGGATAGATGAGGTGGGAGTTTTTTTCGGGGATGGCACTCTGCTAGACCATGACTCCTTTCTGGGGGGCACCGGCAAGTCTGTGCCTATTACATGGCACTGTAACACACTACATTAGGACCACCTGGGCCCCGCAGAGGACTGAACCCCCACAACACAACCTAGTGCACCTTCTATACTATATGGGACCTGGAGGTCATCTGGTGTGCTGGTTCTATACTGGGGTACAATACAATGCAGCGATCACGCTTACTTCCCTTAGGGCACATTGGGTGGCAGACTTTGTTGGGGAAATTACAGATCACGCATGGAAATGAATACTAGAACATCCTAAGAAAGTGTCGCGTAATGCACAGCTCGCATTTATACAGGCGATGGTACTACACAGATCATACCTTACACCGAAACAGATACACCGTATGTTTCAGGACTCCCCCCACTATTGCCCCCGATGTAAGGGAGATAAGTCGGACTTTATCCACATGATGTGGTCTTGTCCTTGGATACGGGGTTATTGGAATGGGGTGCGTCAGTCCTTGGCCACAGTGACACAACTCCTGGTTCCAGATGATGCCCTAACCTGCCTGATGGGCCTTCGTAGGCGCTCCAAGGTTCAGAAGGTACGGCTAAAGTTTGTGGATCTTGCCCTCATTTTTTGCAATTAGGGTGCTCACTATAAAATGAAAATCTCCCAGATGCCCGGCGGTTACGGTCTGGCAGACTGATTTGCTGCAATGGGGAAGGGCAGAGGGCGCAGTTCTCAGGAAGGAGGAAGAGAGGGGACTGAGCAAGATACACATCTCATTAGATTGGGAGGCCATGTTGATTGAGTTGGAAGCACTGGATATATCTCCCAACAAGCTATTGCATCACAGTAATGCACAGAGTGTTTAGCCATTATCTGTTATTTGACCCTTTGAACAGAGAAGTAATGATCCTGCCATGTGCATGGTATCCTCTGGGAAGGTGCCTATATGTTAACTCCCTGTAAGTATTGCGGATGCTGCGGTACGACTGACCAGGAGGGGGATAGGGTGGGACGGGAGGGTGGGAGGCGAGATAGGTATGGGGGTTTCATTTGTTGACTATAAAATGAACACTACTTTGAAATGTGCATATAACACTGCATGTCTCTCAATGACCCAGAAACTTTTTCAGTCTGAAACTACCTTTTAAAAAAATCTCCTTTATCAAGTAGGATGTCGGAAACTGCACTACTATGTACACGGATATAGAGATTGTTAAGATGGGAGAAAAACGGAAAAGACTGTATTTAAACGACTATGTTTTGGATATATATGTGACATTGCGGTCATCAATAAAGAGTGTTAAAAATAAAAACTATATTCCGAGGGTGGGCACCATGGGAGAAGGGGAGTCAGTCCTGGGGGGTGGCAGTCCCCAGGACCATTAATGGCTCCTGGAGGGGGGGCCGCGTGGCTCCCCTCCTTTGTTACTCTAGGGACTTCCCCAGGGAGGTGGTGGTCCTCAGGGCTGAAAACAGTTCAGCAGGGGTGCTGCGCCGCCCCACTCCCCTTTCAAAACATAGCCAAGCCCCAGGGGGTGGTGGTTCCTGGGCCATAAATAGCCTGGAGGGGGGGATGCACAGCTCCCTCCCCCTTTATCTTCATTTGGCCTGGCTCCAGGGAGGTGGTGGTCCCCAGTGCTGTAAAAGGCCTAAAAAGGGGGGCTGCATGGCCCACCTCTTATATTTGCATATTGACCTGGGCCTAGGGATGTGGCAGTCTTGGGACCCATATAATCCATGGGTATGGGGGCCGCATGAATCCTCCTCCTCATAATATATATTTACATATACACACAGGACCTGGTCCATCTGGGGGTTGAAAAACAAGCAAGCGCAGGAGACCTTGTTTTTTTTCTTCAATTTTGCCTATAATTTGTGAATCCATTGCAAAATCATAGGAAAATTGAAATAAAAATGCTTTTTGACCAACGCAGGGTCCCTGGGGACCCCAGCACCAAGCCTAGGGGGTGACCGTATTTCTACCCTGCCCCCTTTTCTGTATTTTTGATAGTTTTTTTGAGACTTGGCTGAGTCCGAGCTCCAAAATGGCTCCCAGCACTTCCTGATTGAAGTGTTGGCAGTCAATAAGATCTCTGCATGAGATCTGTTGGATTTACTGAACAGACTTATACCAAATCACAAAAATCTCTCTTTCTGGACTTTCTACCAAATTTGGTGTAATTTATATCAGTGGTTCAGGCTCTAGTTGTTGTGTCTAAAATCCCTAAGGAAAATTGCATGTGGAAAATGCATTGTGAGACTCCCCCTTTATCCTGAGCCCCCGCTTGACGAATCACCCCAAAACTTTCCAAACAGCAGCTGAACTCAGGTGCATACTAGTTTTGTGAAAATTCATCAAATGGTGCCAAACTTATTAGCAAAACAAAAATGCTTTCCCTACAGAATTTAGGTAATAACTATGTACTGGTGACCGACCAGTAGGTAATATATATGGTTGTCCAGTTGAAGGCGCAAGCCGAAATGCATTGGCATCCTGTATGTGTTCAGTGCACAATTTGTACAGCATTTAAAATGGAATAAATAGTCATTCGGAGTCCTGCTGTTGTTCGCCTCGTTATTGGAGCCAAATTTTTAATTGACACTCGAGTGCGGCAGCTGTGTTGGTTCACGACAACTGGACTTGGAGAATACATATATAAATATTTTTATATATATATATATATATATATATATATATATATATATATATATATATATATATATATATATAGATAGATAGATATATAGATATATATATATATATATATTTATTTATTTTTTCACTGAAAAAACCATAGGTTATAGACCATATATAGTTAGGAATTAGCATTTGCAAAACCTTGAAAATTTACTGAAAAAACCATAGGTTATAGACCATGTATAGTTAGGAATTAGCATTTACAAAACCTTATTTTACTCACACAAAACCATTGAAGTTCGCATATATAGTTAGTTGCACTAACTATATATCGCGCACCGCAATCCACTGCTGATCATGTCACATATTACATCATTCATGACATGGTCAGTGACATCACTGATGACATCACTGACGACATCTCAAATGACATCACTGATGAGATCACTGATGACATCTCATTTGACATTACTGATCACATCACTGATGACATCATTCATGTGATAATACGATGAACCTCTTCAGACTCTAATATAACCTTAGATACACTCAGTGTAAACAGACACTCACAGACTGTCACTCATCCATGGAGTTACTCACACACCTAGTCAGTCATGCAAAGAATCAATCACACCTCCATTTCCTCAACTATACAGTTATACACACCTTACTTATTCAAACATATACTAACACATATTTACTCTCTTATACAGTCCCTGATACAAGTTCACAATGATCCATACAGCCACTCACACATTCACTGGCTCTTAAGCACAGTTATTTATATATGTCAACTCTCACATGTACTGTGTTTTACATATGTACTTACTTTGAAATGTAGCACTGAGATATCCATTCACTCACCAATACACTCATGCACACAGTCAACCGCCCATACAGCTGTTTCCACATGCACTTTTGAACCCATACATCTAGTGAGTGAATCAACTGCTCACACATCTATGCACAGAGTCATACACCTCCCACACACACTCAGTCTCCCATACAAATACTTGGGCAACCAATCAATAACCCATAAAGTTACTCATATAGCTACTGATCAACACATGCAGCAGTTTACAGAACAACAGACATAATGATGCACAAATTAAGACAGTTTAGTCACTAACCCATGCACTCAGTGAGACACATTTAATCACTCACTCATACAGTCAGTCATGCACCTACTAAATCCTTCATCCAGACACTTATACATCCACTCATTCTTCAATATGTAAGACATATTTTAACTTTACAGAAACATACAGTCACTGGATGTTGTCATCAGTGATGTCATCAGTGATGTCATCAGTGATGTCACTGACCATGTCATGAATGATGTAATATGTGACATGATCAGCAGTGGATTGCGGGTGCGCGATATATAGTTAGTGCAACTAACTATATATGCGAATTTCAATGGTTTTGTGTGAGTAAAATAAGGTTTTGTCAATTCTAATTCCTAACTATATATGGTCTATAACCTATGGTTTTTTCAGTAAATTTTCAAGGTTTTGTAAATGCTAATTCCTAACTATATATGGTCTATAACCTATGGTTTTTTCAGTGAATTTCAATGGTTTTTTAATAGCAAAGATCAAAAGCTGTAAAATGTATTCTTCTTTTAAAGGAAAAATATATTTTATATGTATTTAATATATTTTTTTATGTATATAAATTTTTTGAGGGAACGAATTTATCAACTATCATGCTGAAGAAGAGTGTGGGGAAAAAAAAAACAAAGAGGAGGACTAAGAGGAAAGAACAATCAGTTCAAAAATACAATTGCTTTAAAGCATGAAGTGCTTTTCCACACATTTACATTTAAATAACTCATATTAGAACATACAAAATATCTACAGAGGAGATGGTGTACATTGAATTTTAGACTCTTCATTGGTACCTACATGTTGGTACTTACATCACCCACACAACACAACAGCTCTATTCAGAGCTACCCTACCTCAAAGCACTCTAAAATATTATTTTACTATTTCCCTTGGTTTTCCCCTTGTTACGCTTTCCGGAACGCTACCCGATGCGCGGACCGGGCGCTAACCGTGCAAATTTTTTTTTTTTTTTACATATATGGGCCTCCTCAGCCACCCTCAGAAAATATAGGGGGTCAGGATATGTCTCCCGTGCCCCCTTATACCCATTCCCAACATAGTTTATCCTCCATCTTGTGACTAAATTCGTCCGAAACACAAGATGGCGGACTCCCGGTACGCTACCGGTGAGCTACTCGGTTCGCGTACCGGGTAGCGCTTCCACCGCAAAAAATCGAAAAAAAAAATACTTTATTTTTTTGCCCAGCGGGGCCCTTTAATAGCCCCCACATCAATCCTAGGGGTTCAGAGGGGTCTACCTTGCCCCTTTCATTCATTTCCCCCTTAGTTTATTTCCACATCTTGTCTCTCGATCCTACCGAGAGACAAGATGGCGGCCGCTCCGGACTGTTTAGAATGTTGAGAGTCACCGGAGAGCCAATCCGCTTCTCCTCGCGAAGGTCCGTTACGCGTCTGGTACGCGAACCGGGGCGCTAACCGGGACGCTGTCACAGATATATATATTTTTTTGAAAGTTAATTTCTCAAAATCCACTGGAGCACATATCTTGAGACCTAGCAAAGGCACATCGGGCAAAGAGTCTCTACAATTTTGCCAAGTTTCATAGAAATCCATTCAGCCGTTCGAGCTAAAAGTGAGTCTAACCGCCCTATGGAAAACTCAATGTTAAAAACACGTTTTGGGACCCCCTTTTTTTCTCGGCCCCCGCTTGACAAAATCCCCCCCCAAACTTTCAGGGGACGCTCAGAAACAAAATGTGCCATTTTCCTGAAAATTTCAGCCACTTCCGTCCATCAACGCCATTTGAGATGTCATCAGTGATGTCATCAGTGATGTCACTGACCAAGTCATGAATGATGTAATATGTGACATCATTAGCAGTGGATTGCGGGTCCGCGATATATAGTTAGTGCAACTAACTATATATGGAATTTCAATGGTTTTGTGCAAATAAAATAAGGTTTTTAAATGCTAATCCCTAACTATATATGGTCTATAACCTATGGTTTTTTCGGTGAATATATACATATATATATATATATATATATATATATATATATATATATATATATATATATATATATATATATATATATATATATATATATATAGATAGATAGATAGATAGATAGATAGATAGATATATCTATATATATATGTTACCTACTGGCGGTCGCCAGTAGGTGTATATAGTTAGGACCTAGTTTCAAAAGGAAATCCGCAACATTCTATTGGGAATAACTTTGGCGCCGGTTGATCAATCTATGTGAATTTCTCAAAGAAGATGGCGCGTTATGCTCCGCTCCTTCCCTGAAAGTTTCGGGGGGATTCGTGAAGCAGGGGCCGAGAAAATAGGGGGGGCCCAAAACGTGTTTTCCCCATGCAATTTTCCATAGGACCTTTAGACACGGCTACAGCCCAAACGACTGAACGGAATTACAAGAAATTTGGCAAAATGGTAGAGTCTGATTCGCAGATCACGCTTTTGCTTAAATGGTGTAAATCCCTCCAGTAGTTGCTGAGAAAATTCAAGTTGAAATCAATGATATACCTATAAGCGCGCACAGTGCGAGCACCGTGCGCGCACCGTGCGAGCACCCCGCGATTTTTCACAAAAAAAAAAGGCCTAGAGGGTCAGGGTGCTTCTACCCTGCCCCTTTTTTGAGTTCTACACATTTGTTTTCCTGCTTTCCTGTGCCTTAGTCTACTGAGGCACAAGATGGCTGCCAACTGTTTCTGTTTTGGAGTGTTGATAGACAGTAGCAGCCAATCAGCATGCCTTCCAGAGAAAGTTGCATGCTCATTGGCTGTCAACACTACAAACCAGGAAGTGTTGGCATCCATCTTGTGCTAGGTAGACCGAGGCACAAAAGAAGCAGAGCTCACAGCCCACACAGCTCTCACAGCCCACACAGCTCTCACAGCCAACACAGCTCTCACAGCCCACACAGACCTCACAGCCCACACAGCCCACACAGCCCTCACAGCCCACACAGCTCTCACAGCCAACACAGCCCATACAGTTCTTACTGCCCACACAGCTCTCACAGCCCACATGGCTCACACTCTCACAGCCCAAACAGCTCTCACAGCCCACAGAGACCTCACAGCCCACACAGTCCTCACAGCCCACACAGCTCTCACATCCCACACAGCTCTCACAGCCCACACAGCTCTCACAGCCCGCCTAGGTAGACCGAGGCACAAAAGAAGCAGAGCTCACAGCCCGCACAGCTCTCACAGCCCACACAGCTCTCACAGCCCACACAGCTCTCACAGCCCACACAGCACTCACAGCCCACACAGCTCACACAGCCCTCACAGCCCTCACAGTACACACAGCTCTCACAGCCAACACAGCCCTCACAGCCCACACAGCTCTCACAGCCCACACAGCTCTCACAGCCCACACAGCCCTCACAGCCCACACAGCCCACACAGCCCTCACAGCCCTCACAGCACACACAGCTCTCACAGCCGACACAGCCCTCACAGCCCACACAGCTCTCACAGCCCATACAGCTCTCACAGCCTTCACAGCCCACACAGCCCACACTCTCACATCCCCACAGGTCTCACAGCCCACACAGCTCTCACAGGCCTCACAGCCCACACAGCCCACACAGCTCTCACAGCCCACACAGCTCTCACAGCCTTCACAGCCCACACAGCCCACACTCTCACAGCCCAAACAGCTCTCATAGCCCACACAGCTCTCACAGCCCAAACAGCTCTCACAGCCCACACAGCTCTCGCAGCCCACACAGCTCACACAGCTCTGGCAAAGATAATACCAGCAGAGAACAAGCACTGGCAAAGACAATAACAGCAGCAAACAAACACTGGCAAAGACAATAACGGCAGAAAAAAAAGGCAAAGACAATAACGGCAGCAAAAAAAAAACACGGACAAAGGCAATACCAGCAGTGAACCACCACTGGCAAAGATAATACAATCAGGGGGGCAGGGGCACAAAAAACGGCACACTCAGGGGACAGAAGGCCCGACAAACGGCACAATCAGTGGGCAGAAGGCAAGAAAAAACGGCACAATTAGTGGGCAGAAGGCAACAAATACGGCACAATCAGGGAGCAGAAGGCAAAAAATACAGCACAATTAGGGTGCAGAAGGCAAGAAATATGGCACAATCAGGGTGCATGAGGCAGGAAATACGGCATAATCAGGGGGGCAGAAGCCAAGGAATACGGCACAATCAGGGGGGCAGTAGGCAAGAAATTCGGCCTAATCAGAGAGCATCTTGCTCCGGTCCAAAAACCGGATCCCTAGGGCTGCTCAGGTGGTCCCACAAGGATACTAACATATTTAAACGTTATCCGCTAATAGAATTTGCATTTTCAAAACCTTGCAAATTCACTGAAAAAACCATAGGTTTCAGGCCTTATTCAGGTAGGAATTGGCATTTAAAAAACCTTTGAAATTCACTGAAAAAACCATAGGTTTTAGGCCTGATATAGTTAGGAATTAACATATAAAAAACCATTGAAATTCACTGAAAAAACCATGGGTTTTAGGCCTTATATAGTTAGGAATTAGCATTTAAAAAACCTTGAAAATTCACTGAAATAACCATAGGTTTCAGGCCCTATATAGTTAGGAATTAACATATAAAAAACCACTGAAATTGCTCCTATATAGTTAGTTGAACTAACTATATATTTCGCGCATTCGCAATCCACTGCTGATGATGTCACATATTACATCATTCATGACATGGTCAGTGACATCACTGATGACATCACTGATGACATCACTGATGACATCTCAAATGACATCACTGATGACATCACTGATGACATCATCCAGTGTCTGTGTGTTTTTGTAAAGTTTAAATATGTTTTACATATTGAAGAATGAGTGGATGTATAAGAGTATGGATGAAGGATTTGATTGTATAAGTGAGTAAGTATGTGTTAGTATATCTGTGAAAATGTAAGCTGTTCTGCGTTTAACTGTATAGATGAAGAAATCAAAGTGTGATTGATTCTTTACAGGACTGACTAGGTGTGTGAGTAACTCCATGGATGAGTGGCAGTGTGTGAGTGTCTGCATAGGTGTATGAGTGCATATGATAGTGTTGTAATAATGAGTGACTGTATGTACGAGTGATTGTATGGCTGAATGAGTGAATGTGTGTGTAGACGTAGGAATCAGTGAGTGTGTATGTAGTAACTGGTATTCGTGTGTCAATGGTTTCAGAAATGATACTCTGTATTTAACACTAGGTGTAACAGAGGTTATATTAGAGTGTAAGGAGGAGCATTGTGTTATCACATGAAGTATATCATCAGTGGTGTGATCATTGATGTCAAATTAGATGTCATCAGTGATGTCATCAGTGATGTCATTTGAGATGTCATCAGTGATGTCATCAGTGATGTCACTGACCATGTCATGAATTATGTAATATGTGACATCATCAGCAGTGGATTGCGAATGCGCGAAATATATAGTTAGTTCAACTAACTATATAGGAGCAATTTCAGTGGTTTTTTATATGTTAATTCCTAACTATATAGGGCCTGAAACCTATGGTTTTTTCAGTGAATTTTCAAGGTTTTTTAAATGCTAATTCCTAACTATATAAGGCCTAAAACCTATGGTTTTTTCAGTGAATTTTAATGGTTTTTTATATGTTAATTCCTAACTACATCAGGCCTAAAACCTATGGTTTTTTCAGTGAATATATATATATATATATATATATATATATATATATATATATATATATATATATATATATATATATATATATATATAACATTTCTATGGCAAAATGAAACCCCTCATTTTGTTCCTTTGCAAATTAAATGTTTTAAGTGTTAACACTTTATTCCAATCAAGATGACTTCAGGTGTGCCATACTTTTGTCATAAGTAAGACTGTTAGCGCTCTAGTTGTTCTTTAGAACACTCTGGGACATTCTGTCACTGGGCTATAGTAAGGCTACATCTGGCTGATATTTGGGCTACATTTGGTTTTGTTTGTCTCTGGTGGCCATCTTTGGGCTACATTGGGCTACATTGGGCTACATTTGGGCTCTAACATATATATAGCCCAATGTAGCCCAATATATATTTTTCAAAGTTAATTTTCGTAAAAACCACTGGAGCATATATCTTGAGACATAGCAAAGGCATATCGGGCTACCACTCCCTACAATTTTGCCAAGTTTTGTGGAAGTCCATTCAGCCGTTCGAGCTAAAAGTGAGTCCAACCGCCCTATGGAAAACTCAATGTTAAAAACACGTTTTGGGACCCCTCTTTTTTCTCGGCCCCCGCTTGACGAAACCCCCCCAACCTTTCAGGGGACGCTCAGAAACAAAATGTGCCATTTCCTGAAAATTTCAGCCAATTCCGTCCATCAACGCCAAAGTTATTCAACATAGAATTTTCAGAAATCCCTATTCAAAAAATTCCTAACTATATATACCTACTGGCGACCGCCTATATATATATATATATATATATATATATATATATATATATGAGAGCACAAGTTCCCTCTCTTCGGGATCTGCATACGCGGTCAAAGCCTCCACACCATCCACAAAAGGATATATATATTTATTGGTTACCAAGCCGAATTTCCTCACGATCAAGGATGGCACTGACACCGTGAATTCTACTCAAGTTCAGTTTATTCCATTAAGCTGCCTAAGACGCGTTTAAGGCGGAAGCCTCCGCCTTGCTCACTTCATCTACATGAATGAAATTGCAAAATATATACCTTTCAGCACATACACAGTTACATCACTGTGATTGGTTTGTGGTTACCGTGGTTACCCTGGTTCAATGATGTGTACAACAACAAACATAGAAGAGTTTCTTTAGATCGTTCAAGCCCAGTTATCGCAAATGCAAGTACTTTCACCCGGAATTATTTAAGTAAATGGATAACATAATGTTTACTACAGTAATCTTGCACAGTGCGTCATTATTACAAAAGTTTACAAAATTGCAATCTCAGGGTAGGCATTTCAAAGAGACAAAGTTCGGGTGAAGACACAAAGGAAAGACCTCATCCTCCATGCATGTGGAGGGATATTAAATGCTTAGGTGGATCATGAACAGAAAACCAAAATTCTACATATTCATTGTGTCTAAGATGACATGGTGTCTGGTATACCTTCATATCTGTATAGACAAGATGCATTATAACTGCCAGTGACTGCCTATTGATGGTGACATTGCCGTATGATGCATGTTAACCATTCTAATGTGTATAAACAAACATTATCTCAGAATAGAAATTCACACACAAGGATACTCAAACGAGCCTCGTCTTCAAGTGGAGTTAAATTATGTGTTTTTCACAGTATATCTATTAGATATGTGGCAGAAAATATACAGTTGTATACCAGAATGTATGTTCTAGCCCAATCTCCTCCCAATAATTACGAAAGGTGTGGCTACACACGGTCTCCCTCCGTGCTTGAACAAATTCAAAAGGTGCCGTACTCGAACCAATTAAAAATAATAATTGTGCTCAAAAGAAACAGAAATAAAGTATTTACATAAGTGAAGGTGTAGATGTTCAGGGGTGGGTAGGGTTAAGGGGGTTTGCTACGCTGAATTATAGGTGTACGGTCAATGCTTCATCGGCATTGAGCCCATTTGGGATCTTGGAATCTAACAAGATAATATATCTAGATTCCAGACGCCGTAAGGCAAGTCTGCGATTTCCTCCTCTGATACTCTTGGCAATAATGTCAATGACAAAATATTTTATGTCATTGCTATTGCCCGAATGCGCTTTGTTTATGTGCCTGGCCACAGGATATGTTTCGTCATTGTTGCTTATGGCTCGCAAGTGCTGTAGCATTCGGACATGTGCCGGATGGATGGTGCTTGCTACATAGCGTTTGCCGCATTTACAAACAAGGGCGTACACTGCATACTCTGTTTTGCAAGAGTAGCAGCCTCTGATGATATAGGGCTTGTTTCTAAAAGGGACTATAACTTCTTTGGTGTTAATGCCTTGTTTGCACGCTGTGCATTTTGTGCACTTAATGAACCCTTTTTGGTTATGTAACCATATGGGGGGCTTGGTTATAGTCGGTGCACTGACTACCAGCTGGTTGCGCATCGACTTGGCCCTCCTAAAGGTAATTGATGAACTCCTACCACACCACTGCCCTATCACTGGGTCATTCTGTATCAATGGCCAGTGCTTCTGTAGGATTTTTTTCACATGACTGTGGTAGGCGTTGAACCCCGTTATCAGCCTAGGAATGTCCGGTACGGACTTACTTTGTTGTTCCTTCTTGTTTTTGTCTGCAAACAGGAGATCCCTTCTATTTGCATTCTTACATTTCTGGTCTGCTTTGGATAAAGTTTGAGGACTATAACCTCTCTTGCTGAGCCTCTCAAATAGATTGGATTTGGCTTCGTTGGCACCTGCTTGTGTACTGCAATTTCGGGTCATACGTAGACATTCTGCATAGGGAATAGATTCCTTTAGTTTAACAGGATGGAAACTTTGTGCATGCAGCACAGCGTTTCCCACCGTAGGCTATCTATATGCTCTAGTTTGAATTTTATTTTGGTCTACGTACAGCTCTAGATCTAGAAATTGTATTTTCTCTTTGCTAGTGGAACATGTGAATTTAAGGTTGAGGGTGTTCTCATTGATAGCTGATGCAACTCTTTGAGCACTCTCTTCTGACCCTTTCCATAGGATAAAAATATTGTCTATGTACCGTTTGTAATAACAATAATAATAATAATAATAATAATAATAATAATAATAATAATAATAATAATAATAGGGGCATTTGTAAAGCGCTGAGTTACGCACACCGGCGTGTAGACTATCACATTTTCATCTATGCTTGATGTCTGGGTGGCTGCCAGTACTTGCTCCTCCCACCAGCCCATATGTAGATTAGCATAACTGGGGGAGAAGCAAGTACCCATGGCCGAACCTTGTAGTTGTTTATAATGCAGACGATCAAATATAAAGGTGTTATAAGTCAAGCACCATTCTACCATCTGTAGTAGCATAGCAGTGTGGTCATACAGAGCAATGGGTCTTTGGTTAAGATAGTATTGAAGTGCTTTGAGCCCATCTGTGTGTCTAATACTAGTATACAGCAACTGTACATCTAGGGTCATGAAAACATATTCCTCATTCCAATCAAAATCATACACTTTTCGGAGAAAATCTCCACTGTCTTGTACATATGCAGGTAGATTTTTTACAAATGTTTGCAAGAAACTGTCAACATATATGCTAGTATTTTCAAACAGACCACCTATAGCTGAAATTAATGGTCTCCCCGGGGGTTTCAAAGCGTTCTTGTGTATCTTTGGTATCAGATAAAGCTGGGGCGTTGTTGGATAGTCGTTCTTAAGGAATTCGAATTCTTGTTTGCTTATCAAATTTGAGCCTTTCCACTTGTACAGTGCCGCATGAAAGCGCTCCTGAATTCCTACAATCAAGGTGGGACTTATTCTGCAGTAACATTCGCGGTCTTGCAGTTGTGTCATCGCTTCCTCATTATACATCATTATTTCATATATATACACACACATACACACATATATATGCATATATATATATATATGTTTATATATGTATATATACACACACACACACACATACACAAACACACACTTACCTTATATATATTTACCATATTTACCTTGCAATGTAAAGGCATAGTCGTAGTAAAGGCTTGCGTTGTAAAGGCAATGCGTGGTAATGGCATTGAGTGGAAATGAATGCATTGTTTCCCCTCCTGTGAGATTCTGTTGGGATTTACAAGTGTACTCCTGTTATGGCCTGGGACTTAATGGCTTGTGGCCTGATTTAGAGTACCGACTGATATTCTGTCCACATATTACAAGTGCCATTGGATTTGGTGCACTTTTAATACAGTGGACGGGATATCCGTCATGTTTGTGATGGAGTAACCCATCTGCCAATCTCTAAATCTGGCCCGAAGTCAGAAGGTAAAATCTTTGACCAGAATGAACTTGGTTGATGCTCAATTCGCGCTATATCACGGTCAGCCTCAAATTGCACCCAGGTACTGATCTATCGCAACCATTGACTACTAGTGGAGGTTTGTGCTCTTTAGCACTATTTCTACCTAAATCTTTAAAAAATCATATCTTGATTTCCCCTTATTGTCCTTTTTGGTGCCTTTTTGGTGCCATTATTTTTATTAATTATTACTATTGTTTTCTAATTTAGTTTGGGATTTTTCTTGTTTTGTACTATGACTTTATTGTTTTTGATACTGCTTAAAATTTTTACACATTACCCTAAGTTAAGTCTGTCTGTTCTGTGCCATAACTACCATGGGATTGAGATCATATTAATTAAGCATTCACCCTGATAAGAGTTATGATTGTTCTTTGAGGTGGATTGTCACCCACCTCAAATAATAATCCAAATTCTTTCAGGCGCCATGATGCGATTACTGTTGGAGAATGAAAAGGGTGAGTTGAGTGGAGGGGTGAGACGAGATGTTGGAGCAACAGAAGGAAAGGTGAGAAGGCAAACAATGGAAAGGAAGCAGGGTGTGTGAATGTAATGTATATTGGAAAGGCTGTGAAATGGGGATTGATGAATGGGGAAGCAGATGCATGAGGTTAGGTTCAAAGAACAAGACATGGTCAAAGAAGGAGGAGGGAATAATGAAGAGAATGGTCTGAGGGAGAAGAGGGAGAAGAAAAGTGAAGTCTCGATAGATTGGGACAGCATGAAGAGAATAAGGATCCGAGAAGAAGAGGTAGCAGGGAACTGGAAGACTTTTTACCATGACAAGGGCACTTAGTTTAAGGGAATAGTTGCGCTCCACTGGATAATTGGCTGGGTTAGTTAGACTCGTTCGGTTAATGTGGTGCTACTCGGAAAGGGGTGACCCTAACAACCCCTTGACAATGTATTACCGGGCATACATTTACAACTTGAGAAACAAAACCTGTGCACACACAATACAAATAATGAAAAATAATATCTTATTAGTGTTCTTTAAAGCAATGAAGAAGGGCATTCGGTATATGTTGCACTTGTATTTATTGCGCCATCTTCAGGGCTAAATCCTAATGGATAGGGTAGATAATCCCCCACGACTGGTGATAATTCCGACCCAGTCAGGGTGTCGGTAGATTGTTCCCTGAAAAGGCCAGGAGAGTCAAGGCGCGCTGTGGCTTTAATCCAAAATGAATGGTCTTGAGCCGATAATAGGCCAGGACAGGTGAGGGCGGAACTCTGGTGAAATTGGTCTATGACTTGTCAAAACGGGAACCGCTGCTGCAATGGGAGCTCTGTTCTGGATAGTTCCCTCATAAGCTGTCCCGATGCTCCTAACGGCATCCTCCGTGTGGTGATGGGTGCACCCATCGCCACACGGTGGAGCATCGGGACAGCTTCTGTGATCCGCCGTAATCCTCGGTCACAAGTGAATCTTAGCCCCAGATTGACATAAAAAAATAATCCAACCGGACCAGTTTATTGTGTGGGTCTGAATAAACTGTAAATCCTGGATCCAGATAGTTCAGGGTGTGCCACACATCAACCAATCTGTGGTCAACCACTAACTGCTACAGTGCCCTAAAAACCTTGGGTTTTCTACCCCTGTAATTGTTGTCATTTAACTCTGATTCCTGACAGCTCAAATGGATGTTAAAATCACCACATAAAATGAGGGTAGTAGGTCACGATGCCAACTCTACATTCAGCCCTCCCAATTCTGATGCCTCGTCTAGGTTCGACCCATAGACAGAACACAAAACAAACTTGGCGGCCCCTAAAACACGTTCCGTAATGACCCATCTGCTACAATTATCGGCAAGTATCCTCCCCGTGACCTGAATCCCCTGTTTTGCCAAGATAGCCACTCCCCTCTTTGTGGTAGCCTGTAGTGAATGGGCAATCAGTGTATAGCCGAGCTCATTCAGAACCCTCTGTTTACCCCACGGGACATGTATTTCCTGTAAGCATAGAATGCCAGGTTTCATTAACTGCAGATCTGCTGCTACCTGCTGCCTTTGTCCACTGCTATTCATCCCACATGCATTGAACAAGCATATACGTATCCCTGAAGGTGTCACCCTACCCCCATTACTTACTACAACATTAACCCAACAAATGTCTATTCTGCTGATCTAAACAGGCATAAAGCTGTCCAACGTCCTCATGTTTTGGATTAATCTTTTCAACCCAGAAGCACATTACGCCCCATCACCATCACCACACCCTCTCATCCCCAACCCAGCCCTGTGCCCCCCCAATACCACCCTAAACCCCTCTCCCACTGTACCCTCTAACCCCTTCCTTCCCCACAAACGAGGCTGTAGAACACATGGTCCCATGAGATGGGAAGCTCCTATGCTACCCAGTATATCCCCCCTCAACTTGCCTAGCCTACCCACCCATAAAATCCAACCACAAAATCTCATTACTGCATTATTCCGGAATTGAGGGGCCTAATAATTAAATGTATAACCGTTGAGTAGGAATTTTAGTAACCCAAAGGTGCAAAGTCCTGTGTCTGAAGCTAGCCCTACAGTGAATGTAAATATTCCTTGGCTTGCACCTCTGATGAAAAAATGTACGTTTGCTCCTTATACACTATTTTTAGTGTTGTGGGGTTCAGCAGAAATTCCTGTACCCCCTTGCCTTGAAATGATGTGATTAATTGGCGGAGTTGCCAGCGTTTTCCCATTTTTGGTGGCAAAAATTGAGTCTAACAAAACACTGGGTACCCTTCCCTGCCCGCCTACTATCAGGTCGTGCTAAATCATATACTGCCTGGTGGGTCAGGAAGTTGTTTAAGCAGATCAAAATAGCACTGAGCTTAGGAGCAGTTTGCCCTGCTTTAACAGGTTGTTGTTTCTTTTTTTTTTTTGCCCTCATCTCACCATATAGGGTCTGCAAAACAAGCAAGACGCCAACATTCTGACCCGGGCACCCTGGGTTTCTGCTACTGCATTGGCTTTAGGCCTAACCAGGCCAGCTTCTTTGTATAAAGCTTGGTGTAATCATTGGACCTAGTAGCATTGAACTAGTCTAATTTCATTACCCCATAGTAGTTGCAATGACCAGATGTTAGGATTATTTTCGCTCAAGTGTCCCAGGTCTAAACAAGTCATACCAAATGCAGCACTCAACCAGTTCTCGTACAATGGGGGCCTAGGGTCTTTCCACAGTTTACAAATCTCCCTCCGGGCAATAAGAATCAAGTATAAAAGCAGACATGTTTGCGTTGCAAACAGCAAGTTTATCAGGTTGTTATCCAAACCAAATATAACAAGTACGAGATTCAAATTAAGCTTAATTTTAAAAATTGCTTCAAGGGCGCGCTCCACGTTGTTCCAAAATCCTCTAAGGATAGTGCATTCAAAGAATATATTAATATCATCCGCTGTGCCGAACTCACATCTTGGACACTTCGAGGAGGAGATAGGGGCAAATCTTGCTATTTTCATGGGGGTATAGTGTAGTCTATTGATGACTTAAAAGTGGTTCTTTTTAAGGGATGCTGGCTTAACATACTTACATAGTGTTTGAAGAGATGGAGCATACAAATCAACAGCTATACCATCCAGGGCTGATGAGTTCCAAACAGAATAGTGTGGAGGTTGGTCTGCATCGTCAGCATCCAAGAGGTTCTTATACCAGTACCCGAACTCCTTTTTTATACGTTTTACATCTTGAAGACGATGCTCAATCTCCCAGTTGCCACCTATAAACTCTTACTGAAATTGAAATTAAAATATTTATAAAGCGCACATACACCCCGCGGTTTCTTGGTGCTGGAACATAAAACCAAGAGGGAGCGAAAAGACAGCCAACTAACATGAGAAAGCTTGAGTGAACAAAAATGTTTTTAGGGATTTGCGGAATTCTGAATAATGGGTAAAAAGTCTAAGGGGAGGAAGGAAGGACATTCCAGAAGGTAGGCGCAAGCGTAGAGAATTTTGCCCCACCTGACCTCTTCTTCTTAAAACGAGGGACCACCAGAAGGGATTGTGAAGAGGAACGCAGTTCTCTGCTGGGACAGTATGCCTTGATTTCAGAGGAGATAAAGTGAGGGGCTGTCCCTGTCCTTGCCTGGAAGGTGATACAACCCATCTTGAACAAGGCACGCTCCCGGATGGGCAACCAGTGCAGAGCTTTAAGCAGCGGGGTAACATGACAGGACTTGGACAAGTTGTAAACGAGTCGGGCTGCCTGATTCTGCACTAGTTGGAGTCTCCGAAGATGGTAGGCGGGGACTCCGTTGTACAAGGCGTTGCCATAGTCCAGGCGGGAGATCACCATTGCAGACAGAATGAGTTTGAGGGCACAGAAAGAAAAAAAACGGGACACCTTACGGATCGTGCGAAGAGTGAGAAAGTATACTCAGCTGTATACAGTTGTAAGTATTTAAATTTTGAAAAGGAACTGCCTATTTTGGATCTTAAAACCTCCCAAGGCAGAACTCCTTCTGATAATATAAGATCAGAACAAATCGTGATATCATGAGGGGTAAGTCTTGGAGTCTTTAATACAATATGCAGCCAGCCGACACGTGTTTCATCGCATTCGCGATTCCTCAGGGCTGAAATGAATAAAAAATTGACAATAGAGCAGATCTTTCGTAAGAATATAGTTACAAAAAAGACCCATTTCTCTGGTCTTTACATACTCAGTTTGTGCCTCTACTTTCGTGAGTGTACAGTGATATATATCAGTTTTCTAAGTGCTACCCCAACACATCCGTGTCGAAAGTGTAAGAATTTATCATTTTTAGCACTGATCGTGAGAGTGAATAGTGATATTGTGTGGATATATCAGGCAAAATTTAGATAATTCTCAAAAGAGACAGAGTCTCAGACTAAGTCAGTGATCTATTTGTGTACGGCCCAATCATCCAACATGCTAAGTGATGTGAAGCTCTGACTCTCTACTTCGAGAACGTAACGTACCTAGATGGCTGTGTCCAGGTCAAAATAAGGTCTGGCTAATCACCAAGGGAAAAGAACAAAAACGAAAACAGGATAAATCTCATTACTAAAGGTCCAACTTCCTGTAAAAGAGGCAGAAAGTTACCCGTAATGGGACTGTGAGAAAAATGGTAAAGGCAATAGCTCACCGCTCAGCTGGTGATACTTCCGACCCAGCCGGGCTCTTGACCGTAAAGATACTCGGTTTGAGTATATACGTAGATCGTTGCGATTCTGTAACCAGATTGGGTAATCTGTGTTAGTTCCGACCAAAATGGTATTTATCACCATAACTAGAGTCATATCATACACTAGTTTCTCAATGTAGCGTCAAAGCATATGACTTACAATATCTATGTACAAGTAGCGCATTTCGACCCCTCATATAGTCGACCAGGAATCATCTGCATGAACCCTTACTATACGGGTCTGCATGGAGCATAGAAAAATTATATATAGATGGAAACTTACATAGGTAGATCTTGAGCTTTATCATCAATCTCGGAGGTCATAGGAATTGTAGTTGAAGTAGTTTTTAACGATGTTTGCCGCCCATGTCGAACAAGGTATTGCTCTGAAAAATCGAGTGCCCCAGTAAATCAATTACGCCTTTTAGATAATAGTCTAAGCTAAAGTTTCATAGGAGCCACAGTGCGTGTGCTTACCTACTAGGCGGGGAATCACTCGCGTGTGCCTTTAAAGTTGTAGCCTCGATGTAAGCTCCAGGCTGCAAATGGACAGAAATAAAGTTGGAGTCATGCCCCTGAACTGCTGGACGAGCGGTCTCTAAGACGTATAAATTCCTATTTGTGCCATGTCCGCTTACCTGTGTGCAGCGAAGGAGCGGCGTGTAACGTCTGCAGACCCCCGAGCCGTGTTCCTGTTTGGACACGTGATCGGGTCCCAGGCGACGTATTAAGCGTCTTCCAAGTAGCGTCATCGGAACACTAGACCGATAGACGTCTCAGGAAAGGCTCCATGTTGGAATTCCAATTCGGTCCTTGTAATTGACCGATTAAAATTACAATCTATTATCGGGCGATCTAAAATTATAAGTATGCCGGTTCTGCGATCAAGCAGCGCCTGGCACCATTAATAAAAGTAGGAGGTGGACAAATAACAGTAGCATCGCATATGTATAAGTGCCGACTATGTAATCGGTCACGCACTAATTGTAGTAGCATAGAAAGCGGCGGATTAAGTGGAAATGTCGTTTTTTGACGCAAAAAATGGTGGCGTCTAAAAAAAGGGGGGAATATATACATCACTCCCCAAGGTGAGCTATATAGTGAGCACCGTGATTGAACATAAACAGCCTACCGGTGCCTGTCCCAGTCACACGTGGATAATAACAGTATGATACAATTATACATCATTGTGTTCAATATCTTTTGCATATCAACCTGAATGGAACAATAAGTTGCCACATGTGAAACAATCAAATAATACAGATTTAGTGTCAAACAAAATGCAGGAGAGTTGTTCTAGCAAGAAGGAATAGTCTCAGTGTGTTTACCAATTATACAATACATAGATCATTTAGAGTGCTATTGATTTTCATAACGTATTGTATGTCACAGTACCACAGTATCACAGATATTGTGAGGCTTTATGCAGTTCAATCGCCCAGGAAGTATTGTATCTCCTGATCATAATTAAGACCCAGTTCCACAGTTTTAAGATGCATAATCCAGGTTGCCTCTGTGCGTCTTAGCCTCAATTCACGATTGCCACCTCTGACGTCTTGGGGGACAGTGTCTATGCCAAAGAATCTGACCACTTTGTTGGTCCTATCTCCCTGGCAGGACGCAATATGCAAGGCCACTGGATATTTTGGATCACAGTTTACTATGGCTCTCATGTGTTCCATCATTCTCTCTTTCAGTGGCCTGATGGTACTTCCTACGTAGAATTTACCACAATCACATTCTATAACATAAATTACAAACTTGATGGTACAGTTGATATTGCTCTTAACGACGAAGGAAAAACCATCTGGTCCCTTAAAACTGGTTGTGCCATGCTTAGCCCATTTACACATGCTACAAAATCCGCATTTATAAAATCCTAGGCTATGTTGTGTCATCCATGTTGTTTGTTTAGTATCCCTTGGTACTGTGGGACTCAATTTATTTTTTAGTGTATTCCCTCTTCTAAATGAGATTTGTGGTCTCTCAGTAATACAATCGGTGAGGGCTCTTTCTGATCTTAATAAACCCCAATGTTTGGTCAAACTCTTCCTTAAAACATCGTGGAATGAGTTGAAGTCTGTAACCATCCTAATTGGTTCTCTACCGGAAGTGGTAGGTTTGCGTGTGCTTGTAAGAGTATGTATTCTCTTGACTTTTTGTGCTCTTTTCTCAGCTTTCAAAATGGTATTTTTGCTGTATCCCCTGCTGTAAAACCTTTCCTTCATGCTAGTCAAACACCTCCCGAACTCACAGTCCTCACTACAGTTCCTTTTTGCCCTAAGAAACTCGCCATAGGGTATGGCGTTTATTTGGTGTGAGGGATGAGAGCTCGAGGCATGCAAGACTGCATTGCATGCAGTGGATTTCCTGAAAAGTCTACTGTGCAGACGGTTGGATGATACATAGAATTCTATATCCAAAAACTCGATATATAGTCTGAGACTCTGTCTCTTTTGAGAATTATCTAAATTTTGCCTGATATATCCACACAATATCACTATTCACTCTCACGATCAGTGCTAAAAATGATAAATTCTTACACTTTCGACACGGATGTGTTGGGGTAGCACTTAGAAAACTGATATATATCACTGTACACTCACGAAAGTAGAGGCACAAACTGAGTATGTAAAGACCAGAGAAATGGGTCTTTTTTGTAACTATATTCTTACGAAAGATCTGCTCTATTGTCAATTTTTTTATTCATTTCAGCCCTGAGGAATCGCGAATGCGATGAAACATGTGTCGGCTGGCTGCATATTGTATTAAAGACTCCAAGACTTACCCCTCTTGAGAGTTTTTGTTCCAACACTTCTGTCATTTATCACTTTTCTGTTTGAAATTGTTACTGAACAAAGTGTATCATTTTGAGTGCATCGGCAACCAAGTCTGTCTAGTTAGGGGTAGTTTTCTCTACTCTGTTGGAGTGGTTTTAGGGTTCTCCACTCGCCGAGTTTTGCACCTAAATTAAAGTTTATTTGTATTATGTGCGTACATACGGGCAGTGCACCTGGAATGTAACTGATTCAAAAACCTTCGTGACTTATAGCAAGTCGTGATATCAGCCTTCTTAATAGGCAATGCAAGACTATCTTCCAAACATATTGGTAACCTGGGAGAACCCCAGATGGGAGCAAAGTCAGAATAGTAGCCAATTCCGCATTCCTCTCTAACCCTATACCACACTTAAAGTGCTGTTCTTATAACTTTCAGGCAGACCTTCTTAAAAAACCTTGGGAGCCCCGAACTTATATAAGAAGCCGACTCCCCCCCTCAAAAGTGGCCATCTCACTCAGGATCTTCCCCCAGTTGGTTTAGGCGTTCGGAGTGAGCAATGACCGTATGTTTTTAAACTGAAAGGCAAAGGAATACCAGAGCAAATCCGGGAGAGCGAAGCCACCCCGCAGGAGTCGGCGTCTCAACTTCTTCCAGGACGGCCTTGCACTCTTGTTAGACCAAATAAAGCTTCCTATCTTGCCTTGGATTTTACTCAGAGCATTACTGGGAAAGTCAAGAGGAATAGTGCTAAATAGATATGTCAATTTTGGCAGGACAACCATCTTTACCAGGTTGACCCGACCATATATGGTCAGAGGTCAATTCTGGCACCTTTAAAAGAGATGATAAATTTCTTTAACTACCTTCTTCAAATTAATCTGAGGGATATCATGTAGATCTTTAACTATGATTATCCCTATATACCTGAATTTCTTACTCATCGTTCCAGCCCAGTTGTCAACGTTCCAGCACATTACCTCTGTCTTAGAGGGATTAACAAGATACCCTGAATACAGACCAAATTTCTCCAGGTGGGCTTCCACCCTTGGAAGTACCTTGACTGGATTGTTGGTATACACCACAGGAAATCGTCCGCATATAAGGCAAGCTTCCTACTATAGTTGTGGACTTGAAAAGGGGCGATCAGATCATCCATTCTTAGTGCTTGAGCGAGAGGCTCAATATAGATGTCAAACAGTAAGGGCGAGGTGGGACAGCCCTGCCTTGTTCCCCTTGTTATATTAGCATGTTTTTCAACAGGATAACTGCCGAGGCCCCCTCATAGCATCTAATCAGGGTCTGTATAAAGGTTGAGCCAAATCCCATCATCTTTAGGGTTTCCCAAGGAAGACCCAACAGACCCGGTTGAATGCCTTGGCCTCGCCAAATACTGCCACTGTCTAGGGCTCCGACCGTGCCACCGCTAGATCTATGCTGCCTATTAATTGCAGCGTTTGCTCCTGGATAAACCTCACTGTGATAAAGCCCTTTTGATCCACATTGATCAACTGCGGAGCTATCTTGACCAATCTCCCTGCTAAAATGCTCATAAAGATCTTATAGTCCGCATTAGGCAGGGAGATTGGTCTATATGAATCTGCTTTAAGGGGATCTTTCCCTGGCTTCAAAATAAGGACAATCGTGGCCTCCTTCCAGGATTTAGGGACTCTCCCATCAGAACTGTAAATATAATTGAATAATTTGCACAGTCTAGGAACTAGCTCATCCTGGAGGACTTTATAAATCTCCCCAGGGAGAGCATCAGTCCCCGCAGCCTTGTTGTTCTTAATCTTATTTATATAAAGTTTCATCTAGCTCTCGGATAAGGGGGCATCAAGAGCAGTTCGACTGCCCTCTGTTAACCCCTTCTGTGCTCCCGTCAGCCAGCACTCCCTCCCCAGTGCTGCGCACGACCAACGGCCGAAGCAGCCCCTCCCACCCTTGAGAGCGCACGCACTGCAGCGGAACAACTGCTGCGGTGAAGGCGTTAATACCGGTAGGGCCTTATTCTGCAGCCACTTTTGAATGCTCCCTGGACTATGGGTTGTCTTTTCTTTATATAACTCAGAGAACAGGGAGAGGAGGCACTTTTGCATATCCTCCTGTTTACAAGAGGTTGCCCCACTCTCATCGATGATCAATTCGCTTATGTTGTTTTTGGCCCGATCAACCCTTGCTTTCCATGCCAAAAGGGCACCCGCCTTTGCACCATACTCATAATTTTCATATAATGGGCTAACCACTGGGCTTTAACCTTTTGGTCCAGCTTCTCCCTATATTCCTGACGCAAACGTTCAAGATCGTTGAGAACCTGTGTCAGGTTATCGAGATGGGTTTGAGAATGACTCATTCTTTCTCCTTCCAGCTTAGAGATCTCCTCTTCTAGATTCTAAAATTCTAGGGCCTCTTCCCTATTCTTAGAGCATATCAAACTATGCAACTGTCACCGCAAATGGGCTTTAAATGCATCCCAGACATAGTCTAAAGTTGACGAACCTATATTAACACTGAAATAATCCATTGTATAGATTTTAAGAGCATTGGTTTTTTCAGAGTTAGACAGCATTGCTCTTTTCAATGTCCATCTAGGATTGATACTCTGCTTTCCGCCTAAGTATGAAAAGGAGATTGGGACGTGGTCCAAAAGGATGCTTGGGAGGATACAAATATCTGATAAGTTCTCAAGGCCCAGCCTATCACTAAGAATGTAGTCGATTCTGGAAGAGTGACCACATTCCTTACTGAAAAAGGTAAAACCTGATACTACCCCCTTTTTTGCCCTCCATGCGTCGGCGAGTCCAAGATCATGAATCAAATTGATCGTTGCCCAACGAGTACGGGGGGCACCGACATAATGGATATGATTAGACCTGTACCGAAGGAGATTAAGAAGAACATTAAAATTACCTCCGATTATTACTGCAGTAGTGGTTGCTATTAATTTGGCCTGTATTTTATAGTTATGAGCTGTATCATCGACATTAGGGCCGTAGAATGAAACTATGGTTAACTCGACGCCCCCCCCCTCCAAATTCCAACTGTGCTAATATCCATCTCCCAGATGATCTGATGAGACTGATTTAATAATGCCTCCGGCACCTGACCATATTAAAATCGTCACCCCCTGTTCAGGTGAGCAATAGTGCTCCACCCAGCGGTATTTCCCAAAAACGGCCCTACATTCCAAATGGCTCAGGTGTGTCTCTTGTAGGAGACAAACCTGAGCGGATGACTGTTCAAGGAATTTCATAACTAATCTTTGTCTGCGTGGACATCTAAGCCCATTGATATTCCATGAAATAAATTTAGTTTTAGTACTCATTAAGACTTGCAAAACCTTCCTTCTGACAGGACTTTATTCAAACATTCTGAGAATGGCTTACATCTGAAGTTGCAGTTGAGAATGAGGATAATTTTTATATTTTTTCCCGCTGCAACCCCACCCATGCTCCCCACTCCCCCACTTCACCTCCCCCAGTGACCCCATCGACCCCTCACTACCCTGGGAAACCCCCCTTCTCCTCTGGGCATAGGCCCTTTGGGCGATCACCCCAGGACGTGACCATGACAAAGCAATTCGGTATAAAGATAACCCAGTCTCTCCAGGTAGCCAGGGGCACTAACCGTACAGTGACTATACAAAAGAAAAAAAGAAAATCAGGTGAGTACTTTTATCCCCATTCCACTTATACTCCACTCCCGTTCCTTATTTTATCTATTAGGGGGTCGACTTCCTCAATTTAGCGCAGGTTATGCATGTGAATATTCCACATAATTTGGAGGGATGCAGGAAACCTCAATTGTGTCTTGGCCCCCAATGAATTTAGAATTTATAATTCTTTTGCCTAACTCCCATTGTTTTGTTGCTGTAATGTGGGAGACATCAGATGGAATAGAAAAGTAAAATGGATTGGATAAGGAGTTACTCTTGACCTGACCTGCTTTCAGGGCCAAGGATAAAATGTTCTCCTTTACAGAGTATGTGATAAAATTAACTAGAAGTTTCCTTGGCTTTTGCTTTTCTAAATTCCTCCTATATAGGTCTCTGTGTACTCGTAGGATATTCGAAACTAAATCCAGTTCCAGGGAGTCTTTAAGAATTGTTACCTTTAAGAGAAAGATCACGACGTTTTTTATATCTCCCCCCTCCAGATCTTTGGGAATATTTAATAATTTCAAGTTATTTTTCCTTGAGAGATTTTCAAGGCGCTCTATGTCATCTTTCAATTCCTTATTTTGATGGACTAATTTATCTATCTCGACTGAGGAGGATTGTAAAGCTTCCTTAATTTTTGTGATCTCAGCCTCGAGGGAGTTCGTTCTCTGCGAAACCTCTTCTATTTTTTGCGCCAATACCTCACATGAGGCCTGTATTGCAGCTTGGTTAGACTCTGAAATTGAAAATCTTCTCCCGATATCCTCCTTTAAACTTAACAGGATATCAGCCAGTGACCCGGGTGATATCGTATTCAGGGGCAAGCCCAAAGGAGGGTCAGGCAGTCGAGCTGACGGAGTGACCAACGATAGTACATGAACATCCACATTCTCTGTTACTGAAAGAGTGCCTGAACTGATCTCTTGATTATCCAGGACCGTGAATCTATTTGATACTTCCAGGGTAGAGTGGATAGCCACCTGCTGTCCCAACAGTGTGCACATTTCGTTTGTTACCCCAGGAGAGGGCATAGCAGAGGGCTGGATGCTTTCCTTAGATGAGGGGAGACCAGACTGAATTCCCGACTGAATACCAGTGGAAGCCATTGCAAGTTTTTTATGCTGCCCCCTATCTGGTGAGGTAGATAACACCTTGTAATATGTCTTTAATGATGGGGTTATTCTAAGTTTAGAGGACAAAACTTTCTTAGCTTTCCCTTTCCCCCTTCCGCTTGCTGAGGAGGTGCACTCCCTGGTAACTTTCAGTTTGCCCTGCCTGGCAGTGGCCTTTATTTCTGTGACTGGGGGGGAAACAGAGGTAGATTTAGCAGAATCTAGAGCAAGATTAGGAGCCCTGTTACGCAGGGTATAGCGACAAATAGCTGGCTTTGCAGTTTGGTTCGTGGTAGCACTGGGAGGGGCACAGCAGGGGGCACTACTCCCACGATCCTCCAAACAGTTCTGGGAGTTCACCCGCAATAAGACAGTCCCCACCGACCCTTCCACACCACTCTGCGCTACATGAGCCTCGCTGAGAAAATTAGAGGTAGCCGGTAAATCTTCATGAGAAAGTTCCAAAATGACACCTTCACCATCGCCTACAATTCCACTTGAACTAACAGTATGATCGCTAGACTTCCGCGCTACACCCGCCTTGCTACACACCCTGAAGGCAGAGGCGGACAAGAAGACTGACGAATCCGGTGGGTCCCCCCGGAGAGATTCCAACACCTTACCTCCTCCTTCACCCACGTTAGGGCAGGTAACGTGCCTGCAGAGAAGCCGCGAGCAAACTCCTGCCTCACGGTCTCCAAGCTGCTCCCTCGTGTCAACCCACCACACCTCCTCCTCGGGGCATTCTGGAGAGTGCAGGCTCTGCCGGAGAAGAACCGGAACTGCAAGCCGGGATTCACTGCCTCCGCTCTGCTCTGCACCTACAAACCGCAGCCACGAAGGTTCCAGGAACGCCACACCGTCCGACCAAGAGAAAGCTCCGCCACAAAGAAAAGGAAAAACCGTAAGTAAAATTGTGAGAAAAAAAGTGCTCCTGGCTGAGAACAGTGAAACGGGGGGTCCAGCACTACTAATTTAGCAAAAAAGATTCATAACTATAGCGCCTGCTGTAGCTCCCGGAGAGACCTAGCTGTACATGCCAGGGGAGCTCGACCCCGACCAGGTTGTTGTTTCAACAGAAATCGATGTGCTTGCTGAATTTCTTGGTCCCAATTCCACATTGATAACTCCTGAAAGGCCTCGATAAATAAATCCACCACAAGTTTCCGTATGTCCTGCCCCTCAGTTCCCTCTGGTATGCCCAGAATTCTCAAGTTATTCCGCTGCAGGCAATTCTCTAAGTCAGACAGTTTCTATTGAGTATCCTCCTTATGTTCATGAATGGCCTCAGTTATGGATCTCTGGGCTGCCAGTTTGTCCTTGAGGGTGGATATACCCGCTTTGTTGATCCTTTCTGTGAATTCGGTACAGGATTTTGTAATCTCCCCAACCATATTCTGAAGTTTCTGACAGGCACCTTGTGTCTTCTGGCTCTCCATATGGGTCTCAGCTCTATGATCCATTATGCCTTGGTAAATCACAGCTAAGGGGATCTCTTCATTGAGTTTTTCCGGTGGGGCTTCCCGTTGTGTGATTGGAAGCGCCCCCCCCGTCTAGTGATAGCCCAGGTGAAAGAGAGTAGTCCCTGCAACAGAGTGCCTGTATCCTGGTTTTGTCACCTTTTCTGAGGGTGCCTGCTTCTTACGCATGGTCATCTGGCTCCTATCCATGTTACCACTGATATCCTCCTCATACTGCATGCTGCTCATCTTGCTGCCACCGCTGACTGATGACTCTCTTCTCGATCGTGTTCTAAGGCTACCCTCCACTTCGTCCTCTGATGAGTCGGAGGGATCTGACATAGAAAATAATTTTTCCACAGAGTCGCTTTCCTTCCCTTTATCCTGTGTATTGCCACCGTGTTTTGCCCCTTGCCCCCTAGCCTTCGGTGTTCCTCCCACTATGGGTTTATTCAAAAGGGTTCCAGATTGTGCTACCATGGTTGATTTAGTGGGGTCAGTGTACCACTTGAGGGTGTACTTATAGTTTTCAAGAAGTGGGGATAAAGTCCTTTGATTTCCCAACAGTACCAACTTGTTGCCTGCATCCCCATTTCCCTGGAACTCCAGTTAGATTTATTTTTACTGAGCTTCTCCTGATGTTCCTAAACCTGCTGAACACATTCCAGTGGTAACTTGTTTGCCTCAGCAAGGTCAGTGCTCTAGAGTTGTAAGGCAGACTCTGGGTGTTTCCAATGTACCTGCAGTGGCTCTTGAGAAAACATGGATTTCCTGCTATTGGCAGGCATAACCAATGCAGGAACCTTTTTCTCCTCCCCCTGCTCACCTCAATGAAGTTTGTCTATTTTACTGTTGCTCCTTCTTGCGAGCCAGCACCAAAGCGCTGCACTCCAAGACTGGAACCTCTTCTAACTGTCCCAGCAACATCCGAGGTCACACAAGATTTCCCTCCTCTGGCTGACTTTGGCTGCAAAACGAGAGAGGGCGCAGCCAAAAGAGGAGCGGACAAGCCCCCACCAGGAGCCAGCAACAGCTGTGAGAGTGAGGCCACACTGAAGAGTCTCCAGAAATCGGGACGAAAGTTGCCACCAGTGGCAGCCAGACCTTGCAGGTACGCGGCGGTAAACGTTAGAGGCCATGTATTTTCAAGCGTGCTCAGAGATGTGTTGTGGTGTAGTGGAGACCGGAAGCTGCTGCTCACACGTCTTACCCAGCGGACGCCGTCTTGCCACATCCCTGCTGCGGTGGAACACCTGCACTTGAAGATGCAAATCTGGTAAAACTTCAAACTGAAAGGAACCCTCGCCTAATGACCATGCAGAGCAAGAGACACCTTTACCAATCTCATCACCGACGTTGTCTTTCCACTCACAATTGGCTCCAGAAACTACATTCTTCGCAGTGACCACAACTTTCACCTGGAATACAGAAATGACCCCTACTCTACAGCACCTCTTAAAACCTTGAGCAAAATCTTCACCAAAAGCATACCATAAAAAAACAACACCACAATGCCTCTACACCGCTCACATGGACTGGCCACTCCATCACCCAATTCCAAATCAGCATACCTCCAGTCAATACCCCTAGAATATTCAGCATTCCAGGCCACCGTTGGGGCAAAATCACAGAAGCATACTGGCTCAGCATCCTCAGCACGTATAAACACAACCCCACAGACAACATCTACCAGGACATCACAACTGGATCAAGAACTATGTTGACTGGACTCCCTGTCACCTATCAAACCCAACAAACAGAGTAGATCAAACAAGCAGGCCAGCTGGTCCACAGAAGACCTCTGAGACATCAAAGAATGCTGTAAAAAGCTAGAAAGAAAATGGAGAGCCAGCCACAACACCACAGACAGAACTGCCTACAGTGCTACACTTACATGATATCACCAGCAAATAGGAGACACCAAGAAAAAGCACTAGTGGGCCACATTGAAAGAACATCCAACAGCTGCAAGGAGATCCTCTTGATTGTTAAGGATTTCACCTCTGCCTCAGCCATTGTCAACAACATTGCTGCCTCCCAACAGCTCTGTGACAACCTATCCAGCTACTGCCACAGCAAAATCACAAACATCTACAGCAAATTTGCACACCACTCAACCCCAGAGAACTTATTGTTAACTTACCCACCACCAACCAAGACAGCCATCTGACTGAATGGACTACCCTCACCGGAAATGACAGCAGCCTCGGAGCCCGTCCTCTCCGCCCGATCCCGCCTCCCAGCTGACCCTCCCTCCCACTGACTGCATAGCCTGGCCCCCACCCTCAGAAGCGCTGTGACCGTCCTGACGCTCTCAGAAGCGGTCGCTCCCCACACTCCCTGCTCCAGTGGTATCGTTGCTGCACTCGCTGCTTTGCTCTGTGATACTCGTGTCTGATAATTGCTGCTTGTCATAGCGCTGGAGTGATGGAAGCTTCAATCGAGTGTATTTTAATTATTAATTGCGCTTTGCAGATTTTAGCACTGTCCTGGTTCACATGCGCAAGCCCAGTTGTTGTGTCTGCTAGCTGCTGCTTGTCATAGCGCTTGACTGCTAGACGCATTATCGAGTGTTTTTAATCAATATTGAGTGTTTAAAGTCATAATTTACTCGGTGTGCCCCATCCTGTGGCCAGTTTCACTTTGCTGCCATTTTGTTGTTGTTGTGCCTCGGAGCCCGTCCTCTCCGTCCGATCCCGCCTCCCAGCTGACCCTCCCTCGCCCCTCCCCCCCATTATCCACTTATGACAGATGGTTTTGCGCGCAGCGTTCACGCGCAGCGGTCGCGCCCCATGCGCGCCGAAGGTGCGCCAAAGGTAAGCCCGTCTGCGCCCGTCCGCGCCTGCACCGCGCCCAGCGCCAGAGCCCCTGATCCTCGCAAAACCCACTCCTCCCGCTTAACGTATGACGCCTCGACCCTCCTAGCCCTTAACCCCGACCGCACACCACAATGCTTCGAAGCTGCCCCAGGACGTACCCACGGTCCTTTCGCCTGCCACTCCTGCAAATTTACCAGCATCAAGATCCATACCATATCCACTAACCCCAAACACAGCTCCGACGCTAACCACCTGAAGTGCATCCTGCTGAACACCCGCTCGG
The DNA here is from genome assembly GCF_964263255.1 of Lissotriton vulgaris. Classification (NCBI taxonomy): domain Eukaryota; kingdom Metazoa; phylum Chordata; class Amphibia; order Caudata; family Salamandridae; genus Lissotriton; species Lissotriton vulgaris. The sequence goes on along the minus strand of NC_141700.1, from coordinate 695,318,125 downwards.
TCCACAGACACGCAACTGAACTCTGGGACCTACTCGACACTGCTTCACCGGACGTCGCCGTCCTTACAGAAACCTGGATGAACGCATCATCAACACCCAACATCGCCATAGCCATCCCGGACACTTACAAGATCACCCGAAAAGACCGCACCAATCAAACAGGAGGAGGCATCGCCATCGTCCATAAGAACACCATCAAAATCACGACCAGCTTCGACGATAACCTTACAACCGCCGAACACCTCCACTTCCAGATCCACACCGACCCTAGGACCACACTTAGAGGCACCCTCATCTACAGGCCCCCAGGAACCCGTAAACAATTCAGCGAAGAAATCACTGACTTCATCAGCCCACATGCCCTCGCCTCCGAGAACTACATTCTACTGGGAGTCCTCAACTTCCACCTGGAAAAGAAAAACGACAGCAACACCACCACCCTTCTTGACAACCTGGCCAATCTCGGACTCAAACAACTTGTTGACACCCCCACCCATGTAGCCGGACATACACTCGACCCAATCTTCACTTACAGCAATACATTTCCTTCGATCACACCACAGCTCTCCATTGGACGGACCACAGTTGTGTTCACTTCAGCTACAAAACCACCTCGACCCACAACCTATTCCTCGAAGAAACTGGAACAAAATCACCACCGACCAACTCCTCACATCGCTCAACCAAAACCCACCCGCCCACTCATCGGACCCAAACCAAGCTGCCACCAAACTCAAACAATGGATCACTCACAGCGCAGATGAATTAGCACCCTTGAAAAACCATCACAACAAACAGGACAGCAAAAAGGCCCCCTGGTTCAACGATGACCTTAAGAAATCCAAGAAGCTATGCCGTACTCTCGAGAAAACATGGAGAAAAAACCCAACCACCGACAACATGACCACCTTCAAGGCAGCCACCCGCAAACACCACCAACTGATTCGATCCACCAAGAAATCAGCATTCAAGAATCGACTCGACAACAACGCCCATAATAGCAAGGAACTATTCAACATCGTCAAAGAATTCACCAACCCCACCGCAGCCTCAAACGACATCACTCCCTCCCAAAACCTCTGATTCGTTATCCTCCTTCTTCTACAACAAAATTGCCGACATACATAACAGCTTCAAGAACATTTCCAACGAACAATCCTCGCCACCCCCCTCCGAACCTAAACCGCCCTCCAACAGCCTCAGCACCTGGAACCCAATCACCACTGAAGACACCATCCGCCTAATGAACTCCATCCACTCTGGCTCGCCAACCGACCCCTGTCCCCACCACATCTTCAACAAAGCAGACTCCGTCATCGCACCCCATCTCCGTGATGTCATCAATTGCTCCTTCAACTCTGCTACCTTCCCAGAAAGCTGGAAACACGCCGAAGTCAGCGCCCTCCTGAAGAAACCCACAGCAGACCCCTCTGAACTTAAAAACTACCGCCCCATATCCCTCCTCCCATTCCCTGCCAAAGTCATTGAGAAAGCCATCAATGGCCAACTCGCCGCCTTCCTTGAATCCAACAACTCCCTCGATCCCTCACAGTCCGGCTTTCGAGCCAAACACAGCACCGAGACCGCCCTCATCGCAGCTACAGACGACATCCGAACACTACTGGACAACAGAGAAACAGTGGCCCTCATTCTACTTGACCTCTCCGCCTGTCACAGCACCCTCATACAACGCCTCAGCAGCATCGGCATACAAGGAAAAGCCTTGGACTGGATCATCTCGTTCCTAACTGGGAGAACCCAGAGAGTCCAACTTCCCCCATTCAAATCAGAGGCCACCGATGTCATCTGTGGTGTACCACAAGGATCATCACTCAGTCCCACCCTCTTCAACGTTTACATGAGTCCACTCGCATCCTTAACATCATCTCCTACGCTGACGACACCCAGATAATCCTTTCCCTCACCAAAGACCCTAACACTGCCAAAACCAATCTTCACGAAGGCATGAAAGAAGTAGCCGAATGGATGAAAAACAGCCGCCTAAAACTCAACTCAGACAAAACGGAGGTGCTCATCCTAGGATCATCCCCCTCTGCCTGGGACGACTCATGGTGGCCTTTGGCTCTGGGCACAGCACCCATACCCACAGACCACGCACGTAACCTTGGCTTCATCCTAGACTCCTCACTCTTGTTTAACAAGAACATGAATTTATTAACATTTGTACTGTTCACATTCCTTGTATTGAAATGAAATTTTATAGTTAATTGCACTTTATATAATTCCTGCTGCTAACTTGTTTTAACTATGTGCATTTTTGCATTTGGAATGTATGTATGTATATTGAATGTTATACTTTTTATGATTTTAACAATCGAATAAAGTGTACTTGACTGACTGACTGACTCCTCACTCTCGATGACCAGACAAGTCAACGCCGTGTCATCCTCCTGCTTCAACGTACTTCGTATGCTCAAAAAAATCTTCCATTGGATCCCCTCAGAGACAAGAAAAACTGTCACCCACGCACTGGTCACGAGTCGACTAGACTACGGAAACACCCTCTACGCCGGAATCTCAGCCAAATTACAGAAAACACTCCAACGCATCCAAAACGCATCAGCGAGACTCATTTTGGACATCCCTTGCCAAGATCACATTACCGGCCACCTGAAAGACCTCCACTGGCTCCCCGTCAACAAGAGAATAACGTTCCGTCTCCTCGCCCATGCACACAAGGCCCTCTACAAACTAGGACCCGAATGCCTCAACACTCGACTGTCCTTCTAACACACCCTCCCGCCAAATAAGATACTCCAATCAAGCCTTCGCTGCAGTTCCGCGTATCCAAAGATCCACCATGGGAGGTAGATCCTTCTCCTACTTAGCGGCCAAGACCTGGAACTCACTCCCCACTCACCTCCGCCTTACACAGAACCACATCTCCTTCAGAAAAGAACTTAAAACCTGGCTAGTCGATAAATAATGAACCCCCTCCCCAAGCGCCTTGAGACCCTCTGGGTGAGTAGTGCGCTATATAAATTCTTGAACTTGAACTTGAACTTGAAGCTGCCACCCTTCACATCAGAAACCAGAAACTGATATATGGAGTCCCACAGGGATAGTCTGTCAGCCCCACACTTTTCCACATATACATGCCAACGGACAAGACAACTACCATCCGAACCAACTTCACCGATTGCATGACCATGGTAGCAGATTGGATGTAAAACAAGTCCCTGAAGCTCACCTTCGACAAGACAGAAGTAGTGGGCTTTGGCAAAAAGACCTGCCCATGGTACTCCACCTGTTGGCAGTTAGAATTAGGACTAACACCCACACCCACAGACCATGCAAGAAATCTAGAGGTCATCCTAGATGACAATCTCAACATGACAGCTCAAGTCAACGCAGTGCGCAACTCCCACTTCTACATCCTGAGCATGCTGTGAAAGATCTTCAAATGGTTGCCTCAGAACACCTAACAAACTGTCACACAAGCAGTCATGAACTACAGGCTGGACTACTGCAACACTCTTCAAACAACTCCTATACAGACTCCAGAACATCCAGAACACTACCACAAGACTTATACTCAACATCCCACGCTGCACCCACATCACACTGCACTTGAGGAAGCTTCACTGGCTCCCCATTCACAAGCACAGCCAATTCAAATTTTTCAAACACACATACAAAGTCCCATACAACACAGGACCAGAATACCTGAACAGCTGCAAACACTTTCACTAACCCACAAGACACCTACGCTCTGCCTCACTCACACTAACACACAGTCCCGCATCTGCTAAAGCAAAACTGGAGGTTGTTCATTCTCCTACATCACACCCAAGACAAAGAAGAACGTCTCTAAACACACCAGAGCCTCTTCCTCTCTTTTGGAGTTGCCCAAGAAGCTGAAGACCTGGATCTTCATATAAGCACTTTGGGGACTATACACCCGGTGAAAGCTTGGCACCCTCTTGGGTGATTAGTGCGCTATACAAATCAACACACCACAACATAACAGAGATGGGGAGGACAAAGGAGAGAAGGGTAGGATTAAAGGAACAATGTAGCTGAAAGTTTGGGTGGGGCAGGGGTTGGGAAAGGAGATGCGAAGGAAAGGGAGGTAGTGAAGGGATGGAATATGAATGTAATGGAAGGGGAAAGGGGAAGAGTGGGGGGAAGGAGGATCAATTAAAAGGAAGCAAAAGTGGTTAGAGGGAACGGGATAAGTAGAGGGTAGAGTCCAAATGGCAGCATTAAGGATAAAATATTGGAGAGAGTGAGGATAGGATAGTGAGGATGTTATGTTATGTTAATGATTATTTCTAAAGCGCACTTTCACCAAATGGTCTCTTGGTGCTGGATTGCTGATACGGCCTTGATCCATGGTTATTGATAAGCCTGTTTGAACAACCATGTCTTCAGAAGCTGTCTGAATCTGGTGTAGTTAGAAGTTGACCTCAGGTCCAATAGCAGAGTATTCCAAACTTGCTAAGCAATGACGGAAAACCTGCATCCTCCAGTCCATTGTTTATTACACGGAGGCTCCACCAAACAATATAGATGGCTAGATCTCAGTTCTCTGGTAGGACAATACTTGCTGATCGCTGACTTCACAAAAGCAGGACAGTTCAAATACAAGGCCTTAAAGGCAGCTTGAACATGCTTCTCTGCGCAGCTGGCAGCCAGTGAAGGTCGTTTATCACTTTAGAGATATGGCCATATTTGGGCAGATAATGTATCAGCCGAGCAGCCTGGTTTTCGATTAACTGGAGTCTGCGCAATAGGATTTTGGGAAGACTCAAGTAAAGAGAGTTGGCATAGTCAATTCTAGATGTGACTAGGCTAATTATTACCTGGGTCAAACCCTCCCTTGTAAGAAATTTCCTTTTCTTTTTTATGCGCTGCAATTGGAAGAAGCTTGCAGTTGTTACAATGCCTAATTGCTGCTTCAACGATAGGTCTTCATCAATGATGACCCCCAAGGCTTTTTACAGCTGTTTTAGGAGCAGGAGGAGGACCCACCTTGCTGGGCCAGAGTGATCATGGAACCCAACGTTCCACCTTACTTTTTTTTAATTATCTGTTTTGTCGGAATTCAACTTCAACTGACTGCTGTTCATACAATCCTGGATGAACAGCATAGTGTCCTGAAATTGTTGTCTAGATGTCGGGCTATCGTTGGTCGTGAATAGTAATGCATATCATCCGCTTAATAAAAGATGTTGATTTGGCATGGTCGACCGTGTCAAAAGCTGCAGACAGGTCCAGTAGCACCAAGGCTTGAGTATTGATATTATCAGCTTCCTTCCGCAAGTCATCACAACTGACATGATCACAGCCTCTGTGGAGTGCACCGGCCTAAATCCCGCTTGACTTGAGTACAGGAACTCTGATTCCTCAATGAAGGAACAGAGGTGGCGGGCTACATGCGCCTCCAGAACCTTTGCCAAAAATGGTAAGAGGGATACCAGGCGAAAGTTTTTCATGTCTTTGGAATCTGCTCACGCTTGGATGAAGGAGTCTATAGTGTAGAGTAGCGAGAGTTAATGAAGGGATGGTGGAATGAGTGAGAGTGGGTGTGCAAGGAGGTGAGGAGAGAGAGAGGAAAAAGTGGGGTGAAGGGGAGAAAGGGGATTAAGGAAAAAGGGAGTGTGAAAGGGATGTCAAACACAGGTAGGAAGGAAAAAGATGGGAAAAGTGGGTCATAAGTGAGTGAGGAAACCTGAGTAGGGGGAAAAGAAAGGTTGGCATGGTAGGGGACAAGTGTGAGAATTTGAGAGTGAGTAAGAAGGGTTTAGAGATGTCATTGAAAAAGAGAGCAACAGAGGTTGAAAGTAGTTAGAGGGGAAGGGTTTAGGGAGAGTGGGGAGGAAAGAGGAAGAAACTGATTATGGAGAAGTAGAAAATATGGGAATGGAGGAGGGGGAAAATGCATTAGTAGAAAAAAGGGGAAGGAAAGGAAATGTGTGGAGGAAGCAGAGGAATGGGAATGCAGGTGTGAGGAATGGATAGGAAGTGATCTCATTCAGAGGCTGATTTGAGACTAGGGAGAGAATGGATGGGGCAGATTGTAGGGAGAGGGGACATATGCAAAACTAATTAGATTGGAGGAGGAAGTGACAGGGAGGAAGAAGGAGAGAATAAAGTGACACGGGAGGTAGGTTAAATGAAGAACAGGAAGGGATTGGAGCAGATAAAGAAAGATGGATGGATTGGGAAGTGAGTGGGTGGGGAGAGGAATATGAGGGATAGGGGAGAGGGATAGGAGCACAGGGAGTGATGTGGAAGAAAAGATTTTATGTGCAGATAAGAGAAGTATTGGAAGAAAAAGTGCTGAAAAAGGTGTATGGCTATAAGAGACAGGCAAAGGGAATAATGGTGGAGGAGGTAAGGGAGACGGGGCAAGGGGTAGTAGGAATGAGAGGGAAGAAAGGAAATTATTGAAGGGAGGCAAGATGATTAAGGAGGAGCAAAGTAGGTAAGTGCAGAAATGGTGGTGCAGTCAATAGAAGAGAAGGGAGGTAAGGGAAAGGGAGAAGGAAATGGAGGGGAACTTTGGGTGAGCATTGATGCGATATGGGGATCTAAAAGGTATGGGGAGAAAGGGTAAGCTGAAGGTAAAGGAGGGAAGGGGTAGAGGCGATGAGATAGTGAGAAGAGAGGTTGAAGCTGAGAGAGTGGAGGGAGGGCTCAAAATTGGTGTTGCAGGAATAGAGAAGAGAATGGGACTTTCGAAGGACAGGGAGAGGGAGAAGAAAGCAGAGGATGTGGGAAGAATAAGTAAAAGGGGGAGGAAGGCGAGGAGAATTAGAGGAGAGCTAAGGGAGATGCAAGCTGAAGGAGAATGAAAATAAGAATGTGAGAGTAGGTGGAGAGAGGCGGAGTAGGCTAAGAGAGAAGGAAGTGATGGGAAAAGTGGTGATGGGGAAAGCAGATATCATTGGTAAAAGGATAAGAAGGAAAGGGCGGAGGTGGTAGGAGGAAGGAAAATGGAGTGAAGGGAAGGCAGGAAGAAAGTAAGTTAGGGACAAGCGATGGCAAAATGAATGGAAAAACAAAAGTCGAGGGGTGAGGTGAAGGGGAGGCAGATAAGAAGAGAGAAGAACAATAGAGGAAGGTAAGACAGAAGTGGATAAACGGATAGAAGATAAGCGACGGGGGGAGAAGATGTGAATTAGGGAGGGCAGGAAAGAAGGATGCAGAAGAGGTTTAGGAGTTAACGAAATGTAGAGAGATTAAAACGAGGGTGGGGTGAAAGGGGAGTGAACGGCTAATTTGCGATGCAGGAGAGGGGCCGGATTGGGTTGACGGATCCCAAGAAAAAGTGTGTTGGACCAGTCTGGAGACAATGATGCAAAAGAGACATCGGAGAAACCTGTATGGTCTTGAAGGAATCCGAAGGGTGCCACAGGATGAAGAAGGTCAAATGAGAGATATCAGAGGATGAATATGGACAAGGAAGTTGGAGTATGAAGGAGTATGAAGCGAATGTACGGATTTGGAGTGAGGGGTTTCAGATGTGGCAGAAAGGTTGGATAGGGTAGTGGAAGACTGGATTTACCGGTTAAGGAGAAGGGTAGTTTCAATTTTGTTTTCCGTAAAAAAACTGTTTGTTTTCTATTTAGTGTATTCACTTACCTCGGCCCCCTGTTGCCCTCAACCCATGCAGTCATTATTTCAGAGACCTGGTCAGTCCATGCACTTTACAGCACAGACTCCAGCAGTGGTCCTCTCTCGCCTGTATCCTAGTCCCTAACAATGAAGCTTCTAGGTTCCGCATGGGAGCCCCCGGAACAATCACGCTGCATCCCTGCCTTCACCTGGGCCCCCTCCTGGAACCCGGGACTTTTACTAGCAGCACTCGAGGAGGCGGGGTGGGCTCCCGACCTCCTCCCTCGAAGACTTTGTCGTTGTCGTTTGAACACAGGTGAGCCGCTGGGGAACAGAACCATAAAAAAAATCGTTCCCAAACAAACTTTTAAGAAGTGCAGTACACATGTGCAAAAAGGACCAGGAAAAGAACTGCGCCATTGATTAGGATTACGTCATCGTGGCTACTGCTTAAATTAAGAATGTTCACTACGTCAATCAAATATGTCGCGTCCCCCGGTGTCAATGCCCCTGTCCGGGTAAGGCTGGGACATTCAATATGCCTGCGCAATCGATCTATACACCTGCAGCGACTCTGGATGGAGAGGTGCAGCCTCGTACAGTCACAGGGCAGGGGCCCTTCTATGAAACAACAGTAATTTCAACGAATTGGGGCAAGTGTAGCGCGGACACCATCAATAAACAACTTCATTCTCACCCCCTCCCGTGTTCGGCGCAGGTGGTACGGTCCCCTCAGGGCGCGAGAGCCCCGAAGGGATAGAAAGGCTCCGTAGCGGGCGGACATGTGCACGTAGTCAGTCACGGCGGGTGCAGGGCACCGTACGCGGGGTGAGCGCTGAATATACACATGCCCAGCCGGCATCCCTGCACCCTCTCACCCAGGACAGCAGAGGGGGACCTCCAGCCAGCTCACCGACCATGTGTTTTCCGGCTGCTCACCTGCCATGGCGGTGTGCATGCTGCGGCAGGCTTGGTGGCGGCTCCCGGACCCTTGAAGCACTCGCTTTCCCGCAGGATCCCCGGGCGTGGCCGCTCGCTCGCAGGAACTCTTGGGCAATCAGAGCCGCTCGGGCAGCTCGTGATTTTTTTCAAAATGCCGCACATTGTGAGTCGACATGATTCAGTGACGTCACTAAATAGACAGGCTCCAGAGGACCACTAGAACAAACTGAAAGTCCCAGTGATGTTATAAGCCCCGTCCTTTTCAGACAGGGGGGCGTGTTTTTTGTTGAGTGGCTGAAGACGTCACGGAGAGAAAGGACAGCAAAATACACTCCCCTCAATCCAAAATGGACAGGGCTTAAAGTGACTGACACAGCTCTTCTCCAATGGCTGGATGCCGTTTAGGAAGCCAGCCTATGGAGAAGAGCTGGCTCGTTTACCTCCCTACTCTAGAAAACATAAAATCTCGGCAGCGAGACTTCGCAAGCGCAGCCTACGCAGGCCGAGACCTAAAAAGCAGAGTAAATGCTTTTTTTTTTCTCCTAATGAAGGCAGTTTTAAAATGTGCGAATAACGGTATTTGCAGGGCCACTGGGATTATGCGATTGTTCGGCCGCGGTGATTGTCGCATAATTATAGATTTGACGCATTTACTTCATAATCCATCATCTGACACATAATCTGCAGAATTTAACAAAAAACAGGGTTGTTTCTAGTTCAACTGGTTCAAAAGTTACTAAAAACAAACGGTTCAAAAGTTACTAAAAATACAGTGACATATGTTGCTGCTCAGTGGAGGGCCGTTTGAAAAGCTGGGCTGGTCAACTTTCTGTTGCTTATTGCTATATTTGGGTGTTAAACTGGTACTAATGAGGTGCAACCAATGCCCAGACAGTGTTACTAAGTTTAAAAATGAAGAAATAATGAAGTAATACTGTTACAAAATGTGCTGCATTATGCTGCATTATTTGGCTTTTCTTGACGCTTAATTTACTCAACATTGCCGGATAATTTGGCCCTCTCCTGCCACTTAATTCCAGTGGCCCTGGGTATTTGCACCCATCGTACCACATACACACTGGCAAGAAGCATTGAATAATCTAACAGGTTAGCTATTAGCTTTGCCAATGTGTTTTAGCTATCTTATACACCTGTATGGAAACTGTTTAGCATTGATAAAATCTAGTAGACTAAAGGAGAGTGGCAAGGATTTACATGGAGTGGTGTAGAGCGGCGACGAGTAGAGTGGACTTCCGTGGATTAGTGTGCAGTGATAAGGAGTGTCATGGAGTGGCATAGAGTGTTGTGGAGTGACATGAAGGGAGTAGAGTGTCATAGAGTGGAAGGGCATAGAGTGGAGTAAAGTGTCATAGAGTTGAATGGAGTAGAGAAGTGCATCAGAGGGGTGTAGAGGGTCGTAGAGTGAAGTGGAGTGGCATAGAGTGTCTTTGAGTGGAGTGGCATAGACCAGAGTGGAGTGGTATTGAGTGGAGTAAAGTAACATGGAGTGGCTTAAAGCAAATTCCCTGGGACCACTGCCTGCCCTTAAAAATATTTTTAGAGCCAATTACAAAGGGGAAGAGGTACTCTGGGGACACCTTCCAGTTTGGAAGTGGTTTACCACCCTTCTGTGAAGGGTGGTACACTGCGACTGTTTTGCTACCACATTTGCAGTCGCAAAACAGTCATACATAGCTTTAGGAGTCGCTATTAGGAAGGGACGCCCTTGGAACGCCCCTTCCTAATAGCGAGTCGCTAGTCCTATTTTGCGAGTCACAAATTGATTTAAGACTCACAAAATAGGATTAGTACATGGGCCACACGATTTTTGTGGTTGCAAACGGGTCTAAAACCCATTTGCGCCTCCAAAATTGTTAGTACATCTGGTCCATAGAGTGGAGTAGAGTGTTGTAGAGTAGAGTTTAGTGGAGAAGAGCGTCAGAGTGGTGTAGAGTGTTGTAGAGTGGAGTGCCATGGATTGTCGTAGAGTAGAGTGGCATAACTTGGTGTACAGAGGATTAGTGCACATTGGAGTGGGGTAGAGCGGCAAGGAGTGGCCTAGAGGGTATACACCTGTTACAACGCAACTTTTACAACTACATACCATTACAACGCAACTTTTACAATGCATACCATTACAACGCATTGCGCTGGGGGGCGCTCTAGGATAGGGAATACGTTTAATTTACTATCCAACACCTTCCCTAGTGTCCACGGGGACTGGAGTTGGAATAGTAAATTATACTTACCACTATCCAGCACCTCTAAGCGCTATGCGTTGTAATGGTATGCGTTGTAATGGTCGCGTTGTAATGGTAGGTAGTTGTAATGGTATGCGTTGTAACGTCATACATCCGGCCTAGAGGGAGTTGTATGGAGCATTGTTTAGTGGCGTGGCAAATAGTGGAGATGTACAGAGTATCGTGAAGTGTTGTACAGTGAAACATAGTGAAGTGAAGTGGCGTAGAATGCAGTGGCATAGAGTGTTGCAGAGTGGAGTATAGCGGCATTGAGTGCAGTGGTTCAGAGTAAACTGGTGTAGAGTTCATTGGTTTTAACTACAGTGGTTTAGAACACATTGGCGTAGAGTGCAGTGACGTGCAGTAGAGTGGTGTAGAGTGCAGTGGCATAAAGTAGAGTGGTTCAGAGTAGAATAGAGTGGCGTACAGTGCAGTGGTGCAGCGTAGATTGCAGTGGCATAGAGTGCGGTGGCACAGAGTGCATTTCTGTAGAGCCGATTGTTTCATTGTAGATTGAAGTAGCATGGAGTAGTAGAGAGGCAAGATGGCGGTTGTGTGAGACCGCAGTGCACACGCAGATCATTGCTCTTGGAGGAAAAATATAGAAAGTGCCTATAAATGTGCTGATAAACTGCTGAATATGTGGTGATAATACAGCGCTGAAAGTCGAGCTACATCAAGAAGCTACATTAAGAATAAAAAAACAGAACTGATAAGCGGAGGAGTGGAGGAGAGGAAATGATTACAGAACAGTCCGGAAGAGATAAAGCCTGCTAGAAATCAGCTATTAACCCAAGGCACCGTAATATGCCTTGTGGTACTCGGTTATCTGTGGAAGGAGATTCCGAAGAACCCAAAGTTGCAAGAACGAACAGATACTGAAGCCTACCTTCCAACGCGCACTGGAGGGGAGGCTGACGCAGTCATGGCTTCAAAGATCGCTGCGGCATCCGTTGCAGCCAAGGCGAGGGCGGCGAGACTTGCTCAGCGTGAGGGTACCGAGGCGGGAGCCAAGTTAGGTGGAGGAGCTGCAGAGGGGGGCGCCTCGGCCTCCAGGACACAAAAGCGTGGAGGTGTTGCCGCTCGCAAGGGGAGTGCGACCGGCCCATCGGTGGCTGACCTTTTACGGAAAACCCCGACAAGACTGCTTCTGGGCCAGGAAGGGAAGAGCCAGGCAGGAGATTCAGGTGAACTGACTGCCGCTGCTGCAGCGTTGACTTTGGACGAGTTCCCCGATGTTGCAGACACGCCATCCGTTGTAACTGTTATCCCTGGTGTCCTTGCTGCCCCTGAAGCGCTGACCCGGCGGGGGACGGAGAGAACAATAGTTTGGTACCAGATTTAAGCACGAGGGGCCTCTGCGAGATCTATACCAGGAAAAATGAAGGTATGCCCCCGCTACTATCCTCTTTGATTGTGGAGTCTGATGCTAAGATGAGAGATGCGGGGGGTGCCCAGCATTGTCAATGGGGGTAAAACCGGAGAGGCTGATCAACTGCATATTGTGTGTAAGTCTGCTCACAAGCCCCAAACGCCTCAAATAGTGCTGATTGACCCCCATACAGTAAACAATACCAGCAATACTACTATGGCTAGCACGAATAACACAGATGATAATAATGACACTGAACTAGAAAAGGACCCCAGCGACTTCTTTTCCTTTTCTGATGATTTTGAATGGTCTGATGATACGGAGTCTTGTCTGACTGATGAGAGCGTGAGTGGCGAAAAGATAGAAGACCTCAGGGCCAAACCAAAAACGGTTTTGAAACGAAAGAAGAGCGTGATCATGGGGCAGCTGATTTGGCCTGGGACTACACCCTGACTAATCAACTCGCTAGCTCTTCTGGTTTGACAAATTTAGTACAACAATCAGATCACTCGGTATACCTAAATTCAGCTGCTCCAACCCTTGACACTGTTCTTCAAGCCAATGCAGCACATCGCGAAGAGACATCCCAGGATGGGCGCAAAGCTCAGGCAGCCCTACGTAAGGTGCAAGGGGTGGTGCATAACTTGACTAGGACCATTAGTACATTTGGGGACCGAATGACTGAACTTGAATCCAGAATTGTTTCTAATGAATCTGAGATTACTATGAACCAAGAGTGGGTTGAATCTCATGAAGCTGAACTGACAGATGTCAGATGGAAACTGGAGGACTTTAAAAACCGCCAGCGTAGAAACAACTTACAGATTTTAGGGGTACCGGAGGCGGCGGAGGGGGAAGACATTCGCTCATTTGTGGGTGATCTTCTTCATGACTCTCTGTCGGAACTGTCTGCCTGGGATTGGGCTGCAGAAGTTCAGCGTGCCCACTGTGTACCTTTTACCATAAAACAACCTGCGAAGCCCGGGGCATATCCCCGCGACATTCTTGTGTTTTTTGGCAATTTTCTGCTCCGCCAGGCAACTTTTGAGAAAGCTAGGACTGAAGCTAAGTGCACCCGAAATGGAATTTCTTACTTTGTGCGCCCCAATGTTTGCCACTCTAGCCGAGAAAGGCGGTGGAGGCTGCACCAGCTAATTAAGCCATTTCAAGACAAAAAATCACAGGCCTATCTTAATAACACTGCTCGGCTTAAAGTGATTTATGGGGGCCAAACTAAATTTTTCCTCTCCGAAATAAAAGCTAAAGAATACCTCGATTGGATAAAATAGGTCTAGCAAGTACTGAAATATGTATAGTGTGAATAAGGTGAAGAGGTCATCAATAGGGACCATATAGGGAACTGTGTAGTTTGGTATTGGTGTATATAAATATGAGTAGATTGACTTATTTTGTATATATATGTAGGTGAGAGATTAGATTGAGCTCTGGCCATGTGGTGTATATCCATCACAAAACAGACTCTAATGGAGTCTGGATGCCTCACAATGGGTTCTGGGAGGGAGGGGGGCAGAGTTTGGTGGGTGGTGGTGGGAAGGCAGGGGGTAAAAGCAATTAAAAAAACAACTCCAATATTAATACTAATGTGGTAACCAAGGTAACTAAATGGATAATATGGATAGAAGATACACAAAAAGGATCGAGATGTCTGGAAAACTTGTTAAAATACGGGTTTTGCAGGTCCTCGGAAAACTAGTGAGTAAGCTGTAATGGGGAAGATAACGATATGTTCTTGGAATGTGGCAGGACTTAATGATAAGGGTAAGAGGGCTCGATTAGTTGAAATAATTAAACAAAATTCTTTCAATATAATTTGTCTTCAAGAGACTCACCTGCCCTGGGATAAAAGGGATATGCTAAAGGTTAGGGGCTACAATCTGCTTGCCTGTACCACACAAACATCGAATACCCATGGGGTAGCTATTTTAGCTAAAATTCCCTTAGGGCAAGCTATACGTAAGGCAGTAGACACCCATGGGAGGTGGGCTATTATAGAATTGGCATTCGGTATTACTATCTGCTCAGTTTACGGTTCAAACCAGGATGACCCACAGATATTTGAAGACTTAGAATTGGAGCTCGCCTCTTGGCCAAGAACGCTTGTATTTTGTGGTGATTTTAATATTTCCCTGGGGTCTGCATGTAGAAAGCAGAGTTAGGAAAGATATTCAGGCCACAAACTGAGGGTATTTAGAACTATCAGCCAACTTAGAGATAGCTATGATCTTGTAGATAATTGGGATGTTAAAAATCAATACGATCCTGGGTACACATATTTTTCACATCCCCACAACAAATATGTTAGAATAGATTATATAGTAGAGACAAGAGACCTTTCCATTCAAGCAGAAGGTATTAAATGCCCGAAGATAATTTCCGATCATAATTCCTTAACTCTTACAATTAATATAGCTAATTTCAATAGGCAACGCTCAAACTGGACGTTTGATAGGAAACTTCTGGTTAACAGAGAGTATATAAATTATATAACTACTTGGGCACAGAGATATTTTGATATGAATCCATTTAGCGCATCCAGGGGGGTTGTTTGGGATTGTTTTAAAGCTGCTCTTAGGGGGGAGACAATTAGCTATATGGCTAGAGTTAAAAAGCAACAAGACAAGGATAATTACCTATTGATGCGAGATTTGGCTAGAGCAGAGGAAGAAAATGTCTCATCAAAAGCTCGGGGTGAAGATGGGAAACATACTATGCGCAGATTGTTGGTCCTAAAAACAGACCTAAATAACGGGCTGACCCAGAAAGCAGCTGAAACTTTTCAGTCATACCAAAATACTATTTATGAAAATGGGGAGAGGGTGGGTAAGCAGCTGGCCCTGTGCACTCTACTGAAGATTTCTTATAACTTGATAACGCTTCTGTCAAGGTAGAAGGTCAGGAATATACAAAGCCAGAGGATATTGTTGAAGTATTTCAACAGTATTACCAAAAGCTCTACCAGAGGGATGGTATAGTTGATCCAAGTGGAATTAGAAAATATCTAAGGGAATTCCTAACTGAAACTGGGTGGAATAAGGCTATAGATACAGTGACCAGAGAGGAGCTGGAAAAAGAGATTACTATTACAGAACTACAATTAGCTCTATCTGGTTTCGCCTCAGGGAAAGCCGCAGGCCCCGACAAAATCCCTCTAGAACTGTATAAAATATTAGGGGAACAAATACTACCTTTTCTATTGGATTTGTTTGTTGGGATACAATGGAGCGGTACCCCGCCAGAATCATGGAAAGATACTAATATAATTATTTTTCCTAAAATGGGCAAACCTGCTGAGCTCCCATCATCATACCGTCCAATTTCATTTATTAATTCCGACTCAAAACTTTATGCCAAGATCTTGGCTAATCGGCTCGAGAGGGTCATCGAACATCTGGTCTCCCCCTGGCAATATGGTTTTATTCCCGGCAAGGGCACAACGGATCATACCCATAGAGCTATTTCGCTCTTCGATATCATGTCCAGGACAGGGGGCCAGATGTCGATGATCCTTCTAGATGCTGAGAAAGTTTTTGATCGGGTGTCATGGGAATTTCTGTGGGGTGTGCTAATTTTGTGCCTGGTTTTGTTAAATCGATCATAGCAATGTATCAAGATCCATGAGCTAAGCTGCAAGCAATGGGTATTGAATCTAATGCAATTAGTATATTGAGAGGAACAAGGTAGGGATGCCCCTGTTCCCCGATATTATTTGCTATGTACATCAACCCGCCGATTATAAAATTAATACAGACCCAGAAATAAAACCAATCACTGTCGGTGCATATGAAACAAAAATACTTGCCTATGCCGATAATGCGGCAGTATTAACACCAAACCCCCCTGAGGCAATCACAGAAATAGAAATCATTACCCAGTCATTTAGCCATTACTCTCGATCCTCTCTTAACAGAGATAAAACGGTTCTATGCACCGATAATATTGACTTCATGGATCCTAGAAAAGCAGAAAAAGCCACGTATCTTGGAATATGTCTAACCCCAAAGGTTGAAAACATTAATAAGCTTAATTATGAACCACTGATGAGGGTCACAAGAAAAGATCTTACTAGGGTTAATAGTTTACATTTGTCGATCATTGGTAGAGGAAATTTTCTAAAGATGAATATACTTCCTAGGCTATTGTACCTGTTTTGAGCTATTCCTCTAATTATAGAAGATAATATTATCAAATTCATTGACTTCCAAATGCCTAGGTTTGTCTGGCAATATGGAAAAGTCAGGAGGTATTTGAAATATCTATCTTTACCACAAAATAGGGGCAGCCTAGCAATTCCTAACATGATGTTATACTTTTGGGCTGCTCTTCTTTATCAAATGGCACCACTTTTTAATATCACGTCTGTCACTGAGAACACACAGGGTATGGAAATACCATCTATCTATGAATTATCAATTGGAAAGAAAACTCAAGGGCTCTTGCTGAGACAATTAGAGCCAAGTTACTATAAAAAAGTGAAATTTAAAGTTATCACTAGCGCTTGGAAAATATGGAGGAAGGTTTCTAGATATATGGCAATTCCAAAATTTAATAGATATAGCCCCTTGTGGCATTCCTCTCTATTGCCAGTACAGGTTATTGATGACATTGCTAAGAAATGGGAAAGTATGGGGATTAATACAGTGTGGAATTTCCTGGGAGCTGATCCAAATACTAGGTTTTTGAATCTACAGAGATTTTTTGAGATTTCTAACAATGATTATTTTAAATGTATTCAAATCAATACTATTCTCAACCTAAAAATTCCAAGTATTACTCTGGAAAAGATCCCCTTTTTTGATATTATAAGCAAAAACTCGACCAGAATTGGAACTTGCTTCTGGAAAAACTTAAAGATGACCTGGAACATGTAGAGTCATCATGGGCGGGTAAACTTGTTAACCCCAATGTTGATATTGACATGAGTCTATTGTTAACATCACGTTTACTCCTATCCTCTAACCTTAAAGCCCATCTATACAAGACCATCTACGATTTGTACTATACCCCGGCTAACCTATATGCATGGGGTAAAAGGATAAATAATGAATGCCCCAGGTGTGGAGCGGTTCCAGCCACCCTATTACACATGTTTTATGAGTGTGTTAAATTAACATCACTCAAAAAGATGTTTTCAGAATTTTGGGAGGAAGTGTTTGGGCATAAGGTGGCGGAATCGCCTACTCTTTTTATTCTTGGATACAATAGCACTCTTGGGCTTAGCACAGAGGAGGAATCATGTCTTTTTGTGGGTAAAGCAGTTTATAGAATAATACTTGCAGCCCGCTGGAAGGACGCGGATTCTCCAACCTTTCAAATGCGGCTAGCTCATTTTCTGGGGGTCTATAATCAAGAAAAAGCCATCTACGCTGCTAGAGGGAGACATTCTAGAATACGTGGTAATAAGATCTGGTCTCCAATTGCGGCCTGGAGTTGGGATGTAAGAAATGTATAAAGATGAACTGTTCCCCACCATAATATGTACATTTTCGATGTCTCGGAATGTGATGATAATGAAATGAATTGTGTATGCTCTCGCTAGTTTTATTAATCATGAAGATTTTTTAAATATTTGATACTGTTGTATATCTCTATTTTTCTATATGTAATTATTGGAGTTGTTTAATAAAAAATAAAAATAAAAAAAGAAGTAGCATGGAGTGGTGCAAGGTAGAGTGGAGTGGTGCAGGGTAGAGTGCAGTGGTTCAAGGTAGCGTGCAGTGGTGTAGAGTAGAGTGGTATCAAGTGCAGTGGTTCAGAGTAGATTAGAGTGGCAAAAAGTGGATTGGTGTATTGTGCAATGGTTTAGAGCAGGGTTCTACAACAAGTAGCTTGGAAGCTACTGGTAGCTCTCCAGCTACGTATAAGTAGCTCTCTTGTGGACATCAATGCCTATTAAATTTGAACCTTATACTAGGTTGAATTAATGTATGTATGCCAAAATTGTGTATTCAAGACAGAAATGAGGGTATTTTCAGAACTCATAAGTTGAAGTTTGAAGAAAAATGTCTGAATCTCCAAAATATATTTGAAACTGATTTTTGAGTGCTAAATCATGTGTAAAGACTTATTTTTATATTATTACTTTCAGGCCAGGGACATTGCAGCTTTGAATGGTAGGTATAACCAATGTAAAGACATTCCAAATTGATAAAGCATTTTTTACATTACTGCTGGCAACCCAGTCTGAGGTACTGAGGTGACCACTGCTTGTAATCTTACATATAGTGACCAATTATGTCATCTTGTCCGAAGTGGTCACTTTTACAATACTAATAATATTAGTAGCTCGCAATGATTTTCATTGAATAATAGTAGCTCTTATTACACAAAAGGTTGGAGACCCCTGGTGTAGAGTGTAGTGGCGAAGAGTGCATCGGTGTAGAATGGTGTAGGGCAGAGAGCAGTGGTATAGAGTGCTGTGGTGCAGAGCAGAGTGTCATAGAGTTCAGGGGTGGAGAGTGCAGTGTTGCAGAGTAAATTGCCATACAGTGCAGTGGTGTAGAGTAAGGTGGTGTAGAGTGGAGTGGTGCAGAGTAGAGTTGCATGAATGAAGTGACAATAGAGTGGAGTGATGTCCAGTGGAGTGGCACAGAGTAGAGTAGCATAGAGTGCAGTTGTTTAGAGTAGAGTGGCATAGAGTGCAGCGACATAGAGTAGAGTGGTGCAGACTAGAGTAGCGCAGAGTGGAGTAGGTTGGTGTAAAGTTTTTCCCCTGAGCTTAGGGCTCAAAAATTAGACCTTCGCCAAAAAGAGAGAAAATGGGAGACTGGCTTATGCCTCGGAAGCAAAACTCTTATACTTGACTGCCCTCAAAGACTATAAAAAAGCTATTATTTCAGCCAAAACCACTTACTTCTCGGCTGAAATCACAAATCGACCAACAAATCTAAGGACATATTCGCCATAGTGAACGAGCTACCCAATGCTGAGAGAATTTTTCCCAAACCTGCGGCCACTCAAGATCTGTGCGACACCTTAAACAGATACTTTTGGGAAAAATTGCTACTATTAAAGCTAGTATCCCTCTCTCCTGCCCCAAGGAGGACTCCCCGGTATCAATACCAAACTCTCATACTCTTGACCAATTTCCACTCATAGATGAGCAGTCTCTGCAGTTTCTACTGGACAGGGTACAATCCGGTTCACCAAGGGACTGCTGCCCCCCGCATGTTCTAAAGGACTCTTTCTCGGTCCACTCGCTCCCTATCCTGACCTTTCTCAATGAATCTTTATCTCAAGGCAGGGTCCCTCAAGCTTTCAAGGAGGCAGTCATAGTCCCCCTTCTAAAAAAAACAGGAGCGGACCCCCAAAACCCCTCCAACTATAGGCCCATCTCCCTGCTCCTCTATCTGGCTAATGTCCTTGAAGCTCATGTAGCTGCTCATCTGTAGAACTTCGTGGAGCAGTCTGATTATCTAGATCCTCATCGAGCAGGGTTTCGCCCTGCCCACTCCACCGAGACGGTCATTGTTGCAGTATTGGATGCCCTACGAGGAAATGCCGACAAAGGAATTCCACAGGCCCTGGTCCTGCTGGACCACTCAGCCGCATTTGACATGGTCAATCATGCCATCTTACTGGACCGTGTCATACAGGTCGGCATCCGCAACTCGGCTTACAGTTGTATCAGGTCCTTTCTCCCCGACCGTACCCAAGCAGTTCGCTTAGCCCCCTTCACAGCTCCCAAACTCCCCACAACATGTGGAGTCCCTCAGGGATCCTCACCATCCCCCTTACTGTTCAACTTGTATCTGATACCACTGATCCAGTCCTTGAAGGAATTTAAAACCATCACTTTTAACTATGCAGATGATCTCCAGCTGATCTTCACGATAGACAACTCCCGTGAATCAATTCAGGAGTTTCAGGGGACAATGCTTCACATTCGCCAGTGGATGGACCTAAACCATATAAAGCTGAACCCCGGTAAAACCGAGCTAGTCCTGAACGGGAACAGCTAAACCCTATGGGGCCCACACTATTGGCCCTTAGAACTTGGCCCTCCGACCATCCCATCACCATCGGTAAAAAGCTTAGGGGTGATCATCAATAATGACCTCTCCCTGAAGACCCAGGTAGGTGCGGTTGTGTCCTCCTGCTTCTTCCAGCTCCATAAGATCAGGAAGATCAGTCGCATGCTCACCCACTCGGCTCTGATCCAGGTTGTGATAGCCTTCGTACTATCACACCTGGACTATGTCAATTCTATTTACTTGGGCCTCCCACACTTCCTTAGCAAACGCCTTCAACTAGTCCAGAACTAGGCGGCCAGACTGATTCACAGGCAACCACACTGGCAATCTGCTGGACCCCTGTTAAGAAAACTCCATTGGCTCCCAATTCCCCGACTTGTTGCCTTCTAGATGGCCTGTATCACTTTTAAGTCCATCCACGGCCGCAGCCCCAAATTAATTAAAAGCCTCCTTCCTAGGTACACCCCCTCTCACAACCTTCGCTTCGCCAACCTCCACCTCTTGGCCACCCCGACTTTCAAGCTTCAAAGTCAGGGCGGTTGCAGGTCCGCGACCCTTGCCCCCAGACTATGGAACTCCCTTCCATTGGAAATCCGATCATGTAATATCTCTTAAATTTCAGGAATATGCTAAAAAACCTGGCTAGTTACGCAGTCCTACCGGTAATTCCTGCCTGATCCCGCCATACGCTAGAGCCTATAAACAACAAAGAACTAATGCCTATACTGATGCTTATTTGAAAAAATTTTGGCCACCAGAACAAAGAAAGTTTATCCAAGCTGGGATATGCTTATAAATTGCTTTTTATTTTTAATATCTAGGTCAAAGAAAAGGGGTATATTTGTGTTATTCATATACAGTTGAACAAAGACAACATTTTTTATATAAACACGGGAGAAAGTGTGGACAGAAAACCAGTGAGTTATTAAAATCCAACATGCATACCAAATTCAGTCATATCACAATCATACCTTGCCATTCATACACAAAACACATACAAATACACACCACGACTAAATAAGAATATATAATCGTGTGGTGTATTAGGTCTGCTACAATCTACACAATTATATATGCAATTTATACAATGATATTTACAGGTATAAATCAAAATGAATCAGCAGAATCAAATGTGAGATCAAAACCAATATATACAGCAATTCATAACCAGTAATGTGCCAATATGTTCACACTACGGGAGAAACCATAAAGGGGGAGCAGACTCTGGACATGAAGGGGCCTACGCGTTTCAAATCCCTAAGAGTTGACAGGGATTCTCATCAGGGCCAGGTAATTCACTATGGGAAATGTCCGAGAAAGGGATAGCACCTTGAATGTATGCGGTGACTGCGTTGTTGTAAGTACAAGTAGAAAAGAAGGGCCGGGGGGTCGCGAAAAATTACGTCCTAGAACAGGATCGTTGGTTGAAGAAATCAGACTTTCTTAATTTTGCAGCCTCGGTATTGAGCACTAGGTGATACGAAGAATCGGCGTCCCCGATGGCACTAGTCTCCCGCGCATGCGTGGAGTGCTAGAGCCAGCGCCATGAAACCTCTCGGTGAACGTGCGCTCTACAAGTAATTACTAACATAACATAGAGTGCAGTGCATAAAGTGTAGTGGGGCAGAGTAGATTGTTTCAGAGTAGAGTGAAATGGTGTAGAGTGGAGTGGTGAAGCGTAGAGGGGAGTGGTGCAGGGCAGAGTGCAATGGTGTAGAGTAGAATGGCATACAGTGAATTGACCTAGAGTAAAAAGGCGTAAAATGATGCAGTAGTGCAGAGTAGATTAGAGTTGCTTAGAGTGGATTGGCCCAGAGTGCAGGTGTGTAGAGTACAGAGGTGCTGTGTTGAGTGGTGGTCAGTGCAGGGGCATACCATGCATTGGCATAAAGTGCAGTAGAGAGGCACATAGTAGAGTAGTGCAGAGCAGAGTGCAGTGAAATAGAGTGTAGTGGTGCAGAGTAGAATGGCATAGAGTTCAATGGTGGAGAGTGCAGTCTTGCAGAGGGGAGTGTCATTGAGTGGTGATGTAGAGTAGAGAGGCGAAGAGTGCATTGATGTAGAGCGCAGTGGCATAGAGTAGAATGGTGCAGAGTAGAGTAGAGTGGCATAGAGTGAAGTGATATTGAGTTCAGTGGTGCATATTATTGGTATAGTCTGCAGAGGTGGAGAGTGCATAGAGTGCTGTGATATAGTATAGTGTGGTGCAGAGTGGAGTATCACTGAGTGGAGTATGGTGGGATAGAGTGCAGTGGCATCAAGTAGATTGTAGTGGTGAAGAGTGGAGTGGTGAAGTGGTACAGTGCAGAGTGCAGTGGTATAGATTAGAGTGGCAAAGAATGCAATGGTATAGAGTAGAATGGCGTAGAGTGCAGTGTTGTAGGACGCTGTGGTGCAGAGTAGATTAAAGTGGCTTAGAGTGGATTGGCCTGGAGTGAGGTGGTGTAGAGTGCAGAGGCACAGAGCAGAGTGGCATACAGTGTAGTGGCGTACAGTACATTGGTGAAGAGTTCAGTAGAGAAGCGTAGAGTAGAGTGATGCAGAGTATACTGCAGTAAAATAGTGTGTAGTGGTGTAGAGTAAAGGGGGTAGAGTTCAGTGGTGGATAGTGCAGTGTTTCATAGTAGAGTGTCGTAGAGTGGAGTGGTGTAAAGTAAAGTAGTGTAGAGTGGATTGCAAAGAAAGCAGTGGTGTAGAGCACAGTGGTGTAGAGGGGTGCACCACTCAACTCCATTCTGCACAACCCTACTCTATGACACTGCACTCTATGTTAATGCACTCTACAACACTTTACCCAAAACCACTGCACTCAGCTCCATATCACTCTACACCACAATACTTTACTCTGCAACACTATACACCACTGCATGGTACACCACTGCATGGTACACCCTTCTAAACCATTGTGCTCTACGTCACTGCACTCTATGTCACTCTACTCTGCACCACTCAATTCTACACCACTGCTTTCTACACCAATTTACTCTGCACCACTCTACTCTGCACTACTCTTCTCTGTACCACTGTACTCTGCACCACTGTACTCTATGCAACTGCACTCTGTGCCAATGCCTGATACGCCAATGCACCCTACATCACTGCAATCTATGACACTGCACTCTGCAACACTCTACTCGGCAAGACTGCACTCTCTGCCACTACACTCAATGCCATTCCACTGTGCACCACCGCACTCTATGCCACTGCACTCTATATCACTTCACTCTACACCACTGCACTCTACTGCACTCAACTTTATGCCACTCATTTGCACTCTTCATCTGTGCACTCTACACCACCACACTCAACATCACTCCACTCTATGTCACTCTAATCTATTCTGCATAACTGCACTTTAGGCCACTGCACTCTACACAACTCCATTCTATGCCACTGCACTCTATGCTATTCTACTCTAATCTACACCTCTGCACTCTACCCTACACGACTCCACTCTACCATGCACCACTCCACTCTACGTCACTCTAATCTGAAACAATCTACTGTATGCCACTGCATTCTACACCGCTTTGCTCCACACCACTCTTCTCCACTCTGCACCACTCCACTCTATTGCATTGACCTCTATGCCACTGCAGTCTTCTCTGCACTATTCTACTTTACATCACTGCACACTATGCCAGTGTAGTCTACACCAATTTACTCAAAACCAATGTACTTGAAACCACTGCGTTCTACGCCAATTAGCTCTGCACCACTGTACTTTATGCCACTTCGATCTAGGCCACTCTACTCAATTAAACTATACTCCACTCTATTGCACTCTACAACACTACTCCACTCTACAATGCTCTATGCAACTCCCTTTATGCTACTTCATATCACCTTAGTTCACTCTATTCTACAACACAGTACTCTACTCTACTACTCCAGTCTGTGCAACTCTACAAAACTCTACTCCACTTTATGCTATGCAACTCTCCTACACTTCTCCACTCTATGCCACACCACTCTACGACAATCTACTCCGCTCTATGCCACTCTATTCTACAACACTCTTCCCCACTCAACATCCTTTACGCCACTCCACTCTGTTCTACACCACTACGTGACACTCTATGCAACTCTCCTACACTTCTCCACTCTATGCCACACCACTCTACGACAATCTACTCCGCTCTAAGCCACTCTATTCTACAACACTCTACTCCACTCAACATCCTTTACACCACTCCACTCTGTTCTACACCACTACTTGACACTCTATACCACTCCACTCTATGACACTCTATTCCACTCCGACACTCTACTTGTCTCTATGCCACTCAACTCTACTGCACTCTATGTCCTTCAACTCTGATATTCTACTCCTACACTCTACACCACTCCACTCAATGCCACTCCAAGACACTTTACTTCACTCCAGTCTACTCCACGGCACTCAACTGTACGCTACGCCACTATACGCTACTCCACTACTCTCTACGCCACTCCAAAACACTACACTTTATGACACTCCTCGCCACACTCCTTTACTTCACTGACTTTTAGCCATGCTGAACAGCAGCCAGGCTGGTGTACAACATGGCTAAAACATATTAGCAAAGCCAATAGCTTTGCATAGTCGAGACCTACTGGCTTTGCCAATGTATTTTTTGTTAATATAATGCCACTTGGCACAAGTGCTGTGCACAAAAAAATGAATGTCTGTCATTGTGAAGGATCTGCTGTGGGCATATTGTCCTGTGTGCCGTGTTTCTGATGGTTATCCATGTCAGTGCCAGCTGTACTGGTGGTTGGGGTTTGGGCGCCTGAATAAAGTCAGCGCCCCTCGTGTACCTAGCTGGTGCAATACATCAGGTCGTGAGGCCACTGTTGATGTTTCAACATGCACTGCTGGGGTTTTGCAAGGCGGTCCTTTGTTTGCCACTTCCTGGGCACGAGCCTCGATCCTCGGTTTGGTCCCACAGAGCTGCTGAGATGTCACCGAAGCCTCGGTTTCGTGCCGGTCAGTTGGAGGTCATGAGGCGAATGGCAGACAGGTTGCCCTGGTAACCTGTCTAGGATCATGTGAGCAGTCAGTTGCTTGAGAGATGCAGGTAAATGAGATTTCTACCTCAAGCCATTCATGCCCTGATCGGTTACTTTGATAACATTCCCTGTGAGTTTAAAAACATTCAGCCCCGTTCACAAGCAGGGCGGATGGGGAGGTGGCATTTCATCGATACAGGGTCACTGTAATACTAAAACCATGGAGTGAGGTGCTTACCGGCAGCAGTAAATACCTCGAGGCAGATTTACAAACCCCTTGCGCCTCATTTACGCTGCCGTTACGTCACTTTGTGACGCAACGGCGGCGCAAAAGATGCGCCATGGTGCGGAGTATTTACAACGTGACGCATCTGGGAGATGCGTCACGTTGTAAATCTCTGCGCCACATGTAGGCGTTCCTGTGCAGGGGGGGGGGGCGTTCCGGCGCAGGAACGCCTCCTAAAAGTGGCTGAGTGAAATCTACAAGATTTTACTCAGTCATTTTTAGGCCCATGCTGCGTCAAAACCCTGAAGCAGGCATAAGGATTGACACAGCATTAACTAGATAGGGCCCCCAGAGCATTGCTGGAGCTGCGTCGCACTTGTGACGCAACTCCAGCAATGCGTCACTTTTACGGCACAGATGCGTCACGCATCTCTGCCGTTTTTGCACCATGGTGCACCGCATTTACAATGCGGCGCATCCATGATGGCGGAGCTGTGGCGCACAATAACTGGTGCATCCCTGCTGATTTGCAGGGATGCGCCAGTTATTGTAAATATGCCCCCTCCTACTTTGAGTTTTCACTCAGAAAATAGGAGGAACACCAGGAAACATTTGGTGGAGATGAACCTGGGGAAATTCCGCGGGGGGGCAATAATGACATTAATGCCTAGAATTCCGATCTGCGCGGTAACAGGACTTACCAGCACTTACTGAATTTTAACACCCTAACACCCTAAGAGTGCTAAAAAATAATCAGAATCCCTCTCAAGGTTGAAGATATGTACTCTGGCACATCTTAATTAGACCCAAGCTTACAAACTACACAAGAGTTGAAAATGTGAATCTGCCAACCCGCCTGACTAAATGAAATCATCATTAATCTGGTTACATTTTTCTTGTTTTTCCCACCCCTTGAAGTCTTTTTCCAGCAAGAACGCTCCGGTACTAGACAGAGCATTACCATGCAAAAAGAAAATCCAACCTTCGCCTGCTGGTCCTTCTCAGCCTCTTTACCAGCTCTCCTCTGGATCTGATGATGGTAGGAGAGGCTGCTGAGAGAAGCCCTCACCAAGCGCCATATTTATCATTTTTTCACGCTACACAATTCAACACAGCATAACCCCTTGCCTTCCTGCTCCCTCCTTGGCCTGGCACACTTTTGCCTGCCTAGCGCCAGTGCAGGCACCCTGACACCATGGTGCAAGGGTGCACGCATTGCAGTCAGGATTGTTTTTGTGTAAGAAGGGACACCTTCCTAGCTCTAAAGTTTTTACCTAAGACTGACCACAAAACAGGTGCCCATCTTTGGAACACATATAACTAATGTCCCCCTTGGACTGGGAACTTTCTCTCAGCGTGTATGGGACATTTCAGGACTTTTTCAGACAGTCAGGGGTGTAACAAAGGCCCCTGCAGCCCCCGTGGTGCGTGGGGGGGGGGGAACAGCGTTTACAACGCAACTTTTACCACGCAGTACCTTTACCACGCAACTTTTACAACGCGAGTCGTTACAACGACTTGCGCTGGGGGGGCGCTGTAGGATAGGGAATAGTTTAATTTACTATCCAAAACCTTCCCTACTATCCAGGGGGACTGCAGTTGGAATAGTAAATTAAACTATTCACTATCCAGCGCCCCCCAACTCAAGTCGTTGTAACGACTTGCGTTGTAAAACCTGTGTGGTAAAGGCATGCGTTGTAAACAGCATGCGTAGTAACGACATACATCCTGGTGCGGGGGGCTCCAATCTTCAGGGGCCACCCTCAGTATAGTATGCTGGCTGGCGAGCTCCGGAGGGGGCCCCTCCACATACCTTGCAGGGGGGTCCCTCAAGTTTCATTATGCCCTAGGCCACCATGGTTGACTTGGCGGACTAGGACAGAATGGGCACCGATGCGAAGTGTGTCTGGTATGGTCAATGGAGCCGGTGGGGGTTCTGCGTCTCAGAAACACATTCTTCCCCAAGAAATGAAGGAAGAAGGCGGAATCAAGATTAGAACAGTCAGGATATCTGCCAATTTGTATGCATTTTGATATCAGAACCCAACTGTAATATGTTATTACAGTTGACGGTAATGTTGACGGTAACGTTCTTTCATTAAAATCAGCAACTGGGCGTGTCAGAAGTAGCTGATTATAAAGAAATTAGATACAGGTTTCTATACAGGGATGTAGAATCCAATGTATTAAATATTTTTTA
This sequence comes from Lissotriton vulgaris, assembly GCF_964263255.1. Classification (NCBI taxonomy): domain Eukaryota; kingdom Metazoa; phylum Chordata; class Amphibia; order Caudata; family Salamandridae; genus Lissotriton; species Lissotriton vulgaris. The sequence goes on along the minus strand of NC_141700.1, from coordinate 695,290,578 downwards.
AATGCTACAGGTCTTGGCTTACACCATACCTAAAAAAAGTCATGCTTGCAGATGAAAGTATACAGCCAAAATACACTTAATGGGATCTACGACAACTGCTGGAAAGGCCGGGACACCAAGTGATGTGTGAGACTATCATTGTTTGCTCTTTTTCTTTGACGTTTTACATTCATTTGGTGGAGCTAATGTTTTACAAGTATAATGCAAGATCAATATGTGATTCAGGCTCCATGGTATAAATAGAATATCTGTGTCACTTGTGCATGTGGTGTATTCATTATTTATTCAGAATGGGTTATTCTTATATGGCTATATATTCAGAATGTGTGATTTTCAAAAAGGCAATGGTCGAATATGCTTAAACGGTGTAATCTGCTCTGCTGTTTTATTTTCGTCTCCATGTCACAATATGTCTGATTTGCCAGTAAGTTTGCTGGGTTGTGCCTCTATAAGTGGTTCATGGGCTAGTGCAGGAAGGAGGATATTATTGAATGTTTGCACTCAAACTATCAATTGTGGTTTATGTGTGGGTATATGTGGCCAGTGCAGGGACAGGATTTAAGGCTTTGATATGCCCAGGATTTTTGAAGTTTTATAATTGTCTGGCAATTTGATGGCCATTGTAGGAAGAGAGAATTTGTCTGGGTACTCCCTTAGGTTATTGCGGTATTGTCCCTGTGCAGCGAATCGCGGTCAGCACAAGAAAAGTGGCCCAGATTTACTAAGATTTTGGGTCGCAGTTGCATCACTTTAGTGGTGCAGCCTCCATGCAAAATCCATTTTGGCATTTACTAAGTCAGACAAAGTCGAATTCTGTGGCTTTGCGTGGTTTAGTGAATCCTAAGTTAAGCAACACGATGCATAGTGATACTTTGCAACAGGTAGGTATTACATGGATGAAGCATGGGCATTCCCGTGCATCCACTCATGTATTTTGAGGAAAACTCAGATTTGCAAAGACTTTTAAACCTAGGTTTGCTCTAAAATGGTGTGCCTATCCAACAGAGGAGTAAGACAGATACATATCTTTATTTATCCTTGTTACTTCCTCTTTCTAGGCATGATGCATTCTTCCTCTTTTTATGCAGGATGCATTCTGTCTCTTAGGATTACTTTTGTTGCAGGATGGTATCTCTTTCTGTGCAAAAAAAATCCTGGCTGTAATGCTGGCACTCCTTCAGAATGGCATACAGGGGCCTGAGTTGGCACTAGGCAACACACAGTGTGCCAGTACTAGAAAAGAGTAGAGTTGCCCTATATCTTAGTAGACATGAAACTGCTTTTTCCCTTTCAAGCAACACAGTATGGCAAGTTACCTTGCGGAGTTGCATTGCGTGTAATATTAGTAACTAGTGTTTAGCTGCGGTCTAACTTGGAGTTATGAAGGAGCATGGGACACAAGGTGCCTTTCTTATTTTTGAGATATCGGGTGTGTGAGACAAATTCTGTGATACTAACTGGAACGAGGTGTGGTAATCCTTTCTGTGGTGTCCGAAACAGAAAGGATCAGTGATGTGTCATCAGTGTTTTAATGTACTTTGGCAGTGTGCATGAACATGTCCTGTAATGTATGTTGTCCTGCGTAAAGAGAAGTGGGGTGTTCTTCATTGTATGTGTAATAGAACACAGTTCTACTGGTACACTTGTGAGGGGTTTTCAAATAAGTTCTTAGGAAGTGGAGCTGCCTGAGAGCATGGTGCTCTAGTGATGTAGTCAAGAGTACTGAGGCATTCTGACTTTGCCTCAGTACCCCTGAGTATCTGACTCCACAGAACACAAAGACTATTCTTGGAGGGCCATGGTGCCAACAAATCTGCTACTGCAGTCATGTTAAATACTGGACCCCTGCCGTAAGAGGCCACCATTGTGTGTATGCCATATCCTACTTTCAGGGCCCATCACCAAATGAAGGTTTTGCAGTTTGAATCTCTCATAATTTTTTTATTGTGTCTTGTCTAGCCTGTCCTCAACCACATCTTGCTCCTTCCTGGCTTGCACTAGCTGCATTCTTGTAACTTGCATGTAGACAAGACAGCTTGTCTTACCCATCATAGACTTCATTTGACTCAGCCGTTGCAGGGGATCAACACCATACCAATTTTACTGATCAATGTCATATCTCTAGGTCACTATCCCCTTCAATCAATCAATCAATCATATAATTTGTAAAGCGCACTACATACCCGCAAGGGTTTCAAGGTGCTGAGGGGTAGGGGGAAGGGGGTGATGTTGCTACTGGTCAAACAGCCAGGTCTTGAGTTGTCTCCTGAAGGTTAGAAGGTCTTCGGTTTGTCGTAGGATGAGGGGGAGGGTGTTCCAGGTCTTGGCGGCACGGTGGGAGAAGGATTTGCCTCCGGCTGTGGTTTTGCAGATGCGTGGGATGGCAGCCAGGGAGAGGTCTGAGGAGCGGAGATTCCTTTTGGGTACGTAGAAGGAGAGTCGACTGTTGAGATAGTGCCTTGTGTGCGTGGATCAGGAGCTTGAAGGAGATTCTTCTGTCGACAGGGAGCCAGTGTAGGTTCCTCAGGTGGGGGGGGGGTGATGTGGTTGTGGCGCGGGATGTCGAGGATCATTCGTGCAGAGGCATTCTGGATTCTTTGCAGTCTGTTCATGAGCTTGATGAGCTTGGTCGGGCTCCGGCGTAGAGGGCGTTTTCCTTGTGCCTGTCGGGATCCATCTGTAGATTTTGCAGAGCATACGGAGGGTGTTGAAGCAGGAGGAAGAGACAGCGTTGACTTGTTTGGTCATGGTGAGTTTCGAGTCAAGGATGACTCCCAGGTTGCGTGCGTGGTTGGTGGGTGCAGGGGGGGGGGGGTCCCCAGAGATGCAGGCCACCAGGAATCATCCCAAGCTGAGGGATTGGGCCCGAGGATGAGGATCTCCGTCTTGTCTGTGTTCAGTTTAAGGCAGCTATCCTCCATCAGTCGGCGACGGCCTTCATTCCCTGGTGTAGGTTGGATTTGGCAGTGAGGGGGTCCTTGGTGAGGGAGAGGATCAGTTGTGTGTCGTCGACGTTGGAGATTATGTTGAGGTCGTGATGTCGGACGATGCGTGCGAGAGGCGCCATGTAGACTTTGAACAGCGTCGAGCTAAGGGAGGATCCCTGCGGGACGCCGCAGATGATCTCGGAGGCTTCGGATTGGAACAGGCGGAGGTGGACTCTCTGGGTTTTGCCGGAGAGGAAGGAGGAGGTCCAGTCCAGGGCCTTGTCTCGGATCCCTGCGTCGTGGAGTCGTGTGCGTAGAGTGCGATGGCAGACGGTGTTGAAGGCGGCGGAGAGGTCCAGGAGGATGAGGGCCGCCGTCTCGCCGTTGTCCAGTAGTATCCTGATGTCGTCTGTGGCGGCAATGAGGGCGGTCTTGGTGCTGTTGTTGCTGCGGAACCCTGATGGGGAGGGGTCCAGGATGCTGTTGTCTTCGAGGTAACGGGTGAGTTGGATGTTGACTATCTTCTTGATTACCTTAGCTGGGAACGGAAACAGGGAGATGGCCCGGACGTTTTTCAGTTTGCTCGGTCCGCCTTGGCTTTCTTCAGTAGGGCGTTGATTTCAGCATATTTCCAGCTTTCAGGTTGCGGTCTCGAAGGAGAGATTGATGATGTTGCGTAGGTGGGGTACGATGGAGCTGCCGGCTTTGTTGAAGATGTGGTGTGGGAAAGGGTCAGATGGCAAGCCGAAGTGGATTGTGCCCATGGTCTTGATTGTGTCTTCGATGCTCACGTTGGCCCAGGTTGTCAGGGGGTCTTCCCCGGTGGGGTGAGGTTGTTCTGGCGTGTTGGGGCCTGTTAGGGACATCCAAGGGGTTGAAGCTATTGTGGATGTCAGCGATCTTGCAGTAGAAGAAGGAGGCGAGGGAGTCGCACAGGGTTTGCGACGGTGGGATGTCGTTGGATTTGGAGCTGGGGTTGGAGAGTTCCTTCACGACGTTGAAGAGCTCCTTGCTGTTGTGTGCATTGTTGTCGAGGCGGTCTTTGAAGGAGGTTCTCTTGGCGGTCCTGATGAGGTGGTGGTGGTTGCGGATGGCGTCTTTGTGGGCTGTGCGGCTGTACGATGACTTCTTGCTGTGCCATATGTTCTCCAACTTCCAACAGGTGCGCTTTGACGCTAGGAGTTCCGGGGTGAACCAGTTGGCTCTCTTGCTGGTGTCTTTGAGGGTTGTTTTTTTCAGCAGGGCTAAGGTGTTGGTGCAGTCGTCCATCCATCATCTGAGGGTGCGCGCACCATCGTCGGGGTTGGAGGGGTTGGTCGGTGGGTTGAGTGCAAGGTTAGTCTATAGTTGTACTTCAGTGATTTTGCCCCAGCAGCGACGGGGGATCTGTAGGGTGCGGTGATATGCGACGGGTTTCCGGAAGGTGAAGTAGATGCAGTGGTGGTCGGTGCAGGTGGGTTCGGAGATGTGGCTGAAGGAGCGTGTGGGCTAGAGGAGAAGATGGCGTTGAGCGTGTGTCCGGCGATGTGGGTTGGCGATGTGAAGAGTTGTTCCAGTCCAAGGTTGGCGAGGTTGTCTATCAGGATGGCGGAGTTGCTGTATTGTTGTTCTCCAGGTGGAAGTTCACTTCTCCGAGGAGGATGTAGTCGGTGGAGGTCAGTGCGTGCGTGCTGATGAAGTCGGCGATGGCGTCACAGAAATTCGTTCAGGGTCCGGCTGGTCTGTAGATTAGGGTGCCCCTTAGGGTGGTCTTGGGGTCTGTGTGGATCTGGAAGTGCATGTGTTCGGCGGTGCTGAGAGTGTCGTTGGTGTTTGTTGTGACCCTGATGGTTTTCCTGTGGACGATGGCGATTCCTCCTTCGACTCCGTTAGTGCTGTCTCTGCGTGCGATCTTGTACAAGCATTCTTGTATCCGTCGGGGATGGCTATGGCGATGTCTGGGAAGAAGGCTTCTAAAAAGGGTCCAAACTGTGCTCACTAACAATGCGGGACACTGGAAATGGGACTGCACTCCTGGACAGGAGTCTGAGGGGCTGTGGACTTGTGCATACTTTAACTACACTGTTGCAAAAATGTTGGCCTTCCATCACAGATGGACCCAGTAAATCCTGTATATTCCATACACAGTGTATCTATTTGATGTGTCTTTTATGCCTTGCTCGCTGGTTGCTGATCCACAAGTGCATACCACACAAAGTGCTGTTTTTCGCTTAAAGTATCTACTGACTCATTCAGCAGCAGCTCGTCCATTTCTCCGTAGGAACATTAACTTTGGTACTAAGAACTTTTCTCCTCATGCATTCAAAACCAGGCTGAGCAATCTTGCATAAACTCCCCAATTCCTTTATGTTCATTTCTGTATGAGAGCAAGCGTTCCTAAAGCCCAGAGTAATTATGGGTGTCTGAATTTACACCTCAGTGATGAGACCCAGCAAGTCCACACAGTGCATCCCAGATGTGTTCACCGAGAACAAAATGAGGCAATATCATCAAGTCTATTTCAATAACTCTACCCCTCCCACCCACAGAGTCTGTAATTACAAAATAAGAAGGTGGTAATCTTTCTGTGGGGAAAGCCTGTACCAAATGATAAAGACGAATCGGACATTTAGCTCTCAGAAGTGATGTGTTTGCCAAAAGAAAGGAAAACCAAGGGCAGAGCATCTATGTGGGGGCTTAGTCACGATAGCTTTTACAATCCTATGGACATATGACCTAATGTCATGGCTAAGGAGGTAGTCACCACTCTATAGGGAATTAATTGTAGCCTGAGCCATTCAATTGTGCCCATCTTGTGGTGCATGCATAGCAAGCCCCTGGGAATGATCAAGCTCTCAGAATAAGTCATCCAAACAGAATTATTACAGTGGCAGGCCCACAGTAAATAAAGGCATTAGCACTCCAGAACTGGACTCTTCTTTCTTTAGCTCCTGGCTTGCCCTGCAGGAAATTGTCCTTGTTCCTCTACTGACCGTGACACCATTTGAAGAAGTGGGAGTGGTTTGCTACTCTTGCTGCTGTCCTAGCAGAAACAATGGAAGCAGGGTAAGTTTCCTTTAACCACATTCTCTCTTTGTTACCCGGAAATATCATTCCATACTAATAATCAGAATCCTTGCTCTTTCGTCTATTACATAACATACAAACCAAACAAGCATTGCCATAGCCAATAGGTCTCGCCTTTGGGACCTTATAAGTGTTTGGTTATCCAGCACAATATCCTTGGTGCAACAACATTCACTGTTGCATGGCTAAACACTTATAAGGTCCCAAAAGCGAGACCTATTGGCTATGCCAATGCTTGTTTTGTTTGTGGTCATGCTGTATTTGTTTCCTGTTGCACAGGTACTGTGTGCATTCTTCAGTGGAAAGCATTGCTGCTTGAATCAGGCTACCAATGATGAGGCAGGGATTTCCCACAGAAGCCAGCTTTTCTTTTTGGGGTCATATTGTTTGGGCTTTGCTGAATCCCACTGACAGTTCATATCAAGATGTGAATCCGTGTAGTGTGGGTGACATAAGCTGGTGGGCATCGCTTGCAAGGAACATCCAGGGATAACCATGTTAAGGCTTCATCTCAAAATAGGTCGGGTCTAGACTTGACTCTGTAGATTTGTAATGTAGATTGCATTTACTCTGTGAAACGTCATACATTTCGCATCACTAACAGCCCTTCCTTTGATTATGTTTGGCTGCCAGAGTTCCTGTATTAGAAGAAAGAATTAGACATAGTTCGACCCAATAATGACCAGGGAAACTCGCCCAGAACATTTATGAGTGACCTTGAAACATGTCCTAAAGTCCCAGAGATTTATCTACAGGAATCCAAAGATGCTAAGCTCTGGACTAAAAGGATGGTTTAAGACCTGAAATTACCAGCTTCAAAGAAGGCAAGAGATGTCAGCGGTGTGTGGTGAAGACCACAGCAGTGATGAGGCAAACACTTTTTGTGGCTGCCAACACACATGTTGTCCTAACCGTCTGTCACCCCCCAACAGTGTTGCAGGGACCACATACACACAAAAATGGGACAGTGACCCGAAAACATTCCAACCTTCTGACACCACAGTATCTACTGCACACATGTTGCCCTTTGATAGAGCAACTAATAGAGACATAATAAAATTGCAACTGACAATAGAACATCGTGATACAAAGAATTAAAACTACAAAAAAAGTTATGGGAGACTAGCCCAAAATGTAATTAGCTCATCCACACGTCCTCCAAAGGCACTTCAAGCCAGGACCTAGTGTGTACTACCTCCACTGTGACAGGTAGGGGATGCACGTGGCAGGGGTTCACCTCTCTATGGAATCAGTCAACACCAGTCAGTATATGTGGTGCATCGGAGGCCTCACCACTCGTTCAAACTTGGGGGTCAATTAGGATGGCGCACGGACAAAGTCAGTCCGCCATCCTGTCGGGGGACGGAACCGTCCGCCACAGGGGCGGAGGTCCCGTGCCTCAAATTAGGATGCACCCGCCACAGTGGCGACCGCGGCGGAAAAGCGGCGGACAGTCTTCCCGTCCGCCACGGTCCATCCGTCATTGTAATATGGCGGGGGGAAATAGGTGGCGGACGTGCACGGATGGCGGATGGATCGGCACCGCCTGCATGGCAGAGGCGATCCGTCTGCCATCCTAATCGGGCCCTTGGTTTTGGAGAAGCTCAGAAAATGAGCCATCTTAAAGTGCGAATGCAGACCTTTTTGGGAGTGGCCTGGCGTCACAGTCCCAGCCAGCTATTTTCTTTGTGACTACATACCTAAAACATTTGAAGAGGTCGGAAGCACTTAAGGAGGATGAGAATTTTATCAGTCAGCCATACTGAACTAGCTTTCAATGTACACGCCTCCTGAGGCAAATCGGTAAAAGCAATAAGCAAACTTATAGGAAATGCACTAAAATTGATATTAGGGTACCCAGACAACACAAGTCTTCTCTTCTTCACTTCTAGCACCCTTCAACAGTGAAGAGGTTATAGAACCACAGACACTGACATATTTTGAAGTTTGCTCCATCTCTCCAGTTGTGTCCATGTGAAGAGTGACTTTCAAACCCGAATGATAAGAGGGACCTCTCAGAGTTGCAGACACTGTAGTGCTAAATGCTATCCAAGACTTTCTTGTCTGGATAGATCTGATATATTGTTCTCCTGAAGGCACTCGTTCAATCAGTAGAACTCCATCTTACAAGGTGACTCTGTGTCTCCACAAGTTGGAATCCAGCCAGTCGGATTTCACCGCCTCCACTCGATTCCATGCTCGATTAAAGTGAAGTAACCACAACACAAGAGGGTTTCAATACCCTGCACTATTTCCCATGATACCAAGCGTCTGTTTAACATCAGAAGCATACAATAAAGGGCATTAACCCCTATTGAAAAACTCAGATCAGGAGCAAATCAATTAAATAAGCCAGTAAATAAGTTGATTTCACAACTTCTCGTTGGCTCGATGTCACTAGATCAGGTTGGATATTATGAATCCTTAAGCAATGCTCTGAGCATCCGCCGGGCTAACAGCGGAGGCTGCTCCTTCTCCCACCTGGCGGCTAAGACCTGGAACACCCTCCCCCTGCACCTCAGAGCCTCAGCATTGCTCCAAACGTCCAGAAAGGACCACAAAACATGAATGTTCAACCAATAAGAACAGACGACGTGATCCCGCAGCATAACCCCACAGCGCCTCGAGACCCTCACAGGTAATGCAGCTGTGCTATACTAATCCTGATTGATTTGTTCACACAGCCACCTGCATCTCACTGAGGAAAGATAAGTGGCATCCACCACCACCACTACTAATATCACTGGGTTACCAAATTTAAAAGCCAGTGGGTCTCGTGAATGTTCTTCCATCTCTGGCAGCACCAGGATTAAACTGTGAAAAGCACAAGACTTGCTCAGTGAGTTAAACGCTTGCACCTGAAACATGTGGTGCACTGCTAGTCATGCAGTGGAAACCTGCCAAGGCTGAATCAGCGTTCTGTATTTCTAAGATAGGTCAATCGAGTACCACTACATCGACCAATGACAACAATTGCAATTTGTAGTGCTTAGAAACAGTATTCTGGCATGAAGCAGTATAAAAATGTATTATTATTATTATGCCAAAGGCACATTTTCCCCAAATCGGAATTGCATATGCCCAGTTTCAGAACTCTATTGTTGATTTAAACCATTGCCACGGGACTGGCACTCGTGCGTGAGGGCCACTTTCATTTCCAAGGGCATGATCGAGGCAAGTGCAGACCGAGCTGTGATTTTTGGGGGTACAGGTAAGCAACGATAACTTCCTAGTTAGTTGAACAAAGAGAACTCGGAATAAATGTCCCTGTTAAAGTCTCCAGCCTTTCGGTCTGCACATTTTTTTAAAATCAGATTTGCAGTGACATTTAGGAGCAAAAACAAAGGACTTCAAGTATGGAAGAAAGGCAGATTTAAAGGCCAGGCAGGTCATTGTGAAAATATCAAGCAAGTTGAAGTATATGCAAACAAGCAAGGTTCACATCTTGCTTCCACGGTGACAGATGAGTAGACATTTTACACACAAAAGGAACGTACGGTCGGTATACATTTTAGTGCAAATCGTGTTCGTGGCGAACGCAATGCAAAGCACATTTACACATGCAATCAGTTACATTTCATAACTCGGTAAGAACATAAAAACGGAGGCTACATGAAGGGAGGAAGTAACAAAACGAGAGCTGGTTGCTATATATATTCAGGGCGATGTGCAAACCGCTGCCAGTAAACGAAACGAAACTCAAGCAAGTGGACGTACATGCAAACAAGCATTGGCCGCGAAAGGCACACGGCCGCGCGGCAGTGAAAGTGATCGCGTGCACTTCACACGCGCGCACGTGCGCGTGATAGTACGCTGATCGCTGGCAAAGGAGCATTTCCTAGAGTACCTACTCCCACCTACTAGATGTCTCGGCCAGACCATCGCATGCGCTGGATCAGGCCGAGACCTAAAAAGAGCAAGGGGTCTCTGGGAACTAAGACAATGTATTTGGCTCACACTAAGAGGTGAAGACAGAAGGGTAACATGGATTCATTCTGGTGCTGTTAGGGCAGCAACCTACCAAACGCTTCGTCTTTCATGCATGCATCATCAGGTCTGGCTAGGGTCTGAGCCATGGCCAGAGTATGGCTTGCCTGGTTCATGCATGTCTGCCTTTGGGAGCTTCTTAGAGCAAGAGGTGGTATTGGGATGTGAACATATGCTTCAAACTTTGGCATCTTTAAGACTAGGAGGAGCAGGTGAAACATGGGCCTTCTAAAGATTGTAGATTTTTATTCAGATAGCCAAGCCATGTGATAGGAACACAATAAAAACAACACTCTGCTAACCGCGCTCTACTCCACAGTGTGGCAGGGTCCTGTTTGAAAATGTGCTTGGGCACGTCACATAGAGTTGTCAAGTTCTACATAAATACTACAATACAATACATTACATACAGCTGGATACATGTAATCTGGAAATGCCCTGGAATGAAATAACACCTGGGTTTAGATTTATAAGGATTTAAACTTCCCTGGATATAGAATTAGAGTTGAACCCATGTGTGATCCTTTTGGGGAGGAGGTGAAACATTGGTTTGTGTTAATTTGCTTTTTTGGTTTTTCACTGGACCAGGCATTAATTGCTCAAAAGAGGAGATCTGACACACCCCCCTTCACTTTTCACGGACGTTTGGATACAGAAGGTTAAGAATTGGCACTGCTAAGAGTTCTAGGTGTAATGTGCTAACAAATGCAATGTCTGCACATTAAAGCCAGACAAGCAAAGAAATACCCTGTTTTTCTATCTCTTTCAAATAAAATTTGGGCAGCAAGATAACCTTCATTACAGTTCCTGTTTTTATCTATGCCATAGAAGGAAAGGAAGGGCTATAATGAAGAATCATTTTCTAACCGGCCTTCTTTTAGCATAGAAATAGAAAGATAATGTAGGAATGCACTGGGAAGGACGTGTCAAGAAAATGATACAAGAGTTTGGTGGGTAGAGGAAACTGAGCACACATTGAAAGGAAGAGGGGGAATGAGTAGCAAACATGGTTGGAAAGGAACAAAGACAAAGAACAGAGTGACACATCCAGGAGGGAGCTAGCTGGAGCAGAGACAGAAAGATCTATAGTTGTAAAAGAGTGCCTCGTGCAATTCTTCACAAACACTTCAGTGACGGTGGAAGGATACACCCAAACAGCAAATAGCATTAGATGGGTGATGAATACTCCACTTGATGGGCCAATATGTGATTAACAAAGTCTCAAGCAAATGGCTAGAAATAAAGCCAATGATTGCATTGGGCAGGCCCAAAACACATTCTGTGTATATTGTAGGCTACAGGTCTGGTTGACAGTAATGCTGGCAAAGCTAAGACCAAAGAAGTTACGGTACACAAAAAACTATTTCACAAAGGTTTGGGGTATATGTCTAAATTTAAGTGGATTTGGGGATCTTTTCACAAATGACAAGGGATCTGAAAAATTCCCAGTAAATCATTTTTATTTGTTCAGCCAAGTAATTTATTGTCTAATAGTTAACTTTTCTTTATTTTTATGAGATTTTAAATTAATTGCTATGTATGAACAACTTATATCCTAAAACAAATAAATAACAATGCCCATAGTTGAATGTGTACTGTCACGTTTATGAACCAGTCCCGAGGCATCAGTGCTGTGTGCAATCATTAACTATATAGGCTGGGTCTATAACACGTTTTTATGCTTAAGTGAAGGTGGAAGGATACACCCAAACAGCCAATAGCATTAGATGAGGTTATGAATGCTCCACTTGATGGGCCAATACGCGATTAACAAAGTCTCAAGCCAATGGCTACAAGAGGCTAAAAATAAAGCCAATGGTTGCATTGGCCAGGCCCAAAACATATTCTGTGTATATTGTAAGCTACAATACTAAAATAAATAAATAACAATGCCCATACTTGAATGCGTACTGTCACGTTTATGAACCAGTCCCGGGGCATCAGTGCTGTGTGCAATCATTAACTATATATGCTGGGTCGGGGCAAGATGACGGCCGCACGGGCGGCTGAGTGAGCTGCTCTCCCACTCTCCACTACTGACCTGCCTTCTATGTAATGAAGAACATCGCCGTCTGAGCTATTTGCACTAAGAAAAGTTGGGAAAATACTAACGTTGTTTGCCTTGGATTGCTTACCTGGATGATTTGGCGTTCTCAGTCCTAGTTGTGGCGCACTCCGCTCCCCTGCTATCTGGTGTCTTGGTCCCGAATCAGCTCTGCACTTGTCGCGTTAGCCGCTCAGCCTGCAGTCCGGTCATCCGCGACTATGCAGCCAAAGGGATCTGTCAAAACTAGCAGGGGCTGTGGCTCATCATCCGCCTCAGGTACCGTGGCAAAGACCCCTGTAGCCGATTCTAGTGCCGAGGGCTGGGACTTTGATACCTCTCAAAAATGTGCCTGCTGCCGCTGCGGAGACCGGCAAAACCCACATCGCTGGCAGAGTGAAACAGACCGTACCCGCGCTGTTAAAGCGCAGTCACTTAAAGCCAAGTCATCGACTGATGCTCCCGTCTTGGTCAGAGGATCTGGCTCATCAAAACCCCCTTCTCCCACCTCAGCTGGTTATGCAGAAGCGCTGGCTGCCTGTGTAAGCGGGGAGGCTTCCTCTTCTCCTAGGCCTCCTCTGGTAAGTGAATCAACATTTCGGGATGAAGAGCCTTCTATGTCTGCTCGTGAAAGGCCAGTCCAAGGTTCTGGTTGTATTGTGTCTGCTTCCCCAGAAAGATCAGAAATTGACTCTATTGTCATCTAGCAAACCAGTTGTATGCTGGGTAATCTAGTCCCTTCAGTTGGAATACAGGCGCTAGAGGGCTCGGTGGCATGTAAAACTGGAGTTTCAAGTGGCCAAAGGGAAGACTTGGATTCTAATAGGGAGGATGACCCAGCAGACAAATTCTTTTCTCTGTCTGATGTTTCTAACTCTTCAGAAGAGGATATTCAGGACAAGGACTGGGCTGGTGATGGTAGTGATACTAGTAGATTTCACTGGGACGGTGATGTTGATCAATCTCAGCTGAGTTCAGAGACTGTCAAGAAAATGAGAGGGATCTCGGTTTGCCCTACCCTAAACGAGGTGACCACGGGAGCTATGGCAAGGGATTATTCTTATTCACCAGGCTTGGGAGATAAAAATGACACAATGGTTGGAGCAGTGCCTGACAGCAATATCACAGCCATCACTTCCCCCGAAGAAATCACGATCTATCAGGTGATGATGGCACACAGAGAGGAGTCAAGGGCTGAAAGTTCCCGAACACAAGGGGCCTGTAGGAAAGTACAAAATTCCATCTGCAGGATCGCTAAGGCCTGCTCCGACTTCTCCTCCAGTATAACAGAAGCTGAAACTAGAATCTCTCAACTTGAAGACGACTTGGCCGCGCAGCAATCTAAAGTGGAAAATATACAATCGATCAGAGATGACACTGTTTTCAAACTGACTGACTTGGAGAACTGGGCCAGGCGGAATAACTTGAGAATTCTGGGTATCCCTGAGGGTCAAGAAGGCTCTAACATTCACCAGTTCGTGATTGAACTATTTGAGGAAGCCTTCTCGGATCTCTCTCAATGGGATTGGAAGGCTCAAATTCAATGGGCTCATCGCTTTCCAATCAACCAACGTAGAGTAGGAGGTCAATCCGACAATCGCCCTCGCGCCATCTTGAACTCCCTGAATAACTTTTTGGCCCGGGAATCCCTGTACGATTTGGCCAGGCCCGACCACAAAAGGGCCAGGAAAGGCCATAATTTCTTTGTTCGCCCTGACTTCTGTCAGAAGACAGCTGTATTGCAATGGCACCTCAGTCAATTGATACCGGAATTCCAGGCAAAGGGGGCTCAGGTCTTTCTCTTTAACCCATCAAAATTAAAGGTGATCTATAAAAGGCAAGGTCACCTTTTTCATCAGAGGTTCAGGCTAAAGAATACCTACTCTCTAAGAAGACAGGATAAAGAACCCCTGATCGAACTCTTAGGACTCCTTGGACTACGAATGGATTGCTGAATATCTATATCTCTGGGATTTGATTGACTTTTGTTCTAACTGACTGTGCAATTAACTTTCGGTCAGGGGGCCTCCCCCTTTCTCCTTTTTGTTCTCTGTCAGTCCTGGGCTTTCCCGGCTTCTCTAGGCCTATATCTTTGTTTTTTCACTCTTTATAGAGTGGTTCTTCATTGTTCCTGTAAGGTATTCCTCGAGTACACTCAGGGTGCAGTGGCGAGAGAGTGGGCCCTTCAGTTCAGCATCACCAGGGAACGTTACTCCCCATGCCTCTGATGCTGGGGGTAGGTAGGGTGGGGTTCAGGGGGGAAGGGGTCAAGGGTAGGGGGAGGGGGGTGGGTCAAGTGGTATTTGGTGGAGGGCGTTCAAATAGCTCTTTCACAAAATAGTTATGGCAATCAATACAAAAGTTTCTTAAAGATTTCTTGGTTAATTTCATCTTAGGCGCTACCTCAATTAGAGACATAGGACTGCTGGGCTTGGGCAGCATTTGGCAGGTCTGGACTGTTTTTAAGGATGATGGGTAGGCATAACTTTATTCAAATGTGTTCTCTAAACTGCTGTGGATTAAGTGACAGAAGAAAGAGGGGCGTTTTAGCTAAACTTGCCAGGCATCTGGATATAGATTTGTTATGTTTGCAAGAGACTCACGTCCCTTGGAACAACCATGCCTGGCTGCAGGAAGTTGGTCTTGATCTGATTGCTTGTTCTCGGCAAGCTACTACTACCAGGGGGGTAGCCATAATGGCCAGGTAAGGTATCTGTGTCATTAAGCAAGTGAAGGTGGATAATTTTGGTTGGTGGGTTGTTGCTGAGATATTGATTAGGGGATCTCCATGCACCGTCTGCTCTTTGTACGGCTCCAATCTTGATGACCCTTCCATCTTAAACTTCTTGAGTATTGAACTCGCTCTGTGATCCTCTCCCAAAGTTTAGTGCGGGGATTTTAATATTCATCTGAACTCTAACTTTTACCTATATAGTAATGCTTCGTACCTTGGGAGGAAAGGCAAGACATTCAAGGCTATTCGTGGGATTAGCCACAAACACGCCTTGGTTGATGTCTGGCAGAGAGTGCGTCCGACTGAGCCTGACTACACCTTTTACTTGGCCCCCCACCGTAAATTTGTACGGTTAGATAATTTTTTTGTATCAGATTCGATTCTTGAAGGTGGTATCTGTGAGATACATCCCAGAGTAATCTCGGATCATAATCCATTGATTCTGCAACTTCCGTCCAGGGGTATAAAGCCAGCCATGACAACCTGGACATTTGAGCGTAAATTATTGCTTGACCAAGAGTATTGTAGCCACATGACAAGTTGGATAAAGGATTTCTTTCAGGGAAATAATGGGACAGCCCCCGAGTTAATTGTCTGGGACACCTTCAAGGCAGCAGTGAGGGGGGAGACTCTCAGTTTCCCTCTTTATTGCCAGAAGGTGATTAAAGAGAAGGTCAATTGTTGGATTAACCAGCTGCGAGAAGTAGAGGAAGAACTTATTCGAGTCATTGCTGATCAGGGAAAAAGAGAAGAATGCCAATGACAGATAGCTATTTGTAGAAATAGAATACATCAACACTTCGAGGAGGAGCTTTATGCTAAGTTTATTCAGTATAAAACAGCCATTTATGAGTATGTTGAGAAGACTGGCAGACTGCTGGCAAAAAGACTACAGCATAAGGGGGTTTCAAATCGGATATGTTGCATTAAAGAGAAAAATGGCCAGATTCAGGATCAACCAGACAAAGTGCTTTAAGTCTTTCAAGAGTTCTATAAGTCACTTTACTCCTTAGATGAGGACGATGAAGCTATTTCGGGTGAGGAATTTCCGTGTGAATATTTAACTCCGAAGTTGACACCGGAACAGTCGGGTGTGCTCTCCTCCCCGATTTCTAGGGAAGGGTTGGAACTAGCGCTAGCATCACTGGCAGCAGGGAAGGCGGCTGGCCCGACTCATTGCCCCTCGATTCTATCGAACATTCAGGCATACTTTATTCGGGGAGCTCGAATCTTTGTTTGCACATGCTCAGAATGGCCTGACCCCTGATTCCTGGCATAAGACTACTATTGTACTCTTTAGAAAGAAGGTCAAAACAGAGCTAAGTCCTTCTTCCTATCGCCCGATTTCTCTAATCTGTGCTGATAGTAAAATATATGCCAAAATCATTGCACTCAGGTTAGGAAGGGTTATTGCCCCCCTGGTCTCCATTCGCCAGCATGGCGTGACACTTCAGGTCATATCAGGCGAGCAATAGCATTATTTGATTGGGCTCAGGTCCGTAAACAACCCTTGGCAATGATCCTGTTGGACGCCGAAAAGGCGTTCAACAGGGTCTCCTGGGGCTTCCTATGGCAACTGCTAAAAATTAAGGGATTTCCACAGGAGTTTAATAAGGCCATACAAGCATTATATATTTCCCCAGAGGCCTCTGTCCGTATCTCTGGTCAAGATTCGCGTCCCCTCTGTATTAGCAGAGGAACTCGTCAGGGGTGCCCCTGTTCTCCGCTCTTATTTTCAATTTATATTGACCCCTTTCTGAATAAATTAGACAATAACCTAAGGATTGAGGCGGCTATGGTTAATGGTGTGGATTACAAAACACTGGCATACGCCGACAATGTCTCCTTTTTTACGAAGGATGTGTGTTCTGCTCTCCCGGCAGTCTATGATTTAGCAGAACAATTTGGTGTAGTTTCTGGTTATCGTCTTAACGTTGATAAAACACAAGTTATACCCTCAGATTTTTCAAAACCAGCAGGGATTCCAATAGCCTCAGCCGCAACCTATCTGGGGGTGAAGATTACTCTGTCAGTTGAGGAGATACCTGAAATTAATATGTTGCCGATTATTAAAGAGGTAAATCAGTCGCTGGAGAGATTAGACCATCTGCACCCATGGTCACTCCATGGTCGCTCCAATGTCATAAAAATGTCAATACTCCCAAAATGTTTATATCTATTTAGGTTGGAAAAAAGAGGGTGGGGGGGTCAACTGGGGAAAGTTTAATGACCACGGTAACTCAAACCCCTTTCATCAACTCAATCAACAAACAAGAGGTACCTGGTCAGATTGCTAAACTAAGAGTTGTGTCGTGCCAAAGAGACCACTACACCAAACTGACCTCCCAATGACAATACTAGGTTAGAAAAAATCCCATCAGCCCACCCTTATTGGTGGAATGTCGTCATATGGGATATGGACCATGAACCAAGATTTTCTCCTGATGCATCTGATACTGATGCAGAGATAGGTTCTGGAAGGTGGTCTTCTTAACCCAAGTATTGCAGAGGTAGGACCAATGGGGTGCAGTGCTAGTGAAAACAGAAGATAAGGGTGATGTTAAAATTGGCTCCTGTGACAAAAAATATGTTTATTCAGCATTGTCCAGGGTCAAGGGTTAAAACAACGCCTAGTATTGTCATTGGGAGGTCA
The DNA here is from genome assembly GCF_964263255.1 of Lissotriton vulgaris. Taxonomy (NCBI): domain Eukaryota; kingdom Metazoa; phylum Chordata; class Amphibia; order Caudata; family Salamandridae; genus Lissotriton; species Lissotriton vulgaris. Next base: position 695,273,167 of record NC_141700.1, on the reverse strand, counting down.
GTTTGGTGTAGTGGTCTCTTTGGCACGACACAACTCTTAGTTTAGCAATCTGACCAGGTACCTCTTGTTTGTTGATTATATCTATTTAGGACCATCTCTATTGAATTTCCAGTTAAATGTATTTCCAGCGACGAAAGGGCTTGCTTGAGATTTCTATTGGGCTATCATAAAGCCAGAAAACCATCTAAGTGGTTAATACTTCCTAGTTCAAGGGGGGGTTGGGGTCTTCCCTCCTTGATGTTATACCATTGGGCCGCACTGTTACAGCATATGGGATTGTTATTATCAGGGGGGAAGGCTGCGGTGCCAGAATTTGCCAGACCTTCAATCTTTGAGACGCTGCTTGGGCAAGATCTCGTAGTTGCCTGGGTAGAAACGTTGAACTGAGTTATTACAAGAAAGTTACATTTAAAGTTATTCAATCTGCTTATTCTGTTTGGAGAACAATTTGGCGACGGTCTGGCATCCCAACTATTAATGCAAACACTCCCCTGTTGGCTTATGGTCTCTTGCCCTCGATTTTTCAGGATTCGATCACCTTTAGTTGGGGTAATTTGGGGATTAATGTATTGGGCGATTTTTGGGGGGGGGGGGGGGGCAATTTGCTTCTTTTTCTGACCTTCAAGATAAATATGGGAATCCCACCAGACATTTAAAAAAAAAATCAGGAGCTACCTACTGAAGCTTGTAACTGCAGGAGCAGATATGTTTGTGAGAATTCCTTTGGTGGGGATCATAGAGAATAGATCTAGGATTGGGTTAATATACCAAACACTCATCATCCCTGACCTACCTGATGATTTAATTATTCAAAATGATAAGTGGGATAGGAAATTGGGACAAGAAGGGACTGACCTGGCAGCATCTCTGAAGATGGCCGGCCAGACGTTAATCACCAGCAGTTTGAGGTCCCAACACTACATGGCAGCCTTTGATCTATATTATGCTCCCGGGAAAATTTCTAAATGGTCTAATAACCAAGAGAATTTGTGTAGCAGATGTGGAACCTTGGCTGCTGACACAATCCACATGTTTTTTTCTGTCCTAAACTGGCCAAATATATTGAAGATATTGAATTGTTTATTGTTCAGATTGCTGGCAAAGCTCTGATATCAACACCTGCCGTAGTGATCTTGGGGTTGACCAGTCACAAAATGTGGCTGTGCGGAGTAAACCCGAACAAGGCTTTTTGTTCATTGCTATGTCTATTCTCAGAGCATGTATTACTTCTCAATGGATTAGTCCTGACTCCCCCACTTTTATAAATTGGAGGGCCCGGTTGCTGGCAATATATAAATTGGAGTTAGCAGTGTATAGACTAAAAAGACGTAGAAGACATGAAATGGGCCAAAAAATCTGGGCCCCGGTCACGGACTGGATAGGAAGAATATTCTCTGGTCTGCCATTCTTGTGTTTTTCTTTTCAGTTTTTTTATTTTTTATTAGCACGTTTATTATTTGCTTTGTCTCGTGTGTTTTTTTTTCCTGGGATTATTCTGTGTTAAACTTGTGTTCAACTTTAATTATGTATTGCCATAACTGATGTTTGTAAGATGCATTCAAAAACCTTTTGTTTTAAATAAAAAAAATTTAAAAAACGATATATGCTGGGTAACCAATGTGGGATCACACTGCTTCGACTCCCAGCGGGTTCGCCCCTGACAACTGTAGTCAATGCAGTTCACCAAGCGTGTGTGCTTGCAGGATTGTCTTGAGTAATTACAAAGTTGTACTGGCCATATATATGCTGGGTCTATAACACGTTTTTGTGCTGAAGATTGAACAAAGAAATTTATCTGGGGAATAATTCCATGTTCAAAGTAATCTTTTATTGCTCCAGTTTAAAAAGCAGCATGATACATTCGCCCATTTTCCATATACAACTCAGAATATTTTTTGTTATACACAATTCTCTACTCAGGAGCAGTCCAAAGACAGTCAGGTGCAGCATCCTTGAGCTGAAGTGAGAAATGGAGCAATAAAGAAAACATGATAGTAATTTTATGAAGCCTCCGTTCACAGGCTTTTCATTGATTTAACAACAACACCCTATGGAGACTGATTTAAAATTAATGATCATGTTCGCAGATGTCTTTGTGAAAGTGTATGGGAATGCTTTAAATATTTGAGTCCTCCCTGTCTTTTCCCTCTCAAACATCCTTATTTTGCCCTTTCTTTTCCTTCCTATTTGGCACAGGTAAGAGCACGGGATGGAGCACGCGCCTGGGGGATGTGCGGGAATTAGGATTCAAGTCCTTACTCCCAGGTCAAACAAGGCAGCCCTACTTCAGCACAGCGGCGGCCGGCACAGGTAAGCACGGTGGGGTGGGGCGGGGCAGGGCAGGGCAGGGCAGGGCAGGTTGGGGAGGGAAGTCGACAGTCGACATAATAGGTATTATTTATTTATTTAATGAAACCTATTCCGTTGTCTATCGACTTCCCCCTTCACACATTGCCCAGCCCCGCTACCTCACTGCGCTTACCTGTGCCAACCACCGCTCGTTCTAATTTGCAGTTTTTGCAAGCCCTAAGATGTAGTGTTAAATAATAACTGGTTGGTTTGGGACTATACCATTCATCTCAAAGTTCCCATGCTGGGCTTTCTCTAACTATTAAGTAATTCCCCTATAGTGCTTCATTTGTAAAAAAAAATAAAAAAAAATACCAGGGCTCTCCTCAGGAGGCCATTTAGCAACTTTCACTACACATTTCCCCAGCCATGCTACAGATGATAGTAACAACACAACTACTAACTGTCACACTCCTACAAGTGTGACAAATCAGACTATTTCAGTCCTCCCACCGCTATGAGAATGGCATTGGCGGCAGGCAATGGGCATTTTTAATGTATATTGAGCTAATAATTACCTGCTTTTGTGGTCATCTCTAAATTAGCCAGACAGCGCCACCTGGTGGCAAACTGTCACAAGTGCTGGTTTTGACAACTAAGTGTGGGTGCCGAGCTCCGGAAACCACCGGCTCAAAGTTAGCACGGTTCCTCTGACATATGGCCAAAACTATCCCAGGAAGCACCCTTCTTAGAATGTTTCCAGGATGATAGCTAGCTCAGTTGATTGAGTTCTTGAAGCCCACTCATGAGATTTTCTATTAAAATGAGGTGTGTCATCAACATAGCGTATTGAGAACGTGGATCTCGAAGCCAATCGCTCCATCTGCCCCTACTGGTTAATTTAACTCCTTGTACTGGAACAAGAATTTTAAGAAAGGCTCAGACTAAGGTAAAAAGGGAGTAAGGAGCGAGAGAAAGAGACATACTTCTGCAGGCTGCTGTTGGGAAAACCCAGAATGGATTTTGGAGGCACAGCGTCTCAGGGTCAAATTAGGAACATCAAGGTCCGTCCCCACCTAAAAGTTTGAGAAGAAAATTACTAAGGAGTCAACAGCATAGGATAGGAATTAGGGTAACAAGGAGCGGGGCTTACCCAATCCAAGCACATATCTGGCACCCACTGTATCACAGACCCCTTAGAGAAGCCGAAGATAGAATGCCTATACTGCATCTGGAGAGGGGAGGCCTGGACAAGGAGACAAACTGTCTAGAAGGTAACAAGGCAGGAACTACAAACAGGGGGTAAGGAAACTAAAAGACAAGGTAAAATGCAACAAAATTGAAGGAAAGAAACAAACTAAGTGGGAACTGTACAAAAAGCTAAGAGCGAAGAGTCACAACAATCAGTGTTGCAAGACAAGGGAACTCTATACAGGTAGGGTTGAAATACCTGGTCTGTCACTACTGAGCTAGAAGTGTGCCTGACTGTGCTGATCCTTTAGAAGATGAGACCACACATCAAAACAAGCGCAAAACTGCATACTCAATACAATTTGTTTATTTTTAGAGCTAATCAGGATTATTTGTAACAATCAACACAGGTTGCGCGCAAAATGAGAGGGAAAAGGATAGGAAAGTGGTGATGTTAGGTAGTGAGGGGGTGAATCACAGAGTAAAAGGTATCCAATTTGTTATTTACAACTGCCTGTCCATCAATGATTTACACGTAATTCTGTAAATTTCAGAATTACGTGTAAATCATTGATAGACAGGCTTGGATTAACTGGTCTTCATTACCAGCAGTTGTAAATAACAAATTGGGTACCTTTTACTCTGTGATTCACCCTCTCACTACCTAACTCCACCACTTTCCTATTCTTTACCCTCTCCTATTGCGCGCAACCTGTGCTGATTGTTACAAATAATCCTGATTTGCTCTAAAAATAAACAAATTGTATTGAGTATACAGTTCTGCGCTTGTTTGGATGTGTGGTCTACTGAAATTGTATGGATGCATAAATATTGACATTGTGCATGCCGAAATTTCAATCCTAGGTTATTAATTAACCGTGTTGTAATGATTTATATAACGGAAGTTCACAAATAATTTCTAAATTGTTGGTCACGGACCATTGTTTTCATTCCCGCATTGCGCCCAGGTCCGCCTTGACTTTAGGTGCTACCCCATTATCTATAATGGCATTTAGAAGCTGAGGCGCTACTTATCTTAGTAGTCTGGGAAATGTAGTCTTTTGAGTTCAAGTGCATAATTTCCCCTGTCCTGTGTGCCATCTCTTCCATGTTCCCAGCCTCCTGTGTCCAAACTTGTCTTTGGACCTGACAAGGTGTCGCTCTCTCGCTAAAAGTGGAAACTAACTCAACCTGGTTGTCTATTTATGGAACCTCTCCAACGCCCCGGAGAGGTCAGCTAAGGTGTCTCTGGTAAGGCATGTTTCAAAGGAAATGATGTCCTGTATCCTGTCTTTATTATGTGGATGTTGTACTCTAGGGGTCTCTACCTTCCCTTTTCATGGCCATTTGTCTCATCTTCCTTCCTCCTGCAACAACCTGATAGCAATATTGTGCTGCTTCCTAGCAGTAGAAGATCCTGCAATCATATGTCTCTTGTTCTGCTGATAGGGGATCCTATCAGGACCGTTGCATCAGCAGGGCTATCAACCTCCAGACTGATTCTTAATGGCAGTTTGTGACCAGGGCCAGACTAGATGTAGCGGGTATCGGGAGTTTGCCATGGAGGCTGGAAGGGTGGGGGTGGTTTTGCAGCAGAGCTCCTATATGGGCTCCCAGTAACAAAAGCAACAGTGCTTTACACTTGAACTCCCCGATCCGGCTGGTCCAGCAAAATTGGCATGGCTGCTTTGTGTTCCCAGTCCAGCCCTGTCTGTGACACATTTTCCTGAGTCAAGCTCTGCTTGCGGTGGTAGTGGATGGGAACCTGGCAGAATCCACCTAGGGGTTTCTAGGGAAAAGGCAGGAATAAACAGCTTTTATAAAAATCTTATTTGTATCATTCGTATTATAACAATCCAAGTTTGTCAAAGAATTAGGGAAAACATTGCAATGATGAGTTTCCTAGCTTAATTTTAAACCAAGTTATGCAACTTTGGTTGTTTTTCAACATAAAGCAGGTCTTGTCAATGGGAACACTACCTTTGCCTATGTAGATAACAACACATTTAATTCCTGTTACACGAAAGCTTCAATTTAGGAAACTTGCTAGTGTCATCTCTATACATTATGCAGCCAAGCATTTTGATTTTAAAAGCCCTCTTTACTATTGACCTATTTAATGTTAGCAGAAGGCTCACACATGACAATAAGGGTTTTACTCTGACAGGTAAGTGTTACATCTTGGCCTACAGAGACAAAGAGCTGCTCTGCCATGTTTATCTCTCATGGGTAGTGTAAGATCCCACTACAGCACACATTAGACATTTGCCATGTATGCCAATTGTGTAGACTCTTATCATTCTGGCCACCAAATTACCTCAAATTTAAACTTGCTAATTGGCGTGGGCAAGAAGTTGCCATGTTTAGGAGTAGAGCACATGCACAGGGAGGTATGAAACAACCTTACCATATCCAGAGGTGCAAATGTGCCAGCAGGTCAGTAAAAGTAATATGGGGCCAGTCCCGTGAAGCATGGTCGAGTTTGAAGGAAATGGCTGGCCCAATTATCCTAAGGTGCCAACCAGTGTAATGTAATGGTGTCTTGTAAAGCGCATGTATCACCCCGCCATGGGGTATCTCAGCACTGTAGACCGCTGGGGAACCCGTCCTGGCTTTCCCTGTGAGATGGTCCCTGCTGGGTATCTCCAGGGTGAAACCAGACATCCCGGGCGAATGTGGGGGGCCGTTGTGGAGCTAAGGCAAGCTAATGCCCAGAGTTGCCGAGTGTGATCCCTGGTTAGAGTAGGCACCGAGGTGAGAATTATCTGGTCTGCCGCGTCGGGAATTGAACCCTGGTCCCAGGCCGTCCTCTGCTTCCGGGTCTGCCACCTCTAACCAGTGAGCCACACCACTCCATTTAAACCAGGACCAGACTGTGAACCCAATGCAGCCCTGGCAATGTTGATGGACCAGTCCACCTCCTGATTCTGTTACTGGGAGCCAATATAGCAGCACCACTGCAAAACCGCCCCCCCAGTAACGAAAATGGATGCTACAACTGCAAAACCGGCTCCCACCCTTCCAGCCTCCCGGAGAAACGCCCGATGCCCGCTACCGAAAATCCAGTACTGGTCCCAACGAAAAACAGAAGTGCTGCTGTTGTTTTACTCTATTGTGCTGTGTCATTTGAAAGCCATTGGCTTGGTCGAAGGCTGTATTCCTTTTCTGGTACAAGCCACTTGTGTGTTGTTTTTTTCTATGCAAAAATCTATAAAATCTGTTTATCGAAAAACAAGTAACAAGGGGAAAACACTCAGTGAGGCCTTTCGAAAGAGGCAGATTCCTATAAGAGACAAAATCATTGGACCATTGTTTTTCACAGTTTTATTTTGTGGTTATCAAAATTCCTGCCTTAAACAATGGTACAAAAGGGGGGTGGTGATGGACGGAGCATCTGAATCAATCACACACTCACACCCAGTCAAAAGATCTGGGTTTAATCCATCACCGTTCTTTAGCCCACTCTGCCACCCTAGTTCAGACATGGTTCTTTAGCCCACTCTGCCACCCCAGTTCAGACATGGCTATATGCAAATCAGTCTGACCCTGTGCCTCATGGGAACAGTCCAGCCCGAACTGGTACATCAGATTTTTTGTAATCATACTGGGTGAAAACTGACAGTGTTTAAAGATTACCATTTTTTCCTCCGAATATTTACTGAAACTGATAATTTGGTAATTACATGTTAAAAGAAAGAGAGCTGTGCAAATATATATATGCAGATATTTTGAGCAAACATCTATTTGGAAGATGAATAATTCATGTTTCAGAATAACCCATTGTCTTTGCTTACAATATGCATTACCATCCAAATCTGAAGCGATGTCATGATAACCAGGTAGCAAGCCCCCGTGGCATTTAAAAACCTTACTAGAGTAGGTGTAACACTAAGCTTGGTGACCAAAACTGAGAAGGAAGGTTAATGATAATTGTTATACACTTGTATACACTTGTATGAATATGCCCCTTAATTGTCCTCACATAAGGGCCCTGAATTATTGAATATAATGACGTTACAACACAAACAATTACAACGCATGCCTTTACAACACAATTTTTACATTGCAACTACCATTACAACGCATGATTTTTACAACGCATGCCATCACAATGCATTTTAGAAACTACCATTACAATGCATACCATTACAACACATACCATTACAATGCATACCATTACAATGCATACCATTTCAATGCATAATACTTTTGAGGCAACAGTTGGATAAGTGTTGGATGGTGTAGGGGTAAACATTACTATTCCCACTCCAGTCAGTGCAACAGTAGGGTAAGTGTTGGATAGTGTAGGGGTAAAAATACTATCCCCATGTACCCCAAAACCCATACCCACCCTAAAACGAAAACATCCCCATTACTTACCTTATAATGCATTGTAATGGCATGCGTTGTAATGGCATGCTTTGCAATGGCATGCGATGTAACAGCAGTTGCGTTGTAAAGGTAATGCATTGTAATGACTGCGTTGCAATGGTTGTTTCCCAAAATATTGGCCCAATAACTTACCACTTATCGTCAATGCTCAGGGGCATTCACTTCTGATATTATTCATTACTCCTTGTGGCATGACTAATTCCAGGAGACGATCCCCAGAGTGTCAGCTAGATAAATAGTTCCACAATACATTGATGGAGGGGTTGCAAAATACAATAAATATGTTCCTCCACATGCCAAATCATATTTATTGTTTACCCTAAAAAAGCGACTCTACGCACCTCCTGGTGTTTTTTCATCGAAAACATAAGCATACCTCCCCATCCTGCATCCTATATTTTCTATTCCAATAAGAGTGTCTTCACTCCACACATTCTGTTTCACTAGCCCCAATGAAAACATGCCTCCCCATGCTCCATGCTCTTTTGTCTAACCCCAATAAAGGAGAGTTTCCCCATGGAGCATTCTATCTGGGCTACCCCAATAAAAGTGTGACTTCCTCAGCCTTATTCTTTTTGGTGTAAAGCAGTAAAGGAGTTTCCCCCATGCATCATCACGTTTGGTCTACCCCAATAATGGTGTGACTCCCTAAGCCTTATACTATTGATTTACCCCCCCAAAAAGTACTTTCACACATCATCACGTTTTGTTTACCAGCTGCCGCCAGTCTATTGGGCTGAGGGGCCACGCCCTTCCTCCTTTTGCACCTCATGAACACATTCTGCCAGGCTGAACACAGGTCAGCCTGACAGACACTGTTCATTTTCAGGTCAGGCAACCAGGAGCTAGACATGCGCTAAATGTGCAGGCTCCTGGCTGCCTGAGCTGAACTTTGCTGGGCTGAGAGTGCCACAGCTCCTGTAGATGTGATCTCCTCAGCTCAGCAAAAGTCCTTGATGGCCTCCCACTTAGTGATGAGGGGTAGCTTCACTCACTGCCTTGCAACTGGGTGCTTCAGGTTTAAGCCCTGAAAACGTCGAGGGTTGAGTGTCAATCAGTAACACTTCATCACAGAGTGGGCGGGATTCAGCAGTCTCACTGATCCCTTCCCGCATTTGCTGACCTTAGGTCCTGTGACCTCAAAGGCAGAGTTACAGGTAAGTGTGATTTATTTTTTATTAATGTTTGGTGGGTGTGTGAGTGTATGTTTGAATATTTAGTAATGAGTGTGGTGAATGGATGTGTGTGTGAGTGTGTGTGCATGTGTATGAATGAATGGTTGTGAGTGTGTATGTGAAAGTGCGCTTGTGAGTCCTGTCTGCCCCCTCCCTCCTACAATTACCAGTTGCCACTGTTGTTTACCCGAATAAATGAAAGTCTCCCCATGCCTCATCCTTTTTAGGTTTCGCTGGGGAACGGAGCCTTTAGGCTCCGCCTCCAGAGAAATCTCTTGATTACAGTAAGGACTCTGGAATACGCCCCCCTGTCCCATTGGCTAGCTCCATAAATGGAGGCTAGCCATTGGAACAGAGAGGCGTCCGTCATGGCCGGAGCAGACTCGGGGGCGTTCCCGAGATTCTTTGGCTTTTGCCGACGTCACGCGACGCCGGGAACGCCCCCGAATCTGGTCCGGCCGGGCCGTGCTTGCTGCTGTCCTGGGCATCGTGAGTGTTTTTCCCCGGCACGTTCTCCCGCCGTTCGTGTTCTCTCCCGCCCCCCTCACGCCCCCTGTGTCCTCTCCCGCCCCCTCCCGCCGTCCGCCACTGCTTTAATGTTAATTTTTTTGTCATCATGGCGCCAGCTTCATGGGTTGCTGCTTTCATATTTTGCCTTGCCGTTCCCGCCCCCCCCTCGCCCACCCGGCATCTGGACCGTTTTGTGGCGGACTTGTGGGCCGATCGAGTGCCCACCTCGATTGATGGTTATCTTTAAAGAGCCGGTGCCCACCCGGCATTTGCCCGATAAAATCTGCCCCCGCCTGCCTGCCTAAGGAGAAGGGCCGCTGCGCTGCCCGCAGCGACCCGGAAGTGGTTGGCCGGAAGTGCCCGCCCCCGCAGCCCGGGGGGAAGAAAGAAGAAGCCTGGCGGCCGGTTTGCAGGGCTCCCGTGATGCGAGGGAGCCCTGCTGCATCTAGGAGAGCCCAGGAGGAGAGGAACCCCGCCCGCGGCCCCAAAGCGACCGCCGGAGGAGTGCTGCAGGGAGCAAGGCTCCCGTGTGAGGAGGTTAGCCCCGCCCGCCAGAAGACAGCCGGTCAGTGCGGGTGCTTTCAAAGAGAGGGGGGGGGGGGGCTGTACTTGTAAATGCTTGTTTCTAATAGTGCGGGTCCAGGGCACAGGAGGCTGTTGAGCATATTTGCTTGTTTGTTGTAGAAGTTGCTTTCTCGGGTCTTATGCAAATGTTGCTCCAAACCTCGTGGTAGTAGTAACACACATGTAACTCTTTCTCACCGATGTGACTAGTTTCCTATGGCGCGGACCAGGTATTTTATTTAATTTCGGTCAACATTACATAAGGTAGCAGAAGTGAGGTGCAAAATTGCACTCCCCGACAAGCGATAAACACGACATTTGCATCAGTCGGTCCAACAATGCGATGCCAACTTAAGTCCGTCTATGCAAATTTCGTGTTTGCTGTGGTCTCTCAGTGCCAACTGGCATTGAACTGGGGCCGAATTATGCAATCTTCTTCGTGTTTCATTACCTAGCTCACAATGATGTTTATCTTCGAACCTCGGAAGCATGAAATGCTAAGTTTACCTACCATTTTTTTAACCTTTAACCTGTACCATGCGCACATCACTGCAGCCGGCACTCCACCAACTTAGTTATGTTGCTTGAATTTATCTTGAATTATACTGTTGAAAGAACAGGCTCGTCATGTAAAATAACTTCTCGTTTAATCTGATTTTATATGCAGATTCTCACCAGTGGCGCTTTCTTTGATGCCCTGTTACACTCACTCCCTGTTCTGCCTTTTGCTACGAGTTTTGGCATTATTTGTCTGTGCCATTGAATGGCTGGTGCCTCTGCACACTTTTATGTACTGATTGACCTAATCATGGAAGATGTGGTGTCCTTGCATTCTTTGTGTGCTGTACTGCTACACAGTTAAATGACTGGTGCACTTCACCCCTAGGGGGATATTTGAGTGTACCGCTGAATGATTGTTGCTCCATCATATCATTATGTGTTATGTGGCTGTACCATTGGGTGATTGGTGTGCTTCCTACACATCAGTGAGGTATGTTATTGCACCATTCATTGGTTGGTGCCCAGCAGCTCCTTATGTGTAATTTGATTGCACCAATGACAGACTGATGTTTCTGCTACACCTTCCACACAGCCTCAAAGTACCAATACTCTCACATCTCTGACGTTCCGTCCATTTGGATCAAAAAATGATCTGTTCTTTATATCCACGTCACTCGGCCATTATCATACTCTCCCTGGGTCGGACTGGACTACAGGGCAATCACACAGCATCCCATGGGCTGGCCTGACAGATCAGAGTATGCACCAGATTTTTGGCTATTTGTGGGCCCATTTTATGGTCTGCTGAGCCTGTTTTTACTGTTGATTCTACTAATATTAAAACATACATTGGCTGAAGCAAGCGAATATCCACACAGCATTCCAACCTTGCAAAACATGTGTGCAGCCTGTCTTTACAAGTTTAAAACTGCTTCAATTTGCAAACATGAGCCACTTTTTTAGCTGTCTAAATCGCTAAATGAGGCCACTTTTATTTTGGTGCCTTTAATAACATTCAAGATCAAAATAAGAGTGAGAAGTATTAGGAAAATAGCTGGTTTGATATGGAATGCAGACTTCCAAAACGAAGAATAAGGAAGCTTGAAAGATATATAAAGTTCTCTAAAAATAAAGTGGTTATATTCTATCTTCAAAATTTAAGGAAAGAGCTTAAAAACATGGCAGCAAGTAAGCAGCAGGTATTTAAAGTAAAATGCTGGAAAGTAATGCTCGAAACAATTGAGTCAAACAACGTAAGGAAATTTTGGAGACTGGTATAGAATGGGATTGAAAAAGCGCAGGGGAAACTGACAGGTTTGATAGGAGAGTATGCTTGGGTAGAATACCTGGAGGCAGTCTACAATAAAGATGCCATCATTTGTTAGCCTGATAACATTTCTTGCTAATAAAGAGATCAAAGAGGGGTTCTCAATACCAATCATTAAGAAAACAACTGAGATGCTAAAACTTACAAGAGCAGGCGGCACAGATAACTTATCAGCAGTAATAATAAAAACAGCTATTCCCCTTGGAACAACTTGCTCCACCTGCTTTTTCAAACAAATTCTCCTGAAAAGAGCTTCCTAGATTGCTGGAAGGGGCAGTCCCTCGAATCTGGGGTACACCTCCTCCACCTCTGGCCAAGTTCGACCCCCCGCCCCACGTATGGAGCTCTCCCTTCATTGTTTACCTCCTCTCTTTCATCACTTCTCCCTTACCCTCCCTCTATTTCATGCTAGAGGCTTCATGCGAGCCTCAGCTGGTGAAACTCTGCTTCTGTGCCACCCCTGACCTCTGTGTGGGGCTCTTTGCATGTGTGTGGGGCTCTTTGCATGTGTGTGGGGCTCTTTGCGTGTGTGTGGGGCTCTTTGTGTGTGTTTGGGGCTCTTTGCGTGTGTGTGGGGCTCTTTGCGTGTGTGTGTGTGGGGGCTCTTGCGTATGTGTGTGGGGGGCTCTTGCGTGTGTGTGTGGGGGGCTCTTGCGTGTGTGTGTGGGGGGCTCTGTGTGGTGTGTGTGGGGGGCTCTTGTGTGGTGTGTGTGGGGGGCTCTTGTGTGTGTGTGTGGGGGGCTCTTGTGTGGTGTGTGTGGGGGGCTCTTGTGTGTGTGTGTGTGGGGGGCTCTTGTGTGGGTGTGTGTGTGCAAATGCAATACGTCTTTCATTTGCGACAGAGTAAGCTATTGGCATTGTAAATGAGAATGCCATTTATTTATCTGTTTTCAAAACCAACACATAAATAAAAAGTTTGTCATTTACAATGCCAATAGCTCAAACTTTTCCGAAGGCGAAACCGTTGCATTGTAAATGCTTGTTCTCTATCCCATTAAAAGAGTGCCACCCACTGCTTTGAAGTAGCCACTATAATGAGGATTCCCTAAAGTGGTCAGTATTACCTGATCCTCCCTCGGTATCCTAACAGTCCTTACTCCTTGACACCTCTGAACAGTCAAACACTGGCTTTAGATTGTGAAAAAGCCCCATCACAATAAATGAAGCCCCAGAGACCTAATCCAATTAACACTGAAAATGTAATCTTAAAACTTGAGGAATACTGCATGAAAGCAAATTCTTGAGCAGTCCCAGGTCAAGGTTCTGGGTAAGCCCAGGACACTGTACAAACATTAAGACCTTTTAGGTCTTTGCACATGATAAACATGTGGTGATTATTCTGTAGCTGTAACTGAATAACTAAGGATATCATGACTTGCATTGGAAAGTGCCCTAAAGGAACACTAAGTGGGGCTGTGCAGTATTTTGTGCTACTTTGCGTCAAGGAGATGTCCCGTGGGTGGTACATGGGTAATCCTAGCAACCACCCATGGGTTTCTAATTCCAACTCACATTTGTGAACAGGGATTTGCACCCAAAAACTATGCCTCTCAAAGAAGGCAAGTGGAACAGGTTTTTAAAACTTTCACATTTCTCCAACTGTGCATGTGTGCACTGTACTGCCCACATAAACTGTTAGGAAAATATTAAAGCATAGTTGCTGTACTGGAATTTTTTCTACAAGGTGCACTCCTGAATGGAGTGGGTGCCCCTGCTTGATTATTTGAAAATGCACCTACATGAAAGACTCTTGTAGGAGAGTGGCAGAGGATTATGCAGAATGCAGATTAGGCACTAGTTCCTTCCAAGACAAGGAGAATAAGTCCTCCAGATATAACCACTTTTTCTCAGTTTGCAGACAGTGTGCTTCAAAAACCCACCTTTGGTGAGATTCATGGGAGGGTGACGTTGATTACAATAGAATGAAGCAAATATCAATGCAAAGTAACACAGCCTTGTAAGAAATGGGAAGCAGGGCTTTAAAATGTACAAATACAGTGGATATGCTTGCCAGAAAAGGTAGGGGACACCCTAATTCTTGTTTGTATCATACTCATATACTCCTATGCACTACAGAATTAATGTTTAAACATATGATGAAGAGTATGTGTTTTATAATTAAATAAGGCTTTTCTTTCACAGTAGTTCAGAGCTTCCAGTACCTTTGAACATGTTCCTAATTGTGATGGTTCAAGGAAGCCCTGAAGCCAAGTTATTCAAGGTTGAGCAGTTTCACAATTCCAAGAAGCACAATCTCCCTTTCAAACCTGGCAAGTGGAATCGGGATTTTATGAGAATAATGAGCCTACTATTGTATTTATGAATGATACTGTAGAATCCATTCATAAATACAATGCTAGGCTCATTATTCTCCTAAAATTGCTTTTTGGTTCCTTCTCCTACTCAGACTCCTGCCAATGGTTGCCCAGCGAATTATCCTTCCCGAAGGACCAGTTGCCCACGTGGACCTGGTCTAACCTACTGTCACACCTTGACAAATCAATAAACTGAATAAAAGTAGAAGTCAGATTCATTAGACACTAGAATAATGAAGGTAAAATTAAAAAACTGTCAAAGTACCTGATACATTATCTACCCTCCTGGTCACTGTCCTACCCTCCAGAGCAGAGGAGACGCTACTGGCGAAAGTGGGCTTTCCGCTTATGTCCCTATTCCGTGGACACGGCCATACCTGCTGTCCTTCATTAAAGATTTTCAAAAATGATAGGACTAACTCCATCGCTGGTACATGGAATAAAACAGGCTTACTGTAATGGGGGACCTTCTAGGGGGATTTTGATGTCTAGTTCAGTATTATCACATCCAAAGGTCTATGGCCAGACGCTGTAAAATGGCCAGACGCAGAATTCCCTAGAGTCACTAATAATGGTCTGCAAGAGTTCTTGCACACCTTCAGAAGAATGTTCCCCAGGAAATAGCAGACTGGTCTAAGATTATGTATGTGTCTCACGAAACAAATTGAATGTGTTCAGGCATATCCTGAACATCAGCTCCAGATACATAAACAGCATAGCAGTATGACAATTCCTTAGTGTGAGGGTCTGCCAGCGTTTGCTACCACGTTTGTACTGGGACTGCGCTCTAATAGTGGAACACATTTACAAATGGAATTTTTTTGCCGGCTATTAAATTTTGTGTGGATTATCATGATCGGGTCATAGATGAGCAAGATGGAGAAATTGAAAGAGGGAAAGGAGAAGTTGATAGATACACACACTGAATATTACCAAGTGTGAGGTGCAGGAAATACTATCCGATGGATTCCCAGTTAGAGGAAGAGGGCATGATCGGGCCTAGGGTAGAGGTGGTCATAGGGGCCAGTAGGACATTCAAGGAAATAACTGTCTTATTTGCATTCAGCTTTGTCACTGCTGCAGTAAATGTCCTACATTGTATATAGTGAACAGAGGAGGGTGAAGTGGGGTCCAGCACAACCACCTTTGCTGACTACTTCTATCCTCCCAGTGGTTTTGATAATTATACTCCTGCTGCACCATGGCCTCTGGTTAGGTCCACTTTTCCACCCCCCTCGCTGTCACAGGGATAGAGGGTATCCACGCCTAATGAGATATTGAAGGGCTGCCCGAAAGGAGATGACTGTCTACAGACTGTCTACAAAGATTGATTAAAAAGACACTTATATTACTAGGAGTATATTGGATAAACCTATCTCTGTGTTGAAAGATACAGGAGCAACTATATCGATGCTGAAGGCATCTGAAATGCCTAATGAACCCCATTCTGGAACAACAGTTAAGTCATTCGGACTGACTGAAGAGTTAGTACAAGAGCAGCTTACAAAACCCTTCGAAATAGTCGCAGATCCACTAATGGTATAATATCAATTTCTTTTGAGTCACACACGTCCGGTTAATTTGTTGGTTAGAGACTTATTGTGTAAAGTACAATACATTTTACCCCTAACTGAGCAAAGACTAAGAAATAATTTTGCAAACTTACCAAGCATGTGCTACTTTCCAACCTTTTGTGTAACAAGAGCTACATATGTTCAATGAAACTCATCCCGAGCTACTAGTTCAAGTTCGGAGATTTGTATAGCGCACTACTCACCCATAGGGTCTCAAGGCGCTTGAGGGAGGGGGGGGAGCTTTACTTGTCGAATATCCAAGTTTTTAGTTGTTTTCTGAAGGCGAGGTGGTTCTGTGTAAGGCGGAGGTGGGTGGGGAGAGAATTCCAGGTTTTGGCCGCTAGGTAGGAGAAGGATCTTCCCCCCATGGTGGATTTATTGATGCGCGGAATAGCGGCGAGGGCTTGATTGGACGATCGTAGTTGGCGGGGGGGGGGGAGTAGAAGGACAGTCGCATGTTGAGGCAATCGGGTCCTTGGTCGTAGAGGGCTTTGTGTGCATGGGTGAGGAGGCGGAACGTTATTATACTAGTGACCACACCAGGCAAGATTACATGAGTTGCCACCCTATTCAAGAATACCAGCAGGGAACACCTCAGTACATCAGGCAGGATTGCCAACAGTAACGTAAAAAGGCGTGTATCCATTTTGAATGTCTCAATATTGTTATTACAAAGTAGCGATGGCTGAAATGCCCCTGGCATCAATGTTTGTGATATTAGTAAGAACTCTTCCCAAAGCCACATGATTTTATTACTCAAATATGAGCTTTAAATATGTATGGAAAACTGAGCCATACACACTTTTTTATGTGAAATGCACCCACTCTATGTTGGTGCAAGTATAGTAATGCAATCAAGTAAAAGCTTCAAATTTACTAGGTTGAACTGCACACAGGAGAGCTATTCACATGTAGGTGGAGAACTATCAGTAGCTCACGAGCTACTTATTGGCGAAGCCTATGCTACCTTGTCAGTTCTCTTGGATTTGCAGCAGTCGACCCCTCTTCGAGTGTGGGCCTAACATCCCAATGACGTAGGCAGCGGCGGCTCCTCTGCTAAGGGAGAGGAGCGTCACTCCACAGAAAAAATAAAATGATAACAATATTATTATCATTGTATTCGTCATTATTAACTCTGTAATGGTGCGGGCTGTGCTGCCCACAGAGCAGGGAGAGGAGTGGTAGGCACTCTCTGAAGTGCGCATGACAGTTTGGCTGGCCGTCTTAGCATGTCACACGCACTTAGCATGATCTCCACCAGGCTGTGGGTGGAGAACATGCACAGCCTCCCATCCCCTGTCTGAGTGCCGAACCACGGCGCTCAGACCAATCACGACTCTACTGTCATGGTGACAGCAGCGTTGTGATTGGCTAGGGTAATCTGGGAGCTTAGGTGCTTCCTGCTTCCTCTAACAAAGAGGACGGAGGAGAGGCATCCATGGGGAAAGTAAGTGTAATTTCTTACCTTTTTTTCCCTTCTATTTTTTTTTCTTAAACCCCCTCCCCCTTCCCAACCCACCATTACTGCCTGGTAGCAGCCGCTACTGGATGTAGGCCAACTTCTTTATTATCCTCCGGTGCACATAGCACTCCGTCCTGGAGCAGTATTATCAAGCATATTACCAAAGGAGGGGAATCAGCAATAAAGCCAGCCATTAGAAAACTTTTGAAGCAATGGATATTGAAACAAATAATTGGGAGTCCCTGTAACACTCGATCTACCATGCAAAGTAAGCTGCTGATGGACACAACGGGACAATTGTTTTTAATTGTGTTCAGGATTTGAGGGAAATTAATATATTATTAATACTCTCATTCCCTATGGGGCCTAGCCCAGCCACCATATTGTCCAATATTCCCGTTGCTGCCAAGTATTTTTGCTGTGTTGGATTTAAGTTCTGCTTTCTCCACCATACCGTTGTATCCATATTGTCAATATCTTTTGACTTTTCAATATGAAAATAAATACTATATGTGGACCTGTTCCTGCCAGTGCTACATAGAAGGTCCCTCAATACTTTCATAAGAATTATAGCAAGATCTAGATACACTCATGTTGCCAGGAACCTTCACATTGAAACAGTACATTGCTGATTTACCTATAGCTTCACCATCACTGGAAGCATGTAATAGAACACAATAGTGTTGATTGTTTTGCCATTTGGCAGCAAAGGGATGTCAGGTTTTACCAAAGAAAATTCCGAATTTTACAACAACACAAACATATGTGGGTCACGCTTTGTTTTACAGGATTAGAAAAGTGCTGCCAGGCTGAATTACAGCTATTGCACAGAAGCTCAAGCAGAATATTGCAAACATTGGATCCACAACGTTTCATTGATAGCTCGCCCTTTACAATCTCTATCACACAAACAAATGACAAGCCTTGTTCTGTGGTCTGAAGAATGTGAAAAAGCTTTTGTTACTCTACAGACAGAATTATGTATGGCTCTAGTTTTGGGCCTCACAGATTATGCTAAGGAATTTCACTTCTTTTATCATGAAAAGCAAGGATGTTCATTGGTTGTGTTGGTTCAAAACCATGGTACTTATTTTAACCCCATAGCTTGCTACTGTGCTACACTGGATTCTGTCTCATTCAGCCTGCCACCTTGTTTGCATTTTGTTGCAGCCGTAGCCATGGAACAAAGAGTATTGTTCTAGCACATCAATTGACTTTGCATGTGCCTCATGCTGTGGAAATTGTATTAACAAACATCGAAATGCAGCACCTGACTAACACCAGAATGGCCAAATATGAATTGGTTTTGTTAACTCCACATATTTCTATAAAGCGATGCCCAGCTTTGAAGCTTGCTACATTGTTTCCCATTGTACAAGACCAATTGTTGAATGATGATGCAAATCATGACTGTGTATTATCAATTGAATGGCACACTGAAGTACAGCCAGATTTAGAAGATATTAGATGTGAATGGGGATCTATTTGTGGACGGTTCATGTACATGTACAAGAGATCATTTAGTTACCTTGTAGGCATCATATGCTGTATGTATTGGACAAAGATTTGTGGAAGAAGCAAAAGCGACAGGTGTAAAAGGAGCCAAACGAGCAGAACTGATAGCATTAACAAGAGCCTTCTGTATAGCACAGAGAACGATGGTTCCCATCGATACTGATAGCCAATATCAAAGTTCAGACACACTTTTTTCGGCATGGTGCCATAAAAGCCACAATTCATTCCTAAAATGACAGTAAACCATATAAAATGTATAAGAATTTCCTATCAATTTTCAAATTTAAAATGAAATATACATAAAAGTTCATAAAGTGACAAGTGCCAAACCTAACAGATATACGTTGTTCATGCATACATTTACTCAAACAATTATCTCCTTATAACGTTTCTGTTAGAAATGGGGGTCTCTAGTTGGCAAAGGTAGGTATAACTTGGTCCAAGAAGAGGCCCTTCTTCCTAGTCAGCGTAAGGGGGATAACATAATCCCTGCTCGCCCCCTTGGTAGCTTGGCATGAGCAGACAGGCTTATCTCAGAGACAGTGTGTAAAGCATTTGTGCATGCTTACTGTAACACAGTGAAAACACTACAAATGGACACCACAACAGTTAAAAAAAATAAGCAAAACTTTATCTAAACCAATAAGACCAAAAACGACAAAAACCCAACATACAATACTCTTGATAACAGTTACTGTGCAAAATAACCTTTAAATTGCAGGAATAACATTGAAACACAGTTCCTCCGACTCTGTAGCTACTTCTGGGGCTACTGTGATACTGAACACGACAGAGTCTAACAAATCCAGCCAACCGCATCAATAGGGGTGAGCTAAAGCGCTGACAGACTCGGAGACAGTACCTTTCTTGTTGCTGCCAACACGCTGATGCGAGTCGGTCAGGGCAACAGTTGCAGTTGCGATGTGAGATGAAAGAGTTGCAGCGTGTGGTGTCCCCACAGCTTGGTGTAGGCAGCGGCTCATTGACGGTGTCAGTGAGAGCAAGGCATGTGTTACAGGGGAAAGACGGTGCTGGATGCAGTGCAGGCAGGTCATGGTGCGGCGACGGAGCCGGCTGATGTTCGAGTCGGGCAGTGACAAAGTCATGACATCTGTGCAGCATGTAGAGAAGAGGTGCGGAGTGCGGTGCCACAGGATGCGGTGCAAGCAGTGGTTCGTTGAGGGATTCGGTGAGACCAGGGTTGCGTTGCGAAGCGAGGCGTGCTCCCTGCGGTTCCTTCAGGACACGAAGTCTGCGACGGACTCGTTAATGGAGTCGGCTGCTCTTTTCTTCTGTGGCGACTGGAACCAGCAGAACCAGAGACGATGCTCAGAAGGATGATGAGGTCTTTGCTGTTCCTGAGACTTCGTGAACAGGGAGGAAGATCCACTTCAAGATCTTGGAGATACTTTCTCAAGCAGGATGCACACACAGTTCCTCACCTTGGCAGAAACAGCCACTGCAGGCCAACTCCAGACACCACACAACAAAGGGGCAGTACTCCTCCAATTTCTCCAGCTCTTCTCCTTAGCAGAGGTTCTTCTTGAAGTCCCAAAGGTGATCTAAAGTTCTGGGGTCTAGGCCCCAATACTTATGCAGTGAAATCCTTTGTTCTCTGGTGGCAAGAAGCCCTGTTCCCAGTCAAAACCAGTTCTCTCCTCTCTGGTGCAGCATCCTGGCAAGAGGTGGAGGCAAGATTGTGGAAGGCCGACTAGGCCCATTCAGGTGAAAGGTGATCTCCTCCCCTTACTCTAAATGCAGCCCAGCTCTATTCAGCCCAGCCATGACTCATCCAGAGTCTCTGGAGCCATTGGACCGCACCAACCCCTGCCACTCCAAAGCCAGACAGTCAATACACATCCTAGCAGAGGCACACTGGGCTAAGCAGAAAAATACCTACTTTCTAAAAATGGTACTTTCAAACACAGAATGTAAAAATCACCCTCACTAAAAGATGCCTTTTAACATTTTGAGTTCAGGCAAACTAAACTTTATTTTCCTACCTTGTTTCCAGGGGGATTACGCTGATAAAATGTTACATGCAAACTCCCCCATTCTATCCTAAGGGAACAGATAGCCTTGCAATAGTGAAAAACGAAATTGGCAGTATTTCACTATCAGGACATGCCACACACACGCTAGGGCATGTCCTACCTTACACATATACTGCACCCTGCCCACAGAGGTTCCTTGGGCTTACTTTAGGGGTGACTCACATGTAAGAAAAGGGAAGAGTAGGGCCTAGTAAGTGGTTGCACTTGCCAAGTTGACATGGCAGCAATAGACTTCACACAGATACTGCAGTGGCAGATCTGAATCACATTTACAGGCTACTTAAGTGGGTGGCACAACCAGTGCTGCAGGCTCACTTAGAAGCATTTGATTTACATGCCTTGGGTACACACAGTGCACTGTTCTAGGGACTGACTAGTAAATCAAATCAGCCAATCATTGAAACACCAATCCATAACAACAATTTACAAAGGGAGCACTTGCACTTTGGCACTGAACAGCAGTGGCAAATTGCCCAAAGCATCTAGACCAGCAAAACGAAGTCAAACACACAGCAAGAACGAAAGAGGCAAAGGCAAAAATACAGGGGAAACCCACTCCAATGATGCCGGGTCTAACAGTTTCCTAATGGTTAAATCTAATTTAATAATATGTAAAATTGCACAACAAATCTCTAAAGTAGGGAGACATTGCAACAGTTCTAGTACCAACAAGTAAATCTGATTGTTGAGCTACGCCATACTGGGGCCAAGAAGCGTTGAAGTGTAACTTGATAACGAGGGCAAAACATAATAAAGTAACATGATTAGTTTTGTAATGTTATTGCATCAACATGGGGGTAAATCACAATACCATTTTTTTGTGTCGGGAAGAGGCTTCAAAATGTACAATATTTAGCCTAAAAGGTGTTAATAGGTGCAGCTGAAAAGTATATTCTACCCAGCGCAAGTATGGCTCCAAACGCCTGGTTGTTGAAACCGAGGCATATCGCACAATTGTTTGTAAATTAAGCGCACCTTGAATTCTTATTTCTTTGCATCTCCCCAGGTACTGATTTTTAATAGACTCTTTATACTTTAAATTGCGTTCCTGTGAATTTGAGAAAACTTCAACTATAATGAGTTTACTACAGATTATTCGCACATAAGCAACCCACGGGATTCTGTTGGCGCCATCCATAGGGGCTAGACCTATTTGATCCTCAATATATGGCAAGCCGAGTTCCTCATAGGCAATCAAAATTGCAATACTTTTCAGCACTGCTAAGGGTCTGTGTGCAAAAGCACTGTTAAGGTGCTGGATGGGCCCTACATTCCCATAGTCCCAAACCCCTTCGTCATATAATCCAGCAGACACACACTTACTCCTATATAGGTCAAGCATCTATTTTATTGGTTCAATTTTCAAACCTAAAGATTGCTTCCATGTTCCTTCCCATTTGCTGTGCTTTTACAGTAATCAGTTTGTTCCAGGTGAGAGATGAACTAAAAGTGATACCCAGATAATTGAAGGCATTCACCTTACCTAGTCGTTTGCCACCCATCGTGAAAAAATTTGTCTTCAAATTAAATTTCCAACATGTTTTGGAAAAATGTACTTTTAAATCTAAGGAGTCCATGTGGCACACAAAGGAATCCAGCACTTTCTGTAGGCCATTTGCTGTAGGTGACATAACCGCATCATCCATGCTGGCAATATGGGTATATATTAGGTCCCCATTTTTGACATATCCTTTCCTGTTCCTATGAGATGTTTACTAATCCTGTTTATGTAGAGTAGAAACAGGAAGGACAATAATATGCACCCCTGTATCATGCCCCATAATGAACTGATATGTGTGGTCTTTTCTCCCTGTGGATTAGAGTGAATAGATATAGATAAATCATGATGTAAACGTTTAATTAGATCCAACAGATCAGAGTCTACCACCAAGCTTTCCATTATCTTCCATAGCTTTACCCTATTTACCAGGTCACATGCCCTGGTTAAATCTATGAATGCCAAATGTAGGGTACTTTTTTTAGCCAGCACATACCTTCCTGTAATGTGATATAAATTTAGGGATTGCTCGATTGTGCTGATACCTGGCCTAAAGCCGAACTGTGCCTCAGGTAGAATTTTATTTTCAAGGGCCCAGGATTCAAGTCGAGACAGAATAACTCTACCCATTATCTTAGACCGAGAGCACGGGTACTCATAGTACGGCCCGCGGGCTACCAGCGGCCCGGCAAGCCTTCCTTGGCGGCCCGTGGACCTTGAGACACTGTACACGTGTTTTAAAAAACCTTTTTAAGGAGTGTCTGCAAACACTGCCGGTTGCAGCAGAGACACTCTGAGAGACTGTGCTGCTCTGTGGGGGGCGGGCAATTAATTCCAGCGATCGCCAGAGTGGAGCTGCAGAGGCGCTAAGAGGAGGTGAAATAGAACAAAGCCCCATTAACATGCAAATGGTCTTTTAAAGACCTGTGGAATGCTCGGGTGTGGCTGTGTGTGCGCCCGGGAAGCTGTCTCAGCAGACAGAGGGAGGTAGAGTGAGGGAGACAGTGGGAGAGGGAGGGAGGGAAAGGGAGGGAGACAGAGGGAGAGGAAGGGAGGAAGACAGAGGAAGAGGGAGGGAGGGAGACAGAGGGAGAGGGAGGGAAAGGGAGACCGAGAAATGGACAGAGAAAGGGAGACAGACAGAGGGAGGAGGGTGACAGAGGGAGGAGGGCAACAGAGGGAGACAGAGGGAGGGAGACGGAGTGAGGAAGGGGAGTAAGGGAAGGGAGTGAGGGGTGTGAGGGAGTGAGGGAAGGGGAGGGAGGGAAGGGGAGTAGTGAGGGAGTGAGGGTAGGGGAGTGAGGGAAAGGGAGTGAGCGAAGGGAGTGAGGGAAGGGGAGTGAGGGAGGGAGTGAGGGAAGGGGAGGGAGGGAGGGAAGGGTAGTGAGGGAGGGAGTGAAAGAAGGGAGTGAGGGAAGGGGTGAGGGAGTGGGTGAGGGAAGGGGATGAAGGGAGCTAAGGGGAGGGGGTGAAGGAAGGGGAGTGAAGGAGTGAGGGAAGGGGAGTGAGGGAGGGAGTGAGGGAAGGAGAGTGGGAAGGGGAGTGAGAGAAGGGGAGTGAGGGTGGGAGTGAGGGAGGGAGTGAGGGAAGGGGAGTGAGGGAGGGAGTGAGCGATGGGAGTGAGGGAAGGGGTTGTGAGGGAGGGAGGGAGGGAGGGAGGGAAGGGAGTGAGGGAGGGGTGAGGGAGGGAGTGAGGGAAGGGGAGTGAGGTGGGGAGTGAGAGAAGGGGAGGGATGGAAGGGGAGGGAGGGAGGGAAGGGGAGTGAGGGAGGGAGTGAGGGAAGGGGAGTGAGGGAGTGAGGGAAGGGGATTGAGGGAAGGGCAGTGAGTGAGGGAGGGAGTGAGGAAAGGGGAGTGAGGGAAGGGAGTGAGGGAAGGGGAGTGAGGGAGGGAGTGAGGGAAGGGGAGTGAGGGGAGTGAGTGAATAGGAGTGAGGTAGAGAGTGAGGGAGTGAGTGAAAGAGTGAGGGACGGGGAGTGAGCGAAGGGAGTGAATGAAGAGGAGTGAGGGAGGGAGGAAGGGAAGGGGAGTGAGGGAGGCAGTGAGGGAAGGGGTGTGAGGAAAGGGAGTGAAGGAAGGGGAGTGAGGGAGGGAGTGAGGGTAGGGGAGTGAGGGAGGCAGTGATGGAAGGGGAGTGAGGGAAGGGGAGTGAGGAAAGGGGAGTGAAGGAAGGAGTGAGGGAAGGGGAGTGAGGGAAGGAGTGAAGGAGGGATTGAGGGAGGGAAGAGGGTGAGGGAGTTAGGGAAGGGGAGTGAGGGAGGGAGTGACGGAAGGTGAAAGAGAGAAGAGGAGTGAGGGAGGGAGTGAGGGAAGGGGAATGAGGGAAGGGGAGTGAATAGGGACTTTGGGAAGGGGAGGGAGTGAGAGAGAGAGTGAGGGAAGGAGAGTGAGGGAGGGTGTGAGGGAGGGAGTGAGGGAAGGGTAGTGAGGAGGGAGTGAGGGAAGGGGAGTGAGGGAGGGAGGGAGTGAGGGAAGGGGAGTGAGGGAAGGAATGAGGGAAGGGGAGTGAGGGAAGGGGAGTGAGGGAGGGAGTGAGGAAAGGGGAAGGAGTGAGGGAGTGAGGGAGTGAGGGAATGAGAGTGAGGGAGTGAGGGAAGGGGAGTGAGGGAGGGAGTGAGGGAAGGGGAGTGAGGGAGGGAGAGGGGGAAGGGGAGTGAGGGTGAGGGAAGGTGAGTGAGGGTGATGGAGGGTGAGGGAGGGAAGGAGAGGAAAGGAGAGGAAAGGAGAGGGAGGGAGAGGGAAGGAGAGGGTGGGAGAGGGAAGGAAAGGGAGGGAGAGGGAAGTAGAGGGAAGGCGAGAGGGAGAGGGAGATAGAGAGAGAGGGAGTGAGTGAGACAGTCAGAGTGAGGGAGAGAGAGGGAGGGAGAGAGAGTGAGTCAGTCAGAGCGAGGGAGAAATAGGGAGAGAGAGGGAGTGAGACAGTCAGAGTGAGACAGAGGGAGACAGGGAGGGAGAGAGAGGGATGAACGGAGGGAGGCAGAGAGAGAGAAATAGAGGTAGGGAGACAGAGAGAGGGAGACAGAAAGAGAGAGATAGAGAGAGAGGGGGATGGAGGGAGGGAGACAGCGAGAGAGAGAGATAGATAGAGAGAGAGATGTGTGTATGACGGGTCTGGTAGCTCAGTGGACGAAGGAGTCCGCTGCAGGGACCTGTGTTCAACCTCATGGTCACAGTTTTTTTTTGTTGCTCCAGCCCCGCCCCCTCCCCTACTGACCCCGCCCCCATCAGTGCAGCCCTCGGACACAAACCACACTGTAAATTTGACCCCCGAGAGAAAGTTTGGGAGTACCCATGGCCTAGAGTTTAATAAGGAGTTCGGTCTATAACTCGAAGGTCTCCTTTTCAGGTCTCGCTACGAATGCAGCGCAGCTGCTTCGCTAGTGAAGACTCTTTTGCTGCCGCTTTGGTGCTGGAAGGGAGACAGGAGGTGGCACGCGCAGACAGGAGATGTGCACTCCGTACGCGTGCACTTCTCCTGTTCCCGGAGGCTGGCAGCGCACGCATCGCGCACTTTCACTTTCCCTCGTCGGCTCCACGGAGCCAGCTTGTTGCCAGTGTAGTGAGTGCCTCGCTATTTCTATTAGAACAGGAGTGGGCGCTCCACAGCAGTACAAGTAACAGATGCATAGCTCTCCTGCTTTGTGTGAATACCTTGGTTACAGACAAGGAGGAACAAAGGCGGCAGTGGATACAAAACGGAGATCGCGTGGAAGGGGTGCGAGCCTTCGCGCTGAATGCTGATCTGGGTCTGCACGCGAGAGACTGTGCTCGGTGGTTGAATGTTATATCTGGTCTCTAAAAACAGAGTATCCAGGCAGGCTCCAAATCCGTTTCATTCATTTATTTCACAGCGTGTAATTGTGTGTGCCACAAATCCCGTTTGTCTGCAGGTGCGATGTGTTTTGGGAGGCGTGCCACGGCGGGACTTGCGCTCCGAGTGAATAGCACAGGCATCGTGCCTGTCGTGTCTACTGGCGTGGTAGGCCTTCTTCGCCCAGCTGCAGGTAGTATTTGCTTTTTCTGGTGTGTTGCCACTTCGACCTCTTGTGCCTGAATCCAGTGCAGCCCCTGGTCGCTGTTCATGTCGGCCTGGCCCTCCTGCATAGACATCAGACATACCATAGGACTTCTACCTCCGTTTCACCTCTGGCACCCACAGGGAGGGGGTCCTTCCGCCTCTGCAGTAAGCTGAACACAGAAAGAAGCTGGAAGATATCAGCATCTGCTGCTTGTGCTGACTCTCTCATCACTATCTTTTATGTAACTCATGTAATCCTAAATCCTTATGTATCGCAACTGGTTCTTATGTAACGCGCTCTGACACCTTCGGGTAATGTTGCCGCTATAGAAAATCGCATTAAATAAATAAATACATTTAAAAAAACACGTTGCCAAACGTGCCAGCTTGCTGCTGCCGGATTGCTGGCTGATTTATTTTTTTATTTTTGTATGTTTCAGTAGGCTTTCATGAACGTTCACAGAATGGTCACTATAAGTGCCTTCTACAGGAAAGGGTTGGGTTACCATATTGCTACATTTTAGTGGGACCCATATTAATTACCATGTCCTGGTTGTCCTTTAAAAAAAAATCATCATTCTCAGGTCGGAACGTGAAAATATGCACTGAAAACATCTTCCAAACTAGACTGCCAAAAAAGCTGTGACCTCACATACATATCTACCTAGGAATTCAACTGATCATGCGCTCGGCCTACAGATAGTCTAGGGTTGGAGTTACAAAAGAGCTCCCGTGTTGCCCATGCGCAAGTACCTAAAGCAATCTAGGGCCCGATGTAGGTAAATCTCATTTTCCGACTCTAGAATACCAGATTTTACCGATTCGGTATTCTAGATTCGGTAAATGAGATGTAGGGAAAAAATCGGTAATTTTTACAGAATTGGTATGATTCAGTAATTACCGAATCGGTATTTACTGATTCGGTAATTGCCATTCAATGTCAATTACTGAATCAGTAAATACCGATTCGGTAAAATTATCGAATTGTCAAGGTGGACAGGGTGTCACTTTGACACCCTGTAGCACCCCTGATTCTGGCTTGTGTGCCATGTGACACACATACATGTCCTTAGGGCATGTATGTGTGTCACATGGCACAGGTGTACATGCACTGTTGTGCATGTCAAGTCAAGTCAAGTCATAAAATTTGTATAGCGCACTACATACCCAGAGGGTTTCAAGGCGCTTAGGAAGGGGGGGAGGATTATTTGTCAAATATCCACGTTTTAAGCTGCTTTCTGAACGCTAGGTGGTTCTGGGTGAGGCGAAGGTAATCGGGGAGTGAGTTCCATGTTTTAGCAGCCAGGTATGAAAAGGATCTGCCTCCCATGGTGGTCTTGTTGATGCGAGGTACCGTGGCGAAGGCTTGGCTGGAAGAACGTAGTTGGCGGGAGGGGGTGTAGAAGGACAGTCGAGAGTTGAGGCAATCTGGTCCGATGTCGTAGAGTGATTTGTGTGCGTGGGTAAGCAGTCGGAAAGTGATCCTCTTATTGACGGGTAGCCAGTGGAGGTCTTTAAGGTGACCAGAGATGTGTTCGTTGCGTGGGATGTCTAATATGAGCCTGGCTGAGGCGTTTTGGATTCGTTGGAGTTTCTTCTGGAGTTTAGCGGTGGTACCTGCGTAGAGGGTGTTTCCGTAGTCCAGTCGGCTCGTGACCAGAGCGTGGGTGACTGTTTTCCTTGTTTCGGAGGGGATCCAGCGAAATGTTTTTCTGAGCATGCGAAGAATGTTGAAGCAGGAAGAGGATACGGCGCTGACTTGTCTGTTCATTGAGAGTGAAGAATCCAGGATGACGCCAAGGTTCCGTGCGTGGTCTGTCGGGATGGGTGCTTTTCCGAGGGCTTCCGGCCACCAGGAGTCGTCCCAGGCAGAGGGGGATGTACCTAAGATGAGGACTTCTGTTTTGTCTGAGTTCAGTTTCAGACGGCTTTGTTTCATCCATTCGGCGACTTCTTTCATTCCTTCGTGTAGGTTAGTTTTGGCGGTGCTGGGGTCCTTGGTGAGAGAAAGGATCAGTTGAGTGTCATCCGCGTAAGAGATGATGTTGAGGTTGTGTTGGCGGGCGATGGCCGCGAGGGGGCTCATGTATACGTTGAAGAGGGTGGGACTGAGTGAGGATCCTTGAGGTACGCCGCAGATGACTTCAGAGGCCTCGGACTTGAATGGAGGAAGGCGGACTCTCTGGGTTCTTCCGGTGAGGAACAAGGTGATCCATTCAAGTGCTTTTCCTTGGATTCCGATGTTATTGAGGCGTTGTAGAAGGGTGCTGTGGCAGACTGTGTCGAATGCTGCAGAGAGGTCGAGGAGGATGAGGGCGACTGTGTCTCCATTGTCCAGTAGAGTTCGAATGTCGTCTGTTGCTGCGATGAGGGCGGTCTCAGTGCTGTGTTTTGCTCGGAAGCCAGATTGTGAGGGGTCGAGGGATTTGTTGGCTTCGAGGAAGGCGGCGAGCTGGTTGTTGACGGCTTTCTCGATGACTTTGGCCGGGAAAGGAAGAAGCGAGATGGGGCGGTAGTTTTTGAGTTCGGTGGGGTCCGCTGTTGGTTTTTTCAGAAGGGCGGTGAGTTCAGCGTGTTTCCAGTCTTCTGGGAAGGTAGCGGAGTTGAGGGAGCAGTTGATGACGTCTCGGAGGTGCGGTGCTATGGCGGAGTCTGCTTTGTTAAAGATGTGGTGAGGGCATGGGTCTGTGGGGGATCCAGAATGGATGGAATTCATCAGGCGGATGGTTTCCTCAGTGGAGATTGGGTTCCAGGCGTTAAGGGTGTTTACGGGGGGAAGATGGTCAGCAGATGGTAGGGTGGGTTGGTTTCCGGGTTGGTTGTCAAAGCTGTTGTGGATGTCTGCAATCTTGTTGTGGAAAAAAGAGGCTAGGGAGTCGCAGAGGGTTTGAGAGGGGGTGATGTCGTTGGAGTTGGCCGAGGGGTTGGAAAATTCCTTGACGATGTTGAAAAGTTCCTTGCTGTTGTGGGCGTTGTTGTCAAGTCGATCCTTGAATGCTATTTTCTTGGCTTTTCGGATCAGTTGGTGGTGAGTGCGGGTGGCGATTTTGAAGGCGTCCTTGGTGCTGGTGGATGGGTCTTTTTTCCAGGCCTTTTCAAGGGAGCGGCAGAGTTTCTTGGATTTCTTAAGATCATCGTTGAACCATGAGGCCTTCTTTCTGCCCGGTTTGCTTTGACGTTTTTTCAGTGGTGCTAAGGTGTCGGCGGTGTTGGATAACCATAGGGTGAGGTTGGCGGCGGCTTCGTTGGCGTTAGAAGAGAGGGCTGGGGAGTTTCGAAGGAGCGAAGCGGAGATTTGGTCCGTGGTGATTTTGTTCCAGTTTCTTTGCAGGGTAGGTTGGAGGTGGATGTTGGGTTTTGGTTTGTTGTAGGTGAAGTGAACGCAGCTGTGGTCAGTCCAGAGGAGGTCCGTGGTGTGGCTGAAGGAGACATGATTGCTGGATGTGAAGATGGGGTCGAGTGTGTGACCTGCGATGTGGGTGGGGGAGGTGACTAGTTGTTTAAGTCCGAGGTTGCCGAGGTTGTCCACGAGGGTGGCGGTGTTGCGGTCATTGATCCTTTCAAGGTGAAAGTTGAGGTCTCCCAGAAGGATGTATTCTTTGGAGGGGAGCGCGTGAGGAGTGATGAAGTCCGCGATGTCTTCACTGAATTTTGCGCGGGGTCCTGGTGGTCTGTAGAGGAGAGTGCCTCTGAGTGTGGTTTTGGGGTCGATGTGGATCTGGAAGTGAAGGTGTTCGGAGTTGACGAGGTTGGCGTCAGAGCTGGTTGAGATGGGGATTGATTTTTTATGGACGATAGCGAGTCCTCCTCCTGTGTGGCTGGTACGGTCTTTGCGAGTGATCTTATAGTCTTCAGGGATGGCAATGGTGATGTCTGGTGCGGAGGAAGCGTTCATCCATGTTTCCGTAAGGAAGGCGATGTCCGGAGAGATGGTGTCTAGTAGATTCCATAGGTCAATGGCGTGTCTGTGGACCGATCGGGTGTTGAGAAGGATGCATTGTAGGTGGTTGGGGTCGGGAATCTGTGGTGTGGTCGTAGCGGAGATGTTGTCGGTGCCGCTGAATTTGCAGGAGTAGCAGGAGAAAGGTCCATGGGTGTGTCCAGGAGCGGCTTGGACGCAGTTGGGGGCGCGACCGGGGTTAAGGGCTAGGAGGGAGGCGGCATCGTAGGTAATGCGGGAAGGCTGGGTGACGTGAGGGGCAGGGGGTCTGGCGCTGGGCGCGGGCCAGGCGCGGACGGGCGTAGACGGGCTTACCTTTGGCGCACCTTCGGCGAGGCCGTAGCGCGTGGACGCTGCGCGTGGGTGCATTGGCCATAAATGGATGGTGGAGGGGGCGGAGCGTGGGAGGGTCAGCAGCTGGGAGGCGGTAGCAGGGAGGAGGGGCGGGCCAGGGTACACACAACAAGATGGAGGGTCACAGGGCACCGGGGGCTAAAGGCTAAATTTATTAAACAAACACAGCGCGAGGCTGAAATAAATAAATAAATGCAGCGCAAGGCGGAATTAATTAAACAGACACAGCGCGAGGCTGAATTAGTTAAATGAATGCCGCGCAAGGCGGAATTGATTAAATAAATGCAGCGCGAGGCGGAATTAAATAAATAAACACAACGCGAGGCAAAATTAAATAAATAAGCAGTTACAGCTCTGTAGTCTCGAAGCGGTACCACCAGCCGGCCAGATCGTCAACAGGAGCTGGGATGAGGGAGCATGGGGGGAGCGACCGTGCTGGATGAGGTCCAGGTGATCACAGCGCGTCAGAGGAGGTAGGGAGCACTCTGTTCGTGGGTGGGAGGGTCAGCAGCTGGGAGGCGGTAGCAGGGAGGAGGGGCGGGCCAGGGGACACACAACAAGATGGAGGGTCACAGGGCACCGGGGGCTAAAGGCTAAATTTATTAAACAAACACAGCGCGAGGCTGAAATAAATGAATAAATGCAGCGCAAGGCGGAATTAATTAAACAGACACAGCGCGAGGCTGAATTAGTTAAATGAATGCCGCGCGAGGCGGAATTGATTAAATAAATGCAGCGCGAGGCGGAATTAAATAAATAAACACAACGCGAGGCAAAATTAAATAAATAAGCAGTTACAGCTCTGTAGTCTCGAAGCGGTACCACCAGCCGGCCAGATCGTCAACAGGAGCTGGGATCAGGGAGCATGGGGGGAGCGACCGTGCTGGATGAGGTCCAGGTGATCACAGCGCGTCAGAGGAGGTAGGGAGCACTCTGTTCGTGGGTGGGAGGGTCAGCAGCTGGGAGGCGGTAGCAGGGAGGAGGGGCGGGCCAGGGGACACACAACAAGATGGAGGGTCACAGGGCACCGGGGGCTAAAGGCTAAATTTATTAAACAAACACAGCGCGAGGCTGAAATAAATGAATAAATGCAGCGCAAGGCGGAATTAATTAAACAGACACAGCGCGAGGCTGAATTAGTTAAATGAATGCCGCGCGAGGCGGAATTGATTAAATAAATGCAGCGCGAGGCGGAATTAAATAAATAAATACAACGCGAGGCAAAATTAAATAAATAAGCAGTTACAGCTCTGTAGTCTCGAAGCGGTACCACCAGCCGGCCAGATCGTCAACAGGAGCTGGGATCAGGGAGCATGGGGGGAGCGACCGTGCTGGATGAGGTCCAGGTGATCACAGCGCGTCAGAGGAGGTAGGGAGCACTCTGTTCGTGGGTGGGAGGGTCAGCAGCTGGGAGGCGGTAGCAGGGAGGAGGGGCGGGCCAGGGGACACACAACAAGATGGAGGGTCACAGGGCACCGGGGGCTAAAGGCTAAATTTATTAAACAAACACAGCGCGAGGCTGAAATAAATGAATAAATTCGTTATTTACCACGAAATATTATTTTGTGGTAAATAACGAATTCTTAAGGGCCTGTGGCACTGTTTTCAGTGCCACCTACATCTAGATTTACAGAATCGGAAAATTTACCGATTCGGTATTTTACCGAATCGGTAAATTTACCGATTCTGTAAAATTGAAGCCCCCTACGTCTAAAACTCCAAATACCGGTCGGTAACGGCCGAAATCGTCCATTACCGACCGGTATTTGGCCACCTACATCTGGCCCGTAGTTTTTTTCCCTTCACTCTGTAAAATGACTCCAAGTTCCAGAATGCGAAGGAAAAACCTAGACTGAATGGGATCCTCACGCATGGGCCATGAAAGTTAACCCCTTCGATGCTGATGACGAGCTCAGCTCGTCATCAGCCACGGGGGGCGTGTGCGGATGACGAGCTGAGCTCGTCATCTAACGCGGCTTTTGAAAAAAAGCAGCACAGCGCGAAAATAACCGCCGCTGCGATGCGGTTAAAAAGCTCTGGTTAGAATAGTAAACTCCCTGCTGTGTGGAGGTGAGAGGGGGCGGTGGTGGCCTAGGAAATGGCCAAGTGGCTGGATTTAATACCCAAACACCACCAGATGCACGTTTTCTGGTTCCCCTTTACCAAGGCTCAGGTACTACCTAGTGAGAAGTTTACATATTACATTCACTTACTACAAAGAGTCTATGACATTTTTAACGCCAGTTGTAGATCACGTGCTGCTTTGCAAAATGTAAGGATTTACAAAGGATTGCTACAGACTCCAGTCTATGACCACATCCTCAACACAAGGCCGGAAAGGTATCCCAACACCAACAGCTGTATGGGGCCACATTTATGGCAAAACAGCATGTGGTATAATGAGACAAGGGGCCCGGCCTTATGGAGCTTTAGGAGAGAACTGAAAATTCTCCAAAAACTGGAAGAAAAACTAAATAAGGATTATAATCCACCGGCCGAATTTACTCCTCCATAGGGATATTATGTGGGGAATAGGTAGATTCTCAGTATTTCGAGTTTCTTCTAGAAACTGGAGGATTTTCAGTTCCCTCCAACCTCTAAATGTGGCCAAAGTCCCCTGTCCTCAATTACAGAGAGACATTAAACATGCTCACTACTGCCACCATCTCTTTTACGTCTAATCACTGTGCACAAGACACAAATACATTTTAAATGCTCCCCAAGAAAAATAATCCAATGGAATTCCATACTTTTAAAAGCAGAATCTATACCATCAACATACTTCTTGCACCCTTCCATCCAGAGATCCATAGCAAGCATTTAGTACTGCTCACACATGAATATTTACTTATCCAAAATTGACACAATACAGGGCCCAAAAAGCGATCAAACCAACAAAAGCCATTGTTTGGCAAACCTGTGAAAAACCTTTCTCACAGACACAGTTTTTTGAAGTGTAAAACTAACTTGCTTGCCTCCTAGGTTGGACGGGTCAACTAAGTATTTTCGATTCTGTAGCGCTAAGTAATGTGCTTTTATTTTCCAAATCAAAAATTGGCACACAGGATCAGATTCTCATAGCTCCCTCAAGCAATCAACCCGTTATGAATGGATTTGTCTGCTACATGGTTCCGTACTCATCATTTCTATACCCAGAATGCCATGCATTCCTTCTGCAACTTCGGACATGACGTCCTGCCCACAGGCTTACTAAGGGAGGCTACAGCTTTTGGGTGGGGCACGCGAAATGTCAAGGAAATTGCAATTGCTTTGTAAGTGCACTGTATCAAACGGTGTTTTATTGAACCAGCACACTACAAATTGGTCTTGGCTTGCCTCATGACCCTTTCGTTAACAATGGCAGAAAGCGGTAATGTCTTCAATTCCAAAAGATGTAGCGACAAACAGACGTAATGTTTACCACACTCATGTGACACTGTATCACTGTTGGTGCCAGGCCTACCACCCTTGCACTCACATGCATACACTGTAGTTACCTCGCTGTCAGCTAGGATCTGTGCATCGACACAACCTTCATTCTCCTGTGATTTACTTGGAATAAGCACAAAGGATCACAAAAAGTGAACTAAGTACCTACCAAGACACCCACAGACCACATGCTTGAACCAGGACCCAGCTGACCCAACCTCACATCTTTTTGAGGTCAATACAATGGGTGGCATCCAGTTTGGTAACATGACCACCTATTATTATAAGCTCTTAGAAGTCAATTCAGTTGTGCTGTGGCCTTTGTAAATGCAAACTGTTATTTTATTTGAGGTTCCGCTGAGGTACCTGCACATTCAATACACATCATGCCATGCTTATCAGTAAACTGATGATACCAATTGTGCTTAATTGGTAAAAGTAAATGAATAAATAAATAAGAGCGGGTCCCAAACGTTCTGCTACTGAGCCCAACCCCAGGCTCTACCGAATGCCGGGGTTGATAAATGCAATGGTTTGATTTCACCTGACACCTCTAGCTTGCACCACACTTTTTGGTTATTTTTCATTCCTTGCACTCTTTTTTCGTTTATTATATTTTTATTTGGCATATATAGCCATAAAAAGAAAGAGCTACGATACATACTATTAAAATCTGCTTTGAACAATCCCTATAACGTTAAAACAGTATAAAACACAATAAAATCCTGATAAAATTGAACAAAGAATCTCATGCAAACCGTAGGTGGTACCTAATTCATCATCGGCAAGGGGATCACTTATATTGGGTATACATTTGTGCATCCGCCATAGGAAACAGGGTCCCGGAATATCCCCTAGCATAAGTAACGTCACGTTTCAACCCCACTCCTTATAAATTATATAACCAGGTCCTTCAATGACTCCTGTATGGCAATTAAAAATCTTCCCATTGCACTCACCCCTTGTTCCTGTTTTTCTTCTCTGCCCCCCTCTTTTCACCCTTTACTGCCTTTTCTTCTCTTGCTCGGAGTCAAAGTCTAATGATGAAAAATAGGCCCTTGTCCCCAAAAATGGGTGCCAATGTCCACCACCTGCAACCACTAGTATAAATTAGGCAGTGGCAGTCCTCGTGATGGGCACTACAAGATTTCAATGATACGAAAAGTTCAATTTACAGAACACTGTTGTATCTTTTAATGATAGGACAATAATATACAAAACCCCATGCCAGACTAACTTTTGAATTCTCTCATTCTGGGGCTAATGCTTTCATACAGGTCCTATGCGTACCATTCGTGTTTGACAAGGCGTTGAAAGATTACAATAGCCATTGGTCTATTCAAAGCTCTCATGCGGCTGGCGTAATGCCGAATGGACGTTGATTCATAAACGTAACGCCGTAGCAATGGCAGCTTTAAGGAGAGAACTTGAGCACGTTGAAAGTAGATGTACATAGATGTACATAGTGAATTTTGTTTTGTATATAATGTCTCTGTTACTGAGTAATTGTATATATTGTTTGGGTTTGGTCCACTAAATGTTTGGTTAAGATAATATTGTATTAATTAAGTATACTTTTTGAAAAAGAAAAAAATATATATTGAATTTACAAAGAAATAATCTAGTCCAAATTAATTTTGTTTCAATCACAATGAGTATCAATTGTGATTGTTGAAATAATCTGATGAATGATATCAGTATTGGCAATTTTGTGGTGGTTTGGATTATAGATTGGCTTAGCCTTACTGACTAAGGGCCAGATCCCTTTATTGATTGCCAACTTAAGGAGAGAGCATCAAACGCGAAGCATCTCCACTCCCCCGCCACACCCCTAATTCTGACTGCACTTCTTCTCTCTGGTTGTGCAAAGTAAGGCCAAGCAAGATGGCAAATGGGCCAGGCCTTCAAGTGTAATGACAAAACTGGGGGATCCCTCCAAGGGACATGGCCTATGTAATTAGGGCGTGGCTTAAAGCACGTAAGCTGAAAATATGTGCTTAGCATAGCGTCCCGCCCAACTGGTATTTTGCCGCTTTTGTCATTGCATTCAATAGTTAATACAACAAGTAACGTTATACCTACAACAAGCCAGTACTATTGGCTTTGTCAATAGTTAGTTGCCTAAGATAAATAAGCAAAAACTATGGCTTCATTGTATAAAACGTTGAAAATGCTTCAATTCTGAAATGATGAGACTGCAAAAGAACTATAACGAGTCTCTTTGGCGTTTACATCACAGGTAGTGAAGGGTGGTATTGCTGCAGAGTTATGATTTTTTTTCATTCTGAGAGTGAGGG
Organism: Lissotriton vulgaris; assembly: GCF_964263255.1. Lineage (NCBI taxonomy): Eukaryota > Metazoa > Chordata > Amphibia > Caudata > Salamandridae > Lissotriton > Lissotriton vulgaris. The sequence goes on along the minus strand of NC_141700.1, from coordinate 695,236,762 downwards.
CAAAAATGGAGAGCCCGATAGGGACCGAGATCAGGACCTGCTTTTTAGAACTGCCCGTGCTGAGCACCGGGAGGACCCGGCCCACTTAAAGCCCTGCCCTGGGCAATGTTAATTAATGTAACGATGTGACTAATTGGTGCAGGTCGAGAGTACTATATAAAACAAGCATTGGCAAAGTAAACAGATCCGGTGTTGACAGACAGCATTTTGGCTTTGTGAATGCTTGTTTTGGCATGAGTTTTGTAAAGCTAATATTGAGGGAGTTGTGGCTCACCAATAGAAAAGAAACCTTTGGCTAAAAGCAAAAATATGTTTCTGGTTTCAGAAAGCACACATTGCCATAGTATTCCCAGGCACAGAAGGGAACTACTAATGTGTGGATGTGTTTCTCGGGAACGAGAGGAACGAGGCCACTCACAGTGACGTTTGTTAATGGCTCCATGTGTATGCTCTAGCAGGTAGAACAAAACTTTTAATGACACAACAGACTAATGGAAGAAAAAGGCATGGCTGAGAGCCCCCATACCTATGTATTATTAGATGCAGTGCCTAATTTGTGAAAGAAAGAGTGCTGCTGCCCGAAGCACCCCTCAGAAGCCTGCAGCCAGTGTAACTTTATGTCACAGCTCCGAATACTAAAGCTGCATAGTCCTAAATCCACCTCATACCTCTTTAATCCACTATCAGACACTCCTTACTCATTCATCTCCCTGTTGCTGATCCCCACTTTCTCCCTTTTTGACGGATTTCTGTCTTTCTCTTCCTTCGTCTTGCCATTTTGTATGTCTTTCCATCTCCTGCTCTCAGTATATGTCTACTGTGGAAAAATAAAATGGCAGTCCATAAAAATAAGTGCTGAAGTGCCTCCCCACCAGCTGTAATGAAGCACTGGTCTATATCGTTTTAGTAAAATCAAAAGGAATTGACTAACTCGAGACCTCAGACGTAATAATTAAAACTAATAAATACACGCTCAGCAATCTCAGCCCCAGTGTGCTTGTGTTCAAAAGCACCAGGGAAGACAGTAGGGCGGGGCCCACCATGAACTCAACTTATATGGTTAGGTAACATGAAGAACACTTCCTGTGCTGTACTTAACTTGGTAGTTTGGGACTTTTTGGCTTAATATGGTCCAGAATGCATTTATGATCTACCAGAAATCAGCCTCCTCTAGCGTGGATTGCTAAATTACAGGCGCTGCTGTTTTCCTGGCTTTCAGCAGACACTGGAGCTTGAAGTTTGAAGTTTGAAGTTTATTAGCTTGTATAGCGCTGAATCACCCATGAGGGTATCTCGGCGCTTGGGATGGTGAGGCACATCATAGATCAGGGGAAGATTAAAAGGGGTAGGTGTTTAGCATCTTTCTGAATTGGGCCAGATTTAGTCCAGATCGTAGATGAGATGGTAAATTATTCCAAAATAGAGGGGCAAGATAAGAGAATGCCTTGCCACCGCTACGTGCCTTTTTAACTCTGGGGATGATAAGCAGATGCTCAGTGCTGGACCTCAGAGTTCGTGCATGGGTGTAGGAGGAGAGCTTGTTAGAGAGATACGAAGGGCCATGACCATTGCAGGCTTTATAAATATTACAGCCTATTTTGAATTTTACCCTTTTCCTTATAGGAAGCCAGTGGAGTTGGTTCAGGAGGCGTGCCGAGGGTGTTCTCGCTGGGGCGTTGACCATGAGTCGTGCACCAGTATTCTGCACTACCTGAAGTTTATTAATGGCAGTTTCGTTAGCTGAAAATAGGAGGGCATTACAATAGTCGAGTCTACTAAATACCAAGGCCTGCATCAGCGTTTTCTTGGTGGAAGAGGGTAAAAGGGGAAAGATCCTTCGCAGGAGGCCAAGGATGTAGAAGCAAGAGCCTGCAGTGGTGTTGGCGTGTGTGTCATGGGTGAGTCTGTGATCAATCCTAACCCCTAAATTCTTGACCACTTCTTTAGGGGTAGGGGCAGTACCCAGGATGGGCAACTTGCAGGTCAGCAGAAGGTTATATAATCAATGACACCAAAACTTGTCCAAGTGGTCTGGCCTATATTCTCTGTTTCACAGTAAGTAAATTATGACACATGTAAAAACAACCACAGAAGTCCTTTAAGGAGACAGTCTACCCAATTGAAAATTGAGGTTTTTTACATCCAGTGCTCGCTTGTTTGTTTTTTATGGTGAAGCTGTAAGGCAGTTGTTTGTAGTCCCCTTAATGAAGCACTGGCTCTTGGAAAAAAACGTGGCAGTTAGTTTAGTCATCATAGATGCCTAACGACTCCATGTCAAGATGGTCACATTCAACCAATAGAATTCTGCACATTTGAAGTGTTGGCTTGTATTTTTAAGGGTAAAACAAAATGCACGCACTCCTTTGTTGGTCCAATAAAATGTTTCAGAAATTACAATGTAACAATTATTTCTTAAACCCGCACTATACAAAAAAGAATTTTTTTTGCAATGGGCTCAGCAAATATAAAAAAGAAAACAAGCATTTGCAATGCAATAGAAATCGCATTTGCGAGAGTTTAACCTATTGGCATTGTAAATGACTATGCCTTTTATTTATGTTTTAAAAAACAACACATAAATAAAAGGCATTGTCATTTACAATGCCAATAGCTCAAACTCTCACTTCGAGACCTATTGCATTGCAAATGCTTGTTTTAAAAAGGGGACGATTGCGGCTTTCCTCCATGAGGCTGGAATAGGGTCTACCACAACACCCCTGAATACATTAGTTAGGAGAGTGTCCCACAGGAGTATGTTCGATTTGTAAAAGTGAACAGGGACCACTTCTGGCACTGGTGCTTTCCCAGAGGCCCATTGTTTTATTGCCAGGGGGGCTTAGTCTAATTCAATTGGGGGCATATCATTCTCATTTTTCCCAGCCACCTCACACAGCCCTTCTGGTGTCACCATGGCATGTAAAAAACTGATATCTGACCCGAACATTACTGCTGTAAAATGAGACACCCACTGTTCGGCCATGATCACACTCTCAGGGCCTCTCCATCCATAAAGAATGAGTGATTAACAACTGCCGTACATTTAGATCCGGCTCTAGTTTTGGCTGCACATATAAGATCATCCAAGGCTAGACTTCTTACCTTTTCTTTTCTGTCCTCTAGGGCCTTTAAATAAGCATACTTAGCTTATTTCACATGATCCACTATACAGGGTTTTGCTTTCAAAGTAGCTTTCAGGTGTTTGTGTGTGCCAGTGCAGGCTTTGTTAAGCCAAACATGAGGTTTAGGATCCAAGCTTGTATTATTAATGAGTAAGTTATTAAAACTGGACTTACATACTTTATCACAACCCAATAATATGGATTGATGACCTAATTCCTTTTCTAATCAGTTTAACACTAAAAGCTAATTTTCTTTACGATTTTCTCCTCAAAGGCTACAGGATTTTTTTTCCCATTTGCTTCTAAGTCCCTAATTTTTCGAAAGAAATATATCCTTTCGTTTCTCCCCTAGAGTTTTTTACTTGGATGACATTTTAAAACATTAGTGAGTGGGTTGTGATCACTATTACATTTTGGAACGATTTTAAAATCTAATTGAAAAGAGGCATATTCAGCGGAGATTAAGATTAAAAACAATATTGCTGCTGCCGCAGTTTCCCACAAAACTAGAAATATTATTTTGTGTCGCGCCCACTATTTAGATGGTAAACATCCTTTACAACGCGGTGTTTACACTGCGTCACCTTTGCGACGCAGCCATTACAACTCAAGTTGTTACTACGACTTCCGCTGGAGGGCGCTCTTGCTTACGGAATAGTTTGATTTTCTATTCTAACACCTTCCCTACTGTTAAGTGGGCTGGAGTTGGAATAGAAAGTTAAATTAATCCACAATCCAGCGCCCTCCAACGCAAGTCGTTGTAACGACTTGCGTTGTAATGGTTGTGTCGTAAAGTACTGCGGTCAAAATGATCGTGTTGTACTGACGTACATCCATATCAACTGCAAATAGCAGATCAAATTTCAAAGTACAAGCATTCAGAGCTTCCCCAAGTGCAGTGGGCCTGAAGTGAGTTTGGTCACCCTCCATTACCAGGAACCCACACACTTTTCCCCCCGCTAGAGTGGCATAAAGGGATATTAAAATCCAAAGACCACACTACTAGACTTTTCAGATGAACTGCGCTATACATTCCTCTAAGACACCATCTAACTCGCCTATCACACAGGACATTCTCTGGTTGAACATGCTATAGTAAAAATGTATGATAAGGATATCGTGTTCCATGGGGAATATTAACAAACTTATCATAAAGAAGGGGGAAGAACTTACAAGGGTAATTTTGACACCTACAAGTTGGAGAGACACAAAAGTGGCAAGGCCGCCCTTTGCTCTCCCCTATGAAATGCGGCGGGCTGTGTCAGGACCCTATACCCTTCAATGTTAAGGTCTCTGTAGCCCATGTTTCCCAACTGCAGATGATATCATAGGTTACAAAGCCAGAATGTGTTTCAAGGACAAGGGGACCCCAGTATTGGAACCAGAGTTAGTTAAGGTGGTGAGAAAGACAATGGTCTGGGGAGGCCCCAAAATAATGGTCCTCAGGTAGCCTAGGCTCTAATGTTTTAAGAGCAGCGTTAGTCAGGTGGAGCAATGCAAAGTAGTCTCAGCAGGACTGATTACGCAATATATGCTGGGACACAGGGCATTGGAATGACATCACATTTATTAACAGTATAAATGAAGAATCATTTACTATTTATGGAAATAGTTCTGGTGCTCACACAAAAAGTGAAAGTGCGTGAAGTGGGGGGTGCTGGTGAGATTTAAAATTTACATGGCATTGGCAACAACAGTAAATAAACTCTCAAATAAATTAAATGCAGTATAGAAGTTTTGGTTGTAAAGGTCAATGGCATTTCGATCTCATGAATGTGAGATCTTCATCAGGACGAGAAGGTGTGTGCAGATAGGTTTTCAGAATTGACAGATAGCCAGTGGTTTAGGTTGAAGTTTCTAAGAACAAGAACCCGAGGCGAGGTCAGGGTTCCACCTGTGGATGAGGCGTTATGAGTGTTAAGGGATCTACTTTATCATTGATCCCTTTAGGGTCCTGAGTTTCTAACATCCTTATCCAATATATTTCCCTTTGTAGACATTCTATGACCAGAAGTTTCCCTGAAGCTTTGTGGCCAAGAGGTTTTTTGCATTTCAAAAGGTGAGGCTGACTTCATGTAACCAGCGTGAGACAAGAATATATATTGTGGCTTTTTGGCGAAGGGGTTTACAAGCTTTTCTATGGTAATTCACAGGCATCGAGAGTTGCAGGTTTTCGAGAAGAAACGAGGATCTCACGTAAACTGGCTGCTTGAGCGATAAGAGGTTGGTGTTTCTTTTATGTGTTTGTACTGGGTGTAATGAGAAGTGCTAGTACGAACTCATGGGTTCGAATGGTTTATTTCATGATTGTATATTTTCCTCCAGGACATTCATCTTTTTTATGGATTGAAACACGATATAGGACTCTAAGTAAGTTAGTGTGTTGCAACACATTCAGCAGTTTGGAACACCGGCATTGTAACGGTGAAGGACATCTCTATTAGACTTCATTTTTTTCACTTGAGCACTTTGGTGAAGGATTGGTCTTTATTCTTTCTTTCTTCTTTCTGTTTTTTAGAGAGTTCTTTCCTATTAAATAAAGCAGTGTCACGGTCAACTGATATATTGTATAGATGTGCTTTTTCCTGTAAAAATTGCTGCTTTCTAAGTAGGAATATTGTTAATATACTTTTTTCGTAAATTGTAAGATATGTTTCCCTGCAAGTTTATATTAAATAAGAATACTGTCTGTATTGTTTATAGAAAGTGGCCCTAAATGCATTGGGTGGGCATCAAAAAGAACATCGTCATGTATTGAACAAAAAAAATTCAACATGAATGTTCTATATTGTTTTTTCTGTAATTAAAACAGAACAAATGTTTAGTATGTATGAAAAACATATGTATATGATTTATTGGTATTAATTATTTTTGCTTATATGGTGCTTTTGCATCACAAGTTTTGATAGATTAGGTGAATTTTTATGAGTTTTCTCTAAAAGTCACCTCTCGATAGCTTCAAGTCTGCTTGCTATTACAGCACAGATCAGTAAAGTGATCAAGCGAGGGAAGGAAAGGGTGGAGACAGCAGGGAAGGAGACCTAAAATGACAAGAAGAAAAAACAGAGAGACTGTGAATACCTTAGGTATAACCTTTCTAGACTGTAATCACAATTGATATGCCTTAGAATAAACTACCTGTAAAGAAAAATAAGGACTGTTCAGTTGAGCCCACAAGGAGTGTCTTGTCCCTTGTAGATCAAGTTAGTATGGAATCCTTGGGCACTTTTGATAGAGCACAAATATAATATTCAAATAGGAAAGAAGAAAACAAACATAAACAAGATACTTTAAACGTGTAAGAATCTATTGGTAAGGTAAAGGATCACTCCTATTAGTTATACCTATGGTTTCATAACCTACCCTGATGTGCTTGCACCACACTTCACAGAGGATGCAAGAGGCTGAAGAAAAACGCTCTATCACAATTCCCTGTTAGTTTAGGACAAAAGAATATAAATAAAATCATTAAATAAATGCCTAATGGTTCCAGAACAAATAAGAGCAAAACCCCCTCTTTCATCTCAGGGAGGCACATGTAACTGAAACTTTCAGTTAATGCAACCGAATCATTATCACAATGTTTTGGGAACGTTTCGTCCCCCACAGAAACATAAATGTCTTCCGTAAGTTCAGACAATAGGAAAAGGAGGAACCCCAAGGACATCCACACAGTCAGGCACACATATTGCAAGTATCTAAGCAATGTATCAACAAATGAAAAAATCACTCAAGGTCGATTCTCGTCAAGCAATTATTCAGCCTTTAACTCCCCTCTGCATGAACTTGCGGAAGTCAAGTTTGTAGCCCTCTAGTGTTTTGGTAGCTCCGGCCGTAGCCGGAAGTACGTGTTGCAAATGTATCACCTTCTGGCCAGGCGTGGCCAGAAGGGTATAAATAAATGGTCGGAAGTCGCTCGGGTCTTCCGGTCCGACCAACCACCCGAAGTGTGTGTCTGTGCATTATTTAGCTGCGCATCACAGTGCGCATGCAACTCGCCCCCCTTACACTGGCGACGAGGGTGGGACACAGTTGGCAACGCCATCGCGATCAAGCCGCCGTCTGAAGAAACTCCAGGTGCACCGGCGTGCCACAGAAAAAAGCAAGACCAGTGCCGAGCTAAGCGCCCGTCGCCAGGGCCAGGCAGAGTCAAGAGGTCCGACGTCATCTACGGCCGCACCGGTGAGCAGCGTGAGCCCTGAGCTGCGTAGGGACACCGGCGAGGCGCAGAGCGAGCACGAGAAGGCCTGGATCACTGGCTGCACGCGTGCATGTGGAAAGGCCCTGACGCAATGGCCGCGCATGCGCAACAGGCAGAAGGCCCGGCAGGAGCGTCGGAAGAAGACGCGTGTGGGCGCGAAGGCTGCACAGAGCTGCATGAGCTCACGGTTGACCCTGCACCCACCAGGAACAGCGCAAAACGGACGCTGAAGACGCGCCCAGTAGCCAGTGATGTCGGGAACACAGCAAGAAGAAAAAAAAAATATGTTAAACAAGCACTGGCAAGTTCAACAAAAAAAAAATTCATCAGTGTAAAAGTAGACAAGCAAACAATAAAGACACTGTACCACCAAAGCAAAAGGTCACCAAACACTGTGGAACAGACAAAAACAGGTGAATCAACCACACAAAAGTCCTTCAACACCCCAGACACACATCAAGCGGGGAGTTAACACTTGCATAATGTCGAACCCACCAGGTAACGCAGGAGGCAACCAAAACCAGCAGGCAGCACCACAACCGCCAGCACAACAGCAAGCAGCGCCACAACAGGTGGTACAACAACAACCAGCAGCACAACAGCAAGCAATGCCCCCGGTACAGCCTACACACCCATCAGCTCACTCACAGATTCAAGCACTCCCACCGTTTAGTGAGCTAATCGAACCATCCAAAGCAGCGCCGAGATGGGCAGTTTGGATCGGACAATTAAACAACTACTTCATAGCTACCCGTGAAACCGACAATACAATCAAACGTTCTCTGTTACTGCACTTCGGGGGCACTGAGTTATATAAACTTTTCTCTCACCTTCCAGATACCGGCAATGCTGGTGACTATGATGCCGCAGTGCGAGCGCTCAATGCACACTTTGACCCCCAGCTCAACCCACACTATGAGCGGTTCAGATTTAGACAATCGAGACAAAGAGAAGGTGAGACGATGGATGCCTTTCATGCCCGACTAAGAGAACTTGTGAGCACATGTACCGAGGATGATCACACAAAGGAAGTCACAGCACAAATCATTCAAGGATGCGGGAATAAGACTCTGAGAACACTGATACTGCGCCAACCCAACATCACACTAGAAGAAATACTCATGCTCGCACGTTCACACGAGTTGTCTGACGTCCGATCTACTGCCATGGAGGCCACCATGACCCCTCAAGCAGAAGCAGGTGCCATTGTAAAAACAGAAAGGGTGGATGCCGTCCGCGCCTCAAGTAGGGGTGGACAAGGAAGATGGCCGACCAGAACGCCGAGACGAACACCCTGCGGCTACTGCGGACGTGACGAACATAGCCAAGATGGCTGTCCTGCAAGAGGAAAGACCTGCTCAAAGTGCGGAATACCAAACCATTTTGCCAGCGTATGCAGAGGAGAATTCTGCGGAAGAAGCACAGCAGGAAGACGAACCGCAACAGGGGCGGTCAGACAGCTTAGTCTGGAAGAAACTCAGCAACCAAGACCCATGACGTCCAGACAACACCGCCACGCACGGCTGGACGACTCCTCGACGGATGACGAAGGCGAGTGCTACTTTGTGTCCTTCACGAAGGACCTGAAGAGAAGGCGAAGGCCACAACCAAAGTGCCAAATCCAAATTGATGGGTCGGAAGTCACCGGGGTCATAGATACCGGTGCAACAGTGAATGTGATGGGCATACAGCACTACAAAAGCCTCAACCCTAGACCACAGTTAACGCCATCAAAAATCAAGATAATGACATATGGCAGCCAAACTCCACTATCTCTACGGGGAAAAATGCAGGTACATGTTAAGGCGGAAGACCGTGAAGTAACAACAAGATTTCACGTGATCGATAAGGAAGCAGACCTTCTAGTAGGGAGCCACACGGCAGAAGACCTCAACCTAGTGGCATTCGCCAACGCCGTCAAGACACTCCAAACAGAAGATATACTACAACTGTATCCGTCACTATTAAAAGGCCTAGGCACAATCAAACGACAACCTGTCAAACTACATATTGACAAAGCCATCCAGCCAATAGCTCTGAAACACCGGAGGGTTCCGTTTCACCTAAGAGATGCAGTTGAACAAGAACTGACACAACTCGAGAAACAAGTAGTAATAGAGAAAGTCACTGGGCCGACGCCGTGGGTGTCACCCATGGTGATAGCCGAGAAACCCCGGCAACCAGGAAAAATCAGGATTTGCATCGACATGCGGATGCCCAACAAGGCAATAAGGAGAGAAAGACATATAACACCTACAGTAGATGACACACTCACGGACCTGAATGGAGCTCAGTGGTTCTCCAAATTAGACCCAAACGCTGGGTACCACCAACTCCGACTAGCTGAAGAAAGCAGGTACATAACGTCATTCTCAACCCACCTCGGTCTTAGAAGGTATAAGAGGCTAAATTTTGGAATTTCCTCAGCGGCGGAAATCTTTCAGAACACTATCCGGGAGATACTATCTGGCCTACAAGGAGTACTAAACGTAAGCGATGACATCCTGATACACTCCAAGACCAGTGAGGAACATCACCAGCGTTTGAGGTCCACACTCAAGAGATTAGCCGAACATGGAGTAACACTGCATAAGGAGAAATGCAAGTTCTTTCAAAAATCAATAGAGTTCTTTGGCTACGTATTCAACTCCGATGGAGTTCAAGTCGATCCCAGGAAGTCACAAGCCATAAAGCATGCCCCAGCACCGACCACAGCCTCAGAAGTGAGGAGCTTCATGGGCATGGCACAATATTGTACAAGATTCATTCCGAACCTGGCCACCATTGCCGAACCGCTACGAAACCTAACCAAAAAAGAGAGCCCGTGGAAATGGACAGAAACCGAGGAAGAAGCATTCATGAAAGTCAAAAATGCATTACTAGATGGAACAACCATGGCCTATTTCAACACGTCCAAGCCCACCGAGATACTGGTAGATGCCAGCCCAGTCGGGTTAGGAGCCCTCCTCACTCAGGAAACAGAACCAGGGGTATGGGCGCCACCAGCATTCGCGAGCAAAGCCCTCACCGCCACCGAAGTGCGATACTCTCAGATTGAAAGAGAAGCTCTTGCTGTAAAATTGGCGTGTAACCACTTCCACCTCTACATAACTGGACACCCATTCAGAATGGTGACTGACCACCAACCACTCATTCCACTGTTCAAAGGCACAGCACCTCAGCTGCCACCGCGAATTGAGAGATGGGCGATCCAAATTCAACAGTACCAAATGGACCTTGTGTACAGACCAGGAGCTAAAAACCCGGCAGACTTCTTGTCGCGACACCCAGCCAAGGAAGAGGCACATGGAGAAGAGCCTGAAAGACAAACCGAAGAGTTTGTAAACATGGTGTCACAAGGAGCATGCCCCCAAGCCATGTCAGCAGACAAAATCATAGAACAATATGCCAACAATGCAGTCCTGAAGAGAGTAGAAAAGGCTGTACACACTGGTTCATGGGAAGGTTTCCTGCGAAATGTACACGGATGGAGTGAAGAGGACCACGTACGGCTAAACCAATTCTGGAAGATACACAACGAGATCAGCATGGCAGAAAATGGTCTCATACTGAGAGGCTCAAGAGTAATAATCCCAATAACTCTACAAGAGCAAGCAACAGTGCTAGCCCATGAAGGCCATCAAGGCACCAGGAGAATGAAGGCCCGAATGCGGGAGAAAGTTCGGTGCCCGAACCTGGAGAACACTGTTGACGCAATAGTACAGAACTGTTGAGCGTGCCAGATAACCTGGAGGACTGAAGCTCCTGCACCAATCATCACAGAAGAACCCGCGCCAGCACCATGGTCGTGGTTTAGTCTGGACTTTGGCAGCTTCCCAGATGGGAGAATCACAGTTGTGCTAGTCGACAGCTACACGAAATATCCAGTAGTGGAGGTAGCCCAGTCTACAAGCTTCACAAACGTGCAACCCATCTTGAGCAAAACATTTGCCATGTTCGGAATTCCTCAACAACTGAAAACAGACAACGGGCCTCCCTTTCAGGGGAGTGAATTCAAGGAGTTCATGCAAAGACTAGGAATTCACCATCGCCGCATAACGCCACAATGGCCTCAGGCTAACGGCGAAGAGGAAAGATTCATGAGGACCATCAACAAAGTGCTGAGAATATCAGCAGTAGAAGGAACCAACCTGGAAGACGCCCTTCAAAACTTCCTACGGGAGTACAGAAGCACCCCTCACAGCACCACACAGAGATCTCCCTGGTCTCTCATGTTTTCAGGACCTAGACATGATTTGCTTCCCATGGCAGAAAACTGGAGGCCCGAGCCATACCATCCTGACAGCACCCAAGCCCGGCGGAAAAGGACTAATGACAAAGCAAGCAAGAAAAGGGGAGCCCAAAACCGAGTACTGGTCCCAGGGGATCGTGTGCTCATTCGGGCCCGAAGGCCTGGGGGAAAGTTCAGAACACCATATGAAGTTGAACCGTGGACCGTCAGAGCCAGCAGAGGCACTGCAGTGACAGCTCGTCGCGAATGTGAAGAAGTGACAAGAAATGTGTCGTGGTTTAAACGAATCCCACCAGCAACGGTCAATACAGAACATCAGATCGGCATGTCAGTGAGCCGCTGGGGTCTACACTGGGCAGTCCAGTATCCTCCTGCCCCACCTTGATCCCTGAATCACCGACACGGTCTCCAAGAACCGGCCTCGAGAACACTCCGGTGAGAGGAAGAAGACATTACAGTCTCAGGCCTAACCCTAGGCCCAGTCAAAGACTTGCAGATTTTGTATGTTAAGCTAATTTGTTTCAAGGACTAATTTGGGAAGGAATGTGGCGCTGTAGTGTTTTGGTAGCTCCGGCCGTAGCCGGAACTACGTGTTGCAAATGTATCACCTTCTGGCCAGGCGTGGCCAGAAGGGTATAAATAAATGGTCGGAAGTCGCTCGGGTCTTCCGGTCCGACCAACCACCCGAAGTGTGTGTCTGTGCATTATTTAGCTGCGCATCACAGCGCGCATGCAACTCACCCCCCTTACAAAGTTCGCCAACGGAGGGAGAAATGAGAACAAGTAATCTAGGTAAGTTCTTGCCCCCCCAGCTAGGGAAACTCGAGAACGAGACAAGTGTTAGGAAATAGACAATATTCTTTAGAAAAGCTCCGGTATTCCTGACACCTGCATGAGACAACACACATGTGTCTCAACAACGGGGAGGAACACCACGAGCTAGGATATAACAAGGAAGGAGATAGCTACAAACAGACCGTTTTCTTCCCCAGAGGAATCGTCTTGACTCTCCGGGCGTATCGGCAATAGTAATGGATCCATCGAGGAATTAATAGTGCAAACGAACCCTTACTGGACCCTTAGGAATCAGCAAAACAATGTGGCTCCAACAGCCCCAGAAATCAACGCAAAATAATCAGCGACGCCAACAGAAAGCGGAAGAGCTATTGTTTAGTTCCCGCTCTCCCGTTGACGGCAATGTGGCACCGCCGAGGCTCACGTGAATAGTAGTTTTCTGAGTCTTGGCGGATTGTCACTGCGTTCAAGCGACCAAAAATGGTGAGGAGGAGAAGCATGACAGGGTTCAGGATGGGGTTCATGACACCAGGTATTTTTACTCACTTATAGACCCTCCCACTCTTATACCATAATTTACCTTATAGTTTACATCACACAAAGCGCTCCCACATCTTCGTTATTCGCAGCCCTCCCCGTCCCGCAGCGGGGCAGAAAGAACCCTATGATGAAGCATTCCACCATAGGACTTCTTGGTGGGTGAGGGTTATTTTAATAAAACCTTTGTTTTCCTTAAACTATAAAGGATTCTGGGAGATAGCCAATTCCAACACAGTGGGATTCTTCTTGGTTGTTCAATTGAATAAAGGAGACCGAGTCCTCTGTAACCTGACCTCTTCCTCTCCCTTTTTTAGGTCTCGCCTAGCACCGCGCATGTGCTGCTTGAAAAAAGACCTGTAGCAATCGCTTTGGTTTTCTCCCTAAAAAAGTGCACGCGTTCCATGACAACACATGCACGTTTGGCGATTCCCTTGTGGGAGCTAGCTTGACACCATATGTTTGTAATTAACTTGCAAACACATGGTGCCTGTGGCTCGCTCCCCCAAGGGAAACATTTTGTGTGCTCAAGGGAAACAAGCGCCAGCCCCCTCCTCTCTCCCCCCCCTCCTGCCAGCGCGAGGCGGCGTGTTATAGGAAACGTGCACGCATCCCGACACAGCATCAGAGTAGGGTGTAAGACTGCAAAGATGAGGGTGGAACCTTTGAGCTTGTTTCATGGGTAACAATTCAATACAGCGCCTTGAAGTGGCTGTATGGTGGCAGCTTAAACGATGTGAGCCCAGCGGCCGTTATTCATTCCTCTAGGTGACGCTCTGACGGGGGATAAGCAATCAGCGGCCTCCGTATCAGAGTTCTCTTCCTTTACCACAAATCTCCAAAGCGGCCTCGCCTTCTAGGGGCACCTGGTGAAAGCAATTTGGGCTTCAGCTGGTGTGTGCATGGCTAGGAGCGGAGCTGAGGTGGGGGGGCTGCCGGGGGGGGGGGGATTTGGAGCTGACAAAGAGCAACACTCCCAGTTTGCGAGCAAAACCTGGGACTTAGATATAGGCTCCGATAATTTGCAGCGCTGATCCTAATTGCCAGCCCCTCATGCAGCAGCAATATATTTCACGTAACGGTGATACAGCTCAGTGGGCTAGCGTGCCTGCAGCAAAGATCAGAGCGAAAATGTAGATTCACCGATTCACACGACACATTATTTCCATTGACGTAAATATGAGCTGAGCAATTACAGCACTAATCGCTTCGCGTGTGCAGCGGTGTGAAGTCGCAACACAATGTCAGGAGGCGCTATTAAATGCAAGAATTATTAACACATAGCAGAGTTTGGACAATGGAAACGTTTTGAAGTGTTGAGGCCATGTTGAGAGTGGAAAGTGGGGGAGGGGGTTCATATCACATTCGGGGCCAACACAGATACAACACGGGCGTGTATAATTATCCCTGAGTGGGGCAGCCTCCCGACAGCTCTTCCTCTGAAGGTGTCTGGGCGCTATAATCACGTATAACAGAAACGCATTATACACACTAGCGGAACATACTTAGGTGTTGAGTCTTACACCCATGTAGTACACTCTCCACACGATTCCCCATCACACCCCCTTCCCCGCCCAGCTTCTAGATTCTCAGAAGAGTGTCAAGTGTTGGGACAGTGTGTCCTCAGATTTCCAGTAAGGCGGCACAATTGTACTCCGAGGAGGTCTGGGGTTGAAACCCTTCGTCCATTGTGAAATGTAGACCACCTCGACTTCAAGCCCTCCTCCCCCGCCACAGACTGGGGGGTTCCACACGGACTCCCTCGCCACTTACCTGGGACGATGCTGGCACACAGCAGGAAGAGCAGGCTCCCCCTGCAGACAGAGAGGTACATGATGAGTTAGAGCCTACTACTGTGCGGAGCCCGCCCGCATCTCGGAGCACTCCCTGTGGGGCTCTGGAGCTGCGACTTCATCCCATTATGAGCCTCCAGGACTGGGTCCAGTTGTGAAGTGTCTCGCCACGGGAGTTAGGCGACCTTGTGATCGCACAGTGAGTCTTGCAGCGCAGGTGTCCTGTTAAAATAAATCCTTTGAATCACAGATGAGATACTTATCTTTATTAATAGTTTTCTTCTTTTTTATTTGCCTTATTTTCTGTATTCTTGGTTGTCTTTTCTTTCTTAATATTCCTTTGCTTATTCCTTTTCACTGTCCTCTATTTAATCTTTGCTTGTTGTTAATAAGGCTTTGCCACTATATTTTTTTTAATGTATCAATCCAACCTAGATCATTAAATAAGAATAATAATAAAGCCCTGCGAATGTTGTAGGCGCGTAGATGTGTGGTGCACGCGCATACAAAATGACACAGCTACTGCATAATAACGCATTTTATTTAGGGTTTCCTCTTTAACCATGCTGCGCAGCACTCTAAAAACCATTGGCAAACCCAATAGTTCCTAAAGGTGATTCGTATTGGCTTTGCCAATGCGTCTTTATTCAAGAAATTGAAAGAAACATTATGGTAGTCACTAATAGGTGCTGCAGGTCCTTCCTAATCCTCCAGAGACTACAAGAAACTCTTTTCATCCTGGGTGTATGTGATGGCACACACCAGACATCATTGCTTTTAATCTGGACTATTCTCTTGGATATACAGATCTTATACAACAAATGCTCTTCACATGGAACACTACCAGACAGCTGAGGAGTACAAAAAATAATGAAACAGCACAACCAGCAAGGGATAGTGGCTACAAACTAAAGTCTAGGAAGCCTTCCAGCTCTCAATTAACCATTGAATAAGGCTGGTAATACGAGATCTGACATACTAGAGACTTCTCAATGCGTAATAGCTCAGTAAGGTCTGCAAGAAAGTGGCCATGGCTGGTTGCTTTGAGGTGTACCATGTAAAAGTGACTATGTTGCTATGAGTTTTTGAAGAGCATAGAAAAGTGTGGCTATGATGTGTGCCACTATTACAGTCATTGTGTTGCTAATTCTTTTTAAAGTACATATAAAGGTTCCAAAGATCGGTGGAAAAGTAACTATCAATAAATCACTGTTAATTAATAATAGGCCTACCACTGTTAATCCTGCAAAGGATTGGTCTACATTAGAACCAGAATAGGAAGACAATTGCTATGTTAAGTTACTTGAAAAATATGTTTCGGCGTCAAATATGTCCGATTGTTATGTTTGCACACATCTGCTCCCTAGTACTGAAGACAGTATGACCTATAGTGTAGCACCCTTAAGTGCACTTAACTTAAATAGCGAGCTGTGCTTTTTTGCAAGAAATGTTGTATGGAACAGGATTCTTTTCTGACTGAAGATCTGAAGCCCAATTGGGTATCACACGAAGAAGAGCCAAGTCCTTCTGGATCAGAGATGTGAAAAGAATTGATAGCATATTATGACAGGGATATCAGAAAAGGGTTCCAGAATCGTAACATAAACTTAGAAGATGGTAAACATGCACTTCACTAATTAAGGATAGAACAACAAATAATGGGACCCTTATGTGTAAGAAACATGTGTGTTCTTAGCGCCCTCTTCTTAAGAAAAGCCATCTGCAGAGACTACATAGATCTGCCCTTACAGGCACTAAATACATGGGAACTAAAATGTGTTATACTGCCTTCTCTAATAGTGATACAATATAAAGGAGTCTAATTGCCCCAGGAATGGTATGGAAGCTGTTATCTATCTTTCATCATGCCTAGACTGTCTCATGTTAAGCCACTTTCCGAATCTACAATAAGATTACAAATAATGGCTACATGGGTTCAGAAATTGCTAAAATTCTTTGGAGTAATAATGTCTCCACTTGGGGTAGCTGATAAAAGTCATCCCTTTAATGCACTGGTCTGATTTATTTAAACTTTGGCTGAAAAACCACTTCTGCCCTAGGAAATATTACGGATGAGAGGGGAGCCATGGGAAGCATGGTTATTCAGAACAGAATGGCCCTTGACATCCTATTGGCCAAGAAAGGTAGGGTTTGCAAGATTATTAGGTAAAAATGTTGCTCTCCCTGAGCATCCCTGTTAGTAGAAATAATGTTTGCCATGCCATAGATGACATTTACCACAGAGGCACAACATTGGAGAAGGGAATCACTAGCATCTTGGCTTGGTGGTTAGAGGCTGTCCTCATAGGTTTGGGAATACTACTGCTCTTCTTCATAATTATCACAGCTGTGTCTAAATGCTTCCCCTATACGACAGCCCAGGTTTTTAGTTCCCAACAGCTGGCTTGCCAATATGTAGAGATATATGTTTCTATCAAACTTCTTGGAAAATGGCAAAGGAACAACTTGTCAAGACAGAAAAAAGGGCTGTTACATCTGTTGAGTTTTAGAAGGTGACATCTAAAAGTCACCTCTCAAAAGTGTCAGAGGAGGCATTGTGAATCCATTTTTTATTTCAGTTTTCAGTTTCCAGTTTGTGTTCCTTAAAATGAGCTTGCACAATTTCTAAGGCCTGCTGGACTGTGCTGAACTTGCAATGACCGCTAGGCCTTGAGAAATAAGGAAATCATGAAAATGTACATGACAAACTGCTACTTTGACTGCCTTGCTGATTTCATAAGCCAATATCCATATATATTCAAATGTTTGTATTTTATTAATGACTGGACAAATATTAAGAAATGTGTTACACCTCAGTATGCCCTATCACCATATTGGTTGTGTACTTTAAAACAGAATCTATCAAAACATGTAAAAGCCCGTGTAAAAGTACCAAACAACTACTGACTCCACACAGCTGCATTTGATAAACATCACTTAGTATATGTTTAATTGATTTTAGAATTTGACATAGGCTACACTTGTGTGCTCGAAAATCTGAGAGCACGGAGCCTCTGTGGAGAGGGCTCTAGAGGGTGCTGTCACCTGATTGGCTGAAGTTTGGGCAATACCTAATGACTAGGACGAGATATTAAAGTGAGTGGTTTTTCTCAATTCAACAATGCCTTCTCAAGGATGTTCTGTACTTCCTCAGAGAGATCATCGTGCCACCTGCTCATTAGATATGTTCTACTGAATGTAACGATTTTCTGTCATGTGGTTAAGTTCAATTGACTTGTTTTGAGAAAAAGAGTATTTATATACTGATCTAAAATGGTATGTATTTTAGTTTTTATGATACAACTGGCCTTTCCTAGCTAGTGCCCTAGACAATTCAAATAACAATTGTCTCTGATCCTTTTGCTGTGCTGCTTCCTATTTTGCATTAAATACTAGTTGGATTTTGGGCTTCCCAATGTATCTTTAATTAGCATAGCTGCTAAAGGCATTTCTGTCATATTTAGATGGACACTTTTTAATTGGAGCCTTTATCAAGAGATTGCGTATGTGAAAATCGAACTTTCCTTGATACTGCACACTTATTCAAAATGTATTTATTTATTTATTTGAAAGTTTTATATAGCGCGAACAAGATCTTTGCAGATATCAGAGCGCTTTACAAGGACACGAGGGTGATAGAGTAATAGAATGTAATAGTTGAGGTAGTTGGGTACAATGTGCATAGTTACATAGGTAGGTCAAAAAACAAGAGGTAGGTCACAGGTGAGGTAGTGTCGGTACAAAGTGCATAGTCAAACAGTTGCGCTAACAATGTAAAAGTACAAAAATAAGGAGCATATACTTGTTTAAGCGTGAGTAAAATGTTTTTGGAGGTAGCATAAAGGTGGGCATAGTTGAGGTAGGTGAGTGCAGGATATATAGTCACACAGGTGCATCAGTAGTACAAGAGTAGGGATAGTTGAGGTGGTGTAGGTACAGTGTGCAAAGTCAGATAGCTGCATCAACAATATAACAATATATAAATAGGGAACGAATACAATCAGATAAGTCATAATACAAGTAGTACAAGTAGACCAAGGGGTCAGGCAGGTACAGTGTGCAAAGTCAGACAGGTGCGTCAGCAAAATAACAATATATAAAGAGGGAACGGATACAATCAAATACGTCATAATACTAGTAGTACAAGTAGACCAAGGGGTCAGGCAGGTATTACAGAGCGGATTCATGAGAGATACAGAATAATAGATCATGTGTATTTAGCCATGAGGATCGCTTTTACTTCTTTCTTAAAAAGTTTGTTGGAGGAGATGAGCCTGGTTTCAGGAGGGAGTGAGTTCCAGATCCTGGGTGCCATTCCTGAAAAGGAGCGTTTATAGGTTTTTTCCTTCCGGAATCTTCGAGGCTTCAGCAGAAGGTTGTTTGTGCTTCTAGTAGTTCTAGAGCCACCCGAAATTGTCAGCTTTTGAGGGAGGTAGGCGGGTGAGTTCATGTGTACAGCTTTGTGTGTCATGCAGGCTATTTTCAGATGTATTCTGGCTTCAAAAGGTAGCCAGTTCAGGGATTTAAAGTCAGGGGAAATATGCGAGTGTTTTTTTGAGCCAGTGATGAGTCTCGCTGCAGCGTTAAGGGACGCTCTTAGGGGTGCCGTTGTAGTTAGGGGAGCCCGCAGAGGGCGGTGCTACCGTATTCTATGTGCGGGATGACTATAGATTGTACTGCAGTTTGGAAGTCTTTGGCTGGAATGCATTGCTATTTGATTTCCTTCCTAGCCCGGTGTTCTTTTTCTCCCACTGGCAGTAAGTCTACAGTAAGAGGTGGACATATACGTTAAATGGAATAAAAGAAAATAGAATCCCAGCATGTTCAGTACTTAAAGGCTAAATTTACAGACTGACTGAAAGAATCCTCCTGTTTCCTGCCCCCAATTTCTAATTTAGTTTAACATTTTTCTGTATTTCCTAATAAAATTCAAACTGCATTTGTTCAAATTGAAAAAAACTTGCACAGTAAGTAGGCAAAATTTCTGCTATTGAAGGGCCTCTGCAAAAGTCTGAGCAGAAATTACCCCTGTCAGCTTTGAGGACTTGGTACTCCATTGCCTTTACAAATATACATGAACCATGGAGAACTGATTTACATTTCCATCATTAGCTCTGCCATCAGGGTCAACAGCAGTCTTGGCACTAATGGGAATGACATTAGATAGAGAGCTAAATTAAAGGCGAGGCAGCTCTGATGTCAATTACATCAGTGCACCTCATGTTTGAGACCTCCATTGAAACCCTAGTTGCTCCTTAGTAAAAAAAAATATATGAATATCCCCTTTGTGTTTGGTATTAACCCCCAGCATGCATGAGATATTAGTTACAAGAGAACTGGAGATTGATCAGTGTTTTTGGGGAGGTGGGTGGAATCCAACTTAAGGAAAATATGACAGAATATATGCCATGCTGCTAAGCTGCTGCCAGGGAACACAACTAGGCTCATTGTGGCTACCGCCAAAGAACCTGGAGGTAAAAGAGAAATAAGACTGAATTAGTGAGTAGGCAGCTGTGAGGAAGCAAAAGTACAATTTTGAAGGCCAACACTAACAGCAAATTAGCATCCATTAAAAAAGTAGTTTTTATCACATATTTTTCCAACTTAAAATGTTTCTTTCCTAGGTGCACCCACTATACATTGTATATATTTTGGACAATTAAGGACTCAGGGAGCTGCATCTTTTACAACTGCCAGGGGAACCACTGTCCATGCGGCTCCTGATTTTTTGATCACTAATAAATGCATGGTCTACCTAAATTGCAGAATATGGAGTTAGCATTCTACCTCATTGCCATGGCATATTGTAGTGATGTTTTTCTCCCAAAAGATGCTGTGGCATGTGCGAAGTGTGTGTGAGTGTTCTGGGAGACAATGTATACCACAATGGTGGACAACCCTACATTATACATTGCTGCCCCTGGTGTGGCATAGGTGCTGTCTGCATCACAACAGCAGCTTGGTAGCTGGCCAATCATAATATAACTGATGCCATTTGTATCTGGACTGTAAAATCTTATGGCATCTTTTAGTCCAAACTCATTTGAGGAAGAGCTTCATCTGAATTTATCCTAGGTGATAACAGTTTATCAAACTTCTATTTGTATATATTTTATGTGTCGAAGATGAAGTTAATACTGTCAACGTTTGTCCCTCAAAATGGGAAGGTAGCCTTTGCATTGTTCCTGAAGAAGGTCACTAGTCGACCTAACACTCATATATAGAGTCGCTGATGGGTGAGTTTAGGAAGTTGGCTGCCGGTTCAACAGCACAGTTCAGGTCCCAGCGTTCCTATTTCTACTCCCACTCTCAAATGCCCAAAAAAGGCTGATACCATAGATTATGGAAAGTTTGAAGATTCAGTAAAAGTAGAATGATTGCAAGAGTTTGACAATGCATTGGTGGGAAATATCTATGCATGTATCTTTACACGGAAGTAACTAAAGCTTTGGTGCCTGAGAGTCAGCCACAAACCTGGCTTGTTTCTGCCACCTTACAGACATCAAGGATGAGGTTTGCTGTATCCCTTTTTCCTTCCACTAGGGCATTAAAGCCGCAGAGCCATCACATTCAAATAACTCACATAGATTCCACCTGTCCCTGACTCATGTTGAAGGCTAAACTCTGTTTATTACCATAGTTTTATTAATCTGTGGCTTTATTGATCTATTGATCCAGAATTTCCAAGCATTGGTACTCTGCTGTGTCTTTGATAGTGGATAATATGGCACAAAACATTAATGATTAAAATAATGAGTTGCCTGTTGAGACTCTTGGAGCACATGCAAATGAAGCATGCCTCCAGCTCCTGTGGACAGAGCTTCTGCTCCACAATCTCTTCCACAACTGGAAGCATATTGAAGAGAGGCGCTCTTTGTCATTATTTAGGAGACTCTCTCGTGAAACCTGTAGAGTCACGATACCTACAGACTGCTGACACAGGTGAGACAAAGTAATATATAAGGCTGTTTTTGCTAGGTTGAAAAGCTCAGATGCCAGAGGGTTTTTCACCGAATCCTGCTGATCTGAAGACAGTTTAACATGGTTAAATGTGCCCGCCGGTACCCAGTTGGAGCCCGTAATACGGGTCTTGAAGGTATGCCGCCCTGTGACTAGTTTTAAATGTAATCAATTATGCCACATGTTACTGTCCTAACATCTCGGATACCTCCGACAAGTGTTTTTATTGTTAGGAATTACCGCTAATGATGCGCAGCAGTAAGTTAGCGTCTAGGTTAAAAACGCTTACTACCCTAGAGAACAGTGGAATATATTTTCTTAACACGTTTTCATAGCTAAGATCCAAATACTCTATTTATTGATCGCGTATAACCCGATGTCAACACGCCCGCTGTTTACTCATCACGCATAACTCCTTTTCAATACACACTAAGTTCCCTTATGTATAATGATAGGGATCCCCGGCATATATATATATATATATATATATATATATATATCAGTCACACAGCAAACAGCTACCTTTTTACCTAAAAGAACGTTCACTACTGGAGAGAGCAGTGAAACTCATAGTGATAGCAACGAAACGCACTATTGTAATTAACTCCTTATACGCTGTCTATTCATCACGTATAACCCAATGCTTGATTTAACTCGCATACACTTACAAACCTCAAGTGTTGACTGCCTACAGTTTTGACACCCGCATGCTGGACCCATGCCACATCGCTATGTGTTTCGCAAACAAAACCAATGATAATCGCAGCCATATACACCTGGCATAATGTTTGATAATAGGGTTGCTAACCCCAAAGCCCTATTTTTAGATTGAGATGAGGATAAAGAATTGCCATTTTTTAGTTCCTTACATTTCTTTTCAGTACACCATTAATACTAATATGTATTTCTAGGACAGCAGACACCATTGTAAGTACACTTACTTTTGGAGACATATAATGAATGCTAAATGTGACTTTCTAGTTTTCTTTCTCTTTTTCTTCTTTCTTAAAATGAACAGGTACTAAATGATCTTTTTCGAAAATAGCAAACTATAGTATGGTTCTCTAAGGCAGCTGTTACTATACACAGCCTCCATCACTTCTCTGAGGTCCTGAAGAAAGCCCCACCGACCCGAATGGGCAAACCTTAAGGGCTGAAACATCTCGACCTATTTTTGGACATTTCTAGTGTATTAGACTGATAACTCGTCTTTCCATGCACAACACTGTTTTTACTTACCTTGATTCCAGACTTATTAAAAATACAGTCCAGGACATATGAGGTTCTTAAATTTCCCATATTTTAACTCCCATCACTAGAGCACTTGACACTCACCTCTCCTTGATCACTACTGCAATAACCAGTGGTTCTCCTCCGGGTGGAGGTAAGCATATGAAAAAGAAGCCCAATGATGATGCTGTCATGTTTTTAATTTGGCGGAGAACCAAGATATACCGCCGTACGACTTATGCACGTGAATGAGGGTTTTTAAATTAAAATGTTGCAAACCCTGATTACTCAGGTCAAGTGATCCATTCCCTATTGCTATTTAGTAGACAGTTTAACATGGACAGAGCCATTTTTTATTAATTCATACATGGTCAATGGGCTCAATCATGAGCCCATTGCCCATGATTGGAGGTCCTTGTTGTCTGTCTCAGTTTTTCGTTCAATTGAATGGTTTTCCTCTCTTTCCATTTCTACATCCCTCCCAGGGACAATTCTAAATCTCAGTATTCTGATTAGTTGACTTGTATTCTTCCACTGCTGACATTGCTTGCATTCAGGGAAGTATTTCTTGTTCTCTACCCAGGGTGCTACCCTTCATTTTGCCCCCTACTTGTCCTTACCCTCCTTGTTGCTTCTTCCACCCATACCCCAGCACACCCGTTTCTTCCCCTACATCCCGCTAATTTTTAGGCCTTGACTAATGTAGCTCATATGATGCACATGGCAAGACTTTTTGGTAACTTACAGGGGGCGTACCGTCCATCCATTTTTTGCCATTGGTTGGCATCATTGTCACTGTCATTTGCTGGTTTCTTATTTGATGACTTGTGTCGGCTTTACTTCCTCCTCATTTGTTTACCCTCTCCTGGAGCACGGCACATTACTGTATCCTTACACTGCTCTTTTGTGTTCTCTGCCCACCTTATTTGTGTTGCTTTGCCTGGCTGTGTGCTTCTCTGCCCCCACCCCCGTTTCTGTCTTGCTCTATCTTTCCATGTGCTACTGTGCCCCCACATCTCCATGTTGGTCACGTCACTGTGTGCTGCTCTGTCTCCTCCCCCGATCTCTGTATTGCTCTGTCTTGTCATGTCTTTCCTGTGCTCCACCAATGTCTCTCTCTCTCTCTCTCTCTCTCTCTCTCTCTCTCTCTCTATTTCTCTCTCTCTCTCTCTCTCTCTCTCTCTCTCTCTCTCTCTCCCCCCCCCTCCACCCCCACCTCCTTACTGGACCTCATTTAGAATGTCATTGAAGAGTGAACTCATCAACGACATTCCCCAACCTACCAACCCATTTCATATGCCTCTTTCCAGCCTCTGAACTATCATTCCTCATAGTAACGTGCACTGAGGCAATGTTTGTCCTGCGGTGTAAAAGCAGTGCGAATGGCTCTACGCGTCGCTCCAGAGGGCGCTGTTGCTTTCTGCCAGTTGAGTAGACATTCTACTTGAGCGTAAGCTTCCTCAACGTGAGTGGCAGATTTCTCAACGTGAGCGGTCGTGACCTGCTGCGACTGGCCTCATTGAGAAATCTCTCTGGGAGCGGGATTAGCGAAAAAAATGTCTCTCCTGAGCGCTTGCCAACTTAATGTTAGCAAGCTGCTCGAGGGAAAAAGTCTGCTTCATGTCATTTTGCTGAGTTTTGTGGAACTCCACGTGAGGTTACGTGGTTTTCGACTTCGCTTCGTATCTAGCCGCCATTTTGTATTTAACCGCCATTTTGTGTTGCCTCACTCAGGCAGCACGGCAGACGTGGTGAACGCAATGTTTTTGCTTTTTCAGCTGCTACGTGTCTTTCCCGTTAAAGAGTAACTCCTGCCCATGTTTATGAAACCGATGTCAGGGTCACCCGAGTTTTGTAAATCCATGTCTAGACTGATTAATCCACGTCTTTCTCCACTGTTTGGGTCCCACCATTCTTCTTGACTTTATCTTGTTTAACTGACCTTCGCTATTCTCTTCGTGTGTTCTCCTGTTACATAGACTGTCCTCTGAAGCATTCAAACATGTTCTACCACCTGCAAATTGAATTACGGGCACTAGTGTTGATTAACTTGAGGGAAGGAGAGCACACAGGGTCTGAAAGGAGGGTGTGTTTTAGACATTCGATAGCTTGTTTTCAAACTATTCCTATTTGTCAGTTTTGTATGTTTTGGGAGTTGGCATTGTAAACTTGTATAGTATAATAGACTGTGCGCCACGGAATGAAGTGGCAGTCTTCTGATAACCTACCAGTTGGTGTACTTACAGGACCACTGTGCTTAGCTGCGGCTAATAAATCTGCTTTTATACGCGTAACAGAGTGTCACGTGTCTCTGTCTGCCAAAGCAGGTGAACCCGGAGTTCTTAGGCGTGCACTGCGCCGCCTGGCCCATAAGGTCAGGTTCACCAATCGGCGTCCCAACGTGTGGGTGACTTCAGTGGTAGTAGTTTTGCCCGAGGGTCGTGAGGAGCTTCGCAAGAATATTCTGGAGGATTTCCGAGCCACGTGAGCGACCCCTGTATGTGGAAGTGGACCGAAGGTCTTTTGAGGCGCGGCTACTCCTTCCCGACGGCTGCTGATGACTGCTGCCCTGACGGTCGCCCTGCTTTGGCCCCTGGTGATGATTAGTATCGCGAGACGTTAGACGGACATCTGTTGGCGTGAGAAAACATTTAGTTAAGTATTCGTGGGTAGCGCCCACTTTTTGTTTTTGTTTTTTGTTATTCGATTAGTGCACTAACTGAAGCCAAGGGGTAAGTACGTTTGTGCTGTGACTATATTGTCTAAAATCCCTTGACATTTGTAAGTAGTCCAGTTCATTACGAAATGCCTGGATTTAGTAAGTTTAAGAAATTTTGTTGTTTTGGTTGTATTAGGGATTCCCGGCTAGAGGATTCTTGTCCGATTCCTCTGGTTGGAACTCCCACTTATGAGCTCTATTCAAAACATGGTTTAGGTCCTATTATTTTTAATGAAACATGGATTCGATATACCAAAAAAGATGATGTTTTACTTTGGCCACAAAATGGTACCTTTGAGCCTGCTATATTAGACAATTTGGAAACGATTCTATTTAAATAAAAGCCCGGCCGGCAATGTTTGACTCTTTCCGCCTCCTGCTTAAAGAAGCCAAACAGAAAGAAATTAAGCAAATGAAGAAAGATAAGAAAGAGCAGAATATGACGATCTTGCAGGCTGCCCAACAGTTTAAAAATGACGAAGCTGATCAGATGGTTGAGGTTTCAGAAGGACAGCATCGTATGGCAATAGACAGATGTTATCCTGTGTTACCTACTGCCTCAAAGAGTAAGGGTTCTGATGAAGATACTTTCGTGTCCCATCTCTTGACGTTACCTCCACCTTATGTGTAAGGCGCTAATGCACCTCCATTACAACCTGTTGTTAATCGAGCTGTTCTGGTTCCTGTACAGTTGCCTCTTCCTGTGATTCCACCTCCACCCCCTTTGCCACTGAATTCTGTACCCCAAACTCCTGTGCCTCAGGCTCCTTTACCTTCTTTTACTACTGGTTCTTCTCCTGTTTTACAGAATACGTTGTCTCCTGTTCTAGTGTCAGATTCCCCTACAGCTCGACACCGTTTAGTTGAAACTGTTTCTGGTCTTTTGTCACCTTTTCTTGGATCTCTTTTCTTTTCTCCTGCTTCATCTCGAAGACAATCTCGTAGTCGGATCCCATATTTGGAAGAACGGACTAGGTTAGATTCTCTTGCTCGTAATTGGATCACAAGTAGTTTACAGTATAGTGTGCGTGATATTTTAGACACCTTTCTGCAATGGAACGTGCCTATGCAGAGGTATGTCTTTAATACTATGTGCAACACTCTTATCAAAGGGTGGGAAGATATGGATTTGGATTCACCTCCTCAGGATTTATTCGAAATACGGGATCAATTTGAGAAGGGATTTATTGTGGGTCCTGATGTAGAGTCTGCTGTTCAGAAGCTTGTTACTTTCTGATCTTCCTTCATCTCTCAAACTTCTCTTGAGCCTGATCCTGCGGTTCGGCGTAAAATGGCACAATATCCTATGCGAGAAGTTCCTCCAATATGGAGAGAGGCAGACCCAAACGCTCATCCGCCTGTCCTTGCTCGTTTTCAGCGCATATGGGTACATGATCCATGGAAAAGATCAGAAGTGTTAGCACTTAGGCAGTCCTTACCGGACCCTCGTAAGAATCCTGCTGGGTATTATAAAGAATTGTCTCAGACTGTTAATGCATGTATTATGAATTTGGCAGATATTGATTTACTTATGGGAAATGTAGTCCCACAAGCTTTATGGGCTAAAATTCGTAGACAAGACCATGATCAAGCTTTAGGTGGTAATTGGGCTGCTATTGCGGCCGCAGATGCAGGACAAGTAGGTGTTGCTAAACCGGATGATACGATTACGGAGTTGCCCGGTAGAATAATAGATCTTATGAAAATGATGATGCCTGCTGTACGCGTTAATTGGGATAAGTTAGCAGCGTGCAAACAAAAGATTGATGAAAGTGTCTCCGATTTCTATACTCTTTTTGAAGAGGCTTTCATCGACCATAGTGGTCAAGATATGAGAACTGAAGGTGGACAGCGATTATTTGTAGATCAATTCGTTTTTAATTTACTTCCGGAATTATCGCATAAATTGAAACAATCTGAGAGTGCATGGGCTGTTTCTTCAACTGCCTAGATATTAGCTACTGCTCAATATTATGAGAATAGGGATAAGGAAGATAAGGAAAAAGCGGAGAAGAAAACTAAAGAATTAAAAACAAAGGTTCTTCTGCAACAGGCTTATCCTCCTCGTTCTACTCAGCCGCAATTTCAACAGCCCCCACAGTTTCAGAAGCTGTTGCAAAAACCTGAATCTCCAGCTCCGCGATTTCCGTTGGGTCCTAATTAATGCACATATTGTAAAGAGGAAGGTCAATTTAAGATTAGCTGTCCGATTCTGTTGCAGCGTTATGGAGGATCACAGCCACGGGGTCGTGGAGATTCTTGGTCAGTGTCCAGAGGTAGAGGCCGTGGTGCGTCGTCTCAGGAACGACGTCCCTCTCCCCCCCAGGACTCTACAAATTATTTTGACCATCAGAATTCTCAGTCTGCACAATATTACAATGACGATTATTGCGCAGATGGTGAGAATGCGGATTTCCTTACTTGTTAGGACAGTCATAGACAGAGTAAGGGAGTCGTATCAGTTCCAGTGGATCAGGATGGACCTTATGTTAATGTTGTAACATTGGGTGTTACGTAACCATTTCTTTTGGATACTGGTGCAATGAGAAGTTCTATTATGCATTCTAAACTCCCTGGGGCACCTTTGTCTGGCTTAACGAATGTTTCTGTGGGATTCTCTGGCGCCCCAGTTTGCAACCCTGTTTCTTGTCCTTTGCCTATTTCCATTGGTCCGTACGATTTAGCAGCTCCACTTCTTTTGATGACGGGTTGCGGAGAGAATTTATTGGGTTTGGATTTATTGAAACGTCTGCATGCCACATTGTATTGCTCACCCTCTGGTGTACATCTTACTTTAGGTGCTAAGTTGACTTCTCCGATGT
Source organism: Lissotriton vulgaris (assembly GCF_964263255.1). Taxonomy (NCBI): domain Eukaryota; kingdom Metazoa; phylum Chordata; class Amphibia; order Caudata; family Salamandridae; genus Lissotriton; species Lissotriton vulgaris. The sequence goes on along the minus strand of NC_141700.1, from coordinate 695,208,334 downwards.
ACGTATCTAAAGACCAACTGCCACTCGAACTGCGTTCGCTTCCTGCTACGCTTTGGGCTACGGGTCCGAATGATGTTGGTTTGCTTCAAACCCCACCTTATGTGATTACTGTGAAGCCTGATGTTAAGTTACCACGCATTCCACAATACAAAATCTCTAACGATGGTGAGAGAGCTCTGTTGGCTATTGTTCATGACTTTGTTCAGAAGGGTGTGGTCGAGGAGACCAGAGGAAATGTTTGTAACAGTCCTGTTCTGCCTGTTCTAAAGCGTACTGATCCTTCTCAGCCAACTGTGTATCGTTTTGTGATAGACTTCTGAGAGGTCAACAAAATTGTTGTCCCTCAGTTTCCTGTTGTTCCAGATATTACTGCTTTGCTTACTATGATTCCTGCTTCGGCAGCTTGGTTTTCGGTTATTGATCTCAAAAATGCTTTCTTTAGCATTCCCATTGCTGAGGAGAGTAGGGATCTCTTTGGTTTCTCTCTTGGAGGTCGAAGTTTTCGATTTAAGCGTGCACCTCAAGGCTATTGTGAGAGTCCCTCCATCTATAGTCAAGCTTTGAAGTCTCAGCTTGACACTTTTTCTTTGCCATCAGGTGCTACTCTTATCCAATATGTGAATGATTTGTTAGTGGCTGCCGATTCAGAAGATGTCTGTAAGAATGCGACTGTGTCACTTTTGCGACATTTGTCTGATCTACACCACAAAGTATCGCTTTCTAAGTTACAATATTGCTGCCAAGAGGTTACCTATTTAGGTCTTCTCTTGTCGAAGGAGGGAAGGCGATTGACTACAGAACGTATCCAAGCAATTGCGCAAATGTCAGTACCATCCACACAAAGAGAGGTGCGTGCTTTCTTAGGCATTACCTCTTATTGTAGACAGTGGATTCCGAACTTTTCCTTACTAGCTAAACCCTTGTTGGCACTCACTCTGAAAGATACGCCCCAACCTTTTCCTTGGACGGATGAATGTCAAAAGAGTTTTTCTGATTCACGTACTGCTTTGTGTTCGGCTCCTGTGTTGGGTACTCCAGATTACAGTAAACCTTTTACACTCTATGTTCATGAAAGAGAAGGTTGTGCATTATCAGTCTTGACACAACAATTTGGAGGTAAACAAAGGCCATGTGCCTATTTCTCGGCTACATTAGATCCAGTTGCTAAAGCATTACCCAGTTGTCTTAAAGCAACAGCGGCAGCAGCGATTTCTATTCGTCAATCTGCTGGATTGGTGTTAGATCATACTCCTAATGTTATGGTGCCACACGCAGTAGATACTCACTTGAACAGGACAAAAACTCAGCACTTAACGAGTGCCCGTTTGTCTGGATATGAGTTGACGCTTTTAGCTAGTCACATACATATCAGGAGATGTAATGTTCTGAATCCAGCAACATTGTTGCCTATTTTGGATGAGAAAAATGTACAAGATCAGCATGATTGTTTTCTTCGTACGGAAGAAGAAACTAAAGGTCGAGTTGATTTGAAAGATACACCACTTACGGATCCGGGTGGGATCCTGTGGGTAGATGGGTCTTGTTTCAAGCTTCCTAATGGCGAGACGACAGCAGCTTATGCTGTTACAACTCTACATACGATAGTGGAAACTGCACGTATTTCACAGAATTCAGCACAAGCTGCAGAGTTGATTGCGTTGACGAGAGCATGTGTGTTGGCGAAAGGAAAGAGAGTGACTGTTTATACAGATAGTCAATACGCGTTTGGCGTTGCCCACAGCTTCGGCCGTTTGTGGAAAGAGGATTCTTTACCTCCCACGGCACTAAAGTACAGCACGGTCAGTTGGTGACTGACCTTCTTGAATCACTTGCTTTGCCTACTCAAATAGCGATTGTGAAGTGTAGTGCGCAAAAAAAAAATTACTGATGACGTGGGTCGAGGAAATGCATTTGCGGATGAAATAGCAAGGGAAACGGCACCGAATGTTGAAAGTCGAATGTATGTTGCAGGACCGGCAAGTTGGGTCCCAGATGCTGGTATGTGTGAAGACACAGTAGAAAGCGTGAAAATGATTCAGAAAGAGGCAACTGAGAAATAATTGAGTACGTGGACGGAATTGTCAGAGCATCAGCGATGGTTGTTACCTGATGCGTATGAATTACCTGTGGTCACTATGGCTCAGGAAACCAGCCCATATTAACGCAAGGGGTATATGTAAACTCCTAGCTCCAGTATGGCAGAATGAAAATATTCCCAAATGTGTAGAAAATGTAGTCAAGCATTGTATTGTTTGCTTGATGCATAATCCAGGAAAGGGAACTCCAACTCCAGCAGGTCACTTTGCTCCCCCTACGTATCCTTTTGAGGTACTGCAAATAGATTACATCCATATGGAACGTTTTAACATTCTTAAGTATGTCCTGGTGGTGGTTTGCACATTTTCCAGATGGATAGAGGCTTACCCCCTAAAGCATAATACTGCTTTGTCTACTGCCAAAGTCCTTCTGAAGGAATTCTTCCAGAGGTTTGGTTTGCCGCGCATTGTCTGGAGTGACAATGGGAGTGAATTTGTAGGTCAGATTATGCAGAAAGGGTGTGTGGGTCTTGGAATTAGACAGAAATTTCATGCGGCAAATCACCCTCAGTCAGCGGGTTTGGTAGAGTGTTACAATGGCACTCTCAAACTTAAGTTAGCAAAGATCCAGACCAGTACAGGCCTTTCCTGGCCTGATGCCTTGCCTTTGGCACTTCTCTCAACAAGAACGACTGTTCATTCTCGTTTGGGGCTTAGCCCATACGAGATTGTTTTCGGATGCCCAGCCAATGTCTGGGGAGTCCCTCGCCTCAAAAAGTATTCAGACATTCCGTATCCATTGTTGGTTGATTATTTGCACGACCTCACCACTAAATTGCGTGTTATTCGCCAACAGGTCCAAAACGCTTTGCCAGAGGCCTCCTCAGATCCAGGACACTCCATCCAACCTGGAGACTGGGTGTGTCTGAAGAATTTCCAGAGGAAAAAGAATCTGGAACCTCGTTGGGGGCCGCCGAGACAAGTTCTACTGACGACCCGTACAGCAGTGAAAGTCGTCGGTAAAAGAAACTGGATTCACGGCGTGCACTGCAAAAGGGTACCATTGCCTTTACCTTATGCCCAGTGGGTCCGAGAAAGCGTTGGTGATAGTGAATGTGAAAAGGTACCCAGATTTATACCGTTCAGCAGTGCACGCCTGGATTGGACTAGTTCTGAGAAAGAGGACGACGATGTTTTGCAGGAAGCTGTACCTCCACACCTACGACTAAACACATCGGATCCAGAGACTTTGTTCAAGGACCAGACAATACCTGGCAAGACACGATACAACCTGAGAGAAAGGTTGCCTAAAGACAATTAAAGTCTGTGTGTTTTATAATTTTGCTTTTGTTAAAAAAAATAAGAAACATTCCTTTTCCATTATCCATCAAGTTGCAGGGTCACGGTAGGAGTCTTAGGCTGTGACCTGAATAGTGAATAGGTCAACAGGACTTGCAGTGTCAGGACGGCTAACAATCACAGCCAAGTGATTAAGGAAGATTATCGTGAGCAACGTCTTTAGAGTAATGGATAGCGCAGGAAAAGAGAATGATGTTAAGATAATGAAAAGAAATCATTATAAGAAATTATTATTTAGTTGTTGTGGCGTAGCATTATGTATTGCAGTATGTTTATGCAGTTTATTAGCATGTGTAGGATGGATCGTACACAGTATGCAGACGACACCTGTCCCTACTTCTACTTCTTTGATTTCCTCTACTACTATTTCTCAGCATAAATTTTACGCACTCCCAGACCATGAGCAGATGAGAAGAATGGAATATTTCAACAATTCCTTTATCCAATTGTTACATCAGCATCAATTGGTAGTAAATACTACTGATTGTTGGGTTTGTGGACTCATACCACATAACACGGAGAGAGGGATGGCGTATTTAGTTCTTCCATTTACGTATGAAGGTTCTGCTTGGGCTTATCTGACTATGTTTTCTAATGCATACCAGAACCTACTCCGATATCCTCCTGGTGGGTCCTATAATGGTAGCGTGGATTTCAGTCATAGCTCTTTGATAAAGGGAATAGTGACCATGGCAAAAATTGCTGATATTATTAAGATTCCCAAGGATGAGAAGAGAGTATATGATGGATGGAACGTGACTCGGTATGTCACTAGTCTCACTGACAAGGTTAAACAGAAGAGATTTGCACCAATTTGGGTTTTACCCCAGAGAGGTAATTTGTGTTTACAAATAAATGGTCAGAATACCAAAATTAAGCAAGAAAGGAGTAATTGTTCTCACATATATGTCTATACACCCCTGACTCCTTCACCGTTAGTTCCATCTCAAGGTACATACTTTATCTGTCATGACAAAGCTCTTACATGACTTCCCACACATTTCTTGGGAACATGTTATTTAGCTTTTCTTCTTCCTCCGACATATACTGCTCCTGCAGATCACCATCAGAGGCGCAACTAGAGCCAAATTTCGGGGGGGGGGGGCTGAACCTTTAATCAGTAGGCAGAGTGGAGCTGCAGGGCCTCCAACAAGGGGTGAAACAACAGCAAGGCCTAATTAGCATTCAAATGGTCTTTGAAAGACCTGTGAAGCGTTCGGTGTGGCTGTTTGTGTGCCCGGGATCTGTCTCATTCCGGGCTGCCACACACGACGGGGGGGGGCTGAAGCCCGGTAAGTCCAATGGGGGGTTGCGCGCCTGATCACCATAGAAAGAAATTTGGTAGAGGGGTTATTGATGCGGAAGACACAGCTGGACAAGAGGGAGGAGATTTTCTGAAAGGGTTTCTTCCTTTTTGGGGTACAATTGTAAATAGTGGAAACATCAGACGCCTAGTTTGTGTGGTCAATGCTACCATAAATATAACTTCTGGAGCATTGAACAATTTGACACCTGAACTTCAGGCGGATCGCCTTATGACTTTGCAGAACCGAGTGGTTCTAGACATTGTCCTTGCAGATAGAGGAGGAGTCTGTAACTCATTGGGTCCAGTTGCTGCGTTTACGTTCCGGATAATGCCCCTACAGTATACCAAGCCATTTCTAAGCTACATGTCATCTCAGAGTCCGTTCATCAGGACACTGGAGACTGGTCTGTGATGGGATGGTTTTGGGGACTACTGTCCACATGGGGATTGAAAGTGTTAACTTTCCTTGGAGCGATTCTAGCAATCATCTTTTCTTTTTGTCTTTGTTTACAGTGTGGTCCAGCTATTTGCGGACTTTGTGCCACTGTGTGTGTTTCTAAGCCAATAATACAGGAAACAGAGAACATTAGAATGATGTTGCAGCAACACCTCAATGACCTCATGATCATCGATATCGACTCAGACTAACATGAGTCTTTTGTGCTTTGCCTGAGTATGGCAAAAGGAGGGTCTGAGGTTATGTGGTTTTCGACTTCGCTTCCTATCTAGCCGCCATTTTGTATTTAACTGCCATTTTGTGTTGCCTCACTCAGGCAGCAAGCCGGACGTGGTGAACGCGATGTTTTTGCTTTTTCAGCTGCTACGTGTTTTTCCCGTTAAAGAGTAACTCCTGCCCATGTTTATGAAACCGATGTCAGGGTCTCCCGAGTTTTGTAAATCCATGTCTAGACTGATTAATCCATGTCTTACTCCACTGTTTGGGTCCCACCATTCTTCTTGACTTTATCTTGTTTAACTGACCTTCGCTATTCTCTTCGTGTGTTCTCCTGTTACATAGACTGTCCTCTGAAGCATTCAAACATGTTCTACCACCTGCAAATTGAATTACGGGCACTAGTGTTGATTAACTTGAGGAGAGGAGAGCACACAGGGTCTGAAAGGAGGGTGTGTTTTAGACATTCGATAGCTTGTTTTCAAACTATTCCTATTTGTCAGTTTTGTATTTATTTTGAAAGTTTTATATAGCGCGAACAAGATCTTCGCAGATATCAGAGCGCTTTACATAGGTGAATAGCAGAATATACACAGATACATCTATAGTGTTAAAAGTACAGTGAAATGATATCATAAACAATCAAGTAGTCAATTTCAAAGTCATACAAAAAAGCAAAGGGTTCGAACAAGTAGTACAGATGAGCACTGAGTCTTTGAAGTTGATCCCCAGTAGTGGTTCAAGTGCATTTAGCCATGAGGATCGCTTTTACTTCTTTCTTGAAAAGAATGGTAGATGGGATGAGTCTGATTTCAGGGGGGAGTGAGTTCCAAATCCTGGGAGCCATTCCTGAGAAAGAGCGTTTGTAGGTTTTTTCTTTGCGGAATCTTTTAGGCTTTAGCAAAAGATTGTTTGTGCCTCTAGTGTTTCTGGATCCTCCAGAAATCGTCAGCTTCTGAGCGAGGTATCTAGGTGAGCTAAGGTGGACAGCCTTGTGCGTCAAACAAGCGATTTTCAGGTGTATCCTGGCTTCAAAAGGCAGCCAGTTCAGGGATTTGAAGTCAGGGGAGATGTGTGAGTGTTTTTTTGATCCAGTGATAAGTCTCGCTGCGGCGTTTAAAGAGGCTCTTATGGGTGCCGTAGTAGCTAGGGGGAGACCGCAGAGGGCGGTGCTGCCGTATTCTATTCGAGGTATGACAAGTGATTGTACCGCAGTTTGGAAATCTTTGGCTGGAAGGAAGGGTTTAAGTTTCCTAAGGGTGTTGATTTGGAAATTTGCTCCCTTAGTTGCTTTGTTGATGTGTTCCTGCATGCTGAGATTGGTGTTGAGTGTTATGCCCAAGGATTTCGCTGAGTCCACGATGGTGGGTTGAACATTGAGTGCCGTTAGGTGTTTAAGCCACATTTGTGCGGTAGTGATCTTCGCGGGAGGTGAGATCAAAAGGAACTCTGTTTTGAGGGCATTAAGTTTGAGATGATTAGCGGCCAACCAGGATTGGGTGCTACTGATCGTTGAATTCAAGAGCGTGATGTCATTGGGTGATTGAAGTTTGAGATAAAGTTGGGTGTCATCAGCATACATGTGGAAGTGCACATTGGATTCTTGTAGCAAGGTGGTGAGAGGTTCCATAACTAGGTTGAACAGGGTTGGGGATAGGGAGGATCCTTGTGGTACGCCTAGCGATACAGGTCTTGGCGCGGACATCAAGTTGTTGCTCTTGAATTTCTGCGACCTGTTATGCAGAAAGGACGTGAACCATTTGAGCACAGTTCCAGATAGGCCCATTCTTGTGTTTAATAGGTCGAGTAAATTCTCATGTTTGACTGTGTCAAATGCGGAGGAGAGATCAAGGAGGATTAGGAGGCAGGTATCGTTATGATCTAGGATTTGGAGGGCGTCATCGATTATGTGAGTCATAGCAGTTTCAGTACTGTGATTTGCTCTGAAGCCTGATTGATGAGAGTTGAGAAGTTGGAAGGAAGGGTTGTATGTTTTGGGAGTTGGCATTGTAAACTTGTATAGTATAACAGACTGTGTGCCACGGAATGGAGTGGCAGTCTCCTGTTTACCTACCAGTTGGTGCACTTACTGGACCACTCTGCTTAGCTGTGGCTAATAAATCTGCTTTTATATGCCTAACAGAGTGTCACGTGTCTCTGTCTGCCAAAGCAGGTGAACCCGGAGATCTTAGGCGTGCCCTGCGCCGCCTGGCCCATAAGGTCAGGTTCTCCACACGCTCCGCGTGGAGCACAGAGTGCGTAAAATTCTATGAACTCCACATGAAATTCGAAAGTTACCATTAAAGTTACCCTTTTGTACATACTTTGAGAAAAAGAATGCACTACAGACAGCAGAACTGTTGCTGCATTAATATGCACAGTTGCACACCAAGAAAACCTCAAATTAAATGCTTGTCTCCTAACCACGCTTACACCTGCCCAATCCCCACTCACTCTGTTAAATTTGGTGAGCAACTGCACTTATATTTTTTCATTTGAAGCACTGCCTGTGTCGCCATGTGCTTCTGTATGCCCTCGTCTCTGTGTTGCTCTGTCTCCCTGTGTGCTTCTGTGCTCCTCCATATTGCTTTGTCTCGCTGTGTGCTTCTGTTGTTCCCATCCCCCATTTTGCTTCCCGCTGCCTGTCCGAGTCCCTCATTTTACTTCTGCGCCCCTCCCCGAGTTTATTGACCGATTCAACGAATAACTGAAAAATAAACAAATTCATCATTTTGCATGTGCACGCATGCATGATAAGCACGGAAACTAAATTACATGGTCATCTGCATCAAAAGTTGTTTTTTAAAATTATTCTTTAGCCATGCAGCACAGGTTCAGAGATGCTGTGCAGCAGGGCTAAATCCCAGTGGCCAGGGCACAAGTCCTAAAGAAAGAAGTGGGGGAACGCTGACGTCACGACAGGAAGTGACGTCACAAAAGGTGGCTTGCACCATCAGACTCATTGCCTCCCCTTGCCAACCCCTTAGATTGTATCAGAGAAGCCAGCCCGTGACCAGCATTCTGAATGAGTTCCGATCTCGCCCCAGAGAGGCCAAAGAGTGAATGTGTGGCTCCATTTGCTCCAGTAATCGAGCTCCTGGTAACATAAGTGGGGGGACGCCGTCCACCCGCGTTGTACTCCGACTCGAGCCCTGCCAGTGGCAAAGACAAAAGGCCCCAAGACGCAACATATTTGGCTTTGCCAGTGCTTGTCTGGAGTATTTCCCCACCACTTTCCAGCTTCTAGGACTAACTCGCCCCCTCACTAGGGTGAGTGCAGATGCATAGCACATGTAGCATTTGTGTAATAATTCCAGCCATTGCTATATCTGAACATATAGTGTGGACATCTATAGCTACATGAACTTCCAACCAGCTTCCACGTTTATGAAGCGCAAGACGTTCGTTGCCAAGGCCCTCGTCCAATGATCGGAGCCCAGGCTCTGTCTCCGGATACTGAACACTTGCCAGCATCCATCACTGTTTGAGAACTCGGCAAAGTCGGCATTAGTGTAATCACTTCGGATGCAGGCTTGTCGGTTTCCATAGCGATGGACTCCTTCGTTGTGAGTGGTGATGTGGGTGTGTCCCTTTGAGAAGGTTTTTTATAAGTGGTATTGCATAAGTAGGTGGTTCAAACATTTTGAAATATAGGGAAGTAAAGCAGGCTGGCTGGATGAAGTGCGGCTCGTCGTGGCAAGGCTCTGTCCTGCGTGACAGGGCCTTGTTTTGTACTGGTCATCTATGCAGTGTACTTTATGTAACATGCACAAAAACAGAGTAATTTTGGCGAAAATATTGTTTGTAGGGTCCTTTCTGATTGGATTCCCACGGGGTGGGTTTCGGGGGGTGGGGGCACCACAGCTTCATTAAAGGCATTAAGCAGACGATATGCCCTCTGCTATGCAAATTGTCATTATTACAGGATCACAAAACTCTAATGTTTTCCAGGTTCCATGAGTGAGGACCTGATCCAGTCCAGGGTTTCTGTTGCATGCTGGGATTTGTGGTCCTGGCAATCCTTTACAAAAATGGGACTACAAGTTGAAATTAATGATTTCGCAAACGGAAAACGTGAGACTCTGAATCAATTAGGAGGAGGCAAAGAAGACAGAGCTTTGCCAGTGTGTCACTTCGCTTGGGTTCCGATTGCTGCATGTGGTAACACAAGTCAGATGGCATGGTGAGCCCTCCACTGCCCTGGAACTCCTTTTACAAATTATTTTAATCTGTTAGTTTACTTTGCACAATGTAAAGTAAATGTATTCTCTTTAGGCAATGAAAGACTACGACTCCCACAATGCACCGATCCTTAAACCACTACCAGGTTCTACCTACCTGCCTTATTCCACCTGTTGTCGCACAAAATAACCTTGAGGCACCAGGCTCATGCCTAAACTGATGCCGTTGGCTGACATTATCATACCAGGCCCTCAGAGCACCCTCAATCAGGTATGCAGAGGGGGATAAAACATCAGAAAAAGTGAAAATGCAACAGAACATTCAAATTGGTCTACTTAGCTCCTGCTGAAGAATTGGGCACTAGTCCCACAAAATTTTGCCCTGTCCTGTGCAATTTTTCATTGACAGTCACACCGCCAACCACGGCAAAAATGTAATTAGCCCCAAATGACCAGGACAAATGTGGGTTCGACTGATAGGAAATGCCTGTTTACTCACTGGTAATATTCATTTCTCCAAGTCCTGGTCTTCCCGTTCCATTCCTTACCTGTGAGCAGCTTGTCTACTCTACAGAAACCTTTTACCATACCAAACGGAAATACTTCCCCCAATATGGTGCTGTCTTCCTGGTCCTGCAAGCATAAAGGGGGAAGCACATCAGAGCAACATCCTGAAAATACCAAAGAAGAACAAGAAATAGAAAAATGCAAACACCTGAAAACCAAAAACAGGGAGGGCGGGCCGGGCCCACACATGGAATGGGAAGAACAGGCCACCAAGTAATGAAGATTACCAGTGAATAACCGGGCATTACCTTCTTGTCCGTCTTCCCGTTCCATTCCTTACCAGTGAGCCCATACCCAAATGAAAGGTGATTGAAAACACAAAAATCAGAAAGATGCAGCAAAACCAACAGGTCAAATAAAATCAAAATGTAATGCAGACAAAACATGAGAGCCAAAAGCAGCAGTGCTGCCATCCCAAACTGAAGGCGGTAATCGGAAACAAACGTATAGGGAGAGGCCCATGTAGCAGCATTACAAATATCGGTAATGAGGCACCCTAAAACTTGGCCCAGGGGGAGGAAACCCCATTAGTGAACTGCCGCTGGAAAGAAGAAGGGAGAGGACAGTGATCAGCCTCGTAGGAAAGTAACTCCGAAGACTTCACCCACCTAGTCAAAGTGGACAAAGAAGGTTTTAGACCCATGCCAGAGGCCCAGTATGTAACAAAAAGAGAATCCACCCCTGGAAAATCATGGGTATGGTCCATAAAGATGCGAAGAGCCCGCAACACATCCAGGGAATGCATAACCTCCTCCTTAGGGGAGGTTAGATCATGAAATAACACAGGAAGAACAATATCTACCTGAAAGTGGAAGGCAGCAGTGGCGGTTTCTCTGTGCGGGCGTCGGGGCTCCGCCCCAGGTAATTTGCTCAGGATTTAATTTGACATTAAGATCACATTATTAGTTTGTTAAATACATTTCAAAGAACACACAACACGGGGCACTGTTGTCTCTGACTCTGCTGACTGCTGCCCAGCCCAGTCACCGCCGCCGCACCAAGTTTATACAAGATCAGTCAGTGACGTCCACTGATTGACTTGCTGCTCAGTCTTTTGCCGGCTGAGTACCTCACAGCCCTGAAGGCTGTGATGTCATCACTCGGCAAAAGACATAGCTGGAGGCCCAGTCTCCACCCCCTGATGGCGTGGAGATTAAGTTAGCCCTGGGCGTTTTTAATACAAGCCCGGGATTGCTAACGTCTCCACGTCAATCCGAGTGGAGGAGACTCAGGAGAGCTTGCTGTCGTGTCCCCACCCCCTCCCAAATCGTCACAGGGCGTGGTGAGACCCACCCTGTGACGAGTTGGGATAGGGACCGTCTGCGGCTGCCCAGACACACTTCTTCCCACGCATGCTTGCAGTTGGAACCTTGGGGAGAAGTAGCGCAGCAATTTTATGCAGCACTAGAGAGACTTGTGAAGCAGCCAGCAGGTAGGGCCCAGCCGGCGGGCAGTTTTACATTTAACTTCTGCAAATACGTCGCATAATTCGTCTACCCTTACCACATCATTTGCTTTTACTTGCCGGCCGCATAATTCAGTCGGCCCTTTCTACATAATTTGATCCCCGACTGTTGTACCTGGCCCTGCCCAGGTGCGGGTGGCATGACCTCGTAGTAGTTGGCAGCCATCTTGTTTTAGTAGCTTTTCGATCCATTCCCCTTATTATTTATCTGACCCAGGAAACATAGGAAAAATATGAGACGGACACCCCTAAATTCAGAATTACGTGATACACTCTTTAGGAAGAGTGCTCTCCACCTCCTAGGTCTAGAAATAGGACTTCTGGACTGGGACTATCCTCCAGGCAATCTAGCTGGACGATACTGCTATGATGTGTATTCCCCGTCTGGAGACAGTGACAGGGCCTGGGGAAACCCCGCCATCTGGTATCTGCTGTCTGCCCTTTAGATTAGAGGGGAGGAGTAGTTTCGGGGCTGCGTCCTGGCCTCCACAATGCCGGCGCCGCTTCCTGCTGGGCGGCTGACGACCCTGCCCTCCTGCTTCAAAGGATGAGGTGGCCCATGACGGGAGCCACCCCCAACCGGGCCTAGGGGAGGGAAACCCCCGGCCTACATGAAAGGAGATCAAAGACATTTTGAGGGATAAAAGAAGGGCGCTGGAACTAGGGAATCAGATCTGCTAGGGGAACCTCCGAAGAGGTTCCCCCGGGAGCCCTCCTAAGGCACGACGGGTGTGCCTATCCACAAGAGCCCTGCTGACGCTGTCGTGGCCCCAAGCCTTCGCCATCACCTGAGCCCTGCTGACGCTGTCGCGGCTCCAAGTCTTCACTATCCACAAGGGCCCTGCTGACACTGTCCCAAGCCTTTGCCATCACCTGAGCAATGCTGACGCTGTTGCGGCTCCTAGTCCTTGCTATCCACAAGAGCCCTGCTGACGCTGTCGCGGCTCCAAGTCTTCGCTATCCACAAGGGCCCTGCTGACGCTGTCACGAATCCAAGCCTTTGCCATCACCTGAGCCATGCTGACGCTGTCGCGGCTCCAAGTCTTTGCTATCCACAAGAGCCCTGCTGACGCTGTCGCGGCTCCAAGTCTTTGCTATCCACAAGGGCCCTGCTGACGCTGTTGCGGCCCCAAGCCTTCGCCATCACCTGAGCCCTGCTGACGCTGTCGCGGCTCCAAGTCTTCGCTATCCACAAGAGCCCTGCTGACGCTGTCGCGGCTCCAAGTCTTCGCTATCCACAAGGGCCCTGCTGACGCTGTCGCGGCCCCAAGCCTTCGCCATCACCTGAGCCCTGCTGACGCTGTCGCGGCTCCAAGTCCTCGCTATCCACAAGAGCCCTGCTGACGCTGTCGCGTCTCCAAGTCTTCGCTATCCACAAGGGCCCTGCTGACACTGTTGAGGTCCCAAGCCTGCGCCATCACCTGCGCCCTGCTGACGCTGTCGCGGCTCCAAGTCTTCCCTATCCACAAGAGCCCTGCTGATGCTGTTGTGGCTCCAAGTCTTCGCTATCCACAAGGGCCCTACTGACGCTGTTGCGGCCCCAAGCCTTCGCCATCACCTGAGCCCTGCTGACGCTGTCGCGGCTTCAAGTCTTCGCTATCCACACGAGCCCTGTTGACACGGTCGCGGCTCCAAGCTTTCACCATCACCCTGAGCCCTGCTGACGCTGTCGCGGCTCTCAGCTTGCACCATCACCCGAGCCCTGCGACGCTGTCCAGGCTCCAAGCTTTCACCATCACCCGAGCCCTGCTAATGCTGTCGCGGCTCCAAGTTTCCACCATCGCCCGAGCCCGGTGGACATTGTCGCGGCTCACGCCTGCCTTCCACCTGTACGGACCAGCAGCGACGTAGGGTGCGTCCCGCACTCCTGGCCACACTGCTGAGGGCATCACGAACTGTGAGAACTCCACCCCGAGTACCCAATGTACTCCTGCCCGCACTGCTAGTGCGCCCCGAACTTTGAGGACAGAACCCGGAGTACGAAGCATACTCCAGGCTGCACCGCTGGTGCGCCACGAACCCTGAGACTAGAATCACGGCCTCATCGGAGGTAGTGTGCGGATTGTATGGTTATTCACCTACTGAGAGAGTTATATAAAGAAACCTATATTTTTACTAGAATTCTGTGTCGTGTCTATGTTGTTGTGTGTCTCCTCGACTACCACGTGCAATCCAAAATACTTGGCCCGCTAACTAGAGAATAAGCCTGCCTGCCCTAGCTACCATCCTCCCAGGGGGAGCAGGCGTCATTTGGGGAAGGGCCCCTCCCTTCCTGTACGTGGGGGTGGGGTTCCTACTGGACTGGGGTGCGACCCTCAGCCAGGTGGGGATTCCATTTCCAACACTCTCTATCTCGTAATTCAGGCCCAAGTGTATCACAGCCCGAGTTTTGACGAGAGGCCCAGGGTGCTGTCATTGTGAGGCGATTGTCAGGAAACATTTGCAAAGTTGTTTTGTAACTGGAGGAGAAAACAGTTCAAACAGGCGCCATACCTTTGTTAGTTAAGTTATCACATATTTACACATCAAAGCAGTAAAGCATATCTTATAACTTCTCTCCATGCACAGTGCTATTTCAAGGTCATAAAGAAAGGCTCGTGATTTATGTATAATTTATGAGTTATCAGTCCCCCGTGTTTCTTGGATTTCTGGACTGACTTGCTTATGCCCAACATATTTTAAGATCCCCGCAGTTGAGGCAGGACATTTCTGTAGAAAGTGCTGGAACAGGTATAGTTTCTCGAAAGTTAATTGGCGATGTTGGCCCACTCGGTATTATGTTTGTTTTTCACAAACAAAGCCTCAAAGCAGGGGTTGTGTCGTCAGAAACTATTAATTGCCCTGACATGCGAAGACTTTTCTCACTGTGCACGGGGGTCGCTGATTATTTTTGCATCAAGTCCTTGGCATGAAAGATGTGTTGGAAGGGTGGGCATTCCATGTACAAGTATGACATCCTGTGGTGGGTCGTGGGTGGGCCGCGGCGGCCGCCAAACAAAGGTTCCTGACAGCTGAGGCGTTTTCATCTGAAACTTCGAGGTTTCCCTAAATGATGTAAGAAACCATGTTTATGGTGGGCCCGGACACCTGTCAACTCATGCTCTTCCCAGATCTAGATGACTCAGATGGCATGTCACATTTACATGGCACGGTGCCACACATGTGGCGTGAGCGGTTGAGAGTTTTTCAACCTAGATTTTATCAAAATGGGGCTGGACTCAACACAAGCAAAATCAGTCGAGGCCGAGGCGGCTGCTTCCCCACAGGTTGTAAATGAGAGAGGCCTGTAAGAGCGCAGCGTGAATGCAAAGATGTAAGACTCTGCATGCGCTCTCTATATTCCACACCGCAGTCAGTCCCACTGTTTGCGGAGAAGAAAGTATTTTTTATGTGTACAGTAAACGAGGGTGCCTTTTATGTATCAAGTTATGGTATCACAAGGTGCCAATAATATCATTAGACAGAATCGAAATGGGGTGAAAATCACAGCATGGCCCTGCATGAAGGAGCATAAAAACAGTTCTGATCGTGCCATTAAGCAATAAGTCTGGAGACAGTATTACGGCATAGGGGGGTAAAGCAAAGAGCATTGCCTGGAATGTGCCTACCGAGTACCTAGCGGCCACGTTGTTTGCTTTTGCTGTGCGTATACGAATGTTATGGAATAATCTTCAGATCTGTTGAGTTTTTATTTTCAGTTTCAACGTAAAACGTTTATATTTATCACTTTCTCACATATTTATTCTCTTCAAAATCACAGCAGTTTTTCATGCATGAAAATCCAGGTGATGTGTGGAATTTCTTACCTTACTATTGTTTCATATTGTTGAAGCATTATTATACCCACAAACTCATTCTGGTTATAATATCGGTGTCTAATCTGAACATTAAGTGTATATTTAAGATGTTTCTGTTATCCTGAGGAAATGCTAGACACATCAGTTATATGACAGTACACAAAGCTTTCACTTACTGATAATTTTCCATGCGTTAAATGGTTGTCTGAAATTTTCTTAATGTTTGTTTTTATTACGAATGGGCATAATATTTGATGAAATTAGGCTGTTCAGATCAAAAGACAGAAAATAAAGTCAAGAATTGTCTTAGGTACCAATAGAATAAAAACATTTAATAGCAATCAATAGGATAAAAACAGTAAAAATTGTGAAATAATTAAATTGGTGATTCTCAATATGATCTATGGGTTCGCTTATGATGGCTTGGAGTAGGATAGAGTCAGGGTTTATTTTTCAGTTTTATATACTGATAACTCGACCTGAAGGTATCAGAGTGCTTTACATGAGCATCAGTTACATTACAGACTGACATATTCATTTTGGTAGGCACGTGGAGATGAAGTGATTTGCCCAGAATCACAGGATGTTGAGTTGTTCTTGGCGAGACGCAAACCCGGTTCTTCAGGTTTGAGGTTGACTGCTGTAGCCGTTTGGCCAAATCCTGTCCTTAGCCAAGAATCCTTCATATTCAGAGCCACATTTAGGAATTAATAGGCCAGCCACTAAACCACAGGGTCATTAGAGGCACGATCAAATTAGGAATTGCTGCTAGCGCCATGCTTTTTTTCACCAAAAGCGCTTCAGTCCACAAGGTCCAGCACTTTTGTTGAAAACACACATTATTGGCCTTTAACCCCATGCCACCACAGCCTGAGGGACTGGCTAGGATTTTTTTTTCATTTTTTCAAACAATCCCCCAAAGCAGTAGTTGACTATCCCAAAACATTGAATCAATTTTCATGGGGTGTTTGGAGTTTTCACCCAGATTGTAGCAGGCACTGATCATTTCCTTAATCTTAAAACCAGTTATATGTCACCTTACCGCAAAAATATCAACTAACAAATAATATGGCCTAAATATTGTTTGCAAATATATTGGTTCATTGGGTAAAGACTTTCTATTATTATCATTTTACTCTGATGGGCTACCTTGAATGCCACTTTATCTCACGTAGCCACTGGGTCAGTAGACAGATCCAACCTATTTATGCAACATTGTTAAAATTAATTGTGGTTTATTGCAATTTAGAATGGTTTATTCATGATGCCTTGGAACTGATGATAGTTTTAGGGGAGGCAGTGACCTGTTTCTGTTAAGCACAATGGCTTCCAAAAGTCTTGAAAATCCACCATTTGGCTGTTAATTTTTCAAAATTTTCTCGGGGGAAGAACCTCCCCCGAACCCTCCTTAGGTGGTTCGGGCTCGCTCGCTGCGCTCGCTCGCACGGTGTGCTACACCAAGCATTTTCCGCCTCACCACTTTCAAATCACACCAGCCGCCACTGGAAGGCAGATAAGACTTTGGGTAGGAAAAACAGACTAGACCACAAAATCACCTTGTCTGAACAAAAATGAAAGAAAGGGGGAGAAGCCAGCAAAGCCCCAATCTCACCAACCCTCTCACCCAAAGAAATGGCCACCAAAAAAAGAACTTTAGCAGAAAGGAGCTTAAAGGCAACAGAAAGCAGGGGCTAAAACCGGGGACCAGTCAATGCCTGAAGCACTAAAGGAAGATCCCAAGTGGGAACCATTGAGCGGCAGATAGGCCACTGAAGCAAAAAACTCCGCAAAAGATGTGACACCAAAAAAGAGGGGGCAGAGGCAACTACAGAACCCCAGAAGGAAAGAATGGAAGCCATTTCAGCACAGAGAGTGGAGACAGCAAGACCAAAGACAAAACCTCCCGCAAAAAATCCAAGGCCTGGACAGGATCACAGGATGAGGGAAACATCCCCTGCTCATGACACCAGGCGTCAAAGTTCTTCCAATGCAGAACGTGAGACTTAAGTGTTGAAGGTCTACCGGACAACTGAATAATCTGGGCGAACATCCCTGACCCAACAAATTCCACCTCTCAAGTACCAAACCCCCAGCCGGAGGTGAAGAAGAGGGGACTCGCTGAGAAGGGGAGCAAGCATATGAGGTAGGTACAGGGGAAACTGCCAAAAGGGACACAATGCCAAACCCTGAAGGACGAGAAACCAGGGCCTCCGAGACCATTCTGGGATCACCAGAAGCAACTCCACCCAGTCTAACCAGACCTTTCAGAGGACCATAGGAGTCAAGAGAAAAGGAGGGAAGGCAAACAGGAGTCACTGGGACATTGGGATGGAGAAGGCATCGATCGCCATGTTAACCTCAAGGAAATCAGGCTGCAGAACAGTGGAGGAAGGGCTGTTTCTTCTGCAGGGACAGCTCCTCCACTATGGCGGAGGAGAGTCGCCCCACTGCTATTAAGCACTGCACCGCAAAGGACACATAAAATGATAATAACTTTGAGTGGTTTCTCCACTCCTAAGTGCGCAATGACTGGTCAGCCCTTCCGGGCAGCTCCAACCAGTCATGCGCACTTTCCCCATTCTCCATGCAGGCTCCATACCAGCCTGCATAGAGAGCAAGCCCAGGGCCCCATGCCCTGGTTGAGCGTCGAATCAGGATGCTCAAAACCAATAACAACACTGCATTGCAGCGTTGTGATTCGTATGGGGAGCATGTGTGCTAACCAATCACAACGCTGCATTGCAGCATTGTGATTGGTCAGGGGAGCATTTTCTGTACTTCTTATGCCTCGGAGAGCAGGAGCAGAGAAGTGGGACTGGCGCAGCAAGGTAAGTGTTTCTTTTATTATTATTTCGTTCTGTTTACAGTTTCCCCCTCACAAACCCCCGACCCCCCTGCGTGCCCACACCCACCTGCGAACCATGTCGGCCGCACTGTTTCTCTGAGGCAAAGAGATCCAGCCATGGAACTTGGAGACGATCTGCTGAAAAAGAAGAGGAGACAGACACCTGGTCACTGGTGGGGAAAAACTCTGCCCAAAGAATCCACAGTACAGTTCTCCCTCTCAGGAAGATACATTTTAGAGAAAGGAGTTTCCACTCGGCCCACAGACTCATCTTCTGGGAAAGGAGAAACAGAGATCAGCGCATCCCCCCTTAGGGTTTGACATGGGGAGAAACCACCTGTTTGTCTGTCTGAATGCAGAAAGCCCAGGACCGAAGGAGGGAAGCAAACCAAAGAAGGGCCCGCCAAACCGCCGACAAATTCTTGCCAGTTTGAGGACTGGAGAGACTCGGAACAGGGCCGCTGGCCCTGAGCTTTGGAAACTGCCAAACTCCCATCCACCCCGTGGCACTGGCGTCGGTAAACAGGGCCACCGAGGAAGGAGGTCGAATCCCCTGGAGGGATTGAGAGGGGACAGCCACCATTGGAGGGATTCCCGAATGTCCTGAGACACCGGAATGAGAGCCTCTGAGTCCTGTGAAGCAGGATCCGAGTGGCGCAGAAGGTAATGCAAAGGGGGATACAGATGGAAACAGGGCCAGGGGAGGAAATGTAAAGTGGAGGCCATCTCCCCTTGACTCCGCAACCAGAGCCGGGCCGACAACTGAGACAGGGAGAGCACCCAGGAGTGATGCTGGAACAAAGTCAATTGTCTTTCTGGAGATAGGAACCCCATACCCAGATCCATCCGGAACATCAGAGACTGGGATGGCTGAAGGGAGGCCTTCTGGTGATTGATGAGGAAACCAAAGGAACTCAGCAGATGACAGACCTGATGAACATCCTCTGAAGCCTGAAGAAGTAAGGAGAAACAATCAGCCGATCATCAGGGTAAGGATATACCTGAATACCATATAAATGGAGGATACCCACCAAGGAAGCCAAGAGCTTCGTAAAAACTCATGGCGCAGATGAAAGGCCGAAAAGAAGCACCTGGAACTGGAAGTACTGGGAGCCCACAGCAAACAACAGAAACTGCTGATCCTCTGGATGGATGGGAACATGTAGGCAAGTGCCCATAAGGTCGATGGAGGCGAGGAAGGACTCCTGGTGCATCAGCTGAAGAACCAAATGCAAAGTTCTCATGTTGAAACTGCGATGTGGAATGTGTGGATTCACACCCTTCACACCGGGTGGAGGTCGGTGGTATCCTTCTTTGAAACCAGAAAAAGAATTAAATAGTAACCCAGCCACCTTTCCAGGGGCGGGACCTCGATGACAGCCTTCTTCTCTAAGATAAGCGGAACACCATCCAGCAAGGTAGCCCACCTCAAAGGATCCAATGGCAAAGGAGTCTCCTTAAAAACATGAGCCGGTCGAGATGAGAACTCAATCTGGTAACCGAAGGTCACCATCTGAACCACCCAGGCATCAGAAAGACCAAGCCAGTGGTGACAAAAAAGCAAAGGTGACCCCTAATTGGGAAAAGCAGACAGTCATTGCTTTGGAGCAGGAGTGGAGAAGGCAATGGAGGGCAGAGACTGGGACTTGTCACTTCCAGGGGCCCTGCAGCTTTGACCCCTGCATTGAAAGTGCTGTTGAGCACCTTTAGATTGAGAAAAAGACGAAAGCAATGTGATAACCAAAAACCCCTACCCTGGAAGGGAGGGCAAACATAAGCCACTATCATCATGTTCTCAGCTAACTGCTTAAGGGCCAAACACCTTAGCACCACCAAAATGCTACTTCAGAAGGACCAACTTTTGTGAGGACTCCGCCTTCCAAGTACGCATACAGATATGGTGACGAGATGCAATAGAAGCCCCAGAAGCTGCCACAGCCGCACACAAATTATCAAAGGAGATGTCCAATAAATAGCTAACCTAGAGCTCCATCAAGGCCAACATTGAGGACCTATCGCCACCCTCACTCAATTGAAGAGCCAGGGCCTGGAAATCCTTCAAAAGGGACTGAACCATATGCTTTGTAAAGGCAGTTGCATTAAAAGAAAAATTGGTGGCTGCGTAAGACTGCTTAATAACCCCCTCAACTTTCTTATCAACGGGGTCTAAAGGAAGGGCATCATCAGAAAGAACCATACCCTGTGAAGCGAGACCAGCCATCAAATTATCCACTTTCACAGACAAAGGGAATTCTTCAGAAACCCCCTCCAAGCTGTAAAGTTTCCCCTAAAAGTGAGGAACGGCAGTCTTGTCAACATCATGCCACTCATGTGCAAGAATCTTGCAAGCAGCAGTATGGAGCGTAAATCAGTCAGGGTCAGGCTGTTGGTAGTGAGTGGAAAAAAATACTCTTCCAACTCATTCATCAGAGGAGAAAGAAACCCCAGATTGTCCCTAAAATGGTAAACAAGTTGGAGAGCTCAGCAACTTGAACAAAGCAACCCCTTCGGTCCTCATCCTCCTCCGGATCTTCCAAATCAACCACTGGTGGAAGCAGAGTCATCGTAGCAGGAGGACTATCTGCCTCCCCTTTCAAAACCACCTCCACCACTGCATTAATCAAAATATGGAGAGCATCCAAACTAGGGACACTTGTGGAGCAGCCAGCAGCATACTCCATCATGATATGCACAAAAAATGGTGCTTCCTGCAAAAGACCAGCTTGTAAGAAACATTGGGGGTCATTAGGATGGCGGGGGGACTTTGCCTGCCCGCCATCCTTGTGGTAATAGGGACCGCCCACCATAAGGGTGGGGGTCCCGTGGGGGGTATTAGGATGTGCCGGCCACAGTGGCGGGCACATCCTGCATGTTAAGCATTGTGGCGGGTGGTGCTCTCAGCACCGCCCGCCATAATGCTTTAAAAGCACTTTTGCATTTGCATAATCAAAGCGTCAGGCACTGCGCAGTGCCTGCCGCTTTGATTATGCAAATGCAGGGGGGTACCACAGGTACCCCCCCGTGTGCACCCCCCTACTGTCCTTCACTCTGGGGGCCCTGTGTTCAACATCATGAGATGTACAAACCCATGTTCCTGAAGCCTGTGCTTGTGTGGGGTTGTTTATCTATTTCCGGGAATACTGTAATTTCACATAGTAACTCAATCCACTGTATGTAGTTTTTTTTGTGTCAGTTTTGGAAAATCGTCCAGCATGCCCTTTTTAAGGGATAGCAGGTTTATCAAAGTAACAATCTTCCTGTGAAAGGGAATTCATCACATGCCTGACCTCATGCCTGCAGGAGCCCACAGAGGAGTTCAGTGTGCATTTGGCCATAAGGACGTCGCAGGAGTGACTTCGCTTTAAACAGCTGCCGTAAACAGATGGACAGTCCGGGATGAGCTTTACCTTTAAAGTAGGCCCAGGCAAAAATGTTGTTACGCCCAGTGCTTAATTTGTAGAATAATAAGTGCCAGGGCTCTGACCAGAAGGCCACGGCACCTTGCAACACCCATGGCCCGTCATCTCTGCAGTGGCGGCAAGCACGTGTAAGCGCAGTGGGCCAGGGCTGGGCGCGTCAGGGGGGATGCCGATAGATGACGGAATAGGTTTTATTTATTTATACCTATCCCGTCGTCTGTCGACTTCCCCCCTCCCAGCCTGCCCTCGCCTTGCCCCGCCCCGCCTCACCGCTTTTACCTGTGCCGGCTGCTGCTGCATCGCTGTCAATAACGGTACCAAAACAACAACTAACCATCTCTCTCACCTGCAAGTGCTACAGATCAGATTATTCCAGGTCCCTTAAGCTAAAGGAATAGCTGGGGAGGCTGGTGTTAATACATTTGTATGTACATTGTATTCATAAACAACCGTTGTTCTGCTCATCTCTAAATTAGATGAGCAGTGCCACCCAGTGGCAGAGTGTCATAAGTATGATGTTGACAATTAACTGCCAGTGCCGAGCACCGGAAACCACTGGCTCAAATTAAGCACTGGTTACGCTGATGCAATTTTGGTAATTTTGCTTTTCTCTTGTCACGCAAACATTTTGAAATTACACTATTTTACATAATTATTGGTTATTCTGAAAATCTGTAATGAACCCAGTACTCTGCGGCATCACCTGTGGCATTGCTGTTCCAGGCTTACCAGGGTGTGTTAATTGCGCAAAAAATCAGCATGCTCATTGATTTACCAACTGAACTGCAGCAAGCAACTACGTAATGGTGTTTAGAATGTTTTTCAAATACAGGATGCAAGCAGATGACACTAGGTAATTTTGGAGAGCTAGCTAAGTATTACTTTGAAAATGTCCAGCTATCCTGCAGTCAAATGTTTTCAGCAAGTCAGCCAAGACGTGATTGTGATGTTGCCTATCAGATATACTGCCTCTCGGAGCAAAGCTATGCTTACAATTGAGGCAAGGCAGCAGGGGCGTAGCTTGGCTAATAATATCGGGAGGGAAGTCGAGCTTTAGATTTCCCAACAGTCCCGCTGAGATACCTTGTTAAAACATGTGATATGAAAAGCAGGACACGAGGTGGCGCTTAAGGGACAGTGGAAAGAGAGAGGAGGATGGATTGTTAGGGGCACTTAAAAACACATTTTTAAAACGAATCAACATGTTTTAAGGCCTTAAAACAGAGATGAGAGTGAGTGTGTGTGTGCGTGTGTTTTATCAGTGTAGGTATGTAAAATTCGCAGGTGAATTTGGGCAGATACTTCATCATACCTACCTGAAAGCCGTTATACCCAACTATTTGGTGAAGTAGTGTGGCTCACTGGTTAGAGGCGGCAGACCCGAGAGCAGAGGACGGCCCGGGACCAGGGTTCGATTCCCGGCGCGGCAGGTTTCTGGACCAGGGTCAGCGGACTCGATAATTCTCTCGCCTCGGTGCCCACTCTGATCAGCGATCACACTCGGCAACTCTGGGCATTAGCTTGCCTCATCTTCACTAACGGCCCCACCAGACCGCCGGGGATGCCTGGTCTCACCCTGGAGATACCCATTAAGGGACCATCTCTCAGGGAAGCCAGGAAGGGTTTCGCAGCGGTCGAAGCGCCTTGGGACCCTACGGGTAAGTAGTGCGCTATATAAATGCCAATACATTTACATACATTTACATATTTGCTACAGAATACATTTTAGATGTGGGGTGTAACTGTACAAACACCCACACCCTCCAAAAGCTACGCCCCTGCAAAGCAGCAGGACCTTTCAGAGTATTTGATGACCCGGCAGAGCTTAAAGTTAGGATATTCTCCAGGGCTCCAGATATACTGGTAGTTAAAGCAGATGGGGGTGTTCACAGATTATCCAAGTGTCACCATCCAGTAGAATTTACTTTCAGCAACCGAGGAGACCTTGCCATCCTGTGATTTTGAGTAAATCACCTAATCGCCCTGTGCTTAAAAAAATATATATACAAATGAATATAACATTGTTTAATGTATCTCTGTGCCTAAATAAGAATACATTGCAGAAACAAGAAAAATGCTGATTGGAAACAAAATACGAAATGGGAATAAAAAAGACAAGTGCTGATATAATTTATATGCTGAATGCCTTACATAAGTTAATTAGCACTACGGCAATCGCTGCTGAGCTCCCGTCAGGTAAACGCGTACATGAAGAAAAGCCGACATTCCGAAAAACTGGGCAGAAACAAAAGAAAAAAATTGTGCGTTCACACAAACCTACATGCACCAAAGGGCAAGACTACAAGTAATAGGGCCATGCTCCTTCTGAGGGGTTGACACACAAGAGGAGGGACAAATAACAAACATTGATCACAGAGAAGAAAGCCTTTGTGAAGAACACTCAAAGCAACAAATCCAAAGCGATGGGTGTACAAAGTGGATACAGCATGTCTTGAAGAGACATCGCATACACTGCCTAGGCTCGACCTAAAAATGGCTTTCCCAGTGTTTAACATGCAAGGAATATGGAAAAAGACACTGTAGGAAGGTAATTAGTACTTCAATTCTTTCACATATCAAGAAGCAACATCAAGTAAACTCTTAACCCTCTATCTACTAATTCATGTGAGGCTACATAGTTCTTTATTCTTACTTAGAAGAATATTGTAATGTTGACAGGTCCACTGAAGGCAATGGGTAAGTAGCAGGCCATAAACGTTGATATAGGATCGCTCTGTGAGGATGTACCACGTTACAACGCATACCATTACAACTACCTACCATTACAACGCGACCATTACAACGCATACCATTACAACGCATAGCGCTTTGAGGTGCTGGATAGTGGTAAGTATAATTTACTATTCCAACTCCAGTCCCCGTGGGCACTAGGGAAGGTGTTGGATAGTAAATTAAACTTATTCCCTATCCTAGAGCGCCCCCCAGCGCAATGCGTTGTAATGGTATGCGTTGTAAAAGTTGCGTTGTAATAGTAGGTAGTTGTAAAAGTTGCGTTGTAACAGGTGTATACCCTCTGTGAACATTGCAGTGCCCAAGTCTACAGCCTCTGACTCGTCCTCTCACTTGACTCTGCAAATATATGTGGATTGCAGAGGAAATAGAGAGATTTAGGCTGTGGGCAAAGACAAACATTGAGCACACCCCTGTTCTTCCTCATGTGCTTCTCAGTGACTTTAGAGCTGCAGAAGGATGGACGGGGAATTTGTATCTGCTTCTGTGTCTCCATCCGCATAGCCAAGTGAAGAAAATAAGTTTGTCAGAGCCGAGAGAGAATCAGGGGATAACTTCAGCCTTATTTGCCAGCTCCATTTGTTCATTTGATGTTTGGCAGTAGCTGTCCTGACGCTGTGCATGTTAGCAAATATAAGGCATACACAGGAGGATCTGAATTTTGTATTATGAATGTTAATGCTAAGTCTTTTTTCTAGGTATGGCCTGACCTCAAGGAATCTACCATCATTGCACCTCTTAGCCAAATACTTCCGAAATAGCACAATATCTTGGATATCTTTTCTAAAATCCAAACAAAGAAATTATCTCTGCATAGGAGCTACGACAGTCAGATTGAATTAGTTGCCAGATGCTGTAGTTCAATTCTGAAGAATCTGTTCCCTATCCCTCCTGGGAAAAAGGCTCTTCAAGAACATATAAGACTTAAGGGATAATTTAGAGTTTAGCGGAGTGGGTACTCCACCACAATGTCAATGGACTACCCAGTAAAAATGCCTAATTGACCCCGACTCCATGGGGAAAAATCTCCCATGGTGATGGGGTCATTAGCTTTTGTTTTTTTTTAAAAACAAAATCTCACTTTGGAATGTTGTGTCACGGTCCAACAGCTCCTCAGAATCAGGGTGATGCTAAAAAGGGTTCCACCTCCAGCTTTCCCCGCACTCTGATTATAGTAACTAACAGAGTACGGTAGTAAGCAGGCTGTGGATAAAGCCGGGGCGAGTAACTGCGGTGGAAGGGATGCCTGTAACAACAAGAACCACACATTAATATCAGGCTCTACACTGACTAGGTACAATGCTATCAGATGACTCAATCCCTACCTGATAACTCTCAGGCGTGAACTCCCTTCCTTAGAATACTAGATAATGAGATAATCTCTCTCATTAATGGGACGCTATCCCATTTGTTCTCACCCCTTTTGAACTCATGAAGAAATCCAGCACCAAGGAAATCGATTCTTAAAAGATACAGAAGATGGCGCTAGTGCTCCGTACAGCCTGCGAAGTTATCAGGTCGATTACCTGTCAATTCACTCCGTTCAGCGATTTATCTGATGTATCCCAACTAACTTGTCCGGATTTACTAACAAATAATGTACACAGGAATTCCCGGTCGCGGAAGGGGGCAAATCCAGCGTCTCCCGGCCAGGCAGTAACTGAGTGATCTAGTCCGGACTCGGGAGGGGGAAATCCAGCGTCTTCCGATCCGGCAAAAATACTCAAACTTAAACAGATATCTGAATGGCACGAGAGGGGGCAAATCCAGCGTCTCCCGGCCTATTCAGTACCCGCACAATTGTCTCCGGTCACGGGAGGGGGCAAATCCAGCGTCTCCCGTTACGGCACAAAACGTTCCACAAAATCACTCGGGCACCAACTCAGTGTCACATAACACCGCAGCCACGGGTTACTTCCAAAAGACTTCCATTAGGACACAGCTAACCGGCAACGCAGGAGCAGAGCGTTCGCCATTACCAAAATCCAACAACAAGGACAATATCACGTGCACTGCACCAAACCTCTCACGCAAATATATGGCTCCCACACCACCTCCCACAACAGATGGCCTTCTGGGAGATGTAGTCCGTTGTATTCAGGTAGGCACACCTCGAATCCTGACAGTATGCCCCCCTCCCAAGTGCCTCCTAGCGCCCGGCTTCCCCAGATACCGCAAAAAGAACTTCCTGACCTCCCTAGGAGCATGGACAGCGGAGCTAGGTTCCCACGAGTCATCTTCAGATTGATACCCCTTCCAGGAAATCAAGAACCACAGTCGCCCCTGGCGAAACTTGGAATCCAGAATGCTACGCACTTCGTATTCTATCTGGCCATCCCTCAGGATTGGAGGCGCCGCCTTAATCCGTGCTTCTCCAGCAGGTTTCAACAGGCTGCAGTGAAACACGGGATGAATCCGCAGGGTAGCGGGCAACTTAAGCTTGTAGGCCACCGGATTTATCCTGCGGATGATGACATAAGGTCCAATAAAGCGAGGATGAAAGATACTGCGATAATGGAAACGGATGTTCCGAGTAGAAAGCCAGACTTTATCGCCCACTTGATAATCAGGCCCGTCCTGCCGATGCTTGTCCGCCCATCTCTTGTAGATGGCCTTTGACTGGTTAAGAGTCTTCCGGATAGGCTTATGGATTCTGAGAAGCGATTTCACATGAGCAGCCACCGTAGGATGATTCAGTACCTCGCTAGGAATCGCCACTGGTAGAATATTAGCATGAAACCCGGCGTTGGCCTTAAAAGGCGTTTCCTTGATAGAGCTATGCCACATGTTGTTGTACGACAACTCAGTCAACCACAACATGGAAACCCAAGATTGGGCCGCTTCCTTAGAATAACTCCGCAAATATTTTTTGAGTGTCTGATTCATCCTTTTGGTTTGTCCATCCGATTGCGGATGGAAACTGGTGGACAGCGCATCTTCCGTGTGTAGCGCTTTGCACCACATGTGCCAAAAACGAGCTACGAACTGGGGCCCTCGGTCCTATATGATCACTCGCGGAATTCCATGCAGTCATACCACATGAGTCAACAACAGTTGTGCAGTTTGGCTGGCTGTCGGAAGGTTTCGACAAGGAATAAAATGTCCCATTTTTGTCAGACTATCCAGAGCCACCAGTATAGCATTACATCCCTGGTCATTCGGTAGACCCAAAACAAAAGTCCACACTGATGGTATGCCATGGATGAGCAGGTGTTGGTAATGGCAGAAGCTTTCCCCTCATTCTACCCTGCTCGCCTTTGGCCCGAGCACAGGTGTCACATTGTTGTACCCAACTTTCCACTTCCTTAGACATTCCCCTCTACCAGAAAGAACGTTGTACCAGGTGAAGTGTTTTTTTATTTCCTGGATGTCCAGCCACCACCGCATTATGGCACCAGTTGAAAGCTTGTAACCTAAGGGAATGAGTAGGTAAATATAGTTTCCCCTTATACAGCGGCAAACCGTGTTTCAGTGTCCGATTGGGATCTTGGCCTGCCCACAACTGCCACCTCACTGGACTCCGTTGACCAGACACCTGATCCATGAAGTGTTTTGCTGTAATCACACAGAGTACTTTTTCCGGAAACTGCCTCTTCTGTTTGTCTTGACAGGGAATCAGCCTTTCGGTTATCGGTCCCTGGGCGGAACGTAATGATGAAGTCGTACCCTGCAAAAAACAACATCCATCTCATCTGACGTTGAGAGAGATGACGGGCCGTCTTCATAAAAACCAAGTTCCGATGATCCGAATACACAGTGATGGTGTTTTGCGCTCCACACAAGTAGTGTCTCCACTCCATAAAGGCCTTCTTTATCGCAAATAGCTCCTTCTCTGCTACTGTGTAGTTTAGTTCGGCAGAGGTTAGCTTTTTTGATAGAAACGCCACAGGATGTAATTGGCCAGTTCCTCTGTCTCTCTTTGAGAGAATCGCCCCCACTGCTGTATCCGAGGCGTCTGCCTCCACCACGAACGGAACATCCATCTGTGGATGTCTTAGGATGGGAGCAGTACTAAAGGATTTCTTCAGGAGTTCAAAAGCCTCCCCGGCTTCGGGGGTCCACTCTAAAGTTACTCCTTTCCTCAATAATCAAGGGATCGGGGATGCTACCAAGGAGAATTGAGATATGAACCTCCTGTAATAGTTAGAAAAGCCTAGGAAGCACTGCACCTCTTTCACACTCCTAGGGACGGGCCACTGTCGTACTGCCTCCACTTTCCTGTCTGCCATACGAAACCCCTGAGGATTTAGAATGACCCCCAGGAAATCTACCTCTGCCACCCCAAACTCACACTTACTGAGTTTGCAATAAAGACAGTTCTCCAATAATCTTTTCAGGACTAGGATGACATGGCTGGCGTGCTGGGGTATGGAAACCAAATAGACCAGAATGTCATCGATGTAAACTACGACAAACCGGTTTATACAGTCTTTGAGTACATCATTTAAGAAGTATTGGAAAGCCGCCGGGGCATTACACAGCCCGAACGGCATTACCAAATACTCGAAAAGTCCGAATCTGGTCTTAAAAGCCGTCTTCCACTCATCCCCCTCACGGATTCTCACAAGATGATAGGCTCCACGGAGGTCCAACCGAGTGTATATGATGGCCTCCCTTACTTGATCCAAAAGGACCGGGATGAGTGGAAGCGGATACCGGTTTCTCACTGTTTGTCTATTCAACAGGCGGTAGTCTATGCAAGTTCGGAGTTCACCATTGGCTTTCGCAGTGAAAAACAAAGGAGAAGCTGCCGGGGACCTAGATGGACGGATAAACCCCATGGCACAGAATTGTTTCAGATACTCCTGCAGGAGCTTGGTCTCAGGTTCCAAAAGGGCGTACACCCTGCAAGAAGGTATCACCGCGCATCAATAAGATCAATGCGACAATCATATTCGCGGTGGGGAGGTAACGTCACCGTCTTGATCTCACTGAACACCTCCCTATACATCTCGTATACCGCTGGTAACTCCACTTCTTTTTCTGCAGCCGTGGCCACTTGAAAAACCTGAGCCAACGCGACTAAATGTTGATCCACCTCCCTCAAACAAGACATCTTACACTCCTCCGAAAGGAACCTGATGGTCTTCAGTTTCCAATCCATAGTCGGATTACGGAGCCCTAGCCAGGGCATACCCAATATAACCTCATATTGAGAGGCCTCAATAATATTCAGGACTATATTCTCCACATGGTCTAAGGGATTCCCTAGAATCTGTAACTCTACCATTTCCATATGTTCCGTGATCGGACCAGACTTCAATGGAGTCCCATCCACCGCCAGTACCTTCTCAGGTTTAAGAATGGGCACCCGTTCCAACCCCAGACGACGCACCAACCCATCGTCAATAAAGTTACCGGTGGCTCCGGAATCAAGCATACTATACACCGGATGTTGTTGGCCTTTCACCTGCAGTATCATAGAAAGGACAATATGTGATTCGGTGTTCATCAAATAGGCCCCCGCTAGAGACGCAACTGCCATCCTACTTCGTCTGAGACTCTGTCTAGTACCAGAGTATCTTCCTGGGTATTACTTTGTATAGCAGGAAGAGCTAGATTTTTTCCTATCCCAAAGGAGCGTGGCCTCTTTGGCTTTACTGTACAATCCTTCACATGATGCCCTTTCTTGCCACAGTAAATGCAGAGGCCCAGGGTCCGTCGATTTTCCCTCCCTGCTCTGGATAACGGTGTCCTTACAGCTCCCACTTCCATGTGTTCAGATGGACTTCCCTTCTCTACAGATGTGGCCGACTCAACCCTTTATAACAACAAAAAAAGGGGGGTCAGAGGGAATATTTAACGACCAAACAATGCTACAACCCTTATAACTATGTAACTACCAACTAACAAGTAGCAGGGGGTCGAAACAAGATAAATGCTGTGTGTCTGTTAGGCAGTGATCTCAACTGTGACGATTAGACAGCGAAATCTATCACTGGGTACTCTCTTAGTGCATAGAGAAATCCCCATCAGAATCCCAACCTGTACTGCCCTACATCATTTGGGAACCTTCATATAGCAAGTGGGAAAACGTACCCAGTGGAAGATTTGGCCAGATTTAGCCAAATCTACCATGTAAATCCCAATGTATGTATGATATTAACTCGGTATCAGGTGGTAACTGAATAGCAGTGCTAAATAGTGTAAATCAAAAAGTGTTGAAAGTGAGATAGTATAAAATTGGGTAAGAAGGAGGAAAAATATTTTAATAGGCACCTCCCTTTTCCCAATGATAAAAAACAGTGCAAATGGTAGTGTTAACAAATAACTACTCGGATGGAAGTAATGGTC
Organism: Lissotriton vulgaris; assembly: GCF_964263255.1. Classification (NCBI taxonomy): domain Eukaryota; kingdom Metazoa; phylum Chordata; class Amphibia; order Caudata; family Salamandridae; genus Lissotriton; species Lissotriton vulgaris. The sequence continues at coordinate 695,177,641 of NC_141700.1, read as the reverse complement.
GACATGTTTCTGCAGTTTACCTTGGGCCCATAGGTCACCTACTGCTTCATCAGGACCTAGTATGCTACTGCTGAGTATTGTGAAAAAAATAAATGTGAAGTAACATAGTAATTGTCACCTGAAAATCTCCTGTTTTCAAAATCCCGGAGTGCAACAAGTTGACAGACACACACACACAAAAAGAGAGAAAAAATATGTACATATCATTAGTGATGTCTTTATATCATCATATGCCTGCTAGTTTGGTTTAACAAGTCAGGGATGTACACTGCAAGGTATCATGTTACCTGTAATTGGTATACCATGAGAGCGATATCTATAGAATATACTAAAAATAGGAATTTTCACTCACCGAATTTGTAGGAGACAGGGAGAGCTTACTAGAAATCTTACCTCCTAAGCCGAAACAGGATCGAATCACCTGTGTCAATACATTCCGTACCCATTCAAATCAGATTAAAAAAATAGTGAGGAAACACTGGAGCATCTTAAACACAGGTACTGACACCATACCTGCCCCACTATTCGCGTTTAAGAGAGGTCAGAATCTTAGGGACAAATTGGTCCACACACGACCGAAATGTGAGATCCCTCGAGCAATAGGGACTCTGTGGGATATGCCGGCAGCCACAGGGCATCATCCATGTGGCAACTGTGCGGCCTGTCCGCAGACTGCGAAGTCATTGACAATTGACATCGGTACGGACCGACCGTGGCAGCAACGGAGGTTCACAAATTGTAATAGTACCAATCTTGTGTATCTGATCACCTGTCCCTGCAATAAAAGATATGTAGGGATGACTACACGAAGAGTCAAAATACGGATTTCAGAGCATAAGAGCTCAATTAGATGCTCGAAACAGTCGACCAGAATGACGAACCATTTCATAGAAGCCAAACACACCTCCACAGATCTACACTGGACGGTACTCGAGCAGCCACTAATACCTACACACGTCACAGATGTCAGTGGCTTCCTGTTCAAACGGGAGCAGAAATGGGTATATAAGCTCCAGACGGACAAGCACGGACTGAACGAGGATATCCCCTGGATGTCATTATAACCAGGTCCCTTAAATGTCAGTACAATCAGAACCTCATGAACTACAGAATGTCCCTTGACATTACAGAGTGTCTTTGACCATCCCGATAGTTACTAGCCCAGAAGCTCGATAACACTATGGCTAGCACGAGAATTTGTTTTTGGCCCTTGGGATCATAACGATTGATGACCATCTTTTGTCGGGTGAAGGAAATTTCCTCAACAAACCCCCAGTAAACTGACACGGCATTCATTAACACTAGTAGGACAACATCGTTCCTAATAGCCGTTCCCTACAATGAACATTGGGTACACGTGACTCTGTCGATCGCTGTTATGCTTATAGTGGAGGGCGACTCTGTTTTTAGCACAAACACCCATTGATATCCTCCCGCAATAGCCCATCACTAGTGGTTTCTCATAGGACTATTGCTTGCTAAGAGCAAGATTACATATACGATCAGCCACAGAGGTACTACATTGCCCATCTTTCCCTCAGGCGCGGCGTGTTCACGCAAGGCGGACTGCACTGCTTGCCATACACCGGTTTACGTACCTTGTGTGACTAAGGGCACCAAACTTCCAAACTACATTTCCCTACATCCCCAGGGGCGCGGCTGGATGATGTCATTCCGTACACGCCATAGCCAACCACATGAATCTGTAAATGGACCTTTACCTGTCCGCACGGTACCTCCCACAGACAGCCCAGAAGGACGTCCCGAGTACCGACGGACAGGTAAGCACGATGAAGTGGTATGGATGCGTGCGAATAGTTGGCTACTCTGGCGACTACAGGATACTAATAGTGGTTACATTAGAGCGCAACATATACGGACGTTAGTACTGCCTCACACCAGGGTTGTAACCCGCAACACATAGCTTATTTTCAGCAGACACGTTTGGATCACAGCGGCTCGCATTGAAATCAGAGCTAGACTTGTGTGGACTGCATTTCACCGACATGTCCAGCAATATGCATCCACTCACAACGGCACATGCCAAGTCCATGCGGCATGATTGACATTTCCAATGCCCCATAAGAAACACGTTCACCATATTATGGGCATATTGAGAAGGAGGGTGAAGCAGCAATAACCTGATAAACCCGTATGGGGCAATGAATTCAATTTGAACAAAGTTAGCCTAGCGAAGGCGATTAGTGTTGTGCTAAATCGTAGCTTCAGAGTGCTTCCTCTGACTTCTTTCTTCTGTTTTGCCTGAATAGAGCGGTGCTCCGTTTTACCTGCGCTGTGGCCAGGTGAGGTAGGGCTACATTCTCCTACAAATTGGGTGAGTGAAAATTCCTATTTTCAGTATATTCTATAGATATCGCTCTCATGGTATACCAATTACAGGTAACATGATACCTTGCAGTGTACATCCCTGACTTGTTAAACCAAACTAGCAGGCATATGATGATATAAAGACATCACTAATGACATGTACATATCTTTTCTCTCTTTTTGTGTGTGTGTGTCTGTCAACTTGTTGCACTCCGGGATTTTGAAAACAGGAGATGTTCAGGTGACAATTACTATGTTACTTCACATTTATTTTTTTCACAATACTCAGCAGTAGCATACTAGGTCCTGATGAAGCAGTAGGTGACCTATGGGCCCAAGGTAAACTGCAGAAACATGTCGACCATTACTTCCATCCGAGTAGTTATTTGTCAACACTACCATTTGCACTGTTTTTTATTGTTGGGAAAAGGGAGGTGCCTATTAAAATATTTTTCCTCCTTCTTACCCAATTTTATACTATCTCACTTTCAACACTTTTTGATTTACACTATTTAGCACTGCTATTCAGTTACCACCTGATACCGAGTTAATATCATACATACATTGGGATTTACATGGTAGATTCGGCTAAATCTGGCCAAATCTTCCACTGGGTAAGTTTTCCCACTTGCTATATGAAGGTTCCCAAATGATGTAGGGCGGTACAGGTTGGGATTCTGATGGGGATTTCTCTATGCACTAAGAGAGTACCCAGTGATAGATTTCGCTGTCTAATCGTCACAGTTGAGATCACTGCCTAACAGACACACAGCATTTATCTCGTTTCGACCCCCTGCGACTCAACCCTTCCCAACCCCCCAGGGTTCCGGTATCCCCTTCTCCTATCTCCTGTACGCTCTGCCAGGTGATGGTCAAGTCTCAATGTCAGATTGACCAGACCCGTACAGGTGGTGGGCTGAGGGTCTATTTGGGCTAGTACATCCTTCAGCTCCTCGGAAAGGCCCTGATAATACACAGCCATCCTCTTTCCTTCGGGCCAAGCAGTTTCGGCAACCAATCTGTTAAACGTGGTCATATATGTTACCAAGTCCTTCCTACCCTGTTTTAACTCAAGCAGTTCTCGATCTGCACTGAGGGTAGTGGCTCTCCTGTCAAATACTCGTTCAAACTCCCTTCTAAATGCGGTCCAGTCTGAAAGAAGGGGATCATCATTCCGTACTAGCGGGCCTGACCAATTGGCAGCGTCTCCCGTTAAAGAAGAAACCGCAAACGCCACCCTCGATAGATTCGTCGGGAACGATGCTGGTCTACAGGAAAAATGCAAAGATATCTGCGTCAGAAAGGCCTGTATGGCATGAGGGTCTCCTGAATACCTCTCGGACTTGCCAATGGAATGGGGGGCGGAACTGTTACTTGAATTTGTTGAGCACCTGCCGAAGCATTGAAAGGATTTCTGGCCTGTCTGTCTACCTGTTCCTTCAAAGCAGCGGACTCTGCCCGAGAGGCAACCAACTCTTGCTGCACTAGAACTAGAGCAGCCAACAAGTCATCCCGAGTAGTCATGTCTCAGAACCCAACACCCCCGATCAGGAGGAGAAATTGTCGTGGGCACGTGATTCTGTCACGGTCCAATGGTTCCTCAGAATCAGGGTGATGCTAAAAAGGGTTCCACCTCCAGCTTTCCCCGCACTCTGATTATAGTAACTAACAGAGTACGGTAGTAAGCAGGCGAGGGATAAAGCCGGGGCGAGGAACTGCGGTGGAAGGGATGCCTGTAACAAAAGAACCACACATTAATATCAGGCTCCACACTGACTAGGTTCAATGCTATCAGATGGCACAATCCCTACCTGATAACTCTCAGGCGTGAACTCCCTTCCTTAGAATACTAGATAATGAGATAATCTCTCTCATTAATGGGACGGTATCCCATTTGTTCTCACCCCTTTTGAACTCATGAAGAAATCCAGCACCAATGAAATCGATTCTTAAAAGATACAGAAGATGTAGCTAGTGCTCCGTACAGCCTGCGAAGTTATCAGGTCGATTACCTGTCAATTCACTCCGTTCGGCGATTTATCTGATGTATCCCAACTAACTTGTCCGGATTTACTAACAAATAATGTACACAGGAATTCCCGGTCGCGGAAAGGGGCAAATCCAGCGTCTCCCGGCCAGGCAGTAACTGAGTGATCTAGTCCGGACTCGGGAGGGGGAAATCCAGCGTCTCCCGATCCGGCGAAAATACTCAAACTTAAACGGATATCTGAATGGCACGAGAGGGGGCAAATCCAGCGTCTCCCGGCCTATTCAGTACCCGCACAGTTGTCTCCGGTCACGGGAGGGGGCAAATCCAGCGTCTCCCGTTACGGCACAAAATGTTCCACAAAATCACTCGGGCACCAACTCAGTGTCACATAACACCGCAGCCGCGGGTTACTTCCAAAAGACTTCCATTAGGACACAGCTAACTGGCAACGCAGGAGCAGAGCGTTCGCCATTACCAAAATCCAACAACAAGGACAAAATCACGTGCACTGCACCAAACCTCTCACGCGAAAATATGGCTCCTACACCACCTCCCACAACAGATGGCCTTCTGGGAGATGTAGTCCGTTGTATTCAGGTAGGCACACCTCGAATCCTGACATTTTGTTTTTGAAGAAAAAAAATATTAACAGTTTTATGTACAGTACAATTGTTTTGATAGTAGTGTCTGTCAAACATTTAACTTATTGACAGAAACTGCCATGACTGTGGTTCCTGTCAATGACTGTACATCTACCCTAGGCCATGGGACAGCTCTACCTTTGGAGTATGGGTACTCCATCATGGCCATGCGTATTTAATCCATCCTGATTGAGTACAATTGGTACTCCAAACTCTGAATCAGGCTCTTGCCCTTAATCCTAAAAATGGATATATCACCTCATCTGATTCACCAGCTGGAACATCTGTATTCTTTTTTCCTTAAAAAAACTCCTCGGAAGTATGACCTTTCATTGACTAAAAATGATTTTGGCTAGATGTAAGAACAGTTTTCCGCTTGCAAATCGATTGCAAATATGTTAGCAACTGAAAAAGTGACGTTTAGTTATGTACAACCCCCATTCGCTAACCAAAAATAGTGATGCAACCAATCTGCAAATCACTATTTTTCTACGACCGATATTTTCAAGTCGCAAATACAAAATCAGTATTTGTGACTCGCAAACCTTATGTTCGAGGAAGTCACAAGGGTGCCAGTCTGCATATGCAATTTTGCATTGATTTGTTTCAGGTGACAACTGTGTGCAGAATATAAAAGCTGGCCCAGAATGCATTAGAGCTTTCCACAACAGCTGCATTGTATGTGACTGCGAGGAGGATGCGACTACATCTTTCAACAGAGGAAGAAATCTTTGTAAAATACAGGCTAAGTAGTGCACTGATATTCGATTTAATTGAATTGTTAAAACCACATCTTGAAATCAGTATTCTGTACAGCAGTTACATTCCCACACATGTGCAAGTGTAGTGCTCACTGCACTTTTTGGCCTCCGGCAGCTACCAGGGTGTGATTGCTGTTGCTGGTGGGGTGCCACAAAGTGTGCTGTGCCAATTTTTGCGGAAGTTCCTAGATGCCATGCTCCTAAACATCAACAGGTGCATATACATACATAGGAATGCAGAGGAAATTCAAAGCACAAAATCAAGCTTTTACAGAGTGGCCAAATTATCCCAGGTCTTAGAGTGTGTAGATGGAAAACGTGTTCCTATTTGTCATCCAGCCCGTATAGAATACTTGTTTCAGAATAGGAAAAATATGAATCCACTCAAAATCCAAGTTGTATGTGATGCAAAAAATGCAATTACAGATATAGTGGCAAAAACACCCAGGGAGCACCCATGAATCATACATCTTCAGGCTCAGTCGAATACACCAATGCCTGGAAAGAGGGGATTTTGAGAATAGCTATTTATTAGGTATGTGATGTTGCATCATGAGACCATCAAATCGCAATTTCTGCAATGCTCACACTTATGGTTTTTTTCCAGGTGATGTTGCGTATGTGTTAAGTCATTGGATACTGACAACATTGTTCATCAATGCACCAGATCACTTATTGAACATTTAGCATGCTGAAATCAAGATTTATGTGCCTTCACAAGAGTGAAGTTGAACAACAGTATGCTCCTGAGACAGCATGCAAAATTGTGGCAACCTGTGCCATGTTACAGAACATAGTGACTAGGTGTGGACTGTCTCTTACTCTGGAGGACATTGATTCTGAAGATGAGGATCCTGAACCACCTTTTCAGCAGCCTGGAGACCAGAGTACAACATTGGAGGAGAGACAACAACAGGATCACATTGCAACAAATTAATTTTCAAGTTAAGTTATATGTGATACAACACTAACTGAAGATGAAAGCAGAGTTGATGCAGCAAATTAAAGCAACGTTTAATGTCAATCTACTATATCCACAGTTTAAGTTGTAAACTGTATGATAACCATGTGGTCAGTGAAGTACAAACAAATATTTGTTACATCATCAAAATAACTATAACCATACAAACATGACCTAACTATATGATGTGTCCAGCACTTCTTTCTGTGGCTACGTCCAACATGGCTGGCGCTTACTTGTCCTTCTGCAGGAGTACAGCTGCTGCTGTGCCGCAGGGCGCATGCATCACTTACAGAGACGCTGCTAACACTCACTATCCTGAGGGGCATCTCCAACACCACCTGCTATATGTGCATCATTTTGTAGCACTTCAGCTACAGATGTGATCTGTTCTAGGCTCCTTGCAAAGTCACCACTAATGTGCCCCATTTCCACTTGCAGGGTAAATGTTCTCCGTAATAGGGTGGAATGGGTTAGGCCATCTTTCTAGCTGCTGGGCTCTATGATCTGAATGCCTTTGATAGGCAGGGTCAGCCCCTATGTGCAGGTATAATTCCTGAATGGTGGCTGACAACTTTGGTATTCATAATTGCCAAAGGTGTCCTAATGTTCTCAAATCCAAATGAAATGCACTGCTGCATTTTCTGCATCTTCCTGTTAATAAGTTTTATCTGCTTTTGTTGCAGATGCTGATTTTAGATAATGGTCAAATCAAGGCCTCCGAACAACTGTGTATTGGTTTCAGGATCTACAGAATGATGTGCGTCGTGGCGTTGACTGCACCCACACCCTGGAACACACTGCTGTTGTTGCTTTACACATGGGTGCTGAATGGAACTTGTTGACAGAGTGGCTTCATTGTCCTCCATTAATACTGCCTGTGGTGACAATGAGTCAGTGCTACATTGGCCTGGTGTTGTACTTAGGTGACTGGCAATGGGAATGGGTTCCTCAGCTGCCATATTTGCTTCCTCCATGCCACCCACATTAGTGTCATCACTATGTACCTGAGGGAGATCTGTGGGAAATAATGGAATTCTGCTTACTCACTGATATGCTGAGATATCAATGTCTATGTTTTGATAGCAGTACCCCAATAAATGTATACATTTGACTCCTGTGCTAACCTTTTGACTACATGTCCCAGGTTCAACTGGCGGAGGACTTGGGGGCAAAACATATTGCTTACGCTGATGACACCCAGCTCTTGTTTATATGGGGGAAAAATGAGGGCTCCACCTCTGCTGCGAAAAATGCCTGTCCTCAGTGTTTCACTGGCTGGCTCCCGCAGAACTTAAATGCAACAAGGAGAAATCGGAAATCCTTGTCTTTGAAAAGTTTCCCCCTCAGTTTAGGGAAGCACTCTGGCCATTTGATTCTGCGCTACCAGCTTCAACAGGGCAACCCGTTAAGACTTTGGAAGTTTGGTTTGAGGAGAACCTTACATTCTAGACCCAGATCAAAAAACTGACAGGGACTTGCTTCGGGCTACTAAAAATTCTCAGGAAATTTACCTCTTCTTCTTTGGGCCTCTAAGGAGACAGTTACCTGAGCCCTTATTCTATCTCGACTAGACTATGCCAACGCTTTATGCGTTGGCTCGCCGGGCTATCTGCTAAACAAACTGCAAGTGGTGCAGAACGCAGCAGCCAGGCTCCTTCTTAACATACCTGCCAGAAGCAGCATGAGAGAACATCTTTGCACCCTTCACTGGCTACCCATAACAGAGCGGGTACTGTGAGGCACTTCCTGGTTCAGAAGTGATTACCCATGACCAGGAAGTGTTTTTTCTCCATTTGTGGTCGCATTCACAATTTGTGAATCTAGTTGCAATTTTGGAAATCGCTCATAGCAATTTTGGAAATCGCTCATAGCGATTTCTAATATACTATTTTCTCAAAATTAGAGCTATATGAAGTGCATGCTATATTAAGAGCTGAGGCTGGTAATGAGTGGAAGATTGGCTTCCGAAAACGTTTTGAGCATTATGAAGCTTGAGTAATACCACTCGGAATTTGTAATGTTACAGCAGTTTTTTACAGTTTTATGGACTCAATTTGTTGTGACCCTACAGTGTTATCCTCTGCCTTGATGATATTCTACATTTTATACAGAGATATATTAGAGCATACACGTGATGTCAGGAAAGTTTTGTGCTGTCTTATAGAACATTAGTTACTGGCCAATCTAGAAAAATTAGCTTTTGAACAACATGAAGTATGTTATCTAGGATTTATAATCTCTTCCAAAGAAGTAAATATGGATCCTTGTAAGATGAAAGCTACAATCTACCTGTCATCTCTTTTTTCAATTCTAGATATACAATGCTCTCTCAGATTTCTGAACATTTAAAGGAAAATGATTGCCAATTTCTCATTTTTTACTGCTCCAATTTTGGAATTGCTAAAGAAGGGAAATGTTTTATCGTGTACTCAATCTGTGTAAAAAGACTTTTTGACACTTAAATAGAGCTTTACTGCAGCTTCAGTTTTGATGGGACCTGATAACTCTAAACCATTACTTGCAGCAATTGATGCCTCACACTTAGCTGTTGGAGCAGTTTTCATACAATAAGATGATCAAGGTCTAAGAAAATTCTGTTGGTGGTGATGAACAGGATGAAATAGCATTTCACAGTCCACCCTATGAACCTATGAATAAGGCGGACGCTGTAAAGTCCATCCTCTGACAGCCCCTACTCCTTTGAGCCATCGGAGCAAGAATTCCATCGATGGAGCCAGTGGGGGCAATGTCAATGGATATTTACATCCTACTTAAATCTAAATGAAACATATGGACCACTAGTTTGGTGGACAGGATACTCTGCCATATGTGCAATGAAATACCATGCCTACCAAATTTTAAATCAGGCCCTTAGTCTAAACCTTCTACAAAATGTTCATGATGGCTCATTAAAAGGCAACAGTAACAGAAGATTTCCTTAGATCAGAACATTGGTAGCCTAATACATCTCATGAAATCAAGGAGTACATACGTTTTTGTGAAAATTGAGCATAGTCTAGAAGTTCGCATCTGAAACGAGCTGAAATTTTACTAATCGTTAAAAATCCTGCAAGACTCTGGGAATACATTTCAACTCATTGCATTGTGAACCTGCCTCTCCTGATACATGTACACCAATTATGAAGACTAGATTTTATTTCCTAAAATTACTGATATGTCTCCCTTACTGAGGAGAACTTCCGCCATCCAAATAGCCTCATTTTATGAGGACATTTTTTAATTATATAGAATAACTTCAACCATTCTTTGACAGGAGTCCCCAATAAGTATCCAGGTTCAAAGCGCTTTCACTACTGTTTTTCACCCTCAAACCAATGGGTAGGCTGAAAGATTGAATCAAACTTTGAAAGAATATCTCCATTGCTTCACCATGGCAGCTCCGAATAATTGAAATGCTTTATTACCCACAGAACAGTTTGGTTATAATAATATTATTCATTCCTCTAGTCCAATTTCTCCTTACAATACAAATTATGGGTTTCATCTTGTGTCATTCCTGGTTAGTATTTGAAAGATGTAGAGGTTTCCTGCCATTAACAACATACTTAAGGTCACACTAGAAATACAGACATTTTACTACACAATCATAAAAAGACAAATAAGCCAACAAGAAAAGACATTGGGCCTCATTACGATGTCGGTCGGAAAGCCTTCCCACCGACTCCTTTCCGGAATAGTTTCTGACCGACTCAGGTTTGGGAAGTCCGACCGACTGATTACGATGGTTCTGAACACCGTTCAGTTGGACTCCCATTGACTTAAATGGGAGCCTGTGTTCCAACCGACAACACAGGCTCCCATTGAAAAAAAGGGCTGGTTGCGGAAAACCTTGCACCTTCTGGCCGGCACCCCATGGTGGATGCCAAACTGAGCATGGTTGGAAAGAGGGGACCCATGGGTACACCCACGGGCCCCAACCACAGGCCTCTGGGTGCAGGGGGGCCTGCTAGAGGCCCCCAAAGTCAGTTTCTGACAGCCAGTTCTTGTCAGACAGATCGATTCAGAAGGGCTGTCGGAATCCGACATCGTAATCAATAGGTCTGAAACACGGCCCATTGAGCTGTACGATTCAGCTCCAACCAACTCCGACTCTCTGAATGCCGGTTGGACCTGATTCAGAATGACCGACTTGTTACCTTGTATAGTAATTGTTTGTCGGATGTGTTTCCGAGTCGGTCGGAAACATGGGTTCCGACACGGGTTCGGACAAACCGATTGCCATTCAGAGCCATTTCTGACCCATTGTGTTTATGCGTCAGCCAACAATCTGCCCTCTCTTATTAGGTCCTCCAAGCTCTGCCCACTAAATTTAGTCCATTTAAAGTTATTAAAATCATCAACCTAATGACAGTGTGTTTACTTCTACATCTTAGATAGTGTACTCATCACATTTTTCAGCTTTCTCTACTCAATTAATATAGGCAACATTTTCATTTCAAACATTGTTTTATACGACCTGATCCAGATACAATAAAAATTGATGATTTTGAATTTAAACTGTAAGACACATTTGGCACTTTTTTAACAAACAGTTTCATATTCGATTGACTGGAAAATCTATTATCTTTGGGACAGGTATTCGGAGTGTGCTGATATTTATTAAAGAATATCACTGACTGTATCTTAGAAAATCAGGCATTCCTAAAGGGAAGTAAATCAAGTCTCAGAAAAAGGTGAGGATTAAAACTTCCTTTAAATAGGTCATTCTCACTTCTACTAGCCAATGTTACACTTTAGCAGAGGTTTACTCGGGTGTCCAAGCAGCTTCAGATGTTATATTTATTTGATGTCCAGATTGCCTCAGGAATTCTTTTCATACTTTTTCTGTGAGCACTCTTGAGTTGAGTCTGATGTGTTGCAGCAGCTCAGGTTCAGCTGGCATGATTTGGCTGGCTACTGATGGCCAATGCATTTACTGCAGTTCTTGGTCGGGTGGTGGCTAAACCTCCTCAGCATTTTTTAGGGAGATGTTTACTGAATATTCGCAGTCTAGATTTTTTATCTCTTCATTTCCATTTTCAACCCTTTTTCATCTAGAATATTTTCATTTAAAATCTATTCTGGCTTACTGTTCTTGGCATACAGTTTGCTGATATATTCTTTTGTTATTTAACTTTCTATTCTGACACGGTGGTCGTGTGGTCGTTTACTTCCTGTTACTCTTTTCCTGCCTCTTTCAGGTCAAACTCTTTTGGATATTTCATAAAGGGGAACTTCAGAGCTGGTGGTATGTCGCAGCTTCTCCTGACTCATTGTGGTGCTCACTAAGGTTTCTTTGTTGTTCATTCTTGTGTCCTGCTATTTCCTCCAGACTTCAACAGAATGCAGTCTGCATCTTGATTTAACTCATAGTGTACTGAGTTTTTGCTTCTTTGCTACCATTTCTCTCCACCTGTCCAGGAGGTTTTTCCCACTTGTTTCCAGGTTTTTCCTCTGGAGGATTGTCAGTCCAACCCCTGTCCTTTCCTTCCACTTTTTGAAGAACCTGTGGATGTTCAAGAATTTCGGGTGACAGATCAAAACAGCACACTGTAACTTGTCAGAAGAAAACATAATTCTCTTTACAAGACCAACACTTGACTCTCTGCCCTGTGTGCAGTTGCTCTCTCTAAATATTTTCCCCCACAGCTTGTTGGGTTCTTCTCCACCAGTCCTCCTTCTGCTGGTTTATGTAAATATGTAAATATCCCCCCTCTACTCCATGGCTCCCTCCCCTCCCCTCTTGGCATCTCTTCCTCCACCGCTCTTTCACTTGTTACTTTTTTAGGCACCCACCGCACTGTCAGTGCTGTGTTTCAGCAATTAAAGCCTGTTACAATTTCATGGCTGAAAAAAAGCAGGTAATATGTATGCATAACACCCAAGCAAACCATATTGTTATAACAAATCAAGTAATGTCAATGTTTTTCTAGAACAGTCCATGAAGTCTCAGCATCCAGTACGTTTCTAAAACCCAAAGCTTCTCAAAAGAGTATCCACACAAATCTTCTTAGGTTGAGATCTGGTATTTAATAGCCAAAGTTCATATGAGGAAAAACAGCAGCCGACGCGCGTTTCGCCCGCAGGGCTTTTTCAAGGCTGCAACCAAAATATTTATACATGTCCATCAGATAAGAATGATTTTGCACTTGTCAATTTGACATGCAAAATCCCTCATGAATCAATCAACCCATTGTTTATATGATTATTTTTATATCAACCACAATAAGGCCAAATCATGTAATTAAGTGCAGACAAAAATACCCTGGTGGATCAAGTCTCCCAGAGACCATGTGATAATGCCGGTGGAACAATGATCATGGATATCAACCATGTACATTTTTAGAGGATTAGGAAGACAGGCATAACATTTAGAGGGGCAGTGGAGTGTGTAAGGATGATTGCGTTCGAAGGGACCGTATCAATAGGAAACCTTGCCCACCACCAGGTGCAAAACAACACGCACCTGTGAAATTCTCACCTATTTATTCACTCTTCTCAGATGTGATGCTATAGTCCCCCAACAGATAATAGCGAAAGATGGCGCTTGTAGTGAAGATGTGTATATTATGTATTTCGCTCTGTGGGAGGAACATCCATATTACTAGTATTCCTTATTGGGCAAGCTAGCATCGTAGGTCAGTTGTGTACTCTTATTCACAGTACATCTGTGCATAAAAGTTTGTAATATTCAATTATGGGGCAAGCGAAATGTCTCTTGTGGGTTCAATATGTTTACACCCATGAGCCAGTATATCACAAATTCATACTTATACCACCAAAGGTTAAACAGCTGTAAAATAAGCACTAAAATAGGTCAGTCTTAAAATTGCCCATTTCTATGGGTAGAGAGTTAGAAAAATATATATTTGCCATGGCAAGTTCATTTATTTATCTAAAAAAACAGGTAAAATGCCAAAGATTTTTGGAATATGCTGCCTTACCATTCATATGGTAGTTGTGGCCCCAACAGTATTCGAGCCTGTCCACTTCCAATGTCACCACTCAAAGTAGTTAATCAGATCCATTCTATTAAGCGTATTTTCTCTTGAATCCTGATACATCCAAGGTTGCACTTATATGTGACCAGACCAAGGTAGCAAAAAGAAGAAAAAAGGAAGGAACAGTCAGCAAACATGTACCTGCTGACATTGCATTACTGCTCCAAACATGTTATATTTGTATCATATTTGTATGTCTAAATAGGATATTTGGTCCCTTAGCTTACTATATAAGTCAATGCCGTATATCAGCATGTTTATATTACTGCCCTTGTTCATTAACGGCTGTTAACCATGTCTTGAAATGCCATATTATTAGTATAAGTGTCCATATAGGACGTCCATTCGTAAAGTGAGATAGGGACACAGTAGATATCAGGGCGAGCTCAGTTATCTGATCCCATTATAAAAAGCCCGTTAATTTTCTATGCTCGTTTAGTCAACTACGCGAAACTTGCCCGGGTTCGAAAAACGTAATTTTATGCCGTTATCTGGATTCTGCCTATAGCAATATCCTGATCAAATATCATCGCTTTTTTATTGTTAATCTTACCTCGTTTTGACTTCCAGTGCGAGTATCTAAGAGCCGAGTGGTGTTTCTTTTCCTGTTTGCTTCGCGTTCCTGCCACTGATATAATGTGGGAAAAACGCCCATGTTAGGGTAGAGGTAAAAGGCGGACTTAACCACTAGAGCTCTATCGGCGTGTGTGAATCAGTGGCTGCCATCGTTGACGGTGATAAACTGGTGTGTTTACATGTAGGAACATGTAAACATGTAAAAAGCAGGTAATGCTGGAATATTTTAATTCTGGTGTGATAAGTCCCAAAATCGACATGTTGTGCCCTTTTTTATGGGGCGACTCTTAATTTGTGTTATTTGGCATTACCTATTCTATCCGATATCCCAGATTGTCACTATTTATCTGGTGTGATAAATAATGCATCAGTCAAGGAACTAGCCAGATAATGAAAATATCCCCCACTTGAAACATGCCTCTATACACACTTAGCATACAATCTGAGCAAACACAACCCTCCTTATGAGGATTCCCTTCACCCTTTCATCCTCCTTCCATTATCCATCTTTCCATCCATCCAGTCATCCTTTATCTAATCATCCTGTCATCTCATCACATTCCATCTTTAATCCATCCTTTAATTACTAGCTTATCAATATAATCATGTGCACATCCATCCGTCCTCTAACCATCCATCCATTCAGCCTTCTCCACTTGTCCAGTCACCTTTTCTACTGTCTAACTTTTCTTTCTTCTACACAACATTTCACCCCATCTATCTATACTTTTGCCCGTCCATCTATTCATTCTTTCCCTCTCCACCCCACTTTACACTCAATCTATTCTTTCCTTTCATGTCTCCTTCGTTTCTGTCACCCTTTTTCCTCCCCCCTTTCTTTTCCTTTTCAATACTCAATCTTTTTTATTTTATCCTTACTTTTTCTTTTTTACCTTTCTCTCTCGTGCTCTGTTATTCTATTAGTCCCTCTCTCTTTATTTTTGCCTCATTTTACCTTTTTTTAGGTTGAGCATTCGAGACCTCTTGTATATACTTTAGTATATACTTATTATATACTTATATGTGTATGTACTTTGTGGGCTCTGGGGATCAGCCCTAGGACTTGTCTGCTTCCGCTTAGTAACTTTTTGTCTGTTCAACTGCCTCTATTTAACTGTCTTGATAGAAAGCGACCAGCGAAGGTCAGTAAAATACCAGAATTGCTTTCTGCTGAGGGACTTTTATTTTTTTCATTTTTCTGGCAACTGCCTATATTTAACTTTCTTGATAGAAAACGACCAGCAGAGGTCAGTAAAATACCAGAACCACTTTAGTATTCTCTAGATTCCAGTCCATGGAAATTGTTTTCCACAAGCACCGTAGACAATAATATTTTTTTCAAATCTTATATTTTCAGTGATATGACCACCGAAGGCCCTGATTTTATATTAAAAACAGAGCTTTGGACTATACTATTTCCAGCTGAAAGGCAATATTTCTCTCCATGTGTACCCATACCTGGCGTGTCACGCAGTTTGGTGCTTTCTTTCCCTCCATGTTAAAGAACAGTAGATGTCAATCCAACAAATGCCTATGCACACACCAGTAGTATAATATACAGTAGTGAAGAAATTATATAAACATGTAAATACAATGTCCAAGACAACACAAGTAATCAGAAGTATGAAGAAATCGTTGATAAATTTTCGGAATGTTTAATGGTTCCACAACCAGCCGACACGTGTTTCGTTGCGTTGGTACAAATCCCACGCGACTCCTCAGGGCTGGGAAAGATACAAAATACATACAGTACAACATCTGACATGATTTTTGAGTGATCCAGAAAAGGGGGTGGTGATGGACAGAGTCTCTGAATTAAGCAGAACACTCCTACCCAGTCAACAGATCAGGGCTTGATCCATCACCGTTTTTTAGCTCACTGCACCATCCCAGCTCAGAACCTGGCTACATGCAAATTAGTCTGACCCTGGCCTAGTGCATCATGGGAACAGGGCAGACTAAACTACCAAGCCAATTCTTATACTGGAAAGGAAACAAGCTTCCGGGGACCGGTTTCTGGCATTACAGCCGTCTTCGGTCTGACTTGCTTGAATCCTGATGGTGCAGTGAGCAAGGGACTCACATCTGAGTATACCCTTCCACGCTTATGGTGGACAAAACGATCCAGAAAAGGGGGTGGTGATGCACAGAGTCTCTGAATTAAGCAGAACACTCCTACCCAGTCAACAGATCAGGGCTTGATCCATCACCGTTTTTTAGCTCACTGCACCATCCCAGCTCAGAACCTGGCTACATGCAAATTAGTCTGACCCTGGCCCAGTGCATCATGGGAACAGGGCAGACCAAACTACCAAGCCAATTCTTATACTGGAAAGGAAACAAGCTTCCGGGGACCGGTTTCTGGCATTACAGCCGTCTTCGGCCCGGCTTGCTTGAATCTTGATGGTGCAGTGAGCAAGGGACTCACATCTGAGTATACCCTTCCACCATAAGCGTGGAAGGGTATGCTCAGACATGAGTCCCTTGCTCACTGCACCATCAGGATTCAAGCAAGCCGGACCGAAGATGGCTGTAATGCCAGAAACCGGTCCCCAGAAGCTTGTTTCCTTTCCAGTAAAAGAATTGGCTTGGTAGTTTGGTCTGCCCTGTTCCCATGATGCACTGGGCCAGGGACACACTGATTTGCATGTAGCCAGGTTCTGAGCTGGGATGGTGCCGTGAGCTAAAAAAACGGTGATGGATCAAGCCCGGATCTGTTGACTGGGTAGGAGTGCTCTGCTTAATTCAGATACTCTGTCCATCACCACCCCCTTACCTGAATCGTTTTGTCCACCATAAGCGTGGAAGGGTATGCTCAGACATGAGTCCCTTGCTCACTGCACCATCAGGATTCAAGCAAGCCGGGCCGAAGACGGCTGTAATGCCAGAAACCGGTCCCCGGAAGCTTGTTTCCTTTCCAGTAAAAGAATTGGCTTGGTAGTTTGGTCTGCCCTGTTCCCATGATGCACTGGGCCAGGGACAGACTAATTTGCATGTAGCCAGGTTCTGAGCTGGGATGGTGCAGTGAGCTAAAAAACGGTGATGGATCAAGCCCGGATCTGTTGACTGGGTAGGAGTGCTCTGCTTAATTCAGATACTCAGTCCATCACCACCCCCTTACCTGAATCGTTTTGTCCACCATAAGCGTGAAAGGGTATGCTCAGACATGAGACCCTTGCTCACTGCACCATCAGGATTCAAGCAAGCCGGGCCGAAGACGGCTGTAATGCCAGAAACCGGTCCCCGGAAGCTTCTTTCCTTTCCAGTAAAAGAATTGGCTTGGTAGTTTGGTCTGCCCTGTTCCCATGATGCACTGGGCCAGGGACAGACTAATTTGCATGTAGCCAGGTTCTGAGCTGGGATGGTGCAGTGAGCTAAAAAATGGTGATGGATCAAGCCCGGATCTGTTGACAGGGTAGGAGTGCTCTGCTTAATTCAGATACTCTGTCCATCACCACCCCCTTACCTGAATCGTTTTGTCCACCATAAGCGTGGAAGGGTATGCTCAGACATGAGTCCCTTGCTCACTGCACCATAAGGATTCAAGCAAGCCGGGCCGAAGACGGCTGTAATGCCAGAAACCGGTCCCCGGAAGCTTGTTTCCTTTCCAGTAAAAGAATTGGCTTGGTAGTTTGGTCTGCCCTGTTCCCATGATGCACTGGGCCAGGGACAGACTAATTTGCATGTAACCAGGTTCTGAGCTGGGATGGTGCAGTGAGCTAAAAAACGGTGATGGATCAAGCCCGGATCTGTTGACTGGGTAGGAGTGCTCGGCTTAATTCAGATACTCTGTCCATCACCACCCCCTTACCTGAATCGTTTTGTCCACCATAAGCGTGGAAGCGTATGCTCAAACATGAGTCCCTTGCTCACTGCACCATCAGGATTCAAGCAAGCCGGGCCAACGATGGCTGTAATGCCAGAAACCGGTCCCCGGAAGCTTGTTTCCTTTCCAGTAAAAGAATTGGCTTGGTAGTTTGGTCTGCCCTGTTCCCATGATGCACTGGGCCAGGGACAGACTAATTTGCATGTAGCCAGGTTCTGAGCTGGGATGGTGCAGTGAGCTAAAAAACGGTGATGGATCAAGCCCGGATCTGTTGACTGGGTAGGAATGCTCTGCTTAATTCAGATACTCTGTCCATCACCACCCCCTTACCTGAATCGTTTTGTCCACCATAAGCGTGGAAGGGTATGCTGAGACATGAGTCCCTTGCTCACTGCACCATCAGGATTCAAGCAAGCCGGGCCGAAGACGGCTGTAATGCCAGAAACCGGTCCCCGGAAGCTTGTTTCCTTTCCAGTAAAAGAATTGGCTTGGTAGTTTGGTCTGCCCTGTTCCCATGATGCACTGGGCCAGGGACAGACTAATTTGCATGTAGCCAGGTTCTGAGCTGGGATGGTGCAGTGAGCTAAAAAACGGTGATGGATCAAGCCCGGATCTGTTGACTGGGTAGGAGTGCTCTGCTTAGTTCAGATACTCTGTCCATTACCATCCACTTACCTGAATCGTTTTGTCCAGCATAAGCGTGGAAGGGTATGCTCAGACATGAGTCCCTTGCTCACTGCACCATCAGGATTCAAGCAAGCCGGGCCGAAGACGGCTGTAATGCCAGAAACCGGTCCCCGGAAGCTTGTTTCCTTTCCAGTAAAAGAATTGGCTTGGTAGTTTGGTCTGCCCTGTTCCCATGATGCACTGGGCCAGGGATAGACTAATTTGCATGTAGCCAGGTTCTGAGCTGGGATGGTGCAGTGAGCTAAAAAATGGTGATGGATCAAGCCCGGATTGTTGACTGGGTAGGAGTGCTCTGCTTAATTCAAATACTCTGTCCATCACCACCCCCTTACCTGAATCGTTTTGTCCACCATAAGCGTGGAAGGGTATGCTCAGACATGAGTCCCTTGCTCACTGCACCATCAGGATTCAAGCAAGCCGGGCCGAAGACGGCTGTAATGCCAGAAACCGGTCCCCGGAAGCTTGTTTCCTTTCCAGTAAAAGAATTGGCTTGGTAGTTTGGTCTGCCCTGTTCCCATAATGCACTGGGACAGGGATAGACTAATTTGCATGTAGCCAGGTTCTGAGCTGGGATGGTGCAGTGAGCTAAAAAACGGTGATGGATCAAGCCCGGATCTGTTGACTGGGTAGGAGTGCTCTGCTTAATTCAGATACTCTGTCCATCACCACCCCCTTACCTGAATCGTTTTGTCCACCATAAGCGTGGAAAGGTATGCTCAGACATGAGTCCCTTGCTCACTGCACCATCAGGATTTAAGCAAGCCGGGCCGAAGACGGCTGTAATGCCAGAAACCGGTCCCCGGAAGCTTGTTTCCTTTCCAGGAAAAGAATTGGTTTGGTAGTTTGGTCTGCCCTGTTCCCATGATGCACTGGGGCAGGGACAGACTAATTTGCATGTAGCCAGGTTCTGAGCTGGGATGATGCAGTGAGCTAAAAAACGGTGATGGATCAAGCCCAGATCTGTTGACTGGGTAGGAGTGCTCTGCTTAATTCAGATACTCTGTCCATCACCACCCCCTTACCTGAATCATTTTGTCCACCATAAGCGTGGAAGGGTATGCTCAGACATGAGTCCCTTGCTCACTGCACCATCAGGATTCAAGCAAGCCGGGCCGAAGACGGCTGTAATGCCAGAAACCGGTCCCCGGAAGCTTGTTTCCTTTCCAGTAAAAGAATTGGCTTGGTAGTTTGGTCTCCCCTGTTCCCATGATGCACTGGGCCAGGGACAGACTAATTTGCATGTAGCCAGGTTCTGAGCTGGGATGGTGCAGTGAGCTAAAAAACAGTGATGGATCAAGCCCGGATCTGTTGACTGGGTAGGAGTGCTCTGCTTAATTCAGATACTCTGTCCATCACCACCCCTTACCGGAATCGTTTTGTCCACCATAAGCGTGGAAGGGTATGCTCAGACATGAGTCCCTTGCTCACTGCACCATCAGGATTCAAGCAAGCCGGGCCGAAGACGGCTGTAATGCCAGAAACCAGTCCCCGGAAGCTTGTTTCCTTTCCAGTAAAAGAATTGGCTTGGTAGTTTGGTCTGCCCTGTTCCCATGATGCACTGGGCCAGGGACAGACTAATTTGCATGTAGCCAGGTTCTGAGCTGGGATGGTGCAGTGAGCTAAAAAACGGTGATGGATCAAGCCCGGATCTGTTGACTGGGTAGGAGTGCTCTGCTCAATTCAGATACTCGGTCCATCACCACCCCCTTACCTGAATCGTTTTGTCCACCATAAGCGTGGAAGGGTATGCTCAGACATGAGTCCCTTGCTCACTGCACCATCAGGATTCAAGCAAGCCGGGCCGAAGACGGCTGTAATGCCAGAAACCGGTCCCCAGAAGCTTTTTTCCTTTCCAGTAAAAGAATTGGCTTGGTAGTTTGGTCTGCCCTGTTCTCATGATGCACTGGGCGAGGGACAGACTAATTTGCATGTAGCCAGGTTCTGAGCTGGGATGGTGCAGTGAGCTAAAAAAAGGTGATGGATCAAGCCCGGATCTGTTGACTGGGTAGGAGTGCTCTGCTTAATTCGGATACTCTGTCCATCACCACCCCCTTACCCGAATGATTTTTGAGTGAGCAATATGAGTGCTTAGCATCCATACGTGTAAGCCGTCAAAAACGAAAGTGTAAACCCGGTGCGAAGACCGTCAGGTGTTTTACTGGGACCAGTAACAAATGATATAAATAAAAGATTAAAAATTAAAAATTAAAAACCCATCTGTTCTTACATGCACAAATGTGGCGGAAAGAACCATTCTTAATGATCATCAAGTCTCCTAGCTAGTGCATGCGCAAAAGTATACGGTATGACGTGGCGAGGTGCTCTCACATGCTCAGTAATTCATACAGGTGTGGATTCAATATCACAAGTGCCTATAGGTGCACATGCTCTGTATCGCAGTGAAAAGACGGTAGTAGCTGACAAACCTGTGATGTTTGCCGCGAAGAATAAAAGGTCTGTACAGAGAGAAAATGGATAAGAGAAAAAAGAAAAGAAGACAAGAGTCAGAAATGACAGTGAATGGGGTTCAGTTACATAGAGGGGTGGGAGCAGAGAGGAGAGGTCCCTGTAAATGGAGAGAGGGGCGGTAGAATAAAGGAAGGAGGATTTAGCGAGAATAAATGCTCACCTCTCCACCGGTGATAATTCCGCCCCGGCAGGGCACGAGACCAGAACAGGCTTAAGAAAATTGTTCTTCAACTCAAAAAAGGCGACTCGGGTAAAGGTTGCACTGTGGAAAGGGGATCGGAAAAGAAGCGTGTATAGAGGTGGACCAACCCTAAAAGATAGTTTATTTCACAGTGATAGCCTTAAGTATGTTTGTGAATAAAATATCAAGGTGTATCATACCAGTATGTACGAATTGGAGTGGTTATAACCACTGGTAGGTGTCTTCAAGTATTGTTGCTAAGACGAGTGGTACTGGTAGGGGTTGCGCTAGAAGAAAAATGATAAGAACCCTTAGCACCCGATATAGCTTTAGTAAAAAACCAATCAGGTGAGAGAAGGAAATAAACAAATCAACAAGCTAAAAATGTAGCAGCAGATAATTACCTAATGCAGCAATCTTCAATATTAGATGCCCGGGAGTAAGTGCTGTCAACCGTACACCGGAGGCGATCACTCGCAGTGAGGTCGCTATGAAGGCAAAGGAAACCAACCATGAGTTGTAGGTTGGCCCATGTGTAAAAGACATCTACAACGTGGAACGAGGGTGGCTAGAGCTCCGCTCGAGAGTTACCAAGGCAGTACTTACATTTTCGATGTGAATCACAATGCTGTCTCCCGGGTCGCTGTGTTCCAAAGTGTGGACACGTGACCCGGAAGCAGGAAGTGGTTATATACTATATAGTGATTGGGCGCGCCTATCTGAAAGACTAGAACGCAGGGCCCAGTTGGAGTAAACAGGAAAAGAACAAAAGGACCCGCCAGGGTTGCCAGTGTTCTTGGTGTGTAACTGAACAAGACGCTGACCCCTATATTATAAATAAAAACCTGAGGATAAAAGGTGATCTCAAATGGTATTAAGGCGGATTCCCACACCCGATGGTATCCAGAGTAGACCCAGAGTGCGGGGCGTTACTAAAATCACGTTGAAACAGTAAGGTATAATATCGTGATGAAATGAAAAAGAGTCCACAGTGTTTTAGCGATGTTAGAAAGTATTGTGATTGCGTAAATTTCACTTGAACATAGTAGAACCGCATGCAGCTATAGATCAGAGATAGTGATGTTAATGGTTCGAAATGAACCTAAGTAAAAAGTGCAAGAGTTGGCTTTCTTTAATAGTATTTCCTTAAAAAGGAAGGAGTGTGCAGAGGTGTCATAGTCGTCGGCAGATAGCGCACAGTGCCGTGAAGTGCCGACCACCTTCTGCAAGCAATATAATTCAAAAGTAGAACACCCATTCAATAGTGTATAAGTTCACAATTGTTCTGTGGACCGTTTAAGCCAGTCTTGGCAGTATAGCATATAGATGCCCAGGTGGGCAGTCACATCTGTTATGTATTTGTCCTCAACACATTATGAGGTTACAGTCACATCATAAACCCATAGGAATTGACATCTTACTCCAGTTTAGTGTAAGAAAAATATAATAAATCCATTTGTCACATATGAAAAATTATTCTTACAGTTAAGCGAACTAATTAGAACCATTGTTAGGACAAAGCACGTTGTTGGTGAAAAGAAATATCATCAGTATGTGAACACAAGAAAACAGTGAACATCCAGATACAGAAGCACAAAAGATCCATTTGAACTGGTAACAGACTTAGTGGACCTAGTCTCCTAGAAAGTATTGTAGCTCCTGGTCATAATTAAGACCCCGATCTACAGTACGCAAGTGCATTATCCACATCGCTTCTCTGCGTCTTAGGTTAAGTTCTCGATTGCCTCCCCTGGCGCTGCTTGCGACTGACTCAATTCCGAAGAAATGTACACCGATATTATCTTGGTGTGCGTGGCATGTTGCTACATGTAAGGCCACCGGATATTTGGGGTCCTGCTTCTGTATAGCCCTCATGTGTTCTGTAATTCTCTCTTACAATGCTCTTATTGTGCTGCCCACGTAGTACTTGCCACATGCGCATTCAATAATGTAAACTGCAAATTTCGTTGTGCAGTTTATATTCTGTTTGATGGTGAACTTCTCACCGTCAATACCCCTGAAATCCTTAATGCCATGTTTCGCCCATTTGCACATGGTGCAGAAACCACACTTGAAAAAAAACCATGCTATGCTGTGTCATACAAGTGCTCTTGACAGTACTATGGGGAATTGTGGGGCTCAATCGATTTCTCAGTGTTTTGCCTTTCCTGAAGGTGATTTGGGGTGATTCTGGGATGAATTCCCTAATGGATCTGTTTGCTTTCAAAATGTTCCAATGTTTGTTGACACTCTTGCAAATCGTGTGATGCAAGGAATTGAAATCAGTGACCAATCGTACGGGACTGGTTGTTACTGGTGTTTTCTCTTTTGATTTCAATGTGTCTGCTCGTGTAACTTTAGCAAGTTTTTTCTGTGCTTTTCGTAGTGTGACCTGTGAGTATCCTCTTTTAGAAAATCTGTCTCTCATGTTGCCCAAACATCTGTTGAATTCAACATCCTCGCTGCAGTTCCTCCTTGCCCTAAGGAATTCCCCAAATGGTATAGAGCGAATATGGTGTGGTGGATGCGAGCTGGAGGCGTGTAAGATGGCGTTTCACGCAGTGGTCTTCCTGAATAGTCTGCTGTGCAAAGTGTCCTATGCTACATACAATTGTACATCTAGAAAGTCAATTTGTGAAGTGCTGTGTTGCATTGTAAAGCTCATTTCCCACGAGTTGGTGTTAAGGTGTTTAAAGAATTCAAGTAGGAGTTCTTCAGTGCCTGACCAGAGCAAAATGCAGTCGTCAATATATCGACCCCAGAAAATAATGGAGTCAACATATTGAGCGCCCCTAGGACCCCAAATAAGGTCTGACTCAAGAGCGCCCAAAAAGAGGTTGGCAAATGAGGGCGAAAATTTCAACCCCATAGCCACTCCTCTCTTTTGTCGATACCAGATGCGATCGAAAATGAAAAAGTTGTTATTGAGGATGAGTTCCATCATTGATGTAAGCATCTGTGTATGTTGCCATAGGGATGCTGGTCTGTTATGAAGTAGCTTGTTCACAGCTTGGATACCCAATGTGGGGTTGATGCTAGTGTAGAGTGAAACTACATCCATGGTTGCCAGTATAGTCCCCGGTTGCCACTGTAGGTCTGCCAGTGTGCTCAGAATGTGCTTCGTATCTTGTATGTACATTGGTAGGTTTCATACGAGTGGACCCAGAAAAAGGTCTACATACTCCGCCAACCTCTCTGTGGGCCCCCCTATACCCGAAACATTGGGCCTCCCAGGGGGAAATGGGAGGTGCTTGTGAACCTTGGGCAAGGTGTAAAGCCATGGGTATGATGGCCTGAAGACTTTGAGAAAGAGATATTTGTTGTCATTAAGTAAGCCTGCTTGTTTCCAGATCAGTAGTTTGCCGTTGATTTCAATGGTAAGTGGACCTATGGGGTTGTATGACAGTTGTTCATAGCATGTGTCATCACTCAATTGACTGGAAATTTCGTTATGTCAGTCTTGTATGTCCATTAATAAGACATTCCCTCCATTGTCGGCTTCTCTTATAAGTAAATTTGGATTGTTTGCTAAGGTGGTGAGAGCCGAGCGTTCACCATGGGTGAGATTGTCCCTGTACTTAAAGGTGCGTCTGCAATGTTTGGGATTGACCTTGTTCAGATCCGCAAGTACAAGCTTGTGAAAATTATCTATGGCATTGCCACGGGGGAGGGTAGGGATCCATATGGATTTCGATTTCAACCCACTGGCAGTGCTATAGTCGGTATCAATATTTAATTCATCCAAAAGTCTGTCCATATCAAAAGGCATTTCTTCTCGATCAGTAAGAGTCATAAGCAAATGAGTGGCTTGTACATCTTTTATTGATAAAGTATCAGAATCAACAGGTGCAGAAATCTTTTTAATAGTCTTAGTCGTGTTGTCAGAACACGAGAAATGTTTTTTTAGTTTAACCTGTCTGACAAATATAAAGAGATCAATCTTAGCTTTACAGATGTCCCCTGCGGCCTAAGGGTTGAAATTAAGGCCCTTGCTTAGCAGAGAGGTCATGTCGGGAGTGAGGGTTAGTGAAGAGAGGTTAATCAACTAGACTTCAGAGGATGTCTGATTTAATTTTGGTTGTCCCCGATGTTAGCTTCTTGCAATAATCTTCTGCATTTGGCCCTCCTGCCCCTGCGGGTTTTGGTTCTGGTTTGTCTCTTGGGATAAACTCCCGGTAACCCTTCCTGATCCGTTGTACCTCCAATAAAAAAGAGGAAGACCCTTGTGCTGTGTTGTCTGCATTATCCATGTCTGGTTCACTGACACTTGTAATGCTTAGTGAAGTGTTGCTTGAGGAGATAGAACTAGCTTCTGTACCTGTTGTGCTGTATCTGTCTGCACGTGATTGTTTAGGTATCATGGCATCATATCTTTTAGCGAAGGTGAAGATTCTACCCTCTTTATAGTCTTGCTCGTCTCTCCTGAGCTGCCTGGCCTTACTGTTCTTAATGTCAGCTTGATGTTTGAGAAGGACTTCGTGGAGAATAGTGTAATTTTTGACTGTAGCTTCAGGGAGATTGAGATCTTTGATCTCCTTCTCCAGTATGGTGATTTCTGCCTGTAATTTGGTGGTTTTGCTCTCGGCACTCTCTATGAGTATATCCATAAGAGTCATGGAGTTGATGGTGAGGGTCTCTTTCCATTTACCCATCAAGTACGAGTCCAGATCATCATACGTGGGGAAAATCTAGGCTCTTAGCCCCCTATGAATGCGTTTGAGCCTCAGATATTGTTTAAGGGTGGTACCGTCCCACCATCTTGAGTTTTCCTGCTTTTTAAGTCTCTCAAGTTTGAGGAATTTGTCTTTCAGTCCCTCTTTGCGTGGTGGACCGCCACTGGTGGATGCTACATGGGTTGACATCCCTTTGGCCAAATTGTCAAAGAGTTCTGCTGCTGCCTTGGCTCTATCCATCAGATTGAAAATACAATGCTTAGTGCGCGGCGGCAACCCACTCTGTGTAAATGTAAGACAAAGTTAGAAGAACAGGGTTTGGAAGGCAGGGAGTACAAAAGGGGCGCTCTGCCTGTACGCAAGAATGTAACAGAGAAAATCTTATGTGTGGTGCAACTGGCGAGTGGAAAAACCAGGCCCCAGGCTAATGTGCTGCATAGCTAAATACATATAAGGTCCCAAAGGCGAGACCGATTGCATTGCAAATGCTTGTGCTTTCTATTTCCTTCTCTGTGTATGCCAGCCCACAGTCTAAAAGCCGCTTTCACGTACTCCCTTTTATAAGCATTTTGCCTGCAGACCTGCTAATTTATCAGCCCATTAGACCTAGTGGCAGCACCCACTTAAGCAGCTTAAGTTGGGGCTTCCCTATACCACTGGCATCAAAAACAGAGGACTCATTGTTGACATCTTTGTGTCTATACTTAAAAGCCTTTTGTTGCAGGATTCGTGGTGGACAGACCAGAGGCCGGAAGAGAGAAAATAACAAATGAAACTATGTAGGCCTGGGTGGAGTTCGCAGGGTTCCGCTACAAGGAACTCCACGAAGTTACCCAAAAACTCTGCAGTGCCACGCAGAGTTCCGCAAGCGGCGGAGTTTGTTAGGTCGCACCGCTTGCACTCATTTTTAGCACCAGGTGCTTGTCCCGTGCTGGAAAATCAGCGCAAATGGCACCATGCGCAGTGCAAGAAGGCGCTGCTTCTTTCTGCCAGTTGAGTAGATTTTCTCTCATTGGTGAGAGCTAGTGAGGAAAAAACTCCACTTCGCACAGCAGAATTTTTCGGAACTTCGCATGCCCTGCGGAGCGTGACGTGCAGAAAACTCCGCAAAAGGAGCGGAGTTCACCGCCCAAGGCTTAAAACTATTTTGAAAATAACTAATTATAATTTATATGATTTTAAAAATAGAGAATCAGAAAATTGTAAGAAAAAGTGACTTATATAATGGCAGGGGAAGCAGCCTTACATATAAAGCATTTTAAATCCTAAAATGCCAAAGGACTTGTTTTCTAAAATTGGGGAAATCTGTTTTTATATAATCAAAAATGTTCTAACATAATCATATATTCTTATGTACTGCTATGTTATTGATTTACATTTGTTTGACCAAGTGTGTTGTGGTATATTTTATAATGAAATACGAATGTAATTATTCATTGATTTTAAATATTAGTTAATCACAAATATGCTTGCTAAATTTCATCATTCTACTAGCCCCAAGCCATTTTATTCAGAGTGATACATTTACACATTTCTTGAAGGTTGCCAGTATTGACAACTGGAAGTGGATTTTTAGAAGAATAATGAGCTCAGTGTTG
Organism: Lissotriton vulgaris; assembly: GCF_964263255.1. NCBI lineage: Eukaryota > Metazoa > Chordata > Amphibia > Caudata > Salamandridae > Lissotriton > Lissotriton vulgaris. The sequence continues at coordinate 695,149,946 of NC_141700.1, read as the reverse complement.
AGCCCATCAATTATATCTTCTCCTCGAGAATGTCTTGCTCTTCTTGTATGAGAAGTACTGCCACAAACTTGTTAGATACGGTTTTGCTGACAATAACAAGTTTGTGTCACATGTTTAGGTTCCATAGACCTGTATTAAAAGAAAACTTAAATAAACAGTCCAAAATGTTATGTACATTAGAATTCTGCTCAAAAATGACACTTTACTAGCAAGAGGTCTGGTCAATTGGCATGACACTTGTCTTTTAATTATTTGCTGTGTTGTTTTTATTTTGCATTACACACATTAGACTTTGAACTTCCTAACATTTTTTTTTATTTTGTAACCCTTCTGTTACATGAGAATTGTGGTGTAACCCCTTCACAAGCAACAACCACAATCCTTGTCAGGGTGAACCACAAAAATCATTAAATTAAACTGTAATTAACCCTCTGTTAGCTTGGTGCAAAAGCAGCCTGTCTCAACTTACAGGTCAAGTGTAAAGTATTTATGCAGCACACAGGCAGTAATAAAGTGAAAACGCCACACAAGAAAAATTCCAAACCAACTTAGAAAAATAGAGTACATTTAAAAAAAAAAAAAAAGTTAAATTACACAAAAACAAGTTAAACCAATCAGTAGATATGCAATTTCCAGGTTCTAGGTAGATATGGTGCCTAAAAACACAAAGCATCACCTTCGAACAACTGGTCACGCTAAACTGGGGGAAAGTCACAATTTCAGGACTACCATGATGGAGTGCAGGCTGGATACAAGAGCCAGGTTAGTCCTACTACAAAAGCTACCTTCTCTAAGTCTGACGCAAACAGTTCCATTTGTGGTGGAGGAGGCTATGAGGAGCAGGGAGAGTGCTGTGAATGGTCATCGCTGTGGTGCAAAGATCTGTTTGTCCATCATAGAGGGTCATTGCTGGAGTTTCCTAAAGGGAAGTAAATCAAGTCTCAGAAAAAGGTGAGGATTTAAACTTCCTTTAAATAGGTCATTCTCACTTCTACTAGCCAATGTTACACTTTAGCAGAGGTATACTCGGGTGTCCAAGCAGCTTCAGATGTTATATTTATTTGATGTCCAGATTGCCTCAGGAATTCTTTTCATACTTTTTCTGTGAGCACTCTTGAGTTGAGTCTGATGTGTTGCAGCAGCTCAGGTTCAGCTGGCATGATTTGGCTAGCTGCTGATGGCCAATGCATTTACTGCAGTTCTTGGTCGGGTGGTGGCTAAACCTCCTCAGCATTTTTTAGGGAGATGTTTACTGAATATTCGCAGTCTAGATTATTTATCTCTTCATTTCCATTTTCAACCCTTTTTCATCTACAATATTTTTATTTAAAATCTATTCTATTCTATACTGTTCTTGGCATACAGGTTGCTGATATATTCTTTTGTTATTTAACTTTCTATTCTGACACGGTGGTCGTGTGGTCGTTTACTTCCTGCTACTCTTTTCCTGCCTCTTTCAGGTCAAACTCTTTTGGATATTTCATAAAGGGGCACTTCAGAGCTGGTGGTATGTCACAGCTTCTCCTGACTCATTGTGGTGCTCACTAAGGTTTCTTTGTTGTTCGTTCTTGTGTCCTGCTATTTCCTCCAGACTTCAACAGAATGCAGTCTGCATCTTGATTTAATTCATAGTGTACTGAGTTGTTGCTTCTTTGCTACCATTTCTCTCCACCTGTCCAGCAGGTTTTTCCCACTTGTTTCCAGGTTTTTCCTCTGGAGGATTGTCAGTCCAACCCTTGTCCTTTCTTTCCACTTTTTGAAGAACCTGTGGATGTCATCAAATGGGGAAAGGATCACTTGTCCTGCAAAAACTCAGGTCTGCAGGTTGGTAACTGGGTATCTCCCAATAAAATGACCCTCATACACGTGTGTTTTCGTTCTTACATGTTTTCGTTAGCGGTATATGATGTGTCCCCGCTTATATCACACGTGCGTGCGTAACCACTGGGTCAATTCATTTGTGTGCACCCTCCACCAGGAGGTTATACCGTAAGTTTGAGGCACTAGTGATCGTGGAAAAAGTGATCGGGAAAGTGGTGAGTGATTAAAAAATAGTCCGGACAGCCAGTTCTTGGAATTTTATTAAATCTGGATTCGGGCTATTCTTAAAAAAGGGGAGTTCGTGCTGCTGTGGAATCTGTTATGGATTCTAGCACACTTTAATGGTCTATTAAAATGGTCGACATGTTTCAGCTCTAGTTGACAATTTGTCAGGCAGCTTTCTTCAGGACCAGGGGGTGAAAGTAGTGAAAAAGGTGAAAGAATAGGTAAAATTATAACCTGATTCTCCAAGTGTTGAGAGGTCTCATTGTACCTGTAAACAGAAAGCACACAACAACAACCAAAAGGGAGATCGGGGGAAGAGGGAAAATAAGATAAAGTACAAATATGTACACATTCAAAATCACTTGATTTCGAATAAAGAAACTGTAAAATGCCAATACTTAGCGCAGAATCACTCTCATTTCAGGCGTCAACTCATCCATTCTCATGCCTTATCAGCATGAGGTGATTGTGCTATACTGTTGTATAGTGCTCTTAGTTGTTACCGATAATTGGTGTCTTCACATCTCTCTTGCACGGTGATGTGACATGCTTTTTGTAGGCACAGTGTGCTCATAATGTGAAAATAGAGGTGGTAATTTTGTCGTCATTTGCACTGAATATATGTAACACATCTCATTTTCTCGTGTTTTTAAGTACTTAAGAAAGTATGAGGTCCTCACAATAGACCCTACTGCACGTTTACAAAAAACGATATCACTCATGATTGAGGAAGCTGAGGCTAATAATTGGCTATCGAAAAAAGAAGCAGATTGTATGTGAGCAATTTTGAGAACAAGTTCATCCAAAATGAAATCAACCCTTTTCTTGACAATATTATCTTTTGGAAAAGATATATAGACGACATCATATTGATTTGGAAAGGAGACAACCAGACCCTTAGCTTCTTTCATCGGTGGCTAAATGACCAAGACGACTGTCTGAAATTCACATATACTGCCAATAAAGGGACACTAGATTTTCTAGATATAACCATCTTTGAGATGAATAACTCCCTACACACGAAAACATTTTTTAAACCCACAGCCAAAAATAGCTTACTGTCCTTCAAAAGCTTCCATCCTCGGCCCTTACGGGAGAATCTCCCTTATAGCCAATTTCTCCGTCTCAGGAGAAATTGCAGTATGACAAGTGATTACAAGGACCAGGCAAATGACCTCTGTGACAAACTCACAGCTCGAGAATATCCCAAGAAAGTAATTCTCTCTTGCAAAAAACGTGCGCGAAATCAGCCTGGAGAAGCACTTTTGGAGACACACCCTAAAACACAGGATAACAGGACAACATGTGTCACCACTTATAGCCCAATCACGAACAAGGTCAAGAAGATAATCAATAAAAACTGGAAAATAATCACATCGAACAACCTTGATTGGCCAAAACCTCGTTTTGCCAACAAAAGAAGCAGGAACTTAAAAGATCTGCTAGTACACACTAGATCTCCGCCTAAAAAGAGAAAAGAACAACAGGGTCTATGGAACACTGCCCCGATAACAGGACATTACCCCTGTGGAACCTGTTCAGCATGTGGGACTACAAAACCTACCAAAGAAATACAATTACTCCCTGATCTGACTTGGAAATTAAAGAGACACACCAACTGCAACACCAGTCATGTGATATACATGATAACATGTCCATGTCAGATGAGGTATATCGGCATGACCTGCCGCAAGGCCAAACAACGAATGTATGAACATCGTAGCAATGTTAACTGCAAGAGAACAACAACAAAGATGTCAACACATTTCAAAGAATTGGGACACACGGTCAATGACCTACAATGGGTCATCTTAGAGACCCTAGAAACTGTAGATCGAAATGCCTCCAAAATCTTGTTCGAGAAAGAACAACGTTGGGTGCATAGACTCAAAACTGACATCCTGGGCCTCAATGATTCTATCCCATGGCTTGCCCTCAATAGATAACTGAACCTAGATTAACTTTGATGTCCTAAATAACTTGGCTATTCTCCCATCTTAACTCCCCGGTATAATTACCATCTCTCTGCAACACATATAGTTTACCAACAATTGTCAATCAATTTGCTGATTTCTTTTTGAGAGATACCATCTCCGTTCCCGAAGGGTTAAAAAACCTCGCGACATTTCCAAATAATGGAATAACACACCTTTTCTCCTAAAATACTGTAGAATTTATAAACCTGAATTCTCACAAAAACAACGTGAAAAGCTATAGTAGTTCCAATAACAATCGACATGTAAAGATTTCTTCTATCTCTACACCACACCGTTAAAAACATCCGCTCCAACAGCCATCATCATTTCCGGGTGGACGGAGGTAGAGACAGCACATGCTGCAGACGAGGACGCGAAGGCGAAAGGTAGAAGACGAAGGCTTCGCGCAACTGACAGACGGAAAGCGCAAGTACAACCTGCCCATACTAACTAATATTTTACTTCCTCTCTGGCTACCTTCCTCTCCAAAAAAAACCCCTCCCCCGATGAAGCTACTAGCTACAAAAAAGGAGGTAGGCACTATCCTAAACACCCGATATAGGCCCACGCCCAATCCAATATCGATCACGGTTTCATAACCGCCATTTTCAAAGTAGTATTTCGGTGGGAAGCTTAAGGGGTCCCTGCTTTCTTAAGTACTTAAAAACACGAGAAAATGAGATGTGTTACATATATTCAGTGCAAATGACGACAAAATTACCACCTCTATTTTCACATTATGAGCACACTGTGCCTACAAAAAGCATGTCACATCACCGTGCAAGAGAGATGTGAAGACACCAATTATCGGTAACAACTAAGAGCACTATACAACAGTATAGCACAATCACCTCACGCTGATAAGGCATGAGAATGGATGAGTTGACGCCTGAAATGAGAGTGATTCTGCGCTAAGTATTGCCATTTTACAGTTTCTTTATTCGAAATCAAGTGATTTTGAATGTGTACATATTTGTACTTTATCTTGTTTTCCCTCTTCCCCCGATCTCCCTTTTGGTTGTTGTTGTGTGCTTTCTGTTTACAGGTACAATGAGACCTCTCAACACTTGGAGAATCAGGTTATAATTTTACCTATTCTTTCACCTTTTTCACTACTTTCACCCCCTGGTCCTGAAGAAAGCTGCCTGACAAATTGTCAACTAGAGCTGAAACATGTCGACCATTTTAATAGACCATTAAAGTGTGCTAGAATCCATAACAGATTCCACAGCAGCACGAACTCCCCTTTTTTAAGAATAGCCCGAATACAGATTTAATAAAATTCCAAGAACTGGCTGTCCGGACTATTTTTTAATCACTCACCACTTTCCCGATCACTTTTTCCACAATCACTACTGCCTCAAACTTACGGTATAACCTCCTGGTGGAGGGTGCACACAAATGAATTGACCCAGTGATTACGCACGCACGTGTGATATAAGCGGGGACACATCATATACCGCTAACGAAAACAAGTAAGAACGGAAACACACGTGTATGAGGGTCATTTTATTGGGAGACACCCTGTTACCAACCTGCAGACCTGAGTTTTTGCAGGACAAGTGATCCTTTCCCCATTTGATGAGATGTAATGAAACAGGAGACTGAAAGGATCTAATCTCTTCCTCCCCCCCAAAATTGATTATCTGAACCTGTGGATGTTCAAGAATTTCGGGTGACAGATCAAAACAGCACACTGTAACTTGTCAGAAGAAAACATAATTCTCTTTACAAGACCAACACTTGACTCTCTGCCCTGTGTGCAGTTGCTCTCTCTAAATATGTTCCCCCACAGCTTGTTGAGTTCTTCTCCACCAGTCCTCCTTCTGCTGATTTATGTAAATATCCCCCCTCTACCTCATGTCTCCCTCCCCTCCCCACTTGGCATCTCTTCCTCCACCGCTCTTTCACTTGTTACTTTTTTTAGGCACCCACCGCACTGTCAGTGTTGTGTTTCAGCAATTAAAGCCTGTTACAATTTCATGGCTGAAAAAAAAGCAGGTAATGCTGGAATATTTTAATTCTGGTGTGATAAGTCGCAAAATCGACATGTTATGCCCTTTTTTATGAGGCGACTCTTAATTGGTGTTATTTGGCATTACCTATTCTATCCGATATCCCAGATTGTCACTATTTATCTGGTGTGATAAATAATGCATCAGTCAAGGAACTAGCCAGAAAATGAAAATATCCCCCACTTGAAACATGCCTCTATACGCACTTAGCATACAATCTGAGCAAACACAACCCTCCTTATGAGGATTCCCTTCACCCTTTCATCCTCCTTCCATTATCCATCTTTCCATCCATCCAGTCATCCTTTATCTAATCATCCTGTTATCTCATCACATTCCATCTTTAATCCATCCTTTCATTACTGGCTTATCAATGTAATCATGTGCACATCCATCCGTCCTCTAACCATCCATCAATTCAGCCTGAGCCTTCTCCACTTGTCCAGTCACCCTTTCTACTGTCTAATTTTTCTTTCTTCTACACAACATTTCACCCCATCTATCTATAGTTTTGCCCGTCCATCTATTCATTGTTTCCCTCTCCACCCTACTTTACACTCGTTCTATTCTTTCCTTTCATGTCTCCTTCGTTTCTGTCACCCTTTTTCTTCCTCCCTTTCTTTTACTTTTCCATACTCAATCTTTTTTATTTCATCCTTACTTTTTCTTTTTTACCTTTCTCTCTCGTGCTATGTTATTCTATTGGTCCCTCTCTCTTTATTTTTGCCTTATTTTACCTTTTTTTAGGTTGAGCATTCGAGACCTCTTGTATATACTTTAGTATGTACTTTTTGAGCTCTGGAGATCAGCCCTTGGACTTGTCTGCTTCCGCTTAGTAACTTTTTTTCTGTTGAACTGCCTCTATTTAACTGTCTTGATAGAAAACGACCAGTGGTGGTCAGTAAATTACCAGAATTGCTTTCTGCTGAGGGACTTTCTTTTTTTAATTTTTCTGGCAACTGCCTATATTTAACTTTCTTGATAGAAAACGACCAGCAGAGGTCAGTAAAATACCAGAACCACTTTAGTATTCCCTAGATTCCAGTCCATAGAAATTGTCTTCCACAAGCACCATAGACAATAATATTGTTTTATATGCTTGCTTCATTTCATCATTCTACGAGGTCCGAAGCCATTTTATTCAGAGTGATAAATTTACACATTTCTTGAAGGTTGCCAATATTGACAACTGGAAGTGGATTTTTGGAAGAATAATGAGCTCAGTGTTGAGCCCATCAATTATATCTTCTCCTCAAGAATGTCTTGCTCTTCTTGTATGAGAAGTACTGCCACAAACTTGTTAGATACGGTTTTGCTGACAATAACACGTTTCTGTCACATGTTTAGGTTCCACAGACCTGTATTAAAAGAAAACTTAAATAAACAGTCCTAAATTTTATGTATATTAGCATTCTGCTCAAAATGACACTTTACTAGCAAGAGGTCTGGTCAATTGACATGACAATTGTCTTTTAATTATTTGCTGTGTTGTTTTTTATTTTGCATTACACACATTAGACTTTGAACTTCCTAACAAGTTTTTTTATTTTTAACACTTCTGTTACATGAGAATTATGGTGTAACCCCTTCACAAGCAACAACCACAATCCTTGTCAGGGTGAACCACAAAAATCATTAAATTAAACTGTAATTAACCCTCTATTAGCTTGGTGCAAAAGCAGTCTGTCTTAACTTACAGGTCAAGTGTAAAGTATTTATGCCTCACCCAGGCAGAAATAAAGTGAAAACGCCACACAAGAAAAATTCCAAACCAACTTACAAAAAGTACATTTAAAAAAAAAAGTTAAATTACATAAAAACAAGTTAAGCCAATCAGTAGATATGCAATTTCCAGGTTCTAGGTAGATATGGTGCCTAAAAGCACAAAGCATCACCTTCGAACATCTGGTCACGCTAAACTGGGGGAAAGTCACAATTTCAGGACTACCATGATGGAGTGGAGGCTGGATACAAGAGCCAGGTTAGTCCTACTACAAAAGCTACCTTCTCCAAGTCTGACGCAAACAGTTCCATTTGTGGTGGAGGAGGCTATGAGGAGCAGGGAGAGTGTCGTGAATGGTCATCCCTGTGGCGCAAAGATCTGTTTGTCCATCATAGACGGTCATTGCTGGAGTTTCGCATTGGCATTCACCATGGCTGTGGTAGCTGTATCGCGTGGTCAGGTCTCACATTGCTGGTCCTCACTGACTGTCACTTTAGGTCAGTGGTGCCTGCTGGGGAAAAGTAGTAGTGCCAGGGTAGGATAAAAAAAAAGCATGCTTACCTGAGTATGGCAGCCGCCTTTCCTCTGTCCTCCCTCTGTTCCTGGCTCCCGGCAGCACACAGGATCTTAGACTCCCCTAAGCCAATCATGACGCTGCTATCACTAGCAGGACAACAGTGTTGTGATTGGTCTGAGCAGCCTGGTTCAGCCTGATTCAGTGCTTAGACAGGGAGTTGGAGCCTGTTAATGTTCTGCACCGAGCTGTGTAATATAATGTAAGTGGGGCAAGGAACAACTCTGCCCCACCCAGCCTGACAGGAGGGTCCATCCTGCCAACACTTAGCCCCCCTTTGTTTCACTGTCTGGAAGGAATACACAAAGGCCAACTGTCAAGTTATTCACAATCATGTGACCTAGGACACAAGTAGCAAACACCAAATGGTTAGGACAATGAAATGGAAACTTTACAAAACTGGCCTTTTCGGAATTGTGACTTAAAATGCAATTTTACCAATAAAGAGAATTTAAAATGACAAATCATTTGAGTCCCAACTTGCCCTCCCTACCTGTTCCCAATCAAAACTTCCTACTTATAAAATTTAATAAGGCAACCTAATGTTATCCAATGGGTGAGATAGGTCTTACGGTAGTGAAAAACGAATGTAGGAGTTTTTCACTAACCGGGCATATTAAACTTAAAAACACATGTTTACTTTTTAAATACAATGCACACTGCTCTATGGGCTGGTTAAAGCCTACCGTAGGGGTGACCTATATGTTTTAAAAAAAGATTTATGCCTGGCAAAAGGTTTATTTTACCATGTCAAATTGGTAGTTTTAAAACTGCACTACAGGCTGCAATTGCAGGCCTGAGACATGTTATAAAGTGCCATTTAAGTGGGTGGCACAATGAGTGCTGCAGACTCACTGGTAGCATTTAAATTACAGGCCCATTTAGATATAGTACTGTATACTGGGGACTTATAAGTAAATTAAATAGACAATTCAGGTGTAAGTCAATTGTACCATGCTTTAGGGAAACAGCACAAGGACTTTAGCACTGGACAGCAGTGGTAAAGAGCACACAATTCTGAAAACAGGAAGGGTAAAGAAAAACGGTTTGGGGTGACCTTGCAGAGAGGGCAGATCCAACAAGAACCATTTAATTTCAGTGAATGAGAAATCCACTGAAATCAGGATAACGAGCAATAATGCATCTCCAACCATGTAGGGTTGGATTTAGGTCTCATCCATGATCATAGATAAGGCTCTCAATTTTTACAGATAAATTCAGAAAGAAAACAATCTGTGTCCTTTCTGTATTTATTTTTAAATGTTGACAAATACAGTAGAAAATATTTTTTGAGTGACTCTCCATGATGTCCTTCATGAATTCCAAGCCAACATCTGAGCAGATGGCATGGGGAGTTAAAAAAACAGGATGAGATTTCCTTAATTGCAGGCATATGAAACATATATTTGTATATAATCTTAATATTTACTTGTGGTTGTAGGGTTCTGTTATGTTTGGCTGCTTTATTTTCTTAAACGTGACAAGTATCAAAGTATGACTGCATGTTTAGAAATTCAATAAATTGACTCCATTTTTTTTTCAAAACACAAAACATTTATGGATAAATGCCAATGGAATGGATATGTTACAAAAATAAATACCACAAATCCAGGATCACTAATCCTAGATCAAAAGATCCTCCTGGACAAAATTGTTCAACATTGAATCGTGAGGGTGTATATATGCCAACTCTTTAGGAATGCCATTGATTGTGGTATGCAATATCGCAAGCTCTTTCTCCACTCTGCTGGACAATTCCCAGAATGTCACAACACTGTTGCAGCAGACTGAGAAATTAAAAAAAACTGATGGGATGGAGAGGTATGCCCTTACAAAAAAGAAACAAAAGGTGCACCCCCCATAAAAAAAAGAAGACATTGGCAATGGGCTTTTACTGTAGTTCATGGGCTGTCTCAATGAAACTCTCATGAGATGCTGCCCTTCTGGGAACACCAAAAGAAAATGCTTACAAGAAAAGAGGCTCAAAGCGAAAAATATGTATATGGGGTAGGAAGGAGACAGGACATAGATATGATATGGCATACTCACCGCTGGATACTTGCCAACTCAAAGCATAATTCGGGGCATTTGTTAGAACCATTGACTATCACAAGGCTTTTCATTTAGAAAAATCTGACGTGAATCAAAGTTGAAAATCCTGGTTCCAGCAGAATATATATAAATAAGACTAGACAAGGTTTTAACAATCTAAAGTTAGCATTGAAGGTTGCAAAATGAACTGGAGATTTAAGAAAATTAGAAAAACGCTAGTCATTAGAAGGTAGCTAAGGAGATTCATCTGCTCGTTTATACAGGTCTTCAGCCACATCATTGGCAAATACCTCCATATCTGTGGTCAGTCATTTAATATTGTGGGTGAATTCACCCCTGGAAGTCAGTAAAAAGCAACAAACTCAAACATTTGGGGGCATTCTCCAAGTAGCAGGTAGTGTTCCATTAGGAAAATGTCTATAAATGTTCTTCACTAGGCAAGACTAATTGTGTTTACATGGCAGAGATTTGGAAGAAACAGTATAGTGTTCAGCGTCAGGTGTAAATGAAAATTTCCTTAGGTAGAAAAGCTACAAACCATTGTGTTACCTTTCTACAGGGATACCAGTCAATTTTCTATATCTGTAAACAATTATGCATTTATTTGATGAACATTCCTCGAAATCTACAACTTGCTCAGATATCCTGGAGGCCTGCTAAAAGTCCATTTGAATCCCAAAAAAGTTGAAAATGTACTCCAAATGTAAGTGTAAGCATAGGGGAATGAGTCAAATTCTGATCACGTATTTTAGGCTTTTGAAAATTAGGGTCTAAGTTGGCCCACAACCCCTACCAATGAGTGGCTCATCTTTTAAAGGGATAGCCTAGACCTAACTAGGCCTCTCAGTATTTCTTATTACATGAATGTAGTCTTGTGTAGAATTTTTGGCGAGGGTTTGCATGCACTTTGCTCATTATTTCATTACCTTCACTTACAAAGTTGCATACTTTTTTCTGTGACTGATTAAAGTTGTGATATTTGTGTTGTGCTTGTGACATTTTGTTTCCTCCAGGTTTTGAATTTTGATGGTAGATTGCATTGTTCTTGTCATGAACAGACAATCAGAAAACAAATGTTGGAACCAAAAATGTCATGGACTACAAATATTCAAGTGAAATACACATAATACTCATAATCCTTGCATAATTACATTTACTCCACGTAAATAAAACTATGCGACTTTGCACAACTCTAGGCTCCACTCCTCACTGCAACAGCTATGTAGGCCAGAGTAAAACAACTTCAAGAAGCTGCAGCCTGTCTGCGGGTAAGCGACTATGGAGCTTGCAAGGGATAGCAAACCTCCAGCCATATTTCCACAACCTCAAGACGTTACTTTTTTCCTCAATGTCCCTAAAAGATTAGCTGCATTCAGAACACGGAATGTTGCATGATGTGAGAGAACTTTTGTAGAAGCCTGCCAGCGTCATACTGGGACAGAAAACAGGCACGGCCACCAAATTAAAAGAGGCGTTTGTAAGATATGGGAAAATGTATGCATTTGTGATTGCTGCAGTCAATGTTTGTGGTAATATCAGACAAATAAATGTAAAAATACAGATTACCAGACTATAAACCCAGCCAACAAAAGCCTAAGAAACACAACCCATAAGCTGATCCGTCAGACCAGACTTCAGGTGCTGCCTGATTGTGCTGTAGGCCAGTCCGACCCTGAAAGCAGACAGTGCTCATTTGATTGGTCTGTTCCCACCAATACGCACAGCTGGCACTTACAATGTGGAAGCTATCCACATGCTAGATGGTGTCACTTGGATTGCCTGATCAGTCTTCTATCAATGGTGTGTGACCGCAGTTGTAGTCGCAAACCCCTGCAGTTTTCCTCGCTACTTGGCAGGATGAGAGGCTAAGCCTCTTGTATGCCTTTTCCATCCTCCAATTAGCAAGGGCCGCAAGACATTTCCAACTCACAAAGTAACCTTTGTGCATTGCAATCCTGTGTTTTGTAGTTGCAATACCTGTTTAATATTGTTATGCATGTCTTATTATAAATGTTGATAAAAATGTCTTTACATATCTGTGATTTTTAGGAACTGAAGGCTTTTGAATGGAAAGCACTTTTATATACAAGCACATAGTGTTTGGATGGGAAAGGGTGATTAGGAAATGTCAGCTTGAGTACACATAATATCAACACAGCAAGTTCACCCAGGGTCAGACTGGCCTATAGAGCAGCCTGGCAGTGCCTAAAGGACTTTTCACAGGTCAGTGAATGGACTAGTTTTGTGGCAGTTTATGCGCCAGTAATATGGTCTCGGCTCTGGTTTTTGCTGTTGATTTCTCTTTTACCACGAACAGTGCATGCAGCAAACACAAATGCATACATTCACCCATGCTCTTAAAAAAAACTACACAGTGTGCCTTTAGAATATGAAAACTGTCCAGATTGTGAAATGTGGGCCACTTTTTCAGCTGTCAGATTCCCTGATTGGAGACACTTAATTTGGTTATGTGGCCTATTTTCTGCCCTCCTCTGACCCTGTGGGAGCCGCCCAGATTCCAGCCTTTCCTCAGTTTGTCTGAAAGAGAACAGGCTACCCCCATTGGTTAGTAAATCCGATAGGGCCCCCCTGCTGCGAAGTAAATGAAACATTGTCACAATCCGAGTTCATTTTTTTGTATCCACAGTATTTCCGGTGTTTTGTTTATTCTTTTAGATTCTTAAACCAGCTCTGAAGTGTTGCAGCTTTGCTTTCAGTGGCAGCCTCATGTCGCCAGTACAGAAACTTTTACAATGAAAATAGTGTTTCTCAACTGCTAGGACAGAATTAGGTTAATTTATCCGTGAAACAAGATTAAACCACAAATCACATTTAGATAATTATGCTCATGTCGTGGGAACAGGCAATGAATGAGTCATACATTAGTCTAACCAACTCAGTGAAAATTGGGTTACACCATCACCGAAAAGAGAAAACTTTATCCCGTTTTTCGAACCCTATACACCACCCATGTCAGCTCTGTCAGAATTAGGAAGCTAGTGGGAAGGAGCCCTTAGAGTTCACTTCAAGGTTTTAGAGCAAGACCAAGAAACTGTGATATCCTCCCTGACCGGCAATCTCTTCGGAAACTGACGGACTGGCTGTAGTTTGTACCAAAGTTATTTTCTTCAGCTAAAATACACGAAAGCTCATGTAAATAAAAAAGGTTAGGATTAAGTCATCATTCTGGCGTTTGACTAAAGGAGTAACTGGACTTAGGTTCTCAAGCAAATGTAAAAAAACGAACTGGCAAATTAACAAGCCCCTTGCGACACCTTAGTGCAGCTGTTGCGTCACTTTTGTGAGGCAGCGGAAGCGTAAACAATGCGCACCGTTAAGGCCCGTTTACAACGTGACACATCTAAGGAGATGCGTCACCTCTTAAAGCCCTGCGCCACATTATTCCTGTGTCAGGTATAAAGTATGCAGGGTGGGCGTTCCCACATGGGAAAGTGTTATATTGAGGTTTCCTTCTATGCATCTTCCCTGTTTCTCTATCTCTGCTGCTTAGTCAGTGTGAGTGTGTTGGGTAGAATATTGGTGTGGATGGTGATGTATTGGAATGTGTGGAATGCGGTGTTGGAGAGTGCCAGTTGGATCATGGGCTGAGCAGTACAGAGCCTGCTCCTGGTGGGGCTATTTACATCTGTACTTCTGAGCTTACTGGAAGACCTACTTAACTTCTAAGAACAATAAACGAATGCATCTTTAGCCTAACTACTTCTACTGGAACTCCTCCGTACATCATAACATAAACATAAACTCTAGTAGAAGTGACTCAGTGAAATCTACAAGATTTCACTGTGCCATTTCTAGGATGCCACTGCATCAAAACCCTATAACTGTTTGGAGCAGGCGTAAGGAGTGACGCAGTGTATTAGGAATGGGTCCCCCCATGCACTGCTGGAGTTGCGTCGTGCTTGCAACACGACTCCAGCAAATGCGTGACTTTTGCACCAAAAGCTATACGTATAACAAATTAATTTTTTATCGTTTTGTAAATGTGAAGGAATTGGAAATTGGAGGCGGTAATTATGTTAGTATCCTCAGATTGATTGGTGGAAACAGAGCAAGTACATCAAACAGAATATATAGTACGGGCAATGAGTGACCAACTGAATTTAGAAAAGCTTCAACCTTCCTCTAAAAATTTATATTTGTTTGTTAATTAAATTAAATATTTCATCAATTGTGCATTTGTTTGATGGATGTTTGTTTCTGTATTTTTTTTGTATTATTTTCTAGTTAAAATCATCAAAAATGCTTAGGTCGTGCCCCCCTACCTCCAGTGATAACTCATTGGGGGTCCCCAGATTCTAATAATGATTCAGTGTGGGGTCCCAAGTTCCAGTAATTATTACTTGGGTGCCGAATTGCCAGGCCAGCTCCTCTCCGTACCGGAAACAAGAATCCTAGGACGGGTTTCAGGGTGTCAGCCCCTCATCAGCCAGGATAGTTGACTCCAGTGGCATGGTGAGCACAGAAACGATGTCTGGGTATGCCCGTCCCAATCAGGGCGGCAAATGCAAAAACACCAAATGATGGAAAGAATGCTGTACAATATCAAACACTCACCCCAGTTCAAGATCTGGGCCTAAGTCCATCGTTTTGTTTGTGCTCACCACGCAGTTCGAGCTGGACCGTTCCCATGAGGAGTAGGTTTAAAGGCTGATTTGCATATGGCTGGGACCAAACTGGGGTGGCATGGGGAGCAACCCAGATCTTTCGATTGGGTATGAGTGGTTGAAAAGTTTCAGCACTCCGTTGATCATTTTGCTGTGATGCTCAGCCAAGCATGAGTCAATTCTTCAAATTAAACTAGACACACATATTTTTGTATTGGTGATTGGTGAAAAACAACTCATGTGGACAATATGTAAGTTACAATTTTTTCAAACAAGAAAAGATTGCTAATAATTATCATGCACCAAGACCTATTTTCTCACATCTTATCACAAAAACACTTTACATTCCTTGAAATGTCAACACAACTACATGGTCTTGAGGGAAACATTATCAGGGTCATTTAGATCAAAGCCCTAAAGGCAAACATGTAGCGACAATCAGGAGCTGAGCGCAAAATGTGCTCCTTGTTTTGTTAGTAAAGTTCATGACCATCTCATGGCAATTGCAAGTGTTAACCAGTGAAAAACCTGTGGAAAGAACTGTGCACGCTATTCCTCTTTTCATTATGTGCAGCTAATAATTGGGTGCAAACTTACACCCTGGACCCAGCATGAATGTGATTTTATGTGAATTGCTTTTTCGCCTGTCATTACTATGAGTCTAGCAAACTAGTCCTATTGAATGGCCACTCCACGGTGGTGGTCTTAATAGACTACAAATAGGCCCGTGGTAAATTTCATTACGCTGGCGTAATTTAGCATAATTTCATGTTATGATTATTATGCTAAGCTCACAAAATTACTTTAATGCTGTTTTTCTGCACTTTAGTTTTTTGTGCTACTTTTTAAGCACCAAAAATGCTTCCTTGCATCCATAGTGGGCACAAGCACATTCTGTGGTGAAATATAGTGCCAAATCCTGGTTTTGTTCTTTGTGTAATTACATGGTATTTACTCATTTTTTCCAAAAGTTTGCATAATTACGCAAAATATGAACATTTCACACATGCACACTTCAAAGACGGTGTACCTAAAGCTTAAGCGAGAGTAGGCTACTTTTGGAAGCTTGAGCAAACCTATGGATGCTAAATGAAGCCTAAACTAGAAGAAGGATGCCATTTTTATAACCAGCATTAGCATTTCAGGAGTATGTAGCAGCGACAATATAAGGAGGAGATCCTGGGACACTGGAGGCTGCCTTTCGTAGAAGAATATTTATATCCTGGACTGGCTACAAGTGAAGAGCTAACAGTCAAGATTTCTTTTAGAGCGAGATAGGAGTAAATGAGGTGAGATCCCATAAACCCTCTAGAACTGGGGACAAAGAACGAATGACATATATGTTTGTTCCTTGTGGGGATTATTTTCAATACTTTTTAAGGAGAGGCAATACTTACTATGTCATTGCTCTTGTAAAGCCATACTTTTATAAGTTCTTACTCCACATCATTCACTTTAATAGAGCAAATGTGTTCTCATATTAATGCCATATGCTAATCACATGTATATGTAGATGTGTTTTGGTCCTACTAAAAAAGAAGGCCTAGAAAAGGACTTTATCTTACAATGTTTGCATCCCTGCTCTGATCTGAGCTACATTTGTCCATGCAACTGTTGGCTTGGCACTTCAGATGGCCATGGCCGGAAGAATCGGTTGTAAGTGGACTTATATAATACTTCAAGGAATGGTGAAGGTACTTTTGTCACCCAAAGTCAGGCTGCTAGCAGTCTCCCACATCTAGAGTCATGGGAAGGTTCTAGGCCAAAGGATGCTTCCTGCTTGTACATGGAAAGTCCCAGCTATAGTAGCCCTGGGTCATCCTGCCCCTGATTTCCATGTTTCCGATTGAGCCAGTAATTTTGTCTGCACAGAATACATTTGCCACAATAGTTTGCAGGTGCTTCCCAGCTGAGTGCTTTCTTCTGATGAAGATGGCATTCACGCAAAGTGAACATTCTTTCAACATGGACGACTACCATGCCTCTGTCCAGGCCATAACTAACAGTTCATTGCAGATCATTGATGGTCTTGTGGTAAAGGCCTTTGTACCTGCACCTCATGTTGGGGAGGCTGCCTACAGTCCTTTCATGGCAATTCTTTGTAGGCGGACGCCTGGAACCCCATGTTCTCTTGAGCGTAAGTTGTATGAGTGTGTTGACCTTGTAAGAACATAAGAGATTGGAGTACTCCAGCTGGATATGTTCAAAAGTGCATATTTTCCCATGTAGGTTTGTGGGTAGCCACTGAGACAGCTATAGATCTTGGTGATGTCTATTTTTCTCTGTATGCATGCTTGTCCCTGCAGGAAGGCAAAGTCCCTGCACACCCCCCATGGATTTCCTCTCCCTACACAGACCATGGTAGCCAGATTATTGTCTGTCTGACTCAGATTAACCTAACTTCTAGTGAAGCAAACAATAATGCTCTGTGTATCCTCAGTGCATCAAGCACCTTCCTAAGGTTCTTCTTGTAGCCTAAAAGAAGAAATACTTTGCCCACTGCTCCCACCTGAGCAACATTTTTTTTCTGCCCTCCCCCCTACATCCCGTAGCCAGCTGTTACAAGAGAGAAGCTCTGGCAAAATAACCTGGTGGTTGAGAGTGTGTACCAGAGAAATTCTTTCTCCACCAGCATTATGGGCAGATTACCATCACGCTGAAGTCAGTGAAACAGCACACAATATGGGATGTGTGTTACCATTGACCTAAACTGTCCCTGGGGGAGGATACACATGGACTTTATTGACACTCTCCAACATTTCAAGTGGCACACAGTTTCTCAGGGGTTAGTTGATCTGTAAACAACTACTGCTCTTTGGAAACTTAAATGAGCACTATGAGCCCTGTAGAAATTTCACTTTTTGAAATATAAGCTGCAGTCAATAAAAAATAAAGGAATGCAATTCTATTTGCTAAAAAAGCAAAAAGGCATGAAGTGGTGGCATTAGATTGATCACCCCCTATAGCAACCAGTTCAAAGCACTGAGATCCCTAATTCAGAAACGTTGGTATATTATCAAATCGGACCCAGTACTTGATCCACAATGTCCACAAAACCCTCCAATAACATACTGTAGATCATACTTGATGAGAGATGCTCTTTTCAGGAACAACCCAGAAGTGGCAAGTCAAAAAAGCTGGCTGAGTTCCAACAATGGGTTCCGTAGGTGCACCAAGTGCAGGGCTTGCAAATTGGGGTAAATACCACTAAATATTTAACTCCCTTCCATGATAGACCTTATCAGGTTAAGGGTGCATACAACTGCAAGACTGAATTTGCTGTGTATGTGTTGATGTGCAGTTGCAATTTAAGATATGCTGATAGCACCACACTGCAGGTCCAGAAACGTATCCTACAACACGTGAGAGCAATAAAAAACATGAACCACATGTATCATGTGGCTGGGCACTTTGCAAAAGTGCATAACCATGTTGCAATTCAATTGAGTTATTTGGTCATAGATGCAATTCAAAGCAGTAAGAAGGGCGGAGATCAAGTGAGAGCACTAAGGCACTTGAAATGAAATATACCTTGAACCTAAATTAAAAAATGGCTTAAATGTTGATGATGAACTATACACTTGCTTTTCAGTCAGCTGTCTGAGCGAAATACATCCCATGTGTGATAAATATCCTGTATCCTCACTACCTAACTTTAATGGTTTTTTATTTATTTGTATAGTATATAGCTGCTTTTCGGTCTTGTCCTTATTTATGTGTATCATTATAGTTTGTCATCTACTTATTTGGTTTTAGTATATATTATTTTTTATGCCATACATATTGCATAAGCAATTCACATTTAGATGTTTAGATATACAACACATATGAAGAATCTGTCCATTTGGGCACAATTTTGTACTCTTTATCAAGTCAAGTGACTTTATAATAATCAGCCTCTACAAATCACCAGAACGAGCATTGTGTGAGCTTTAATGAAGCGAATGTGATTGTTGATAACGTAGTCAGACAGCGATCGATTTCAAATTTACTAAAATTACTCACATTTGTTGTTTAAATTTGATTTACTCATTTTGCAATAGCGTGATCATGCTTTCCTCATGTATAAAAAAGAATTTTATATTTTGCAAAAATGCAATGAATTCCTGCATGTACAAGCACTTTGAAGTATGTTTTCAATATCTATGATGACAAAATAGGTATTTAAAGCAAGGCAATGGTTGGCAAACTTGTAATGTGATCAAGGTCGTGTGTAACAGCCAAAATGTGTTATGATGAGAAATGGCAGTCGATTAAATGATATCTAAGTAGTATCTTTGTGTCTGCATCCAATCCTTTGCTGAGAGAATGTGGGCATGTAAATATATATATATATATATATATATATATATATATATATATATATATATATATATATATTCTTTCCAAAAGTTGCCAAGTTGGAAGGTCACTCACGAGGGGGTTAACACGCACTTGCCGCCGGCAGCACCACAACAGCCTGCAGCACATCTGTCCATTTACATGCCAAACGCGTTTCGGGCGTCATCCCGCCCTTGATCACTGGCTGTAACAACGAGAAACAGAGGCTGATTGTATGCACATGATTTATTGAGTAACAAGTTCCACCCATGTGGGTGTGGCAAAGTTGCATTCTGGTCTTAACAGTCCATTGCCCAAACTTTGATCGTGCTAAAACCCCAGTGGGCACCTCTGTTTTGTCGTTGTTTCACAATGTCTTACCCCAGTGGGTGGAAGGAAATGTCATGCATCGCCCTCATGCTGCCAATATATACCAACGGCTCAGGCCCCCCTCGTTCTGTTCACTGCACAAGATGCTGAGCAGTGTAGATCCACTGGTTTCAGCGGCGGGACCTTCCGCGACCGGACTAGCCGCATTAAATTCTTTCCAAAAGTTGCCAAGTTGGAAGGTCACTCACGAGGAGGTTAACACACACTTGCCGCCGGCAGCACCACAACAGCCTGCAGCACATCCGTCCATTTACATGCCAAACGCGTTTCGGGCGTCATCCCGCCCTTGATCACTGGCTGTAACAAAGAGAAACAGAGGCTGATTGTATGCACATGATTTATTGAGTCCCGCCGCTGAAACCAGTGGATATCCATATCCTTCTGGCAGTCGCCATTAGGTATTTATAGTTAGGACCATATTTCCACAGGAAAAGTGTTGTTGACTTATCTATATCTTTGGTGTCATTTGACGAATCTTCACGAAATTCTCCCATAAAGTGTGCATGTGATTCTTGTTGCGCATGGAAAGTTTTAGGGTCATCTGCCTGGCGGAGGCCAAGTAACCTGGGGGTGGCAAAAAAATGGGGTTTTCAATATTAATTTCTAAAGGAGTTTTGAACACTGCTACAGCCCAAACCGTTTGGCGGAATTACACCAAATTTAGCAGAATGGTAGATTTGGTTATGCACATCACGCTTTCGGGTATTTGGTGTAAATCCGTTCAGTATTTGTCAAGAAATTAAAGGAAAACTACATTTGCATATATGAGAGCATGAATAATGCGCGGCACTGACCCCCCCCAACACACATGCCACGACCAACAACCGGCCGCGCACACGAGGGCCCTCCACCACATAATAGATCGAACACTGCTCTTAGCAACTCTGCCTTGACCCAGTCCCCTAGAGTACACTTTCCCCCCCTTCCCCCCCCATGTCCGACCCCCCCCACGCAACCCCAAGTTAAGAGTTTCACACTCCTGTCCATGCCAGCCGCGTGAATACCCACCTCCACACAGCGGCGGTCAAGTACCACTGCCTGGACACTCGGCAGGGAATACGGGAGCGGGTGACACCCACCGACGGTACAACAGGGGCGACGCATACGTCTGCCACACGCGCCGCACACTGACTTGACAGATGGGGGGTCACCACCGCTCACCGAACCCGTTCTGCACCAGCTCTGCAGCTACATACATAAGCGAGCCACTGACCCCACATTTCATTGATGCGCCACCGGCGCATACCTAACACGTCGATGGGACGTTGGTGCCGTGCGCACCGATGGTACGTGGCGCGGCACTGGCATCACAGACACGCTGGGAAATACTGATATGGTCATCCCTGTTTTATGTTGAAAAAGTTACTGGTTGAATTATAGAAAAATGTAAAAATGAGACGTCAATTTTAGAACTGACTGTGTGCGTAATGTGAAGAGTATACATATTCCACCAGTGAAGAGGCACGCCGGACCACGAGCGAGAAGATGCATAATGCCCTCCCCTGTAACACTATGTCCCTACCATACACAGATTTCTTGCAGCCGGCCCGCAGGGTTGTAGGCTCAGCTATATGTACTGCACCTTTTTTTTTCTCACAATAATAAACGTCTTCAAAAAAAAAAAAAAAAAAAAAAAAAAAAAATGAGAGCATGAATAATAACAGATTGGCTGTCAACACTTTAACAGGGGTTGGGCTGAGCTCGCGGAGTTGTACTGTGTGGAATTCTGTGGAGTTCTATAACAACTCTGTGCAATTTCGTAGAGTTTCGCACACCTGTACAGACACAATTACTAACAATAAAAAATCGATCAGATAGGGGACAGTGACAATTGTACAAACACAAAAGGGAAGTGTTGTTCTAAGGTAAAAGGTGATTGAGGGGCAAGCCGTGACTCTAATCATAGGGTAAGTGTAAGGTAATGTAGCCAACTGTCTACTGACCAGGGCTGAGAGGAGAGCCAGACACAAGCAACAGAAGCAGAACGAGCGGGCCGCTACAGACCTCTGCAAACCACCACAGATTAATACAAGAGGATAGCGCAATCGGGCATACCAAGAGAGCTGGGGATTGTAGAGAACAATTTGTGGTGCAATGGGGGCGCATTCATTTACCTGTGGGACAAACAAATTAGCAAACTATTCACCCAACCATGCTAGAATGCGGCCCCCGCAACACTCCGGGAGTGTCATGTCCTGCCCTACGCTCTTAATGCATGATGTATGTTTGAGTGGTTCCGGTCAGCATTTTGCAGATGATCCTCTCACTGAAGGCAGAACACGTCACACTATGGTAGGGTGACCAGACGTCCCGGTTTTCCTCGGACGAACCGGGGTTTTGGAGAAGTGTCCCGGTGTCCCGACACTTTTCTCCAACTTGGAGAAATGTCCGGGTTTTTGGGTAGTGCCTGGGTTATTAAAAGAAATGTCCTGGTTTTTAAGCAAGGGTCGGGTGAACCTGCAAGTTAATTAGTGTTATGCAGGCTCACATTGCGACCCTCCCTCCAGGAAACGGCGGCAGAAGTTCAGTTCTTTACCTCTCCTGCTGTGCTGCTTCGCCTCACTTGAGCAGCACAGCAGGATTTGATGAGGTGTGAATCAGGGCTGCAGAGGCCACAGGGCAAGGCCAGGCCCAGCAGTAGCTGGACCCTGGTGCTCTTTACAGAACGGGAGGTAATCTAAAAATACATTTCTTTAAAAGAGCACAAATATATATGTTTGTGTTCTTAAAAAATGTATATATATATATATATATATAGATAGATAGATATAGATATCCCTGAAACCTGACAGAACATTTAGTCCTTTTTCTATGTTTGTGCCCGTCCCGGTCTTTAATTTTGAAAATCTGGTCACCCTATACTATGGCCTTCATGCTACGGACAGTACGTGGAAGAAAATGGTTGTGGTAGTTCTTTTTCATATAAAAATTGCAAAAAAACCAAAACCATTCACCACTCGAGATTTGAAACAAATTCAAAAACAAAAATGTAATTTGCATAAGTAACACCAGCATTAAATGCGATTGTCAATCAAAGCATTAATAGGTTGCAATGCATTAGTTCCAAAACATTGGTAGAGCATGAAATATTCACAGTGCTCTCAGCGTGAGAAGAAAGAAAGATGGGGCAATGGTAGTGAATTGGCGAGTGAGGGACAGGGTAAAGGTGTAGTGACAAAGACGCAATCACAATTATGTACAAGATGACCTTTTCAGCTTATTACAGGTCTGTTTGTTCCCATATATACATTGCGGGAGTGCTTCCGTGCAGAGGTGATGCAGCTCGTTGTCAGGTTGTTAGAGGCATTGCTCGGCCCGGCTGGGGCCCGTCACAAAAAGGGTTGTTTTTTTAAACGGCAAAGTTACTGATATCGAACATCTAGAGACCTCAGGCAATGTTGAATCCATATTCCCACCTAACAGTGAGATATCCATATTGACCGTGTTATATTGACCTTTACACAAAACTGATTGTATTCACTTTGCACAAATGCCGGGCAACATCTACTAACGTATTGGCTGTTCAGCAAACGTTATTAAATACATTATTCACAAAAGCAAACATTGGAAAATATATGTTCATTGGTTGAGAGCATATTTTGTGCGCAATAAGCATACGTAGCGAACATTCTACCACACCGCATTATATTATTAAACAATGCGTTACATATTCGACATTGAAATTTACAATGGATGAATAGGGAGACAAAGAGGTGCAGTTAGGCATTGTTTAACATTATATATACCTTGAAATGGGATAATGCTTATTTGAAAAGGACTAACCCTCAAAAGGGAAAGGCTGGAGAAACATCCATCATGTTTCAATGTATCCCATCTATTGACAAGGACCATTATGCATAAAAAGACATATATATATGATATGCTGGATTAATATCTAAGAACTAGTGTAGATCATGTATGTATTAGTCTTTTCTGTTAGTACAGAGGTCAGTGTGATCAGCTTTATTCTGCAAGTAGACCAGCCATTTGGGCATAGGTGGCATCTTGCTCGTTAAGACCATTCATCACTGTGTCCAGTAGGTGCATCCACTTGCATTCCCTAATGTTAAGGATAGGGCATAGGTCACCTCCTCGTTGGCCAAAATGTACCTTCTCCAGCACTAGTCATTTGATAGATTCTGGAGTGTGAATATGGTTAGAAAAAAGTTCCACAAGTGGTGCTCCCGCTGCCTTGCACCTAATCCTGCTACAATGCTGTAGGATTCGTGTCTTTACCTTTTTGTCGGTGGAAGCACTCGTATGATGCAGCCTGCACTACCGGGTGAGACCGCATTTAGACCGGCGTATCTCAACCCGGCGGTGCTTCAAGTACTGTTTGACGTGGAGCCCGAGAAGTCTGTGACTCCGCTTTCTGACTTCCTAGCCCGCCTTCACACCCACGCTGGAGCGCAGGTGTGTCTGTTCTCAGAATCGCTGGATCGTATCCCTCGCTAAAATCATTGTTCCGCGGGACGCGCTGGAGCACGGTCTTGCATTGTTGCTTTCCTGTTTGCCTCACGAGACGCGCTGTAGCGCGGTGTTGCATTGCTAGGTTCCTGTATTGCCTTACGAGACGTGCTGGAGCGCGGTCTCGCATAGGTTCCTTCATCTGAAGCGCTGGAGCGCTTCTTTCGCTGACATCATTGTTTGCTGGAGCGGGGTCTCGCATTGTTACTTTCCTGTTTTGCCTCACAAGATGCGCTGGTGTGCAGTCTCGCATTGTTTCCCTCATCTAAAGCGCAGGAGCGCTCTCTTACTTTGTGATCCAGCGAGACGCGTTGGTGCTCGGTCTCGCATTGTCGCCCCCTTTAAAGTGAAGGAGCGCACTCTTACTTTGTGCCCCCACGAGATGCGCTCGAGCACAGTCTCGTATTGTCACCCCCTTTTAAAGCACAGGAGCGCTAAGCATGGGCGGAAAATCCATTTCGCTCGCGGATTTTGCGGATTTTCTGTAAATTCGCAATCCGCGAGATTCGCGAATCTCCCGCAAAATCCGCAAATCCGCGAGCAGCGGATTTTGCTCGCACTGTTCACGTGAGTTCGCGGCTTCCCAGTACAACTACGCGCCCCGCGAATAAGCGCTAAATTGCAGAAATACGATCTTAGCAAAACTGAAACTACTTACCAGGTTCAAAAGTTCAGGCTCATCATTAGTAGCCATTTCCTGTAGTGCTTCCTGAGGGGCCCCTCCAGAGTTCAGTTGCCTACTTGCAACTATTATGTGACCCAGCTCTGAACCTCAGAATAGTTACACATATGCCACAAAGGTCCTGAATTACAGCTAAGGGAGACAAGCAGGAGCCAGGCTGGAAGTTCAAATCCATTAATCAGCCCCTAATTCATTATTGTCAGTTGGGGCAGGGCAGGTGTTGTAACTAATTTTGCAACAATGAAAGCACTTAGCAAGTGCAAAAGATCACTAATCAGGAAGCACTAAGGAAGCAGGTGCCAGTTAAAAAAATATTCTGTGACACATTAATCAGCCCCAAATTAATTCAGGTCACTTGAGACAGGGAAGGTGTGCTTTGCTTTGCCACAATAATGTACACTGACTGGACAACCAGAGGGTGCTGTGATGAAACAGAGGGTGGCATGGGTGGGCCAGAGGGTGGCATGAGTAGTCAGAGAGTGGCAGTGGTGACAGAGAGTGGCAGTGATGAAGAAGAGTGTCCCAAACAGGCTGGACACGTAGAAAAACATGCGACCCGACAGGTAAGTTCGCGTTTTGCGAAATTGTACAAAACCCTCGCGAACTGGCAGAAACACGCGCGAACACAAAAAAAAAAATCCGCAAATTCGCGAGAATTCGCGGATTTTGCGAATTGCGAGTTCGCAAATCCGCAAAATTCGCGAACGCGAGATTCGCAAAATTCGCCCATGCTTAAGGAGCGCTCTCTTACTTTGTGACCCCACAAGACGCGCTGGAGTGCGGTCTCATATTGTCGCCCCCTTTAAAGCACAGGAGCGCTCTCATACTTTGTGCCCCCACGAGACGCGCTGGAGGGGGGTATAGTATTGTTTCAACACACGCAGGAAGCGTGGTTACCTGGCTACACCCCTGAAGGCATTCTCTTCTGATCCTATACATTATCCAGGTGACTGACTACACACATTGTAAATACCTTGATGTCAGTATGTTTGTTGTACGTGTGCTCCGTGGGTAGGTAGATTAAATATTAATACCTATGTTGATCTCCTTCCAGCTGGTGACCCAGAGAGAACATCCCTACATCAATAGGAGCGTCGTATTGGGAGTTGACGAGTATATCCCCCTCTTCATTTTAGAATTTCTTCCCCCAAACCTCTCCTTGCCCTGGTTTGTGTACTATCCCTAACTAGGGAAAAGTAGGCAGTGGGGGAGGATTTTCACAAAGTCTTTGCGAGATCGCTCCACAAGTATACCAGGTAAGACTTTTGGGATCCTGACAGAACTTGAAGCCCAAGTTATATATCTTGCCCAGACGCCATGAGCGATCCTGATATCACCCTGCAGGATATAGCAGCTATGCTGACCTGCATGCAGGCAGAAAACCTAAGTCTAC
This sequence comes from Lissotriton vulgaris, assembly GCF_964263255.1. Classification (NCBI taxonomy): domain Eukaryota; kingdom Metazoa; phylum Chordata; class Amphibia; order Caudata; family Salamandridae; genus Lissotriton; species Lissotriton vulgaris. The sequence goes on along the minus strand of NC_141700.1, from coordinate 695,123,683 downwards.
GCCAGGACATAACAACTCTACAGGGTCAAGTAGCCACTGAACCAACAGGGGCTTGGGGTCCGGAACCTGTTGTTAGGGCCAAATAAGGGAGTGTTTTAAGGCCCTCCTCGTTCGTTCCTGGGGATTCCTCACCCGCTTTTCAGAGATCTAACCCTCCCATACAAGTACTAGTTCCTCATCCTGTACAGTTAGCCTCCCGGAACGCTTCTATGGTGATAGCTCCAAATACAGCGTCTTACTAAACCAATGCCACTTGCACTTCATGGCACGTGCTTCTGCCTTCCCAGAAGATGCCTCCAATGTTGCTTTCATCCTATCCTACCTAGGAGGAGATGCCGTCAGCGGTCAATCCCACTGGTGGAAAACGATGACCCTAGGCTGTATAGTCTCCCTGTCTTCAAGGAAACGCTATGACGGATGTTTGCCCGCCATACATTTGTACAAGCAGCAGACAACAAACTCCTCGGCCTTAAGCAAGGCACGTCTGACTTGTTGCATTATATAACTACCTTGAACAGGTTGGTCATTGAAGCCAGATGGCCAGAATCCAAAAAGATATCCGTCTTCTACAGAGGCCTACGAGAGGAGGTAAAGGATCTAATCTCCCAGATATCTGAGCCCCCAGAGGACATAGGATCCTTCATCGACCTGGCCTGGTAGTGAAAATGGGCTACCGACTATAGGAGTGAAAAACCGAACAAACCAAAGGCAACGACACCAGGTTCATAGCGTTCAGAGACAAACCTAGAACTGAGTCAACCAAATCCCATAAGGCTCCTGAACCAATGCAAATCGGTGGTATCCATGGTCCCCTATCTCGTGAAGAAAGAGAAAAGAAGCGAAAACAGAACCTGTGTTTGTTCTGCAGTAAAATCGGACACTTCGTTAGGAAATGTCCGGTCAAACCAACCAAGCCAAAACCTAGCAAACCTTATGCTCTTTCCATCCCACGTGAACATGGAGCGAGAAACTTTACAACCCAGTAGGCAAAGGGTTCGGTATATTGGTTTCTTCATTCTCAAGGGTCCCCATCTTCAGCCCCATTGACAGTAAATGGCACGTGGGCGTAGCCTTAACCCTACAATCACAGACGGGTCAAACCTGACCAGTCACAACCCTCATCGATTCTGGTGCCACAGGGAACTTCATTGACACACAGTACATGAAAGGCTTGGGTAAAACTACGATGTACAAGGACAATCCTGAAACCATGAAGGCAGTGGACGGCACCAACCTGACCTATGGACGCATACGTTACCAAACAGAAACCATGAGAATGACGTGTGGAAGAGACACACCAAAATCATCGCCTTTGACGTCATCGATGCACCACAGTTCAAGCTCATCCTGGGTCTCCCATGGTTAGTGAACCATAATCCACACATCGACTGGGCTACCCGAATCATGATATTGGGCTCCTCCCATTGTACCACCTTCTGCTATCCGCAGAAAATGACTCCGGAGGAAAAGCAATACAAGCCCATGCACTGCTTCTAGCAGGAATGGGCACGGTTACACTAGAAGTGGTGCCCGAAGCGTATGCAGATCTGACTTCTGTTTTCAACAAGAAAGGGGCTAACACCCTACCGCCTCATCGTTTCTTTGATTGCAGGATAGACCTCATCCCTGGTTCTAAGCTTTCTTGTAGCTGTGTCTACTCACTAACAGAAAAGGAAAACAACCATTAACGCATGTACTTGGACGAGTATTTACAAATCGGATTCATACACAACTCTAAATCGCCTGTTTCGTCTTCTCTCTTCTTCGTGGCTAAGAAGGAGGGTGATCTAAGAACGTGCATAGATTATAGGGCCATGAACACTATCACAATCAAGAACTGGTACCTCATGCCTCTTATCGCCAACCTACTGGACCAGGTAATGGATGCAACCATCTACACTAAGCTGGACCTATGAGGGGTATACAGTCCAGGAGGGAGACGAATGGAAGACCGCATTCAGAGCAAAATACGGCCTCTTTGAGTACCAGGTCATGCCCTTCGATCTCTGCAATGTCCCTGCAGCCTTTCAGTACTTCATTGATGAAGTGTTGAGAGAATACATCGATCAGTTCTGTATCATCTACATCGATGACATTCTGATCTATTCCACGAGTATCCCAGAACACATTAGCCATGTTTGTGCTGTTTTACAACAACTACAGATGCATAAGCTCTACGTTAAACAGGAAAAAAGCGTATTGCATATTACTGTGGTTGAATTCCTGGGACACATCCTGACCCCTGCAGGGATCGAAGTGGATACCAGAAAAGTCAAAGCAATCCTACAATGGCCGTCGCCTGGTGCCGTAAAACAAGTTCAAAGTTTCTTAGAATTCGCCAACTACTACAGACGCTTTATCAACAGTTTTTCCAGCATTGTCACCCCATCACGAGTCTGCTACATAAAGGGGAATGGTTCTTGTGGGATCCAAAGGCTGAAAAGGCCTTTCAGAATCTGAAGCATAGGTTCATCAGCACTCCCGTCCTAAAACACCCCAATCCTGAACAACCCTTTATAGTAGAGGCTGATGCCTCACAGAACGCCCTGGGTGGTTTATTGTCACAGTTCAACCTAGACACTGTTCTTTTGCATCCCATGGCCTTTTACTCACGGAAACTGCTACCAGTGGAGCGTAACTACACGGTATCCGCCCATGAACTGCTTGCTATCAAGGCAGCCTTCGAGGAGTGGCATCATTACCTCAAGGACATCCGGTACCCGGTGACCATATACACCGACCACGGGAATCTGCAGTTCCTCCGTTCTGCTAGGGCTCTCACTGCCAATTGAGGTGGACCCTATTTTTCAATGAGTACGATTTTTTAATCACTTATCACCCAGGAAAAGAAAAGGCCATAGCGGATGCCTTATCCAGATTGGACGAGAGGAAGAGGCAACCAAGGACGAACCAGTGTCCATCCTCCCTGGCCGTTGTTTCCAAGGCGTGGTCCTGTCCTCCTCCTTCTTATCTCGGTTAAAGGAAGACCTAGAGCAAAAGGGACCGGAGGAATGGATTGGGGATCTCAGGGGTATCACAACACGGCAGGGGTTCCTATACAAGGGAGACCGTTACTATCTTTCTTTGGCAGACCACAGACGACACGCTCTATACATGTGCCATGACCACGTCTTTTCTATCCATCCAGGATACCATAAGACCATGGACCTTTTGCACAGACACTTCTGGTGGCCATCCATGGACGCCGACATACTGTCCCATATAGCCCGTTGTTCCATTTGTGCTCAAGTAAAGAACCAGTCCAGACCCATGGTAGGATTGCTAAGTCCTATTCCAGTGCCTCCCTATCCATGGCACACTGTCTCCATGGACTTTGTCGGTGAACTACCCAGGACCAAAACAGGATTCACCATCATCCTCACCATTGTGGACCACCTAACCAAAATGGCACATTTCGTACCGTTAACAAACCTACCATCAGCAATTGAGCTAGCCTTCGTTTTTATGCATAACAATGTACGATTGCATGGAATACCATTTGTGTTGATCACAGATTGGGGTTCCCAGTTCGTATCCAGGTTCTGGGGTGAGGTGTGCAAAAACATGGGAATGGAAGTATGTCTGACATTGGCTTATCATCCTCAAACCGATGGGCAAGTGGAAAGAACTAATCTAACAATGGAGCAATGCCTGCGTTGTTTGTCACTGTCCATTGAAAAGGAATGGTTTGAAGTACTCTCGATGGTGAAATACACATACAACAGCAAACATACGTCCATAGGAACATCACCTTTCTTCTGCCTCCAAGGACAGCACCCACGATCAGAACCATGGAAAGAAACCACAAACCATTCCAATACCCATCGTACAAGAATACCATGCCCTTCTTCATGACATCTGGCAACCAGCCCGGTTTGAGCTGGCTAAGGTCAAAGAAACGTACAAGCAGTTCTCCAACGCGCACAGACAGGCCAAACCTAACTACTGAGTAGGCGATAGAGTGTGGATGTCAATCAGAAACCTGAACATGCATGGACCTAAGAAGCTGTTACCACATTCTGTAGGCCCATATACCATCGAGACGGTCATCAACAAAGTGACGATGCGACTCACCTTGCCAACCCAGTGTTTCACGTCTCTCTCCTGCAATGCCCATCCTGATAGCCATCTAGACACCCCTGTAATCAGGGATGACCACGAGGGATACGAAGTACGTGCCATCCTCGATTCCCGTAGAACCAGGGAGAGGTTGTTCTATTTAGTAGATTGGAAGGGTCTTGGGCCTGAGTAGAGGTCCTGGGAACCCTTATCCCATGTCCGCCACGCTTTCCAATTAGCACATGCCTTCCATGAACTGCATCCACACAGGCCACGCCCTGCCACCCCTATATAGGGGGGGTTCCGTCTTGGGAGGGGGTACTGTCATGTTCTGCCCTCCGCTCTGAATGCATGATGTATGTTTGAGCGGATCCGGTCCACGTTTTGTGGACAATCCTCTCACTGAAGGCAGACCACGTCACACTAAAGATCAAAAACAAAGGAAGGTGCACTTCGTAGAAGTCAGGACCAATGACAAGTAGATACTTTATGGAATCTTCTCTTTATTAACGTCTTGGAAAAAAAAAACACCGGCACACAGCCAACGCGTTTCGTTCCCCAGTTGCACGGGAACTTCGTCAGGGCTTGCGTAGTCTATAGGTTCAGTAACCTGCATAGTATTATACCGTCATATATGGATCAGTGGCTTGTCAACCTCATATCCCGTTGTCCTGGATTTGATAATGGGTTCCAGGAGAATATGAAGCGAATATATAGGTTCAGTGTATTGGTGCTTACTATATCTGGTCGTTCAAGAACAAATTATAGTGCCACCATAATGAATACTCGTGTCTGGCGCTACTAAAAAATGTTGTGAGCCATCATCTGTCTCTTGACCTAATAATTGGAATGTTCCAGCCACAGAAGTAACAAGGTGCTTAGGTGGAATTTCTTGGAAACCAAGGCATGGTACACCAACTGATTCCAACCAATTTTTGCCAGTATAAAGGGGTTTCAATGGGTGAAGGTTACACCCCCAGAATCCTTTAGATGTCAGGATTCAAACGTCTTGCAGCATGATAACTGGCACAGGCGTAGCGAGCAGCACCACACTATGGCCTTCATGCTCCGGAAGCACTTGTATGCTGCTGCCTGCACTACCGGGGGAGACCGCATTTAATCCTGCAGATCTCAACCCAGGGGTGCTTCAAGTACTGTATGTCGTGGAGCCCGAGAAGTCCGTGACACAGTTTTTTGACTTCCTAGCCCGCCTTCACACCCTCGCTGGAGCGCAGGTGTGTCTGTTCTCAGAAGCGCTGGAGCGTTTCCTTTGCTGAAATCATTGTTCCCGCGGGCTGCCCTGGAGCACGGTCTCGCATTGTTGCTTTCCTTATTGCCTCACGAGACGCGCTGGAGCGCGGTCTCACATTGTTACTTTCCTGTTTTGCCTCACGAGACATGCTGGAGCGCGGTCTCGCATAGGTTCCTTCATCTGAAGCGCCGGAGCACTTCTTTCGCTGACATCATTGTTTGCCTCTAGAGACGCGCTAGAGCACGGTCTCACATTGTTACTTTCCTGTTTTGCCTCACGAGACGTGCTGGAGAGCGGTCTCGCATTGTTTCCCCCATCTAAAGCACAGGAGCGCTCTCTTACTTTGTGTTCCCACGAGATGCGTTGGAGCCCGGTCTCGCATTGTCACCCCCTTTAAAGCGCAGGAGCGCTCACTTACTCTGTGTTCCCACGAGACGCACTGGAGCGCGGTCTCGTATTGTCGCCCCCTTTAAAACACAGGAGTGCTCTCTTACTTTGTGCCCCCACAAGACGTGCTGGAGCGCGGTATCGTATTGTCGCCCCCTTTAAAGCACAGGAGAGCTCTCTTACTTCGTGCCCCCACGAGACACACTGGAGCGTGGTCTCGTATTGTCGTCCCCTTTTAAAGCGCAGCGGTACAAAAGGGGGTGGTGATGGACGGAGCATCTGAACCAATCAAACACTCCCACCCAGTCAACAGATCTGGGTTTAATCCATCACCGTTCTTTAGCCCACTCTGCCACCCCAGTTCAGACATAGCCATATGAAAATCAGTCTGACCCTGTGCCTCATGGGAACAGTCCAGCCCGAACTGCCAAGCCATGCCTTCCCTGGACCGGATTCAAGCTTCCTAGGATCGGTTTCTGGCATTACAGCCGTCTTCAACCAGGCTTGCTTGAATCCAGTGGCAAAGTGAGCAAGGGACTCACGTCTGAGCATACCCTGCCAACTTATGGCGAACAAAGCGGAACAAAAGGGGGTGGTGATGGACGGAGCATCTGAACCAATCAAACACTTCCACCCATTCAACGGATCTGGGTTTAATCCATCACCGTTCTTTAGCCCACTCTGCCACCCCAGTTCAGACATAGCCATATGCAAATCAGTCTGACCCTGTGCCTCATGGGAACAGTCCCGCCCAAACTGCCAAGCCATGCCTTCCCTGGACCGGATTCAAGCTTCCTAGGACCGGTTTCTGGCATTTCAGCCGTCTTCAGCCAGGCTTGCTTGAATCCAGTGGCAAAGTGAGCAAGGGACTCAGGTCTGACCATACCCTGCCAACTTATGGCGAACAAAGCGGTACATAAGGGGGTGGTGATGGACAGAGCATCTGAACCAATCAAATACTCCCACCCAGTCAACAGATCTGGGTTTAATCCATCACCGTTCTTTAGCCCACTCTGCCACCCCAGTTCAGACAAATGCCAAATGCCAGATCTCTGTACTGGGGTGAATCTATGACATTGTTCTGCATTCTGTCCATCAATTGTTGTTTTTGTATTTGTCACCCGAATGGGATGGGTATGCTCAGACGTGAGTCCCATGCTCTCTCCACCACTGGAGTCAAGCTATCCTGGCTGAAGACGGCTGATAGCCAGAGACCGGTCCTAGGATGCTTGATTCCGGTCCAGGAAAGACATGGCTTGGCAGTTCAGGCTGGACTGTTCCCATGAGGGACAGGGTCAAGGCTGATTTGCATATGGCCATGTCTGAACTGGGGTGGTGTGGAGTGCAAAAAACAATGGATTTAGGCCCAGATCTCTGTACTGGGGTGAATGTATGACATTGTTCTGCATTCTGTCCATCAATTGTTGTTTTTGTATTTCCCTTTAAAGCGCAGGTGCACTCTCATACTTTGTGCCCCCACAAGACGTGCTGGAGCACGGTCTCGTATTGTTTCAAAACAGGCAGGAAGCATGGTTACCTGGCTGCACCCCTGACGGCATTCTCTTTTACTCTTATACATTTTCCAGGTGACTACACACATTGTAAATACCTTGATGTCAGTATGTTTGTTGTACGTGTGCTCTTTAGGTAGGTAGATTTGATATTAATACCTATGGTCATCTCCTTCCAGCTGGTGACCCAGAGAGAACATCCCTACATCAATAGGGACGTCTCATTGGGTGTTGATGAGTATATCCCCCCTCTTCATATTAGAATTTCTTCCCCCAAACCTCTCCTTGCCCTGGTTTGTGTACTATCCCTTACTAGGGAAAGGTAGTGGGTGGTGCAGGTTTTTCACGACGTCTCTGCGAGATCGCGCCGCATGTATACCAGGTAAGACTTGTGGGGCCCTGACATGGAGTCTCTTACATCACACCACTTCCGGGTCCGCCCTCTTCTTGGGTCGGGACGAGTCATGGTGCAGTGGCCCCCATAGAAGTCACTCACTGATACAGACAATTAGTGAAGAGTTGGCCCGCAGTCATCTTGTGGTGGCAGGGGAGGACTGGTCTGACTTCATTTGCTGGAGGGGCGGATGGCTGTGAGCGAGGCTGCTGAGTGACGTCACCACAGGAAAAGATGGTCAAAGACAGAAAAGAAGGAAAGAGACTCGAGCATGGTGGCCATAGCTGACTGGATAGTTATGACTCTTTTTCCACGGGCCGTCCATTAATAAAGTAGAAAGATGACGTGGTGGGCAGGAGCACCAGTAAACACATCTACGCTTCAGTCAGCTGAGTTTTTGCCATACTCCACACTTCAAGCGGAAGGCAGAGTTTAGCAAACTCCACAAACTCCGCCGACTCCGCCAACTCCGCCAGAGGAGCTGAATTTACTGGCCACCCTTACACTTCAACCAGGAAGTGTTGGCAGCTTCAGCTGAGTCCCAAAACACACATAAAAAAAAAGAAAAGGGCACAGAGTACGAATACCCTAACCATCTAGCTCTGGTGGAGGGATCCCAAAAGAACCCCATCCAAAAATATTTTGCAGTAAAATTTGCTGTGAAAATATAAAAAAAAATGTGTGGCCTTCCGTGCTTGTTTTGAAAAGGCCCCCTGGTAGACCAGGTTGTTGACATTTTTTTAACAAGCTGGGGTGCACATGCGGCCCCCCTCCTAAGGTTCTTAGAACACTGGAGACAACCACCTCCAGGGGCTTTATTTACATAATGGAGGGGTTCTGGTGGACCTCCCTCCTGAGCTTCCTCAAAACCCCGGGACCACCACCTCCTTGGGGCTTTCATATTAATAATGGAGGGGGCCACACAGACCCACCTCCTGGGCTTACTACAAACTCCGGAGAGCACCACCACTCTGGGGCAATAGGTTTAACATAATGTGGGAGATACCTAGACCCCATGGGGACCACCACCGCCCGGGTACTGCCCAACATATAATAATAGGAGGGGAGCTGTGCCGCCCCTCCTCCTAAGTCATGTATGGCCCCTGGGACCACAACCTCTGTGGGGCCAGCCGATGCAAACCGAAGGAAAGGGGCTGTGTGGACCCCCTCCTGTAGTGATATATGGCTCTAGGGACCCCCACACCCCAGGGCATACTCCTGCTATGTCACAGGGTGCCCACTCAGGAACATAGCTGTTTGCTCTGACTTGGCTGGAGCTTTGACAGCTCCTGCTAAGTCAATGTAAACACTCCATTTCCAGCTAGCGAGTGCTGTCAAAGTGCTCCCATCTGCTGGAAGGGGAGGTTTCATCTCTTTCCCTACTCGCAGACATGCGGGCTGGGTAAGAGATGAAAATATTGCTCTTGCACACAGGGAGCTGCATTTCCAGCTGCTCCTGTGTGCAATAGCAATGCCGCCTCCAGCAGCAGGTGGGAGCCGGCAGGGACTGTGAGGGCCATGAGGCTCCCCCTGCAGTCCCCGAGATGCACACTGAGTGTCCGGGTTAGGCTTCAGAGCACCCACAGAAACATGGCTGGGCCCTGGGGGATGGTGTCCCAGGGGCCGAAATCGGCCCAGAGAGGGGGGACACGCGGCCCTCCTCTCCCATTGAATTATGATCAGGTTCTGGGGGATTGGGTCCCCGGGGCCGTTTTGACCCTGATGCAATTTTCACAGAAATTGAACCTCAACAAGTACTTACAAATATAAACATAGCAGGTGCTACAGTGGAAGTACACCTTTAGTAAAGCACAAATAAATCTAACTTCTGTGGGTTGGCGAAAGCAAAGTAAATGTGTTTCTTTTCATATTCCAAGTTGAAAACAATTTTGAATCCTTAATGGAGTTAACTACATTGTTGATCTATTGGAGTACAATCTGATGTGGATGACAAGTGATTTCTTTCTTATTGTCTTCTGGTGAGGGCAGGGTGCATGATTCTCCTGTGTAAATACTCGAAGTATGCAAATACCCAAAATGCATAGCATCACTCACACACCTACTCACAGATACACATGCACTCACACACCCACTACAGACAGACAGAAGCACTCACAGACCCACTCAAGCACTCACAAACCCACCCAGGAACTCACAGACCCACACAGGGACTCACACACCCGGTACTCAGGAACTCACAGATCTACTTACAGAGCCACACAGGCACTCAGACACTCATTCAGACACTCATGCAGATATTCACACACCCACTCACAGACCCATAGAGGCACTCACATGCCCACACACTGGCCCATACACACACTTATACACACACTCACGGAGCCACACATGAACTAACGTACCCACTCAGTCACTCACACAGGCACTTACAAACACACAAAGGCACTCAGACACCCAGTCACACAGATACCCACACACCTACTCACAGACACTCACAAACACACAGGAACTCACAGACCCACTCACAGGCCTACGCAGATACTCACACACCCAGTCTCAAAGTTAACAGGTTACATTTAGGACTAAAAATATTTTTAAAAATGTAGAAATTCACTGAAAAAATCGAAGGTTACACAGACATTATAGTTAGGAAATAGAATTTTAAAAACCTTAGAAATTCAATGGAAAAACCAACAGTAACATGGACATTACAGTTAGGCTCAGATTTCATTCATATAAAACCACAGAAATTCAGCAGTTATAGCTACCTGAGCTAACTATAACTTATGGCCCGCAATGCACTGCTTCTGACCTCACACATTACATCACTCATGACATGGTCAGTGACATCACTGATGACATCTCAAATGACATTACTGATGATATCATTCACAGATCCACTCAATCAACCATTTGAATCTCCCTACAATCTCTCACACCCCCTCACACACCCATACAACCACCCACATACCCATTCACAGACCCCTACTAGTATTCAAGACACACTCACTTCTCCATAAAACCACTCACACACCCATTCACTCATTCATACAGACACTCATACAACCAGTCACTCACCCACACAGCCATGCACTCACCCATACAGCTACTCACACATATACTTATTCACCTATACAGCCACTCACATACCCACTCTCACACCCATACAGCCTCTCAACACAGCCATTCACTCACCCATACAAGCACTTCCACACTCACTCATACAGCCACATACATACCCATTCACACATCCATACAAGTACTCCCATATCTGCTCACTCACCTATAGAGTCATTCACACAGTCACTCACTCTCCAAAACAACCATTACCATACCAACTCACTTACCCAAACACTCAAAAAGTCACTCACTACCTATCAGCCCCTTACCCACCCAGTCACACACTCATACAGCCATTCAGACACCCACTTACTCACCCATACAATCACTCACACAGCCCCTACCCACCGACGCAGCAACTCAAGCAGGCACTCACTCACCCATACAAACACTGACACAACAACTCACTCACCAATACAGCCACTCACAGAGCCACTCACTACCCACACAGCTACTCACACACCCACGTATACACCCATATAGCCACTCACACACCTGTACAGCCACTCACAAACCCACTCACACACGGATACACACAGTCACACAACCACTCAGATCAAATTTGTTCGAAATATTATCACCCATTAGTACTACAGAAATAACAGTAATTTAATGTATGCAGTAGCTTAGTATATATATTTAAGTCTCAGAAACATTCACAAAATATAATCACTGGATGATGTCATCAGTGATATCATTTGAGATATCATCAATGATGTCATGAGTGATGTCAAATGCATGTTTTCATTATTTATTTTTTTAAATATATTTTTATTTTATACGTTACAACCAAAGCACACATTTGAGAGAAAAAAAACATATTCCATCTTACATTTGTTCATCTCACAATAAGAAAGAAAAGAAAATCCGTTACATCAGTATACAATATTGTAGGATTTCAATTGAATCCAGAGAGTAAGCACAAAACAATAATAATAACAAAAAAAAAACCAATCAGCCTATCCCTGCTCTCCACCTCGCCAGGGGCTCCCAGATTTTAATACCCCGAGCCTTCCCAATCCTACCTTTTCTTGCATAAATATGTTTCTCTAAATTGTGTATAGAAATTAGATTTGATAACCATGTTTGCATGGATGGAGGAATCTTATCTAGCCATACTCTAGCTAACATTAGTCTAAAAACAGCAGTCACCATAAACAAAAACATTGTATCATTTGGATCCGTTAAGGTATTTTCCGTACCAACTCCCAACATAATCAAACTTGCTGTAAGGGTTATTTTTATCCTTAATGAGTTATCCAAAAAGTACTCAATATCCTTGATTAACGTATATAACTGAGGGCATGTAGCAAACATATGCACAATATCTGCATCAACCGAGTTACATCTGGGACAAGTAGTACCCTCAGTACCCCCCCATTTCGCAATCCAGGCTGGAGTATGGTATAGTGAAAATAAGGTTTTATAATGTTGGGATTGCAAGGGAGCAGAACAAAGAATGGACCGACCTAGTTCCAGGGATTCATGGAAAGATTCAGGAGTAATCCCTACTTTCTCCACCCATTTATCCCTGTGTTTATCCAAATCATCCGTCTTGCTTTTTGACAAAAAGGCATATGCCGACCTAATGGAATGGTCCTCCCCCGTAGTTATCCCTTCCATCAAATCATTAGATTCGAACCCCGCCGGTCCCCCTTGCTTATTTCTCAAAAAAATCCTAACCTGAAGGTATTTAAAAAAGTCACTTCTACTTATTTTATATCTATTTACCAAATCCTCAAATTGGACTATCCCCATTGAATTTCTTAAATCCCCAATTTGTTGTATCCCTTTATCTTCCCAGCCTGCCATTACTGAATCCGCGAAAATCTCTGCAGGAAAGGATTTATTTTGATATATTTTGGTGTACCTATTGAATCTTCCCAGACCTGTCTTTTTTAAAAAAGAACTCCAAATTTTAAGTGCAGCACTAAGAGTCTTATATGGCTGTCTTCTAAGATAGCCCAGATCCGTATGGTACAGGAAGCAATTTTCTGCATCTTGGCCTAGTACAGCTGCATAAACTTCAGTTGACATAGTAGTAATTTTCCGTAGCCCACCGCCCCCTCCTATTAGCCCCTGCATATAGTGAAGTGCAGCAGCAAGATAATATAATCTAAAATCTGGTGCACCCCAGCCCCCTCTATCCCATGGTAGAGTAATACATTTATAAGCCCTGCGGGTCTTTCCATGAGCCCATATAAATCTATTTACTATACCCTCTAACATGTTAAACCATTTATTCTCAAAAATTAAAGGAATTGATCTAAATAAATACAAACATTTTGGTAAAACCACCATTTTCAACACATTAGTGCACCCAACCAATGACAAGTGTAAATTATTTATTCTTTCTAAATCCCTTTTAACTTTCGCCAGCAATGGACTCATATTTAACTCGACCACCTCCTGCAGATTTGTAGAGATTTCAATCCCTAAGTAGGTTGCACTGTTATCCACCCTATTATCCACACTATTTGCAAAACTATTCAAAACTATCTGGGTTTTTGTCTTATTTAAGCTATATCCTGAGACCTGCCCAAAGACGTGTGCCTCTGTCTCCACTCCTACCATAGCTAAATCCGGATTCGGGGTCAATATAGCCACGTCATCTGCATAGGCAAGAGTTTTCACAATACAACCATTCAATGACATAGGCTGAATCTCAGGATTTCCCTCCAGTTTGCGAAGTAGTGGCTCGATATATAGGGCAAAAAGCAGCGGGGATGATGGGCAACCCTGTCGAGTCCCTCTTTGTATATTAACTATATCTGAGTGCCCTCCGTTGACTCTAAACCTTGCAGCCGGATCTCTATACAGGGCTTGTATAGCAAGTATATAGCCTGGCCCTTTACCACACCACTTCATGACCTCCCATAGATATTCCCAGGCGACCCTATCGAAAGCCTTTTCGGCATCTAAGAAGAGTGCTGAAATAGGGTCGCCTGTGACCCCTGCTGCATCAATCATAGTTATCGCCATCCTAATATGCTGGGTAGTACCCTTCCTGGGTATAAAGCCGTGTGTGATGGGCTCACCAAATGCTCAATACAACCTGCTAACCTCTTTGCCAACATCTTCGAGTAGATCTTAACATCTGAGTTCATCAGCGTAATTGGCCTGTACGAACCAGGGAGAGATGGGGGCTTTCCTTTTTTAGCAATAACAATTATATCAGCCCCTCCCCATGACTCTGGTGGTTGCCCCCCCTGTTGTACAAATAACATAACTTCAAACATGTATATCAGCAAACTTTTACGAAATACTTTGTAGAACTCGACCGGAATTTGATCTGGCCCGGAGGCCTTTCCTGATGGTAAACTACCCAATGCCTCAATAAATTCCTCCAAATGTAAGGTAGATTCTAATATTTCTCCTTCCTCCCTTGAGAGAGATGGGGTGATTATGTCCCTAAGATAGTTGCTAATTTCTACGATTCCCCCTGTATCTTCCCGTGCATACACCTCTTTATAAAATACTCTGAAAACATCTCTTATCCTATCCGGATCTGTGACGATATTCCCCTGTGAATCCAATATCTCTTTTATCTCTGCCGCCGCTCTCTGCTGCCTAGTTTTAACCGCAAGGATATGACCCACTTTCTCACTACACTCGTAAGCCTCCTCCCTTTTAGCCAGATATTTCTCCGCCGTCTTTCTAGAAAAGCTTTCTACAGCTTCTGCCTTTAATGCTACCAGTTTTAATAACAAATGCTCCAGACCAGACTTAGATTCTACCGCAGTAACTAACTTCCCCTCCTGAATAATCAGCTTTTGCCGAATAGCTTCAACCTTCGCCCTCTCCTTCTTACGCCTTGTCAAAACGTAACTCAATGTTTCTCCTCTTACCCCTGCATTAAAACAATCCCAGGTTTGTCCTACTGGCGCAGTACCATGATTAGTTTCCCAAAAGAACTTAATCCAATCTTCCATATGTTCCTGATATTCAGTATCTTGAAGAAGGCTCCGCTCAAAAGTCCATGTCGACCTCTTACTCTGTATCTGAGGAATCCTCACTGTCAATACTAACGGACTATGATCAGAAATGATCCTTGGTTGTTTTTCAATCAATGTACCAGAAATAAATGCCCTTGAGATTAGGAAATAATCCAGCCTAACCAAAACCTGGTGTGGTGCCGAAAAAAAGGTACTACTATCTACAAAGGGGTGTTGTATCACCCAGGGATCCACCAACGAGTTATGCTCAACCATGCTAACAATAGCCCTATATACCTTTCTCTTCCTTCCAATATACCCCCCTCCTGTATTCAAAAATGAACTTGTAGGATCATGCATGTTAAAATCCCCGCAGCATATCACTGGTTCAGGCCACTGGGCTAATTCTGCATCCATAAATTTCCATATCTCAGGATCATCCTCAGTGGATCCATACATAGTTACCAGCGTTAACCTGAGACCTTTAAAGCATAGTTCCGCCAAAAGCCCATCTCCCCCATTGATCCTCCTTCTTCCTTTGAATTGTCACATCCCTTCTTCTCCCTAAAATTGCCACCCCTCTTGTCCTAGATCCTTGCCTACTAGCTGCTAGTACATCCAACCCCAGCTGATTCATTAAATATATCTGCGTTTCTTCTATGTGTGTCTCCTGTAAACATACTAGATCCGCTTGTAGAGTTCTGATATAGGCTGCTACTTTTGACCTCTTTCTTTGGTCATTTAGGCCACATACATTTATTGAAACTAACTTACAGGACATTGAGAGTTATCATAAAGGACTCTCCTGCATATCCAACTTATGTTAGCATTTTCCTTGATTGAGCTTATCCAATCACCAATCTCCCTCCTATTTTTTATGTTTTTTCTATTTTTTCTACCCGTAGAACAGACAACAAAATACATGAGAAAAATGTGCGCTAAGGAACTTAACCAACCTACAAACTGACACTGATTTTTAACCCCCCTACCCCTCCCCCTCCCTCTCCCCCCTTTCTGACCCCCTCCCCCCCTTACAGGCAAATAGGTCAGCAATGACCTATGTGTGGCCGCTTCTGGGTTGCGTTAGTCGCACCCCTCTCCCACCCTCTCCAACATCCCCCCCCCCCCTTTTGGCCACTCTTATACCCCATTCATTGGCCCATAGTACTAAATCTACAGCAATCCTAGAAAATTACACTTTCCCTACAACCTCCTATTCCCCCCCCCCCCCCCCCAACTCCTGGATGAACTGCTGGGCTTTAACTTCCGACATAAACATCCTAACTCTTCCCTTTGTAATGACTTTCACTTTAGCTGGGAACAGTAGGTATGCCTCTGACCCTAGAGCCTGGAACTGTGAGATCAGTTGCCTGAGCCTCCACCTCCTCTCAACTGTCACATGGCAAAAGTCTGGCCTAGAGAAGAAGGTAACTCCCTCAACAGTTCTTTTGCTGTCTGGTCTAGCTTTCTGAATAATTTCTTCTCGAAGCAGAAAGTTTCCCACATATACTAATATTGCCCTGGGGAGTGTCGCTTTAGAGCCTCCTTCTACCCCATATGTCTTCCGCTGGGCAAAGGGGAACCTGTGCGCTCTCTGGATCTCCGTCTCCCACTGCCACTGGGACTCGGGAAATGCGCCTTTTAGTAAGTTGATCACAAACCCTCTAGGATCCTGCCCTTCAAGCCCTTCTGCCACACCCAAAATGCGAACATTGTTATGTCTTTGACGATTTTCAAAATCCTCCATCTTCCAAAGGAAATCGTCTGCCTTCTTCTCCTGTTCTGTTTTAAATTCCCGAAAGCTACCAAAATCATCTTCCATCTTGCCAGTCCTTTCCTCTACCTCAGCAACTCTCCCAGCCAAATCGTCATAAAGTTTATTTGTTTTCCGTAGTGTTGCTTGTATTTTCTTGAAGTCTTGCCTTGTTTTCCGACTTGTCGCTCTTGCTTCTGTTTGTATTTGCTTCAGCATATTGAACACCATTCCAAATGAGTCTTCCTGCCTTGGGGGTGCTTCTTGCTCTTCCCGATAGGTCTGTGATGTCGCCGAATAATCCCAGACCAGTCTCTTCTCAGCTCCCCTTGTAGGCGACCCTCCGCGTCTGCACAACCTGGTCTGTTTCCTCTTTTGCGTAGAGTCCTTGCCCATGTCTGTTCCCGAGGAGGTAGTGGCTGACCATGACTCCTCATCGTCTTCGTCTTCCTCCTTTTCAACCTCCTCCTCATCTGATATTTCTTCTTCCTGCTGTATGGAATCAGAATCCTCATTTACTGAAAAGAAGTGCTCCCCCTCCAGAGAGCATAAATCTTCCTTCTCCCTAGGGCAGAGGTCTTCAAACTTTTTGATGCCGAGACCCGCTTGTAAAACCTTTTTAGGGGTAAGGACCCCCTTCCGACAAAAGTTTCTAGAAACTGGTACTACTCATCATCAACTTTTGACAACCATAAATGCGCCTGTTAGACCTCATCACATCCATCCATCATTCATCCACCCACACTTTCACACAACCATCCATCCTTCCATCCATCCATCCATCCATCCATCCTTCATCCATCCATTCATCCTTCATCCGTCTACCCTTTCATCCTTACATCCATACATCTATCCTTCACCCATCTATCCTTCACCCATCCACCCTTTTATCCTTCCATCCATACATCCATCCTTCATCCATCCACCCTTTCATCCATCCATTCACCCATCATTCATCCACCCATCTTTTCACACATCCATCCATCATTCATTCATCCCTGCAACCTTTTATCCATCCATACATCCTCCATCCATCTACCCTTTCATCCTTCCTTTCATCCATCCACCCTTTCATCCATCCACCCTTTCATCCATCCATCCACCCTTTCATCCATCCATCCATCCTTTCATCCATCCATCCACCCTTTCATCCATCCACTCACCCTTTCATCCATCTATTCATCATTCATCCATCCACCCTTTCACCCATACATCCATACATCCTTCATCCTTACATCCATCCATCCACTCATCATTCATCCACCCACCTTTTCTGTGCCTCTCTCATTGGGGGGAGGGGGGGGTCAGTATCTCTCTGTGTCTTCTTCCTTCTTTCCCGATCATGGGAGGGTATGTCTCTGCCTCCCTGTTGGGGGCGGGGGACGTGTCACGGGACCCACAGCTCCAGGCGCGCAATATCCATTGACCTCAAAGGGCTACACTACAGCCTGCTCCCCCGGCCCCCCTCCGCCAGCCCCCCACTTCCCCTCCTCCCCCAGCTCGAAAGGGCTTCAGGGACACACACACACACACACACACAGCCACATCCGAGTACTTGGCAGGTCTTTAAAAGACCTTTTACTTGTTAATGAGGTTTTGATGTTTTTCACACCTCGGTGTGAATTAGGCCTCCACCGTGACAGAATCTGCGACCCCCTTCCAAGGACTCCACGGCCCCCCTGGGGGTCGCGCCCCACAGATTGAAGACCTTTGCCCTAGGGTGTCCGCCTGTCGTTTTCGCTGCCACCAGGCTTACAGAGCTTCCCCATGAGGATTTAGGGGTTTTAGTTAGTAACTCAGCTTCTACCTGCATAATTGCCACCAACATATCCGCATTACCTTGCCCCCCTGGCTCCCCCTTACCAGCAGCCAAATCATCCTCAGTAGTCCCTATTGGGGATACCGTTTTCTGCAGAGCCTCCGTCTCCCCTTTCTCTCCAGCGCTCGTGTTAGCACTCTGCCCGGCAATCACTGAAGGCGGTTGCCTAGTAACAGCTACTTCGGCGTCCAGCACGTCTCCTGCTACCACTCCTGCTGCTGCCGCTGCATCCTCGAGGACGCTTTGCTGATTGCTGTTGGTACCAGTTTCCTCATCGCGGGGGCCTCCCGCCACCGATTCTCCCATGGCTGGGCGGGAGGTAAAAGACTCCGGTAAGGTGGGCTGCTTAAGGGGGGTTCCTCTGTTTTTTACTTTTGCACTGCCTTCAGTCCCGAGTTTTCCTGTCGCTTTCGAGCGCGAGTTCAGTGTAGCGTTTTCATCACCGCTAGCTGTCTTCCCCTTTACGTCCGTTTTTTTTCTTGCCGGGGGTGCGATCACCTTCCTGATTGCACCCGGATTCTTCATTGGCATCAGAGTCTTTTGTGAAGCGGGTGTCTCCGGCTCAGTAGGGGTCGTCTTCGTGCCCTCGATCCCATCCTTAGCCTTCACTTTGTCGGTCCTCGCAGGCCTGAGGGGCATTTTCAGAAACAGTGAGAGGGCTAAGGCTTTAACTCTTCGATCGGATGTAGTCTTGACGTGTGGCAGCAAGCTACTTACGAGGGACCTTAGTTTACTTTTTAGCCTGTCAAACTCAGAAATCACACTGCCTCTAAGCCAGGCACCGAATGGCTGTGATGTGACAACAGATACGCACTTTCCTGCTCCTGCTCCAGCAGAAAGAGAATCATAGGCCTTCAGGGGAGTCTCGTGCTATCGTTATAGCATACTGCTACTGCTTACTGGTGGGAGAGAGGTTTGGTGCGACCGCTCACCACAACCCTCCCGCGGCCATCTTGCATGTTTTCAAGTAATTTAATGTATAGGACTATGTAAATAAGAGTTTAATGAACAAGGCCTCATATATCTAAGAAGCCTGTCCATGTGGATACTTATGAATGATGTGGATGTATGAATAGATGAATGTGGGGTATATGAGGTGTTGTATATTTTTATTGGGAAAATGATATATACCAATAAATAATATTTTTGTATTTTTTATCAATTTTGCCTCTCTGTATGTTTACTTGATGGTTTAAGATAAAATAGCATTTGAAGTTGCCCTAGTAATTTACAGTATGAGTGATGTCACTTGTGAAAGCGTAATGTTGTAGTTATCTCAGGTAACTATAGCTGCTGAATTTCACTGGTTTTGTGTGAGTGAAATCTGAGCCGACTATAACTTCCCTGTAACCTTCTGTTTTTCAATACATTTCTAAGGTTTTTTCAATTCTCTCTCTCTCTCTGTCTCTCTCTCTCTATATATATATATATATATATATATATATATATATATATATATAAAAACAGAAACGAGTCTTCTTGCTTTCCGTAAAAAATTGAAGACTCTTCTGTTTTAGGTTCCTCGGTTCTGTTTTTTCTCTTCTTTCGGCTTTTGCTTGTTTTCTTCTCCAGTCTGTCCCTGGCGCCGGGAAACCCACTGCGGGTAGCTGTGCGCAATACAAGTTCAATAAATAAATAAATAATATATATATATATATATATATATATATATATATATATATATATATATATATATATATATATATATATATATATATATATATCTTTCAAAAAGGTGCTTCCGCAGGTTGCTAGAGGCCCCTGGGGAGGTGGCGTGTACTCCAGTCGAGCATGCCGGAAATCCAATTCAGGTCAGAAGTACTACATCAACACGCTCTCAGTGGCAGCCAAAGATACGCCAAACAGGAATAGTCCAAGGGTGTTTAATCACCTGCTACATGTTTCGGCTTCTCACAAGCCTTGATCACGTAAATGACAGAAGTGTGCACAAGGTATAAATGGAGTGAAAATGGAAGTGATAGACATAGGACTGCGGGAAAAGGGGGCAGACATCTTGTGCAAATCATACACGTAAATATGTCAAGACCTGAGACCCAATGAACAGAAAACATAAACAAATAATATGTACACGTCAACATTCAAAATAGATATTACGATCATATCAAAAATTTGAGATACAAAAAATAAATACAAATGTACTCGAAGGCGCCAAACTTCGCAGCAAAGTCTCAATAGACATAGCATGGTAAATAAAACCTGAAGAAGAATGCCATCCTCATTCTTCTCGACCTCACTGCGGCGTTCTTCAGGAAAGCCACTGCTGGCAACAGTATTCTCCATGCCCTCAGCAGCCACTCGTAACCCCTTAAATGGAGTATTCCATACGGCGAACTGCTGAGGGCAAAAAGAAACTGTAATACGGAAAGCAGCTACCAACAAGCTGCTTCCGAAATGATGGAACGTTTTAAACTCAGGAACTATCCTGCCTGGGTTCTGAAGAAAGCTAAAACCAGGGCTGACTCCGTTCCACGCATCGACACCTTGCGCGATGAACCCTCTGAAGAGACATCTTGTGATGAAAATAACACTCGACTCATCCTCACATATAGCAGGGAGTCGAAGAAAATACACAAAATTGTAGCCAAGAATTGGAATATCCTCAAGAGTGATGCTACCATCAGCCATCTTCTTTCAGATAGGCCCAGCATCACCTATAGGAAAGGCAAGAACATCAGGGACATATGTGTCCGCAGTGACATCACGGTTTACCCCAACAGCCAAGACCGTGGTTTGAAAGGGTTTTTTCCGTGTAGACACTGCAAGGCCTGTAGATATAGCACCTCGCTCAAGAAAGCTACATACAATGGGGTCAGCAAAGAAAACAATCAATTTCTTACTTGCAATACCATGTTCGTAGTCTAAGTCATTTTATGTCCCTGCAGACTATGGTATATTGGCAGTACCACTGCACATGCCAAAAAACGCATTCTGGAACATTATCGTGCCATCATTCATAAAGACGCCAAATAGCCAGTGGCCAGACATTTCAGTGAACACCATTTTTCCAATCCCTCTCTGATGAAATTCTTCATTTTAGAGCAGGTTAACAGGAACCCCAGGGGCGGCAACAGACTACTCAAAATGAGACAGATGGATCCAAATACATCATTTCCTTCCACACCAAGGCCCCGGGAGGGTTAAATCATGACGAGGAACTTGCTGTCCATCTTAAAGATGATTATACATAGCTTTGAAACTTTCTTTCGTCAACCTTTTTTGATCTGTTATTGCATTTCTCCATGTTGTTGAACTTGTTTATTACGCGTGCACATGATGTTGTCATGTTTGATTTTAACTTTGTTCTCTTTTTTCTAGAGCCCTTCAGGAACCTAGCCCATCACAACACTTTTCACAGGGCGAGCTATCCACCATGTTCCTGCTCACACTTTAAAGAGCACGTCCACTTGGGCATCACTGAACACATCACGGACTATTATGCGGGCACTGGGCATGACGTGCTGACCTGACCTCCACTTTTCGTTCACCTGGGACTTCAGCACTGCCCTGCAAGTATTTTACCTTTCTCTGCCTCTAGTACTGGGCATCTGATTTGGCTTTCGTTACCACGACTTTGCCATTTATATTGCCCTGTTATTTGCATGCTCAAGTCATGCCCTTTTTACTTTCTATCGGATATGTTATTGTTGCCAGTATTTACGTGGTGCTGTCCCTTTAATGTCAGAGACAGCACAAGCAACTGTTCATGTTTCCCGGGTGTTCTCATGTGGTTACAGACTTTGACTGCATATGTCCCCGGCGACTTTCTTCTGCACTTGCTTACTTCAATCAGGTTTTATTTACCATGCTATGTCTATTGAGACTTTGCTGCGAAGTTTGGCGCCTTCGAGTACATTTGTATTTATTTTTTGTATCTCAAATTTTTGATATGATTGTAATATCTATTTTGAATGTTGACGTGTACATATTATTTGTTTATGTTTTCCGTTCATTGGGTCTCAGGTCTTGACATATTTACGTGTATGATTTGCACAAGATGTCTGCCCCCTTTTCCTGCAGTCCTATGTCTATCACTTCCATTTTCACTCCATTTATAAGTTGTGCACACTTCTGTCATTTGCGTGATCAAGGCTTGTGAGAAGCAGAAACATGTAGCAGGTGATTAAACACCCTTGGACTATTCCTGTTTGGCGTATCTTTGGCTGCCACTGAGAGCGTGTTGATGTAGTACTTCTGACCTGAATATATATATATATATATATATATATATATATATATCAAAAGAAGACCTGTCCGCTATGACTGCGGGTTTGAAAAGGTGCCGACCTCTCTCCCCCACAACGAGTCTTATTCTCAATAAAACGCCATCACAACATAGAAAGTTGTAGCAGTGGAGAAATTTATTGTGCAAATCATGGAGCAAGTGCTCTCCCTGACGCGTTTCGCTCCGCGGGCGGAGCTTGATCACATGACGCGTGACAAACAGGTAAGTTAATTTATCGTCATTAAAAGCACTATCCCCCAAAGAAATAGGGACAATAGGCAAAAAAGTGCATTTAAGTGCATTATAGCCTAGGCATAACGAAAATTAATGGCAATCTAATATATGTAGAATGTCAATGCCTACTGAAAATAACAGCATAGTGCTTCATTAAACATTCTATCCTTCAACCATTATAAAAAGGTAACAAATGGTGGCAAGTGCCTGGCAATCAAAAGCGTCAGCAAACAAATTTGGGTTGTAAAAACCAACAGGTAGTTCATCATAGGAAACATTTTTACGAGAATAAAATGCAAGTGCTCAATTATTCAGGCTTAAAAGTTAAGACAACTAAGATAGTATATTGCAACCTTCAAAATGCTGATATGGTAAAACATGATAGCCGACCTCTTAAAAAAAAATCATGTATAATATATAAAACCATTCTAACAACTGCACATGGCTATATACCAAAACCTCTAAAGTGCTAGTGCCTAATATTTTCAAAAATAGTGCCTTACATGAAAACTAATGGACAACGAATTCAGATGAGACTCAATATTCATATATACATCATCATTGTATCTCAAAAGTCCCCAAAGAGAACTTGTAAAGCGATTTCATCCATCTTAATTTAACAATTCTAGACTTATATGCTTTAATTGTATTTTAATACAAAGAAAAGATAAACAAATAATCACAAAAAGGGATGCAATTCATCAATGGTGTTCAATCCGTTAGGAGCCTTGGTGTCAAGCAACAAAATAAAGTATGATTCCCTTTGTCTAAGGAGTTTTTCGCGGTTACCACCGCGTCCGGGGTTAGGGACCGATCCTAGCAAGGTATACTGGAGGTCTTTCAATTTGTTATCATGTACGGCCTTGAAGTGGCGAGCCACTGGATAATTACTATCCAAATTTACTATTGCTCGCAGATGTTGTAAAATGCGTTGGTTAGCAGGCAATTTTGTACTCCCGATGGCCTCAAGGTTACAAGTGCACATCAGTTTATATGTAACAAAGTCACTCCGACAAGTCAGATATTCTTTAATAGGGATCAACCTGTTACTGAATGCTGATTTGTAGTGAGTACCATTCTTGGCGAAGGTGCACGCCCGACAAGACGGGCATTTAAAAAACCCTGTTTTAGAAAGCCATGTAACTTTGGGGGTCAGTTCAGGCATAGCTCTGTCCAGTCAATCCTTCATGGAGGGAGCCCTCCTGAAGGTTATAGCTGGCAGCTTAGGTAGAATTGGGCCCAAGATTAAATCAGTGAGAACAATTGGCCACTCATTATTGATTAAACGTCTGATTTTTCGTTCTTGCAAACAAAAAGTCGTAATGAGTCGAACTGGACCAATACTGTTAGAGTCAAAAGTTTCTTTCACTTTGGGTCTCAATAGATCCTCTCTTTGGCGTAATGTTGCCTTTGAGAGAGCGTGGTTCAAAAGATTGAATTTGTAACCACATTGTAGGAATCTTTTGACTGACTCAGCCAGACACTGATTGGTTGTGGTAACATCACTACAAATACGTTTGATTCTGATAAATTCACCAAAGGGTATACTGTTAATGGTGTGAGATGGATGTGCACTGTGGGCATGGAGAATCGAGTTCCCGGCTGTTGTCTGCCCATGCAATTTGGTTTGAAGTATGCCCTTATCAATATAGAGATGTACGTCAAGGAACTCGGCCGAGTCCGATGATATTGAGGCAGTAAATTTTAAATTTCTGTTGTTACTGTTAATTTCATTAACAAAGGCCTGGGCTTTCTCTTGAGAACCCTTCCAAATTATACAAATGTTGTCGATAAAACGCCAATAATGCACTAGATATGGTAACCAATGGCGATGATACCTATGGAGCACGTGCTCCTCCCACCAGCCAACATGCAAGCATGAATAGCTGGGGGAGAAGCACGAACCCATAGCGACGCCTCGCTGTTGATGGAAGATATCAGTTTGAAACTGGAAATGGTTATTCGTCAGACAGATTTTAATCATTTCCAATAACATTAAACTATGGTCCCTCAAAATTGCATCGCGGGAATCAAGAAAGTGTTTAATCGCCTCCAAACCCTGACAGTGATGAATGCTCGTATACAATGACTCAATATCCATAACCAAAAAGCAGTAATCAGAACACCAAGTGACATTTGTGATTTTAACTAAAAAGTCCGTAGTGTCTTTTAAATAAGATGGAAGTGAAATCATATGGGGCTGGAGAAAAAAGTCAACATATTTAGACAGATTTTCGTTCATGCTTCCCTGGGCAGAAATAATAGGACGTCCAGGGATGGGGGTGATGAGTTTGTGAATTTTGGGTAGCAAATAGAACACAGGCGTAATTGGATGGTCAACACTCAGAAATTTGGCCTCCTCCTTAGTAAGAAGGCCTTGCCTTTGCCATTGGTAAATCGATTTGCATGTTTGCTCATTACTTTTCAACATGGCAAACTTGGTGGTTTTTAGATAACAAGAAGGATCCGCCAATTGTTTGTAGGCTTCAATTAGATAGTCCTCCTTTGCCCACAGCACTGTGTTTCCACCTTTGTCGGCGTTTTTTACTATGACCGATGAATCGCCCTGAATTCTTTTTATCAATGACTGGTACTGTTTCATATTGTATTCAATTTGTCTCTTTCTTCCCAAAATGCCACGATTAAGATTTTTAAGTTCAGCGACCACTCTGTCGCCGAAAACATCAACTGCGTCCTTAGGCATTAATGGCAAGAACGTAGATTTTGTCTGGAAAGGACTCGGTGCGGGTTTGCTGACTGAGGTGATTTGACTGACCGTTGGTATTCCCTGAGAGCTCTCTTCATGAGTCAAAGATAAGAGGGTTTGTAGACCTCCCAGATTTCTTATTTGCAGAGGAGTTTCATTTAAAGCAGTCACAGTTTGGTCAGGGGTATTGTCTTTGCGCATAGGGTGTAATACGAAATATTTAATCAACTTGATTTTTCGTATGAATTTAAAAACATCTATGCGCGCCTGAGTATAGGAAAAGTCATTAGGTGGACAATACGATAAGCCTAAAGATAAAAGTTGTTCCTCGGCTTTAGACAACACCAAATCAGTCAGGTTAATCACTGTGTTTTCTTGAGCCGCACTTACTTGTTCCAATTCCTGCGAACATTTCCCCGTGATGTGCCTCTTTTTGGAATTGCGCCTCCTGTTGCGGCGCTTTTGGCTGCGGCTCTGCCTTGTGGTTGCTGAGGGTTGCGGGGGTGCAGGGAATACCTCCGGTCCTCGCTGACAAAATTAGGTTCATCTATTACTGAGAAATTAGTCAGCTCAACTGGATCTAAAGAGGTGGTGGAATAATTATCATCTGATCCGCTATAAGATGCCAGGGAAACATTGTCAGGTGTTGTTGTGTCCGTAGTAATGCTTGTCGCCTGGCCCACTACTGGCCCTGTTCTTTGCTGTGACGACATGGCTTTACATTTGTAAGAACAACAAGTGATGGACTGAATGTGGATCAATGTCACACACTCCCCCAGTCAAAAGATCTGGGCCCAAATCCATCGTTTTTTTGCACTCCACACCACCCTGGGTTAGACAATGGCGATATGCAAATCAGCTCTGACCCTGTTGCCCCATGGGAACAGTCCAGTCCGAACTACAAAAGCCATGTCCTTCCCAGAACGGAATCAAGCATCCGAGGACCGGACCGGTTTCGAGGTAACACCTCTCATCAGCCCGGCTAGCTTGACTCCAAGTGGTGTGGAGTGCCTGGGACCCACGTCTGGGCATCCCCAGCGCACTTAGCGGCAATTGCAAAAACAACAAGTGATGGACTGAATGTGGATCAATGTCACACACTCCCCCAGTCAAAAGATCTGGGCCCAAATCCATCGTTTTTTTGCACTCCACACCACCCTGGGTTAGACAATGGCGATATGCAAATCAGCTCTGACCCTGTTGCCCCATGGGAACAGTCCAGTCCGAACTACAAAAGCCATGTCCTTCCCAGAACGGAATCAAGCATCCGAGAACCGGACCGGTTTCGAGGTAACACCTCTCATCAGCCCGGCTAGCTTGACTCCAAGTGGTGTGGAGTGCCTGGGACCCACGTCTGGGCATCCCCAGCGCACTTAGCGGCAATTGCAAAAACAACAAGTGATGGACTGAATGTGGATCAATGTCACACACTCCCCCAGTCAAAAGATCTGGGCCCAAATCCTTTTTTTTTTTTTTTTTTTTTTTTTTTTATTGAGAAAATGCAGGGCAACAAAAGAAAACCACATACATACATAACTTGCCAAAATACAAATCAGATATACAAAAAAAAGTACACAAAACAGCAAAATATAAATAATCAAAAAAAAAAGTTCAACCTAATCTGACAATAAGACATGCAACTAACATATAATATTAATAATACTAACTTAAATCTCATCATTATGATCCTTACATTTTTACTCATCTATTTTCTCTCCATTTCTTTAACGGGGCCCATATCTTCAAACCCAATTCCCTCATTCTTCTTCCTTTAAACTCGTATAAACATTCCTCACTATTATGTATTCCCAGCAGTTTAGTTATCCACAGCTGGAAGGTGGGGGCTACCGGATCTTTCCATCCAGCTGAGATTAGAATCCTCAGCACAGCCATGGAGATAAAGATAAAAGCTTCCGCTTCATATTCTAACCTTAGACTAGCATCCCTACCGATCAAAACCATCGTAGGGGATAAGGTAATCTGTTCCTCTAACAACCCTGTTATAAATCTTTCAATTTCCATAATGACCGGATTCAAATTCTGGCATTTATAAAACATATGAGGTAGGTCTGCTGGTCCTTGATCACACCTGGGGCATCTATCATTATCCCTCTTACCCCATTTATACAATTTGGCAGGTGTATAATATAAATTAAAAATAGTTTTATAATGCTGTGCTTTTAAATTTGAAGCTCTTAGCACCTTTTTATTCATTGCAAGAACATAATCAATATCCACATCTGGATCACTAATTCTTTCCGCCCAGTCAGATTCCACTCGCCCGATATCATCCCCCAAACCCTGGAGAAGATAGCTGTAGCCAATTTTTATCTTCGTACCACCATTCCTCACATATTTCAGAATTGGGTTAAGCTCCTGAATCCGAATCCTAGGTCTAACAGCCTTAACTGTTTCTTCTAGCTGTCTATATAGAAACCATTGGTCAGTTGGTATACCAAATTTTTGTTGAAGCACATCAAAGCCCAAAATTTCATCCTCTACCATAACATCGCCAAGACACTTAATCCCCGCTTCCTTCCATCGCTTACTATTTCTATTCTGCCCTAGATGCTCAAAAGGTTTTGCATGCCAAATATCTGTAATACAATTAATTTTCGGAATCTTCAAATATCTCTTTAATGCTTTCCATAAACCCCAAGCACTCATCATCAACCTACTCCCACTCCTTTTAAAATATCTACAGTTTATTTCTCGAGTAAGCAAACCCACTGCTTTTCTACCAACTAATAATTCATATATTGTTGGAGTTCTATCTAGTATATTTAAGACATCATTATCATCATATTTAAACAGAACATTCATTTGTAATATAAGACAAACCCAATGATATAATCTCAAGTTTGGTGCCGTCAAACCCCCACCTTCCAATGGAGCTGATAGTCTAGCTAAAGATCTTCGAATTTTCCCATATTGCCATAGAAATTGTGAGAAAACTGCTTCCAATTTCCTAAATACACTCTCATCTATCAGTAAAGGTATGGCCCGGAAAAGATACAAAATTTTAGGAAACATAGACATCTTCAAAACGTTCACTCTACCGATTAATGATAGATGTAGGACGTCTATTCTTCTCAGCTCTTTATCTATTGATGTTATCAAGGGTACATAGTTCTCTTGTACAATTTTCTCCACATTCGCATTAATCCTCACCCCCAGATAGACTGCAGAATCCACATAGCTTCGATCAACCTTATATATATTCTTAGTGCTGATTATTATGGTTTTTCCTTCATTTAGCTTGTACCCCGAATGAGACCCAAAAGTTTTAGCTAATTGAATCAATTCTGTCATGGCCATCTGTGGGTTGGTAGTTGTTATCGCCAAGTCATCTGCGTAGGCCAATATTTTAGTGGCATGACCATTGAGTTTAACCGGAGAGATTTGATCTGAAGCCAGAATTTTTCTAATTAGTGGATCTATGTACAGCGCAAAAAGTATAGGGGAACAGGGACACCCCTGGCGCGTCCCTCTCCTGTCTAACCCAGGGTGGTGTGGAGTGCAAAATAACGATGGATTTAGGCCCAGATCCTTGGACTGGGGTGAGTGTGTGACATTGATCCACATTCTGTCCATCACTTGTTGTGTTTGCAATTTCCGCCATAAGTGCGCTGGGGATGCCCAGACGTGGGTCCCAGGCACTCCACACCACTGGAGTCAAGCTAGCCGGGCTGATGAGAGGTGTTACCTCGAAACCGGTCCGGTCCTCGGATGCTTGATTCCGTTCTGGGAAGGACATGGCTTTTGTAGTTCGGACTGGACTGTTCCCATGAGGCTCAGGGTCAGAGCTGATTTGCATATCGCCATTGTCTAACCCAGGGTGGTGTGGAGTGCAAAATAACGATGGATTTAGGCCCAGATCCTTGGACTGGGGTGAGTGTGTGACATTGATCCACATTCTGTCCATCACTTGTTGTGTTTACATTTGTAAGAGTCGTAATTTCTCGCAAATGTAAATATGCGACCTGTAGCATAGTCATGCTGGTCCCTTGCGAAATTTGAATCTTACGTTCTTGTATCGATTCTTCATATTTATTCAAGCGTAACTCTATTACTTTTCTGGACTTTGCAATTAAATCTGTTTCACCTGTAGCCTCAAGTAGTCCGTTTACACGCTCTATTTCCACTAATAGAGCTTCTCGATCTGATTCAGCATATTTTATCAATATATGCAGCATATTTTTGGAGGCCTGCAAATTATTATCGGCCCACTCCTGCAGCATTTTTGGGTCGGGGTTCTCGTAGGTGGGAACAATCAGCACTCTAAGTCCTCTAGGTACGCGATTCACATCGTGATATTTTTCAAGCGACTTTTTTTCCCACCATTTGCTTAGTTCATTCCGAAGAAGCTTCTCCAGGGTTTTTAAGATTATATATATAATTATATACTCACTGAAAAAAACATCGGTTTCAGGAATGTTATAGTTAGAAATCAGCATTTAAAAAACCTTTGAAATTCACTGAAAAAAACATAGGTTTCAGGGGCGTTATAGTTGGAAATTTACATTTAAAAAACCTTAGAAATTCACTGAAAAAACCATAGGTTTCAGGGGCGTTATAGTTAGTTGGACATTTCACACGTACAAAACCATAGGAATTCCCCTGTTATAGTTAGTTCAGCTAACTATAACTCACGCCCCTGCAATGCACTGTTGATGACGTCACATATTACATAATTCATTACATGGTCAGTGAAATTACTGATGACATCACTGATGACATCTCAAATGACATCACTGATGACATCATGCAGTGACTGTGTGTTTCTGTAAAGTTTAAATATGTTTAATATATATATAGACAGGTGTATTGAAGAATGAGTGGGTGTA
This sequence comes from Lissotriton vulgaris, assembly GCF_964263255.1. Lineage (NCBI taxonomy): Eukaryota > Metazoa > Chordata > Amphibia > Caudata > Salamandridae > Lissotriton > Lissotriton vulgaris. Next base: position 695,093,461 of record NC_141700.1, on the reverse strand, counting down.
TAAGTGTCTGAATGGATGATTTAGTAGGTGTGTGACTGACTCTATAAGTGAGTGATTAAACATATCTTACTGAATGCATGGATTAGTGACTAAACTGTGTGAATGTCTGTATCCGTCTGTTGGTGTGTAAGCGCCTGCATAGGTTTGTGAATAGCTACATGAGTGTCTATATGAGTTATTGATTGGTTGTCTGAGTATCTGTATATGTGTCTGAGTGTTTGTGTGGGTGGGGTGTGTGCATAGATGTGTGAGTGGGTGATTCACTGGGTGCATGGATTCAAGACTGCATCTGTGATGGACTGTATGGGTGGGTAAGTGTGTGTGTATGGGTGTGTTAGTGAGTGAATATATATCTCAGTGGTACATGTGTGAGTAACTACATATATGAAAGGCAGTATATATGTGTGTTCGAGTATATAAATGGCTATAAGTGACTGTGTGATATTTTATAGCAACGCGTCGGCCCGCGTTCGCTATGGCCTGAAGGGAGAGTGCACAGAACAAATACCAAACAGGAGTGGGGTCAGACAGGGCTGTGTTCTGTCCCCTTTCCTTTTTAATTTATACCTAAATGGACTAGAAGAAGCTCTGTGCAAAGACAGCTTGGATCCCCAATTTATAGGTGGTCGCCCAATACCAGCACTTTTTTAAGCTGACGATGCTGTACTTATGTCACGTACTCAAGTGGGTCTACAGCGGGTGGTTGACAGCTTTTCCCGCTTTATGAATGATTTAGGCCTGAAAGTCAATACTTCTAAAACTTTCACTATGTATTGTGGCAGACAAACTAAATCTAAGAGGCCAATTTTTATAGCGGGTCAGAAGCTTGAATTCGCTAAAAATTTCTCCTATCAGGGATACTTTTTGCCCAAAATGAGACATGGTCCCAAGCAGTTTCTGTGAAAAAACTTGAGCTTACTAGATCAACTGCTGCTCTAAAAATCTTTTCTAGGAAATTAGGGACCAGACCCCCCGTAGAACTGATAAAAATATACAAAGCTAAATGTGTAGCAGGTGCTACCTACGGTAGCGGGTCTGGGGTTTTGCAAATACATCACCTATTCAGGTTCCTGAAAACTCCTTTTTAAAATACATATTGGCACTCCCCCAAAGCTCCTCAAATTTTAACTGTCACTCTGAATTAGGCCTCTGTTATATTTCAGATTTGATCAAATTAGAGCCAGTGCTGTTATGGCACAGACTCTGGACTCAAAAGGCAACACACTTAAACAGGGCTGTTCTGACAGACATTCTAAAATTGGAAGGTGCTACTAAAATACCCTGGGTGAAGTATGTGTTCAATTTTTTGAAAGACATCGGGAGAGAGGAATATTTTGCCAACCCTTTGCATATTTCAGAAATTTCAAGAAAATAACTGAAAAAGGAATGTTTAGCCCTTCTAGAATCCCATCGGGTTGTTGTGGAGGTCTTAAAACCTTCTGTTCAGCAGCACCAATTGGTTTTAGCAACTTTTAAGATTCAGAGGAGTTTGTGGCCTCTCTAAACAATAATAAATTAAATCTAAGGTTTACAGGTGAAATTAGCAATACCTCAGTTACCTATTTAGACCTTGAGGTTTATATTGATAATGACACACTATCAACTAGACTGTTTAGAAAGCCAATGGCGGACAATACTGTCCTGCACACTGGAAGCCACCATACAAGAAGTGTCATCAGAAATATACCTTTTGGTGAACTTCTGCGCCTTAAACGGAACTGCTCAAATAATCAAGATTTTGAGAAGGTTAAGGCCCAGGCCATTAAGAGATTTAAGGATAGAGGATACAACTACTCTGGCCTCACCCAGGCTGAATCCAAAATCAAGAAGATCAATAGAAAAGATCTTCTTGTAGCTAAAGAACCGATAGGATCAGCATGCAATGGGCCTGTGAGGATGATTACCAGTTTTAATGAAAAATCCAGCCAGATTGTGCAGATCTTTAAAAAGAACTGGCACATCGTACAAACTGACAACATCCTCAAAAATAGTCTACCTTCTTGCCCACAAGTCACATATAAACGCGGTTAGCCAGTGAGGGATCACTTAATACATAGCCATATGACTACGTCCTCAGAGTAAGAAACTAAAAGGGTATCTCAGGTTTCTTTTCCTGAAAACGCTGCAAGGCCTGTAAATTTAGTGAGAAGGTCACAACTTTTCAAGGCAGACCAGGCGATCCAAGACCTAGCCGCAAGATCAAACAGTTTCTGAACTGTAACTCGGACTTCACAGTTTATTGCCTAACTTGTCCATGCTCCAAACTTTACATTGGGAGCACAATACACCCTACCAAAAAACGCATCCTTGAGCACATGCTTGCTATTGCAAACAAGAATCACACCTATCTGGTTGCTCGTCATTTCGAACAATTTCATCAGAGCAACCGTGATTTGTTAAAATTCCCCTTTATAGACCAAGTGGACAAAACAGAAAGAGGGGGAGACAGGGTGCAGAAGCTACGGATCTTGGAATCGACAGACATAATCGATATCCAAACAAATGCCCCAGTAGGGTTAAAGAATGATGAGGAGCTTTGGGTACATTTATAGTGACATGCTTAAACAACTAAGAGTGATATATCATGCAAAAATACTATATCATCAGTGTGTCATCTTGCGCCACAATACCTCTCACAAGCTGTTCTAAGCCCTTTCAGGGCTAAATAAATCATAGGAGGCTTACACACTAGTGATATAAATAAATTAAAAAAGGATATGAGTCGATTAAAGATTTCATAATATTCATATCAGCTAAATATGTGTGTTCTCATACGTGTGTATATGTATATGGTGTATATATATATACTCAAAGCAACAAGTTTCTTCTTGTGGTCACTTCGCTTGGGATAACCTGCAACTGTGTGATGTTTTAACGGTCGTTTCCCGGCCGTGAAGTCGACCCTCCGCTGCTCGCGGATCCTGAGCCTGCGTTACAATGTTGCAGGCACTGAGAGGAAAGAAGATGATCGGGTGTCTTGCAGGACGAGGCCCGACCGCTCAAGTTTGTCATCTACAAAGCGTGGCATGCTAACGACAGAGTGCGCCTCTACCCACTTGGGGAGCACTAAAGGTTTTAATTTTGAGGACAAGATGAGCGCGCCCATTGGGGTAAATAAACTAAGCACTACAAGACCCACAAGACCGTGCATACGGTCACGCCCATATGGGCTGGACTTCAATACTTAAAAGTGCTCTCTGCCCTCAGCCAACCACTCGCCATTGAGGAAGGGATACTTCTGGTCCCGAAACGCGTCTGGCGTTTGAACTTTACCAAAGGTGTTGGTGTTTGAACTTTTCCGAAGGCGTCATTCTGTTTGCTAGGCTGCTTGCAAGATGGCATTAAAACGTACTCAAAGCAACAAGTTTCTTCTTGTGGTCACTTCGCTTGGGATAACCTGCAACTGTGTGATGTTTTAACGGTCGTTTCCCGGCCGTGAAGTCGACCCTCCGCTGCTCGCGGATCCTGAGCCTGCGTTACAATGTTGCAGGCACTGAGAGGAAAGAAGATGATCGGGCGTCTTGCAGGACGAGGCCCGACCGCTCAAGTTTGTCATCTACAAAGCGTGGCATGCTAACGACAGAGTGCGCCTCTACCCACTTGGGGAGCACTAAAGGTTTTAATTTTGAGGACAAGATGAGCGCGCCCATTGGGGTAAATAAACTAAGCACTACAAGACCCACAAGACCGTGCATACGGTCACGCCCATATGGGCTGGACTTCAATACTTAAAAGTGCTCTCTGCCCTCAGCCAACCACTCGCCATTGAGGAAGGGATACTTCTGGTCCCGAAACGCGTCTGGCGTTTGAACTTTACCAAAGGTGTTGGTGTTTGAACTTTTCCGAAGGCGTCATTCTGTTTGCTAGGCTGCTTGCAAGATGGCATTAAAACGTACTCAAAGCAACAAGTTTCTTCTTGTGGTCACTTCGCTTGGGATAACCTGCAACTGTGTGATGGTGTATATATTGTATATATTTCATATATGAAATTTACAAACATTGTGCCCCTTCTTTGTTTATATATACAATGAATGAATTGCAAAAAAATATTTAAATATGTACTATTGCACTTTATTAAAACACAGGGACAGCACAAATTGTAAATAGGACACTTAAAGATGGCCGCCATGAATTTATCAACAATGATGCATTAGTCCGTCTTTAATTTTTATTCTTGAACATGTGATGCATGCAAACTTTAAATGCTTCTGTGTTAGCACTAAAAAACTGACATTGAGAAAGCCAGTAGGCGAAACACGTATGTCAGTGCAGGGGGGTCTGCATAAATAAAGCACTTTGCTTTGAATATTTTCGTGTGTGCTTTCGTTTGTGACGTACCTGGTTTTGTGTGTGTATATATATATCATGCACCTACTCACAGACCCACTTAGCCACTCATGCACCCACTCACCGACCCTTTCAGGCATTCATGCACCCACTGAGGCACTCATCCTCACACTCATACAGACCCACTCACAAACCCACTTACAGACTCCCTCAGATACTCATGCACCCACTCACACACCCACTCAGAGTGAATGAATGAATGAATGAATACAAACTTATATAGCGCATGGCTACCCGAAGGCATCCCAGCGCTTTTAGACCCAGAACAGGACATCACCCCTCAGCAAAACAAGGTCAATAGCCGTTTCCTAAAGGACAGATGGTTGGATTCACGCCGAATAATCTCGGGAAGTTGGTTCCAAAATTTAGCTGCATGAAATGTGAACCGTCGGCCACCCATACGCGACCGCTTGACTGTAGGGACTGTCAGCAGATTGAGATGGTTAGATCTTAGATCTCTAGGAGATTGATAGTGGCAGTACAAAGGGCGCAGGATGACCGGGCCATTATTAGTTATTGACTTGTGAACCATACACATAGCTTTAAACCGGACCCTTTCCTGCACCGGGAGCCAATGGAGAGATCGCAAGGCATCCCTCGGGGAGCTATGTCTGGGTAAATCCATGAGCAGACGAGCTGCACAGTTCTGAACGGACTGTAGTATTTTAATAGTGCCCAAAGGTGCACCCAGATAGACCGCATTCGCATAGTCCCGTCGGGAGAGATTAAGGGACTGGACAAGAAGGCGTCTGGCCTCAAAAGGAAGAAGGGTCAGCACCTTCCTTAAAAGCCTGAGCAAGCCGTAGCATGTCGAGGCGACCTTTCGAGCCTGAACTTGTAAACCCAGAGTAGGGTTTCAAGGCATTTATGCCACCAAGGGTCGAGATTGATGGGGGCCTTATATCCCAACAACATGATTTCGGTTTTTGAGCCGTTAAGCTTTAGGAAGGAGGAGTCCATCCATTCTAGGACCTTAGTCAGACAGGGGGACAGATTATTTATCCCAGGATCCACAGCATCCACCCTAGCAAGGGAGACCACCAGCTGCGTATCATCAGCGTAGGTGACCAACTGAATTCCCCAGGGAAGAACCGCATCAGCCAGTGGCCTCATGTAGATATTAAACATGGTCAGGCTCAGTGAAGACCCGTGGGGAACGCCGTAATGCAGAGGAAGTTGTTTTGATGCTGATTCATCTTCAAAAACAGAAAAGGTTCTCTCAGAGAGAAAGGACTGGAGCCATTTAACGGCAACCCCTGTGACTCCTACCTCCCGCAAGTGGTTAATCATGAGTGGGTGGTTTACCGTGCCAAAGGATGTGCTGAGGTCCAACAGGACCACCACAGCGCAGCCTCCTGCATCCACAATTTTCCTGGTTTCCTCTACTACAGCAACCAGAGCGGTCTCTGTACCTTGCTTAACTCTAAATCCCGTTTGGGTGAAGTGAAGGGCTCCCTCGTTCTCAATTAAGGACGATAAAGCAGAATTGACATGTTTCTCTGCTATTTTGCTAAGCCCAGGGAGCAGGGAAATGGGTCGGTAGTTAGACCAATCTTCTGGGTCAAGACTAGGTTTTTTAAAGAGCGCCTTGACTCTGGCCGCTTCCACAGAGATGGAACCACACCTGCCGTCAGGGAAGAGTTGATAACATCCCTAATGACTGGCGAAACGGTTGCAGAGACCTGCTTAAGGACCGTTGGAGGAGCAGCGTCTGATGGGAAGCCGGATTTAAGATTCCCAAGAAGTCTTTCTACCGTGGATAGATCAAGCACAGGGAAAGAGTCAAGAACTACAGGAGGTGCAGGCATCGTCAAAAGGGAGGTGTTATTGGTAGTATCAATGGGAAGGAAGGCTGAATAGATATTGGACACCTTAGTGGAAAAAAATGGGCCAAATCATCGCAGCGTTTCTGGGGGTCAGAAGCTTCATTACAAGGACAGGGGGGAGTGACCAAGGATTTAAAGATTTTAAAAATTTTCCTAGGAGAATTGGCGGCGGCAGCAATTTTCACTTGATAGTAAGAAGATTGTACAATTTTTAATTGGTTTTTGTATGTCCTAAGTGGCAATCTATATTCATTTTTATTATCAACAGAATATTTTTTTCTCCATTAACTCTCGGCCCGCTTGCAACTTTGTTTAAGACTTTTTAATTCAATGGAGTACCAGGTCATTTTATTAGGGCCAGTGCGATGACAAACTTCTGTTTTAGGAAGGATGAGATCTAAAGAGGTCTCTAGCCACTTGTTGAAGGCAGCATTAGCTATAACAGGATTATCACCGATAAGAGGGAGAGACTTATTCAGGGTGGCTACCCAGTCATCCAAGGAAAGTCTCGACCAAATCCGACTCAGCTTCTTGGATAGTTTGACCGGGTAGTTGGGGTCGGCCGGGGTCCAGGTGAAAGCGAGCAACGCATGGTCTGACCACGGGACAAAAAGTGATTCATCCCAACCAATATCCTCATGGTTAGTAAAGAAGTGGTCGATCAAATGTCCCGCTAAGTGAGTGGGGCCAGGTACCATTTGTTTGAGTTGAAGCATCCCCAATCCTTCCAAGAGGTCCTGCGCGGGAAGAGCCTCTGGTTCATCAAGATGTATATTAAAATCATCTAAAATGGAAAAAATGGGGGTACTGCTAGTAATATAGGGGATCTTGTCATGAAGAGAATTACAGAAATGATTATGAGCTCCGGGGGGCCTGTACACTAAAATTCTAGAGAAGGTGCACGTAGGCGAAAGAGAAATGGCAAACGCCAAGCTCTCGCATTTGGGGAGCGGCTCTCAGAAAGTCAGCAAGTCGGTCTCAAGCACACCCTCACAGACCCATTCAGACACTCACGCATCCACTCACAAACCCACTTAGAGAATCACACACTAACTCACAGACCCACTCAGACCTTCACACACTAATTCATAGATCCATTCAGGCACTCATGCACCCACTCACAGACCCACTCAGAGACTCATGAACCCATTCACAGGTCCACTCAGACACTCATACACCCATTCACAGACCGGCTCAGACAGTCATGCACCCACCCTACGCAAACACAGACACACCCGCTCACAGAACCACTCAAACACTTACACTCATCACAGACTCATTCAGATATTAAAACACCCAGTCAGATGCACAGAATCACTTATATAGCTGTTAATTTTAAACACACTGGGGTGTATTGAATGTCTGCTTTTGTTTTGCATATTTGCAACGTATTTACACTTTAAAAGGTTACAGGTTACAGTTAGCAAATAAAATTCTTAAGACCTTAGAAATTCACTGACAAAAACAAAGGTTACAGGGATTTATTGTTAGAAAATGAAATTTAAAAAATCCTTAGAAATTCACTGAAAGAAAACAAGGGTTACATGGATGTTATAGTTAGGCTAAGGTTTCACTCTTACAAAACCAGTAAAATACAGCAGTAATAGTTACTTAAGGTAACCGTAACGTATGCCCCTAATGCACTGCTTATGACCTTACATATTACATCACTCAGGACATGGTCAGTGACATCAATGATTATATCACTTATGTCATCATCCACAGAACCACTCACACACCTTCATACCATACATCCTCAAATAAACTCACTCACGTACCCACACAGCCACTCACATACTCACTGACAGCCCCATACAATCACTCACACACCCAGTTAATCACCCATGCAGAAACTCACACAGCCACTCACTCACCTATGCAGGTACTCACACACCCACACAATCACCCATATAGTCACTTACACTGCCATTCACTCACGGATACAGCTGCTCACACTGCCATTCACTCACGGATACAGCTGCTCACACTCACACTTATTTACCCATACAGCCACTAAGACACCCACTTACTGATACAGCCACCGACACAGCCACTAACTTATCCATACAACCAGTCACACACCCACGGACACCCACAGAACCACTTACATACCTACTTTTACATACATACAACCACACACACTCACCCATTCTTGACTCCACCCAACATGGCTTTAGATCTCGGCATTCCACCAAATCAGCCTTAATCATGGCCACTGAAGAGATCCGTAAGGTGATGGATAAAAGGGGTAGAGCTGCTCCCATCCTGCTCGATCTGACCGCAGCTTTCGATACAGTAAATCATGTGGTTCTACTGCGGCAATTGAAGGCAGCAGGTATTGAAGGTGTGGCGCTACCTCTACTTATGTCATACCTAGCATCACACAAACAACTGGTTCACTGGGACGGCCTTCAATCAGGAATCTTACACCTCCCATGTGGAGTCCCATAGTGTTTCCGACACTATTTAACTTATATATTAGACCATTAGCACGATTAATCAAAGATCATGGTCTTATGCTGGTGTCGTATGCAGAGAACACCCAGTTAGTGGTGTCGGTGACACAAAGTGTGGATTTAACAACTGACTGGTTTCGTAACTGCCTCACGTGAGTTATGGCTTGGATGAACTCGAACTTCCTGAAGCTTAACACCGAAAAAAACTAGGTCATTGAGTTTGGTCAAAAAATGTCCATATGGAGTCAAGCATGGTGCCCCCCTGAGGCCGGTAACTGCCCAGTCCCTGTCTCCAAGGCCAGGAACCATGGCTTTGTGTTCGACAATGATCTGAAACTCGCCCCACAAATAAATCAAGTCTCCTCTGCATGTTTATTTACACTAAAAGTCCTGCACAAAATCCTGCCATTTACACCTTTATCACTTAGGAAAATAGTTGTCGGAGCTCTGGTTCTTTCCAGAGTCGACTACTGTAAGACCCTGTATTTAGGAGCTGATAAAGGACAGATCGCTAAACTTCTGTCACTTCAGAAAACTGCGGCTCAGGTTCTGCTCGATCTGCCCAAACATCACCCCATGCCTACTGTTATTAAGCAGCTCCATTGGCTCCCAGTCCATCAGAGAGTAAACTTTAAGGCACTCTGTCCAGTGCATAAGGCTCTGTATGGTGGTGGAGCTGCAGACATTCAAACCTTAATTCCTCTATACCAGCTGCAACGCTGTCTCAGGTCTGGCAATGTAGTATTGGTTCATGTCCCTAAAACAAAAAAAAACAGATGGGGAGGAAAGGGCTTTTCATATCAAGCATCCATTTTATAGAACTCCCTCTCCTGAAGATTAGATTACAATCAAACAGGGGCCTGTTCAGGAAATCGATAAAGAACTGGCTCTTTTTAACGCCATACGATCCATCAGTTGCCTGGTTGGCTCTCACTCACCTCAGCGCCTCAGCAATAATGCGCTTTACAAGCCATCAGTCAGTCAGTATAGCCAATCACACACACTCTCCAATACAGCAACTCACAAACATTCTCGCTTACCTATACACAAACTTATACAACTACTCACTCAACCATAAATCCACTTTCTCACCCACTCCCTTCCCCATGCAGCCACTCACACAGCTGCTCGGTTACCCATACAGCCACTTAAACACCCACTCACTGTCCAATACAGCCACTGAGTCACCCATACAGCCACTCACACACCCACTCAAAGACCCATACCACCACTCACACACCCACTGACACACTGATACAGACAGTCACACAGCCGATCAGATGACATATATTACAAATACGCTCTCTAGATAGAGTGAAACACATGCATCAAGGATTGTTTTTATTCATTCAGGTTGGTTTCAATGGAATTTAACCAATCCAAAGCTGTAATACTGTGCCAGGAGTGGTAAAAGGCTTTTGTCATTTTTTAGCTCAGTGTGGATGGCGCTGTGCTATTCCTATGCTTAGAAACTTTGCTGTAAAAATCGGAAAAGGCTTTGTCCATATCTAGCTCAGCGTGGGTGGCACTGTGGTAATCCTATGCTTCAAACTGCTGCTAGAAAAACATACATTTGAGGTGAGAAGATTCAGAGTGTCCCTGGTGTTGCATGGTGCTCCATTTAATGGAGCTGCTCTCTGCCTAAACTTGGAAATTACTCAGAGTTCCTTTCCTACTATTTTACCTAATTTAAGCAGCACTCTAAACCTGGAAGGGTATTATCTTGACTTTGTGATCCCTTGTGTCTGGACAAAGCTATACCTCTCTGAAACACGTCAGGTGTTGCTTTTATTTATTCCAGATTGGCTAGGATGGTATTTTACCAGTCCAGTAATACTATCCTGTGAGTGGTAAAAGCTTTTGTCATTTTTCAGCAGAAGCATTTGACTGGGCTACAGTTTTCACAGTAATCCCACCAGAAATTCTCTAAATTTTTTGTATGAAAAAAAATTGACCAATGCGCAAGACAGTACTTGGGAATAGGCAATCATAGTTTGTCGTGCTTTAAGATTGCAAACCTAATTTAGGAGCAGAAATAATTCATTTTGTGCGGAAGGAGTGTTCAGAAGGAATTTGAAGTGTGAGACTCTTGCATTTTTAAATATGTACGCATTTGTTATCAAATGGAACATGGGTTTTTTCTAATAGTAGATTTTAGTTTTGTCTTCTGGTCCTTTCCAACTCTCATTTCTGCTGCTTCGCCAGTAGCACATCAGGAGTGAACCTTTTGCACGTGCTTGCCTTTTCAAAATGTTATTTCTCAGAATTCACTTATCCAAGCCATAGATAGCTGGTTTTCCAGATTTCAAACCATAAAACCATCATAAAGAGAGTGAAATTGTCTATCGCTGTTTTTGAGTAATACTGCTGAGATATATTACCAGATACTGACCACACTTTTAAGCAGTACTGAATCTTTTTTCTTTTTACACACAGAATGTCAAGAACTGGAAGATTTTCATAGTAGCGGTCAGAACTGCTGAATTCAAGGGTTGCGGAATACTACGGATGCCTAGTCATTATTCTACTGCATCCCTCTTTATTCCATCCCCACCCTATGCTTCCTGACTCTTTACCTCATTTGTGTCGTGTGTTCTTTAATTTCCCTTCTTTTTCCCTTTGTCATTGAGCTCCTTTCTTATGTTTCTTTGTCTTGTGCTTGGCCTAATTTGATGATACAAAATACTCTATTACTTACAGGTAATCTTCATTACTCCAGGTCTCGTTTTCCTCGTCCCATTCATTAACTAAGTGGAGATAATCATCACCCGACAGATCAGATCAGATTTAGCTTTATTCGATTTTTAGTTTTAAAAAAAACCCATAAAAGCAACAACAATGCATACATAGATAACTCAACATTTCATTACAAAATTAAAATCATCTATTAAAACAGGATTAAATCAATGTGACGAGTCAACTAATCATTGTTCATTCGCATTCAAGACTAGTTGGGGGCTAGAGGGTTAATGGCACAGGGAACACGGGATCCCCTTCTTCAGGAATTATAGTTCATTGTCATTTGTCTTGGTAACGGGATATGTTGGTGGTTTAGATACAAATCATACAAGTCCCAGATACAGATGGGGCCGTCTCCTTCTTTGGGCTGGCAAAATCGTAGGTGGGGACAATGTTCCTATACTTAAATTTGATTAAAATCAGGTCCCCCGAAATGTCTTTGGGCAACGTACCTAGCCACCCCACCCTCCTGACGCTCAGGATTCCACCATCAAGGTCAGGTGGCAAAGGTCTGTTGTGATTTAGCCAGAAAGTGACCTTATTAAGCAGGTCCTGGTGTGTTTCAAGTTTGCCCTGTCTAAGTGCAGGGATCCCAGAGAGGACAGTCACGTATGGGGCGGCTTCGGGAGGTAGATTTATGCGGTGCCTTCTTTATAGAGCGACCCTGGACGCTGTATGAGCTACAAACGCAGAATTTAAAGTAACTTTAGGGCCAGTTGGAATAAATGTAGTAAGAGGCAATTCTAGGGTTTGGACTTTCCTGCATGCAATGGGCTTAGACTTTTCGTGAATGATGGGAGAATTAGGGCAAATAGGTATATCAGTTTTATTGTTGGGTAGAGAGTTCCTTTTAAGTGTATTTTCAATACTGGTCAGCCTGTCCCCTAGGTCATTAATTTTAGTAACCAGAGGTGATATTGCAGATATTAAGAATTGCTCAAACTGAGCCAGTAAGGTCAATTGGAGGGGTGATACGGGGTCATCTGTTCTATGCACAGCCTTATCCGACATTAATATAGTTGAGTTAGAGGGGGATGGTATAGGGCTGGTGCACGTTTTTTGAGCGTTGGATTGGTTCTCATTGTCTTTTTCCTCATCGTGCTTCCTTGTACTATTTGGACCCCGGGACAGTGTATTGACTTGAAATTGGCCTTTATTGGAAGGTAAAGGAACATCCCGTGGAGTACCGTTTAGATAATCAGCATCTATACCCATTTTAGGAGGGGTTGACGCATCCGGGACATACTTGGTGCCACACAGGGCATTCAGCTCCTCCCAGATGGACATGGTTAACAGAGCAAAAGAACTCCCAAAAAGCGGCAATAGCGGCAGTAAGCAGTACAGTGCCAGATGGATTAGAAATTAAAGCGTCTCTATACCTCCTCCTTGGAAAGAATCAAGTGGGGTGGCCCGTCCCGTCCTCCTCTGGCCTCTGAGGGCCGTAGAGGGCCCGCCCTTTGCCCGGGCTTCGCCCAGCGTCCCGCTCGCGTCCCGCGATGCCGAGCAGAGCGCTGCTTTATGGCGCCTCCTGGCGCTCTCGTGTGGCCACAATGCAGCGCCGCCGCTGAGGCTGCCGGGAGGTGTAGTCCCGGGTCGGCGGCGCTGTGGAAAGCAAAGAATGACTCCTGGCAGTGGCGGCTGCAGTGGGGGCCTACTCGCCTCCCCCCTTTGATCTGGTAAGTCTCCCCCCGCTCCACCGAGCAGAGCGCTGCTTTAAGGCGCCTCCTGGCGCTCTCGTGTGGTCACAATGCAGCGCCGCCGCTGAGGCTGCCGGGAGATGTAGTCCCGGGGCGGCGGCGCTGTGGAAAGCAAAGAATGACTCCTGGCAGTGGCGGCTGCAGTGGGGGCCTCCTCGCCTCCCCCCTCCAATTTGGTAAATCACCCGACAGAAAAAAACAAGAGGAATGCTGGGACCCTAATAATGCCCCTCCCACCGGGAGTACATAAGCAGTACTTACCCAGCATCCCGTCTGTACAACCAAGCCCAGACAGGAAGGCCGGCCGCCTGGGAGGGTGGGAGGGGCGCATGAATGGGACGAGGACAACGGGACCTGGAGTAATGAAGATTACCGGTAAGTAATAGCACCAACCAGAGAAACCTGAGACAGGGCAACCAGGACCAAGACCCAAAAGACACGGCCAAGAAGCCCAACCAAACCGAAAAGGACAGGGAAGGAGACAGAGACCCGAAACTCCAGGAGGCCAAAAACCCCACAGGGAAGGAGGCCGCAACGAAACCCTGGAAGGCCACCAAACCCAGAACAGCAGGGGCAGAGGAGGCCAACCCAAAGACCACAGGCCAGAGACGCCCCCAGAAAGGACCGGCCGAAAGCCGACCAACAAAGCAGAGGCCAACAAAGACCGGAAACCAACAACGAACAAGCCCAACAAGGGCAGGGACAGGGCCACCGGCCACAACCCTCAACACCAAAAGGGAGGGAAAACAAGGCCGGACGGGAGACAGGGCAACCGGGACACCCAGCATCCCCCAAACCAGGAAACAACCAGGCAGGAAACCACCGAACCACAGGGGCAGAAACAGGGGCCAACACAGGGCGGAGGACCGCACAGGCACCCCACACCCAGGCCAAGCATGCAGCAAGGGCAGGAGCAGTGGGGAAAAAACAGCCACAGGGTGCACAGCACCCAGACCAAAAGCCCCCAAAGCCCGACCCCAGCAACGCCAGAGAGGAGCCAAGAAAACAGCCCAAACCAGGGCAACAAACGCAAAAGGAACCAGGAAGCCAAGACCAGAGCCAAGCAACCTGCCGATGCAGGAGGACCCGCAAGCCCAACCAACCCAAGAAAGGAGCCCACACAGCACCCAGGTCTAAGCAAAGGGCATGGAGGAACAGGGAACCCCAGCACGCCACCGCTGGACCACACAAAGGGCCAGAAAAAGAAACAGAGGAAAACCGCCAAAGCGGAAACCGGAGGAAGCAGGGAAGGAAGAGGGCCAAGCAGCAGCAAAAACCCCAGACAACCCGCAGCCAGGAGGACGGACTCCACAGGGGCAAGAGGAACACCACCGAACCGAACCCCAACCAGAGAAGGGGGGTGGGGGGCGGAGGACCCAAACAGACACACACCGAGAAAAAAGCCCGGGGAAGCAATGGAAGACAGGAGTGAGCCAGGACACCAGAACAAGGAGCACCTAGCAAAACACACCCCAGAGCCAGCCAAAAGGCAACAGCACAACCAGAAAGCCAAGGAGGCACAGCCCGAGGCCACCAGAACTAGCCAGAAGCCGGCAGACCCAGAGCAACAGAAGGGAACCCAGGACATGCCAACCCAGAAGCACCAAACACCAGAACCCCACACAGACCCAACACAGACAAACCAAGCCCGGGAAGAGAACCGCCGGCAGAAGCAGGCCCAGAAGGACCCACCAGGATGTGGCCACAGACAGCACAGCGCCCCGCTAGGACACACAAAGAGAGCACAGGCATGTACGCAGAGCAGAAAAAGGCAACCAAAGCGGCGCCCAAAACCCGCAGGAGCGGGAAAGCCCAGCAGACAACTAGCCAGGCATCCACGACGGGAACCAGACAAGACCAGGACCCCCCAGGGAGCAAACGCACACCCAGAGCGCAGACGGACTCCCAACTGGGAGAACCGCAGAACAGAAGAGGGAAAACAGAGGCCACACCCAAGACAAGGCAGCAGATAAAGACAGCCAGGCCCAAACAGCAACCGCACGAACCCCAGGGACCATAAGGCGAACCGCCACCGGAACCCCACCCCGGGGGGGAACACCAAAGAAAGGAAGACCATGCGCCCAACCACACCAGCCTGAGAAGCCCCCCCAGGAACCCCCAGGGTGCCCCAACCAGGAACAAACCAGGCCTGACCAAGCGGAACTCAGAGACAAGATGAGAGCAGGAACGTCGGCAGAACCAGGAGGGGCGGCCAGGAAACACCGAAGCAAGCCAAAGGCAAGCACAGAGAGCATCAGGGCAGGAGCAACCAAAAAACAGAAGCAACCAGCAAGGACGAGGCAAGCAGCCGGAGACAGAACCAACCAGCCAGACCCCGAAGCAACCCAAGCACACAGAAAGCCCCGGGACAAACACCTGAAGCCTCAGACTGGAGCAAAGGAGAACAGAACAGCCGCACATGAGGCAGCACAAGCAACCCTGGAACCAGGCGCCACCAAGGGACAGGATGAACAAAGCCAGGAACAGGATCCCCCCGAGCACCAACCCCGACTAACCACGCAGAAGCTAGGAAGCTGAGGCAAACACCCAGCACAACCAAGTGGAGCACAAGCCACAACAGAAACAGCCCGCCCACTGCAGAGGCAAGGACCCCCGAGAAAGGGTGGGCAGACAGACAGACCCAGGAATACCCAAGGCCAGGCCACAACACCCTCACCCGTGACACCCCGAGATGCAGGGACGCAGAGGGGCAGAAAGAAAAGTGGGGAAAACTCTGGCGGGCCAACAGGACCCCAGGGGAGCCAACAGGACCCCCACGCAGCCAACAAAGGAACAGGAACACTGACCCACCACTA